>NC_090444.1:601840192-602500843 GCF_031143425.1 Pleurodeles waltl | reverse complement strand
CTACAAAAAAGAAATCCTTATGCAATTGGCCGATACAGTGAGCTATTTGAAGTTGGAATGTGACCCCACTAATGATTTGATAGATTTGATCAAAAGGGTTACGGGTGCAGGCTTAACGATGGTTTCTTTTATCAGATCTGGAATATGAATTTTTGAATGAAAAGAACCCGCGTATGCCTACGATTTACACACTTCCTAAAATTCATAAAAACCCTTAAAGACCCCGGGCCGCCCGATTATATCGGGATGTGGGTCCATTCTTGAACCAATTTGTAAATATGTGGAATTCATTTTGAAACCGTTAGTACCAATGACAGAGGCTTATCTTAGAGATACTATGGAGACTGTAAAAAGTTTGGATAATTTACACTTTGATATCGAGAAACAAAATTTGGTGACAATGGATATTGTCTCACTATACACGAAAATCCCTGAGGGACATGCCTTACAGGTGATTAAAGAAATATTGGATGGGAGGTCACAGCCATCTCAAGTACCCACTGGGTACATAATAGAACTATTAGAGATAGCAATGACCATGAATTTCTTCTATTTTCAGGGTAATTTCTATTTGCAGACCAAAGGTGTCACTATGGGTGCAACTTTTGCACCAGATGTAGCGATTTTGTATATGGATAAATTTGAACAACAGTACATCTTTGATAGAACTTTACCATTCTTTACTCACATTACCTTATGGAAGCGTCATATTGATGACGTGATAATGATCTGGACAGGTACCCAAGGCGACTTGCTGAGATTTCATAAATGGTTGAATGAAAGATCGGAAGACATTCAATTTACTGTACATTCTAGTTCTGAAATGGATTTTTTGGATGTAACTATTAAGGTGGAAGATAATCAACTTTATACTACCTTATATAGGAAACCGAGTGAGAGGAATTCCCTTCTACGATACACGAGTCATCACCCCCGCAATTTGCGAGACAATCTACCTTATGGCCAAATCCTTCGTCTCAGAAGGAATTGTTCTCGCAAACAAGATTATTTTGAAGAATTTGAAGAGCTGTTGAATCATTTTATAGCACGAGGTTATCCTAAGAGTGTAGTTAGGAAGTCACGTAAGAGAGCCTGGTTTTGCCATAGGGATCACTTACTTGAACCGAGGACACACACAGATAGTGACAGGAATAAGTTGGTCTGTGTCACGACATACTGTACTAGGAGTACTGAAATTAAAAAGATCATTTACAAGCATTGGAGTTTGATCTCAGATGAACTTGAAATATATGATCCCCCGATGCATGCTTTTAAGAGGGCGAAGAACATCAAAGATTGGGTGGTCAATTCTTTGTTAGCAGATCCCCCTAAACCCTCTCTTTTATCGATGTTAAGTTTACCAAAAATTGTGGGTCATTTTAAATGTGGGTCATGTAAAGTCTGTAAACAATGTTTAGAGATGAAAATATTCAAGTACAAGCAGGTATCTATGACACTAAAAGAACATACTAATTGTAATAGTGCAAATGTGATCTATGTGATCAAATGCCAATGTGATCTGTTGTATGTTGGCCAAACTAAACAAAAAATCAAGGTACGGATTTTACAACATTGCAGTCGTATCAGATATAAAATACATGGTGCACCTTTGGTTGAACATTTTACTGCATTGAATCATTCAGTAGACTCTCTGAGATGGGGGGTGATTGACAAGATTATTGTTAACCAACAAGGGGGCAATATGACGAATATATTAAACTTACGAGAATGTAAATGGATTCATCTTTTGGATTCTGTTTCCCAAGGCCTGAATGAGTAGGGGGAGAAAGCTAGGAAGACAGCTAGTTTATCAAATGGTTAGAAGGGTTTGACATTTTGTTTTGGTGACTTAGCTGGGTTTTAGATCTATGCCTTTTAGGACGAAGATTGTGTTTTCTCCTCTTTTTATGTAATGGTTTCTAGGATTGAAATGGATAACTTGTCTTATCTATATTTGATATAGATCTCATGGTGCATTGAGTTCAAAATGGTTTTATTGTTATATACAATAGTTCTGTGTTGAATTTTATCATATGGAATGAGTTGTTATGTTGCTCTCTATTTCTATATTTGATGGATGAATAACACTAGGTGAGCATAGAATTATTGGCCCCTTTTTACAGATTTATAGTTGATCTATTGAAAGGATGACATGATAAACATAATCTATAATGGTGTTGTTCTCGTTTTTCTAAAATACGTTTTTTACAACACGATCCCCTTTTTTCACTATTGATACGTATTTTTAGGTGTATGAGTGAGATGAGAACTGCGAACCGTAATATTAGCGTTGCTAAATTTTGAGGATCGCTGTGGGCATAACTAAATGGAGACCTAGATCGCAGTATTACAATATGCTTAAAAAAATTGCAAGCCGCTTTACATTTTAGTCGTACGATCATTTTCTTGTCCTGGTGCGTGCTTAATTGGAGTCTTTTTAAAAACCTTGTTGTTATACACATAGACGCTAGAGGGGGCAAATAGAGCCCAATGTGAAGGCGGACCAGAGTGGAACAATGCAAACTGTGTTCCACTTCCGTGCTCACCTCACGGAAGGAAGCAAGTTAGACAAATGCGATGTTAGATTTACCGCACGTGCCAGAATGGGCAAAAAGAGCCCTTTTACGAGTGCGGAGCAGAGTGGAACATTTTAATAATGGTTTCCACACCTGTGTCCGTTTTACGAAATTAAGGCAGTTATAAAACCGCAGCGTTAAAATTGCAGCGTCTTTTGAAGGTCGGGCGTGAATTAAGACTATGGGCTCCCACATTGAAAGGTATATGGGCTTTGTGAATCGCTTAATAGAGCGGAATAGTTTCGCTTACTGGATATACTAGGTTGCTTTACTTGTTTGCCGTTAGGAGAATAGAAGGATAGAATAACTCAATAAAAGAAGTATGATATGGATGATTTATTATGTGTGTTTTTTTAATAGAATACAGACAATTGAGAGTTAAATGTGACTAAGATGTCTGTTTTGAAGGAAGATTTTAATGTATGTTTGGTTGTGTTTTTTAAGGGATTACTTTGAAGAAATTTGGTGAAATTATGGTGGAAGGAGCATATTCTTAGTAGCCTCGGGTAAGAATACAGTGTTCTTTGGTTGGTTTAGTTTGATTTTGTGGTTTAGTGAGTTATTTAAAATAGTAATTTTTTTTTATGTTTTAGATGTGAGGCGAGGCGAAGTGATGTTGAAGAAGAATGTGGCTTCAAGAATGAGATTGTATTAAGTGTAAGTATTGGTGTAAATAGGTTTGCAGCAGCATAATACTTTATAAAAAGATTAGGATATTAAGATTGATTATTACCTTTTTTTTTTTATTACTTTAGTGGTCCCCTGTCGTTTTAGCCCTGATGAAGACCCGTGTGTGAGCCCGGAATTAGCCCAAGAGCCAGAGGTGGTCGACACATCGACAATGGTGTTTGAGCCTGGATGTGTTTTCTCTTTTTTATATTGAAGGAATGACTTGAATGGGGATTTATTACTCTTGTACTTATCTTAATGATTCAATGAGGAAAAGGTTGAGACAACAGGCTTGCCTTTTTAATCTATGTTTCTATTGGATAGTTTTGAGATTTATGGTTCTCTTTCTTTCTTAATCATGTGCACTGGATTTCTCAGCACTTTCTTTTGTCCTTCTTATTTCGTGTTTGTGATAGGGGTTGATTCTTATGTGAAAATTGGATATAATGTTTGTATATAAATAAAGGATGTTTTTCTAATTTGTTTTTATTATGCTGCATGTTAACTATAGGATATATGTATGTTATTAGACTTGGTTCCAGAGTGGGCATTGTAGTCTCTTGATCATTTCTACCCAGCCCCTCTTGGGTTTGGCAGAGTTACCCTCTGTGGTTTGTAATATACTCTTAGAGCATGTGCTGACCTGCGAAGGGCTTGATTTATTGATTTATTTATATTTGGAGATAAAGGTTTATCCAAAATGACTTTTTAGAAACAAACATTATCCTACAGTGAGGATTATATAAATAGACTGATACAGGGCCAAACAGGGACGGAATGTTTAGGCAATGCTTCTCTTACGATTGATCTATCATTGAGTGAAAGGATCAACAGACTAGAGCGGCTTGAGAAAAAACTAGTACGTACTCGTCTGCATGGTCATTTATTAACAAAACACCTCCAATCTAATACCATCCCGTTAGGTCTGCAAGTCAAGAATGAACCAGCAATTTTTGTGGACAATCCTAAATTTAAAGAAAATTTTAGTTTTGTAGCAAATAATTGTTCTAGACACTATGGTTTTGGAAGTGGAAACGGCACTAGAGGAGGTTCAGAAATTGATGAAGGAAATTGCTGACCTCAGAAAAGAGATTTCAGATAATAAAGCATTGGTTAATGCAAAAGAGGCATTAAAACGCCTAGATAGAACAATGAAAGATTTTGATACTAATACACAAACGTATAAACTGGATAAATTGGCCAGGGATATTAGTCTTTATGATAAGAAATTGACTTATCCATACCTGACAGAGGAATATTATAAACAAGATGCAAGAGGTAGATTTTCAAAGAGAGGACGTGGTGGGCAGAGACGATACACTACTTTCTCAGAATCCTCAGTTTCAACTGGTGGGAGTGAGAGTGATAATGAGCAGCCATCTACAAGTACGGCTTCCCGTAATCACGATGTACATCAATTAGATTTGACTTCAGGTCCTTTTTTAGGACCGACACAATGGACCCCCCCGGGAGTAGGTGGACGCCCATGGAACAGGGGCTTTCCCAGAGAACGAGGCTGGGGACGATACAGAGGCAGGAAACAAGTACGTTTCCAACAGGAAGACTATGGAGAGATTCAAACTCGGAGACAACATTACAGGTGGTGAATCGATCTAATCTGGTGGTGAATTTATCAGTCCACCCTTTGTCATCTGAGGAAGAACAGGTTTTATCTAAAGGACTATCATGTGTCCCGACCAATTTACCTAACTCTTTTAATCTAAAAATTGAATTATACCAGTTTTTTCGTAAGGTTAGACTGAGGTATTATTTCAATAAAACTATATCATGTCCCCTTACCTCTGTGACCGGTTTGCAAACACCTTCCACCTTTACTCCTCCTGCCCATTCAATGTCACATAAAATTTTGACTTTTGAACAGGTGGTTATGAGAGATACAATGAATTTGATATCTAAGAGGAGGTATGTGAAGTATAACATCACTAAAGCTGAGAAGGAGGCACTGTCTACTTTGAAATCTAATAGGGAGTTAGTGATTAAACAAGCGGATGAGGGAGGAGCAATTGTAGTACAAAACACCAGAGACTACAAAAATGAAATCCTTATGCAATTGTCAGATACAGTGAGCTATCTGAAGTTGGAACGTGACCCCACTAATGATTTGATAGATTTGATCAAAAGGGTTACGGGTGCAGGCTTAATGATGGGTTTTTTATGAGATCTGGAATATGAATTTTTGAATAAAAAGAACCTGCGTATGCCTACGATTTACACACTTCCTAAAATTCATAAAAATCCCTTAAAGCCCCCGGGCTGCCTGATTATATCGGGATGTGGGTCCATTCTTGAACCAATTTGTAAATATGTGGACTTCTTTTTGAAACCATTAGTACCAATGACAGAGGCTTATCTTAGAGATACTATGGAGACTATAAAAATTTGAGATGGATAATTTACACTTTGATAGCGAGAAACAAATTTTGGTGACAATAGATATTGTCTCACTATACACGAATATCCCTCAGGGAAATGCCTTACAGGTGATTAAAAAAATATTGGATGGGAGGTCACAGCCATCTCAAGTACCCACTGGGTTCATAATAGAACTATTAGAGAAAGCAATGACTAGGAATTTCTTCTATTTTCAGGGTAATTTCTATATGCAGACCAAAGGTGTCGCTATGGGTGCAACTTTTGCACCAGATGTATCGATTTTGTATATAGATAAATTTGAACAACAGTACATCTTTGATAGAACTTTACCATTTACCATTTGATAGAACTTTACCATTCTTTACTCACATTACCTTATGGAAGCGTTATATTGATAATGATCTGGACAGGTACCCAAGACGACTTGCTGAGATTTCATGAATGGTTGAATGAAAGATCGGAAGACATTCAATTTATTTACTATACATATTAGTTCTTCTGAAATTGATTTTTTGGATGTAACTATTAAGCTGGAAGATAATCAACTTTATACTACCTTATATAGGAAACCGAGTGAGAGGAACTCCCTTCTACAATACACGAGACATCACCCCCGCAATTTGAGAGATAATCTACCTTATGGCCAATTCCTTCGTCTCAGAAGGAATTGTTCTCGCAAACAAGATTATTTTGAAGAATCTGAAGAGCTGTTGAATCATCTTATAGCACGAGGTTATCCTAAGAGTGTAGTTAGGATGTCACGTAAGAGAGCCTGGTTTTGCAATAGGGATCACTTACTTGAACGGAGGACACACACAGATAGTGACAGGAATAAGTTGGTCTGTGTTACGACATACCGTACTAGGAGTACTGAAATTAAAAAGATCATTAACAACCATTGGAGTTTGATCTCAGATGAACTTGAAATATATGATCCCGATGGATGCTTTTAAGAGGGCGAAGAACATCAAAGATTGGGTGGTCAATTCTTTGTTAGCAGATCCCCCTAAACCCTCCCTTTTATCGATGTTAAGTTTACCAAAAATTGTGGATAATTTTAAATGTGGGTCATGTAAAGTCTGTAAACAATGTTCGGAGATGAAAATATTCAAGTACAAGCATGTATCTGTGACACTAAAAGAACATACTAATTGTAACAGTGCAAATGTGATCTATGTGATTGAATGCCCATGTGATCTGTTGTATGTTGGCCAAACTAAACAAAAAATCAAGGTACGGATTTTACAACATTGCAGTCGTATCAGATGTAAAATACAGGGTGCACCTTTGGTTGAACATTTTACTGCCTTGAATCATTCAGTAGACTCTCTAAGATGGGGGGGTGATTGACAAGATTACTGTTAACCAACGAGGGGGCAATATGACGAATATATTAAACTTACGAGAATGTAAATAGATTAATCTTTTGGATTCTGTTTCCCAAGGCCTGAATGAGTATGAGGAGATAGCTAGGCAGACAGCTAGTTTATCAAATGGTTAGAAGGGTTTGACATTTTGTTTTGGTGACTTAGCTGGGTTTTAGATCTAGGCCTTTTAGGACGAAGATTGTGTTTTCTCCTCTTTTCATATAATGGTTTCTAGGATTGGAATGGATAATTTCTCTTAGCTATATTTGATATAGATCTCATGGTGCATTGAGTTCAAAATGATTTTATTGTTATATACAATAGTTCTGTGTTGAATTTTATTGTATGGAATGAGCTGTTATGTTGCTCTCTATTTCTATAATTGATGGATGAATGACACTAGGGGCCATATGTATGAAAACTGGAGCTTGCAAATTGCAAATAGCGATTTTTATTAAATCGCTATTTCCGAGTTGCAATTGGCCATGTAACAAAATTGCGATTCGGAATTAGCGATTTCTTAAAAATCAATATTTTTGGTTTGCGAGGCCCATTTACCGAATCGCAATTTGCGATTTTTTTGCGATTCGGTAAAAAATCGCAAATTGCGAGAAAGTTCGAGAATGCACACCTGGAGGAGCCTGATGACATCACCAGCAGGAAATGAGTCATCCCAGGCAGTTTCAGGTGCCACACCCAAACCAGCATCCTGAGAGAGAGCAGCCCAGCCACACAGAGCAGCACTCAGTAGGAGCAGACACACCTGTGCCAGGCTGGAGACCCCAGGAACATCACAGGAGAAGCAAGAGAGGAAGCGCAAGCTTAAATTTAGTGAACAGGAGCTGGAGGTCCTGACTGAAGAAGTTGTGAGGAGCCATGACCGCCTGTTTGGGAAATCTTCACTCCAGGTTCTTGAGAGCGAAAAAAGAAGGTTATGGCTGGACATCAAAGGAAAAATCTGCGCCATTGGAGTGGCACAGCGCTCCATAGAGGAGATAAAGAAAAGGTGGTACGACCTGCGCTCCCGTGCTAAGGAAAGGGTGGCAAGGAGACTTGCGGAGGCCAGGGGTACAGGTGGCGGACCACCAACCGAAGCACCATCCACACCTTTGGAGGACCTGGTGGAATCCACACTCCTCCCTGAAGCTGTGACAGGGGTCACAGACATCGACACCTCCGGTACACCGAATACCAGCCAAGGTAAGTGCAATGTTGTTTGTGAACCCAATATGTGTATGCACAAAAGCCCCTTAGGAATTAGCATGTAATGTGAAGTAGTGTGTGAAGTAGTCCATTCCACATCTTAGAAGCAGCACAACAATGCATTATGGGAGTTGCGGTCTACAAACTAGTACAGGCAATAACGATGTAATGAAGCATAGTGACACCCAAGGTAACACAACACACACAACACCGTGTAGAGCAGTACCTGTACCTTTATTGCCATTTTCAGACAGATAATGTAACATACAGAACTGACATGCTGCATATTGTTGTTGTAGGTGGGCCAGGCCCAGCAGCCACACACAGTCCATGTGTAGGGGAGACGGACACTCAGCAGCCCTCTGACACCAACACCAGTGGGTCCCTCAACATCTCCACTGTCCGCCGCAGGCGCAGGGCACTACCACTGCCAGACTTCAGCGGCGACTCGGATGTGCAGCAGGAAGGGCCAAGCACACCGTCTGCACCAGACAGGCGCAGCCAGAGTCTGGAGGGCAGGGGTCAGCCAGCACCACGCAGGAGTGCCACAGAGTCCCAGCAGCAACCTCATGAGGCAGGTGAGGGTCTGTCCTTGTTCGGGGGCCTTGAGGCTGCTATGTTGCAGCAACAGCGCCTGCAAAACAAGCACATACTTAGTTTGGACCGGAACCTGCGAGTCCACAACAGACACATGATGGGCCTGCATCGGCAACTGGACGCACTGAATAGCAACATTACACAGCTGCGTGAGGGACAGGTGCAGGCTTCTGAGGACACTAGGGACCTAACTAGTGCAGTCCGTGACCTTTGCCAGGAGCTGCGCCATGAAAGGGTTAGCCGGCGCAGACAGGAACACAGATTCCGGACAATGTTTGGCAGCTACTGCAGGTCCTCCAACAGGATGGCGAACTCAACAGCACTAATCGCCCGTCGCGCTGTGGCGGCACAAGTGGAGGCTTCACACACCAGCAGGGACGTTGTCCAGGGCCTCGTGCACATCACAAATGTGATTGAACATGTGATGGGACAGAGATCTGCCACTCCCAGTGAGGTAGCCTTGGGTGACACAGAGGACAGTTCAAGCCTCAGTAGTGTGGCCGTACCAGCAGCAGACACCAGACGGCGCAGTGCCAGGCACAGCACTGCCACTGAAGGTGACATTCAAGGTGCCAGTGAGTTAACTGTGCACCCGAGTGGTGTGCGTGGGAGGAGAAAGTGACTCTTGCCGCCAGTACACTGCTGATGCCACATGACGGAATAGTGAGTGACTCAGTTCATTTGTTATTTTGAGTTTCTTACATCACCTGTTTACTTTATTTATCACTCATTCATTACCTGACGTAAGGTAATACATTTCTATCACTACAGGTACAGTTGTCAGTGGATTTTTGTAGTTCATACTCATGTCGGAAATGGTTGTGTGTGATGTCGGCACGCCTTTGCCTTCCCTATGCTGCACTGGTCCTGTCTGCTGGCTATAGGGGTGGTATGGTATCGTCATCCTCATCTGATTCAGTGTCACTGATTTCTATAGGTATGCCCCTGGTTGTAGCTATATTGTGCAAGATTGCACAAGTAGCCACTATTCTACATGTGGTTTCTGGACTGCACTGTAGTGCCCCTCCACTTTTGTGGAGGCAATGGAAGCGACTCTTCAGCAATCCAAATGTGCGCTCCACAACGTTGCGGGTTGCCCTGTGTGCTGCATTGTATCTCCGTTCTGCTGGTGTTGTGGGATTGAGGTAGGGCGTCATCATGTAGGTGCGCACTGCGTAGGCACTGTCGTCTGGAAGGGACAGAAGGTGTGATGCGTAACTGAGCTATCTGACATGGGTTCGCCATCAATGTACCAGTGTACAGAGTGACATTACCTAGTAGATATCCTTCACCAAACTCCCCAGCTAGCAGTCTTGTGTGAATGCCGCTGTGGCGAAAGATGTACGAATCATGTGTGCTCCCTGGGTACCTGGCGACGAGATCAGGTATGATATAAGAGGCATTGCATATCACCTGTATATTCATTGAATGTTGGTATTTACGGTTTTGGTACACATACTCTGTGGCTGATGGTGGACAGATTGCCACATGTGTGCCATCTATGGCACCTAGAACGTGGGGGAACTGTGCTATCTGGTAAAACTCTATTTTAGTCTGCTGTATTTCCTGTGGGGTGTGGGGGAATCTGATGTACTGTTGGAGTTTGCTTAGCATGGCGTTGATAAATGCATTGAAAAATCTGGAGAGGGTACTCTGTGACACCCCCCCAGATGCTGCTATGACCCCTTGATAGCTCCCTGAGGCGAGTAGGTGTAGGGAGCATAATACCTGCACATGGGTGGGTATGCTGTGAGTCCTATGTGTTCTGCGCTGCAGTATGGGTTGTAGCTCAGCTATCAGATCAAGTATCATGGCTGAGTTCAACCTATACCTCTCAAATATTTCCTCCTCTGTCAGGTTAAATAGTGTAATGCGCACTCTGAAAATGCGCTCCTGTCTCCTCCTCCCTCTCCTCAAACCTGCCAAGATCCTCATCCTCCTCGCCATGACATAGAGTGCAGCCATTGTGGAAAAGAGTCTGAGGCATTCTGGGCCTCTTTATATAGGTTGCAACTGGTTACCACCTGGTTTCACTTAGTGGTATTTTGCATGTGCAAAATGCCATTCTGCGCTAATTGCGATTTTTTGATGCATCTATTTGCGACTTGGATTTTGCGAATCGCATTTTGCGCCTCGCAATTTCCTACTGGAAATACCGAATCGCAAAATGCAAATCCCAAAACCAGGTCGCACCACAAAAAATCGCAATTTTTGCGATTTCTTATTTTTGGTCTGCGAATGCCTTTCATGCATCGCAGACCGCGTTTTTGCACTTGCAAATGGCCGAATTTTGCGATTCGCACCGTTTGCGAGTGCAAAAACTTTTCATACATCTGGCCCTGGGTGAGCATAGAATTATAGGCCAATTTTAATGGATTTATAGTTGATCTATTGAAAGGATGACATAATAAACATAATCTATAATGGTGTTGTTCTCGTTTTTCTAAAATACGTTTTTTACAACACGATCCCCTTTTTTCACTATTGATACGTATTTTCAGGTGTATGAGTGAGATGAGAACTGCGAACCGTTATATTAGCGTTGCTAAATTTTGAGGATCGCTGTGGGCATGATTATATGGAGATTTGGATCACAGTATTACAATATGCAAAAATATTTTTGAATGCCGCTTTACCTTTTAGTCGTACGATCATTTTCTTGTCTGATGAGTGCTTAATTGGAGTCTTTTTAAAAACCTTGTTGTTATACACATAGACACCAGAAGGGGCGAATAGAGCCCAATGTGAAGGCGGACCAGAGTGGAACAATGCAAACTGTGTTCCACTTCCATGTTCACCTCACGGAATGAAGCAAGTTAGACAAATGCGATGTTAGATTTACAGCACATGCCACGGGGGGGTCGAAAAGAGCCCTTTTACGAGTGCGGACCAGAGTGGAACATTTTAATAATGTTTTCCACACCTGTGTCCGTTTTATGAAATGAAGGCAGTTATAAAAGCGCAGGGTTAGAATTGCTGCGTCTTTTGAAGGTCGGACGTGAATTAAGACTACCGGCTCCCACATCGAAAGGTATATGGGCTTTGTGAAACGCTTAATAGAGCGGAATAGTTTCACTTTTTGGATATACTAGGTTGCTTTACTTGTTTGCCGTTAGGAGAATAGAAGGATAGAATAACTCAATTAAAAAAGTAAGATATCAATGATTTAGTATGTGTGTTTTTTTAATAGAATACAGAGAATTGAGAGTTAAATGTGACCAAGATGTCTGTTTTGAAGGTAGATTTTAATGGTGAAATTATGGTGGAAGGAGCATATTCTCAGTAGCCTCGGGTAAGAATATAGTGTTCTTTGGTTGGTTTAATATGATTTTGTGGTTTAGTGAGTTATTTAAAATATAAGTGTTTTGTATGTTTTAGATGTGAGGCGAGGCGAAGTGATGTTGAAGAAGAATGTGGCTTCAAGAATGAGATTGCATTAAGTGTAAGTATTTGTGTAAATAGTTTTGCAGCAGCATAATCCTTTATAAAAAAGATTAGGATATTAAGATTGATTATTACCTTTTTTTTTTATTACTTTAGTGGTCCCCTATCGTTTTAGTCCTGATGAAGACCGGTGTGTGAGCCCGGAATTAGCCTGAGAGACAGAGGGGGTCGAAACGTCGACGATGGTGTTTGAGCCTGGGTGTATTTTCTCTTTTTTATATTGAAGGAAGGACCTGAATGGGGATTTATTACTCTTGTACTTATCTTAATGATTCAATGAGGAAAAGGTTGAACCAACAGGCTTGCCTTTTTAATCTATGTTTCTAATGGATAGTTTTGAGATTTATGGTTCTCTTTCATTCTTAATCACGTTCACTGGATTTCTCAGCACTTTCTTTTGTCCTTCTTATTTCGTGTTTGTGGGGGTTGATTCTTATGTGTATATGGGATATAATTTTTGTTTATAAATAAAGGATGTTTTTCTAATTTGTTTTTATTATGCTGCATGTTAACAATAGGATATATGTATGTTATTAGACTTGGTTCCAGAGTGGGCTTTGTAGCCTCTTGATAATTTCTACCCAGCCCCTCTTGGGTTTGGCAGGGTTACCCTCTGTGGTTTGTAATATACTCTTGGAGCAGGTGCTGACCTGCGAAGGGTTTGATTTATTGATTTATTTATATTTGGAGATAAAGGTTTATCCAAAATGACTTTTGAGAAAGAAACATTATCCTACAGTGAGGATTATATAAATAGACTGATACAGGGCCAAACAGGGACGGAATTTTTAGGTAATTCTTCTCTTACGATTGAACTATCATTGACTGAAAGGATCAACAGACTAGAGCGCCTTGAGAAAAAACTAGTACGTACTCAACTGCATGGTCATTTATTAACAAAACACCATAAATCTAATACCATCCCGTTAGGTCTGCAAGTCAGGAATGAACCAGCAATTTTTGTGGACAATCCTAAATTTAAAGAAAATATTAGTTTTGTAGCATATAATTGTTCTAGACACTGGATGGTTTTGGGAGTGGAAACGGCACTAGAGGAGGTTCAGAAATTGATGAAGGAGATTGCTGACCTCAGAAAAGAGATTTCAGATAATAAAGCATTGGTTAATGCAAAGGAGGCATTAGAACGCCTAGATGGAACAATGAAAGATTTTGATACTAATACACAGACGTATAAACTGGATAAATTGGCCAGGGATATTAGTCTTTATGGTAAGAAACTGACTTATCCATACCTGACAGAGGAATATTATAAACAAGATGCAAGAGGTAGATTTTCAACGAGAGGACATGGTGGGCCGAGACGATACACTAGTTCTCAGAATCCTCAGTTTCAACTGGTGGGAGTGAGAGTGATAATGAGCAGCCATCTACAAGTACGGCTTCCCGTAATCACGATGTACATCAATTAGATTTGACTTCGGGTCCTGTTTTAAGACCGATACAATGGACCCCCCAGAGAGTAGAGGGACGCCCATGGAACAGGGGCTTTCCCAGAGAACAAGGCTGGGGCAGGGAATGATACACAGACAGGAAACAAGTAAGTTTCCAACAGGAAGACCATGGAGAGATTCAAACTCGGAGTCAACATTACAGGTGGTGAATCGATCTAATCCGGTGGTGAATTTATCAGTCCACCCTTTGTCATCTGAGGAAGAACAGATTTTATCTAAAGGACTATCATTGGTCCCAACCAATTTACCTAACTCTTTTAATCTAAAAATGGAATTATACCAGTTTTTTCGTAAGGTTAGACTGAGGTATTATTTCAATAAAACTACATCATGTCGTCCTACCTCTGTGACCGGTTTGCGAACACCTTCCACCTTTACTCCTCCTGCCCATTCAATGTCACATAAAATGTTGACTTTTGAACATGTGGTTATGAGAGATACGATGAATTTGATATCTAAGGGGAGGTATGTGAAGTATAACATCACTGAAGCTGAGAAGGAGGCACTGTCTACTTTGAAATCTAATAGGGAGATAGTGATTAAACAAGCGGATAAGGGAGGAGCAATTGTAGTACAAAACACCAGAGACTACAAAAATGAAATTCTTATGCAATTGGCAGATGCAGTGAGCTATTTGAAGTTGGAACGTGACCCCACTAATGATTTGATAGATTTGATCAAAAGGGTTATGGGTGCAGGCTTAACTATGTTTTTTTTATCAGATCTGGAATATGAATTTTAGCATCATTCTTTAATTATACATGAGGTAGACTTTCTGTTAATTATTCTTGCATACACTGAGCAATTGGCTCCCTGAAGGCTGTCCTCAAAAGGGGGAAATTGATTCTATGGAGGAGGAGTGAACTCTGACTCTTCTGCTTGATCATGTAAGCAATGGGGTAGGCTGTCTCATTTCCTGTACCCTAGTTGCCCAGAGTTGAAACAAGAAGAGTTGCTAAGCAGAGCAAACACGTTCTACCCCGCCTTTGGCTTTTTTCCTCTTTCCTGCATTCCTGTCCTTCCTCCTCTCCATGCTAACTCTATCTCCTCTTTCCTTCATACTGTATCCTCTGACCCAATGATTGCATTTTTAATTACATACGTTTAGATTCAGTGGACATTTATTTACTCTCTTGAATTGCCACATGGTAATTTGCTATGCAAACCAATATAGAGAGATTTTTGTTTTGCCAGCCAATACATATTGTTCTCAACTGAAGCTAACCCTAGGCCAACAACCCTTGAACAAAAGTGACTCAAACTGCTTCTTGAGTCATCTCTGCAGAAAGTAGTTACATATTTCAGTTCCCACAAAGACTATAAGCAGGTGATTAGCTGCGCACCATGAGAACAGAAGAACCACCTACACCAGTAAGATAAATGTTTTTGGCTGTCCCTGCTGTTCACTTATTTTATACCTTAAGAGTCAAAATGCAAGGCCCTTTAATGTCAGAGATGGGCACTTTGGATGACCCATGCTAGCCTTAGTATGGAAACATGGTGATGTAGGTCACAGTTACACTAAACAGTTACACTAATATGAGCCAATAAGTTCAAAGATTTTTTCACATTTCTTTTATAGTCTTAGAGGTTGTTCCATCTGTGGGGTTAGCTTTAAAGTTGCCGAGGAAGTGTCTGGAGAGATACTCAAAACAAAAGGTGTTTGTTGCTGGAGAATGAAATCAAATGCTCTTTTATGAATGCTGCCTCTCCTTTTTGCGTTGGATTAGTCAGTGTGATGGAAGTTTTATTTTTGTGATACCTGGACACCAAAAATGGGAGTGCAAGTGAAGGAGTCAGGTCTGCATGACGAAGATTTTGTTCAATTTTATTGTCTGTAATATCTGCTGCAAGTAGAATGGTCACTGGCCAGGCAGCAGAGAGGACCAGTTTGGGGCCTGTGAATAACGCCTCCTGAGGAATAGACTGGCAAGCCGCGGGAGCCGCAAGCCTGTGAAAACTGGGCCTGTAGGTTGTTCGGCGATAATAGAAGCTGTCAAGCAGGTACCAGTACGGCAATGACCTATGAGGTCAAAAGAGGAGTGCGGGACCGTACCCCCCTCAACAACGACCAACCTGGCAATATCAAGAAGGACAACCTCTCAGTATCGACTTCAGATTACCGAAGGAATAACCATTGGAGTCACCGTCATGGGAAGCTCACTGTGGGACTCGTGTTTGCCAAGAAGGGAGGAGCAGCAGGAGCAGCTAGAACGGAGCAAGCGTCAAGGTGAGAGCAGCTCGTCGGGCTCCAGCAGTGCCACAGATGAGCACCAGCTTCCCAGGGTCGGAGATCCCAGGACCCGCTCCCTCAGTGTCTGCGATGCGTGTCCCGCTTGCCTAGCTAAGCATCTTGGGCTGGCCCATCCCAGAGCCGGGTCAGAGCTGATACGCCAGCAACAAACGCAACAGTGGCCTTTTGCTACAAACAGGAGCAGGCCATCACTAGGGCCAGTGAGAGGAAATTTTGCCCATAGCCTGCCCTGGGAGATAGCAGCAGTTAACTGCCTCAAGGATCGAGCCGACCGCTGAACTCCCAGAAATGCGTTTCTCGGTTTCTGTGAGGCGGGCGAGCTGTATTGTCTTTATTCGGTGCAAGGAGGGGAGGTGAATTGTGAGTGTTACAAATTATGGGCATCAATAGAAACAAATCAAAAAGCAAAAGTGCTAGCCCGCCCTACATAGGGAATTCCTTGCAATCCGAGGACCCTAGGAATGGCAGGGACACAACTCAGTGCCTCCTCTGTTTTGCAAGGACTCTACAAGGAGGACACCAGGGGCCGCAGGAGCAGGCACAGAAGCTTTGGTGGCAATTCATGGAGTAGGTGAACATGTGCTGCAAGCAGCACAGTGCATGGGTATCTAACGGAAGCATAGCAAATTTTGGCATACAGGTAGGAGTAGTAAACTGGACACAGCAGGATTCCCCTGGGCAACAGGGCACCCTCAACCAGGTGCAGTTCAGTCATGAAAGTCCATGGCTCAGCGGGATGGGTCTCTGGCCCCAGCAAGCATGGCCCCAGTACCTCTTTTGGGCAACGCGTGGTGGGTGTGACCTGGTACGGTGGTCACTTTTCCCCCAGGATTCCCTCCAATACATTGGCCCAGTGTAATACCTTGGAAGAGCCTGGATGAGAGAGGTACAAGCCCGGAGCAAACACCGAAGGCGGCCATCCAGGTGGGGATTGAACCTGGGGTAGCAACAGCTAATGTCAGTGTGACACAGCCAGCTGGGGAGGGCCAAGCGAAGGTTAGAGAGAGTGGTAAGGAGGCTGGGCAGCAGACTGTGAGGGACAAGGCCACCTCAGGGGGACTGACCCCACAAAGGCTTGGACTGGTGGGGCAGCGTGGGGAGCAGGGAAAATAGCAAGGAAAAACATCAGACCTTCTGCTGGTAACCCCCCCATTACAGCAAGAGAGACAGGCCTCACCAGCCTTATTCCGCTATCTGTCAAAGAGAGGATTTGGAGGAAAGAGTTCATAGATATGTTCTCCCTACTTGAGGTACACCAGGCCAGGCTTGACTTGACTATGCATGACAAAAAGGAAGCAGAAAAAAGGGTCGAGAGGTCTGTTGACAATTGGTTACACGCATTCTGAACCATGGCCTGTGTGTTCCTGGAGAAATTCCCAGAGAGCACAGCTGCATTGTTTCACCACAAGAAAAGTGTGCATGAAGCACAGCTAATGTATCAGGGCGATGCCTGGCTGCGTTATGACAAGGGATTCAGAGAAAGAATGCAGTGCTGGCCAGTTGTCGAGTGGGACCAGCAGGATGGTTAAGGTTTTACTAACAACATGGTGGCCTCCATGGAAGGCACTAGCACACCAGGGCATCAATCAATCATTCAATCAATCAGTTTTCGTAAAGCGCAACTACTCACCCATGAGGGTCACAAGGCACTTGTGTTGGGTCTGGGCCTCATTCGAAGAGTCATGTTTTGAGGGTCTTCCTGAAGATTGTGAGAGATGGGCTTTGTCTGAAGTGTGTGGGCATGTTGTTCCAGCTCTTAGCTGCAAGGTATGTGAAAGATCTTTCTCCTGTGGTGGCTTTCCGGATGTGTGGGATGGTAGCTAGCGCCTGCTGGGTGGAGAGGAGCGGGCTGGTGAAGTTAGGGGAGGAGATGTGTTGGTTCAGGTAGGCCGGTCTGACGTTGTGCAGGGCCTTGTAGGTGTGGGTGAGTAGTTTGAAGTTGATTCGCTTCTCTACTGGGAGCCAATGGCGGGTCCTCAGGTTTTGGGAGATGTGTTTTTGGCGGGTGAGGTTCAGGACGAGTCTTGCGGCGGGTTTTGGATGAGTTGCAGTTTCCTGATGGTCTTTGTTGTGGTGCCGGTGTAGAGTGGGTTACAGTAGCCCAGCTTGCTAGTGACCAGGGCGTGGGTGATTATTTTGTAGCAGTCGACTGGGATCCATTTGAAGATTTTGGCGATTTGGCGGAGGGTGTGCCAGCAGGAAAAGGTGACAGTGTTTACCTGTCGGGTCATGGATAGGGAGGAGTTGAGGATGATTCCTAGGTTGCAGGCATGGTCAGTCGGAGTAGGTGGTGTGCTGAGCAATGTGGGCCACTAGCAATCATCACATGGTGAGGTGGACTTTTCGAAGATGATGAGCTCGGTCTTGTCCAAGTTGAGCTTGGACAAGCTCTCCTTCATTCAGGCAGTTACGGTTTTCATCCCGTTGTGAAAGTTTCTCTTAGCTTTGTCCAGGTCTTCACCTCTCCTGACCCCCACCCTCCTCCGAGAGTGATGGGAGGGCGTGTGACACGATGTTCATTCGCATATGACACGATGTTCATTTCATGGTCTCTGACGATGGCTGCCAGCGGGGCCATATATATGTTGAAGAGCATTGGGCTCATGGAGGATCCCTGAGGGACTTCGCAGCTGACTTCTGTTGGTTTGGATGTGAAGAGTGGGAGCCTTACTTTCTTTGTTCTTATGGTGAGGAAGGAGCAGATCCATTACAAGGCATTTCTGCAGATTCCTGCATCGTGGAGTCTGGTCCATAAGGTGCTGTGGGAGACCGTGCCGAAGACTGCTGAGAGGTTGAGGAGTATGAGTGCTGCGTTGTGTCCACAGTCGAGGAGTGTGCGGAAGTCATTGGTGGCTGCAAGAAGAGCTGTCTCTGTGCTGTGGTTGCTGCGGAATCCAGACTGAGAGGTATCCAGAGAGCTGTTGTCCTCGAGGAATTGCCGCATCTGCAAGTTTAAGAGAGGGCATAGTTTTTGCCAATCAGCACACACAACAGCAGGGCAAGAGCCAAGTCCGGGAGGAAGCAGAGCAGATCCCAGGTGACAGCACGTTGGAAATATGACAAGGGTGAGTATAAATGAGGGTAGGCCTGCAAGTTCAGGCACAGCTGCAGCAATTGTGAGGGAACACACCCAGCAGTCGAATTCATAAGGGCAAAAGGAGCAGGTGAAGGGAAGGACAGCAACAACAATAAGTAGCACGCCTAGGACTGGGCCCTCGGCTGGGAGGAACACGGCTATACAATGCTTTATTTCTGACCCCCATCACACAGGGCATCCATTACGCTTACTCAAGGGTACCCGAAAAAGAAGGAAGAACAACCACTGGGAGAAGGTTTTGTCACAGGTTTCACTATCCCATTTCAGGGCCCCTAAGCACACCACTGGTGCAAGAACCTAAAATCAGTGAGGGACAATCCAGCATAGCTAGGCAGAGGGTGGAGAAGGAGCTCTCACTGGGTGGCAGGCCCCTTTGCAGAATCTCCCCTGGACAAATTCAGGCATTTTCATCACCTGTCATATCCACCAGGTGAGTCGGTAAACGATGGCCTAGACCCAGGTAGCTGCTCAGTGTCCTATGCGTCCGTGGACAATGCAGTAGATTGAATAAAGGCAGCAGAGAAAGGTGCTTTGTTAACAAAAACAGATATAAAGTCTGCTTTTCTCCTTCTGCAAGTACACCCAGATAGTTATCATCTGTTGTACTTCCATTGAGACGGCTTCTTCTATTATTACAAATGCCTACAGATGGGCTGCACTATTATCTGCGCATACGTCAAAACGTTCCGCTCCTTTCTAAAATAGGTGCTGCAAACTAGGTGTGGAAACAATATCTGGATGACTTTCTGTCCATATGGAGAGTGGGTACCACGGTGAGTGAAGAGCTGCTTCAGGTCTCTGTTGCAATCGCAAAAGAACTAGGGGTAGCTCTGGTGGGGAAGAAAACTGAAGGCAGATCCACATGCTTGTCCTTTTTAGGGATAGAACTGGACAGGGTGAGGGAGTTGAAGTCGGTCATTGAGTCACTCTTCTCAAAGAAGAAGGCAACTCTGAGTGAGCTGCAGCAACTCTTATGCAAAATCTAATTTTCAAAAAGTGTGTTCATCACCGGAGGTCCACTCTCCAGGTGTTTGGCATGGTTGCACAAGGGTCTCACACAAACACACTGCAGGGTGTAGTTTACACAAGGAGTCAAGAAGGACTTGGAGCAGTGGCGAGGTTCCCTATGCAGCTTTAATGTTACATTGATATGAGGGAACTATGCGTGTGAGTGGACATGTGGAACTATTCACTGATGCAGCCGAGGGCAAGGGGCAGTCCTGGGATCAGCCTGAACAGCTGCTTGCTGGCCCAATGCATTGGCACACCAATGGCACCACCTCTAAGAATATCACAGTTTTGGAGCTTTTTCTCATTGTTGTCACATTCACTATGTAGGGGGCAAGTTAGCTAAATCACACTATGGTCATATAACCACGCAGTGGTGCAGGCACTGAATCTAGGGATGGGGCGGTGCCCGGAGGTAGTGAGCCTCCTGCGCACCTTGGTGGGGTGCCAGCTAAGGGATTACATTGCCGTGTGGGCGAGGCACATTTGAGGACTTGAGAACTCTGTGGTTGATGCAATATCTCCTTTTTAGTGGCAGAAGTTCAAGGAGCTGGTGCCTCATGTGGACCCACACATGACCCTGGTGCCTGAACGGCTGTGGGGATTAGTGGACCTGACCTAACGATGCTGGCCCCCAAGACACCAGCACAATACCATAAGTGCTGGGAGGTATTCCAGGGAGTCATTGGTACGGAAGGGTGGGATACAGTTACTAATAAGTGCAAAGGTTCATACACTGGGACTTTGCGGCGGGGAGAACCAAGACATGGGTACAAGCTCACCTCAGTGCAGTGTCCTACTATGCAAATGTAGCATTGGGCACAGATCTGGCCAACTCATTTAACTGCAGGACAGCCTTGAATGGGTGGGTGAGGTTACAACCCAGATGCCAGGATCAGCAATGCCTCGAGTTCCCTATGCTGAAAAAGTTGACAGCAGTCCTACCCAGGGTATGCAGTTTCGGGACACAACTACGGTGCTGTTTAAAGCAGCATTCATGTTAGAGTTCTTTGGGGCCTATCAAATTAGCAAGCTCATTCCATTCTCCAGAGCAAACCCAGGGTTGGCCTGCCTTCATAGGGAAGACTTACACATGGGAGACATGTAATTGATAAATCCCCTGCAGAGAGCAAAGACCGATCAGGAGTGGAGAGGAAAGTATTCATACTTAGCTTGCCTAAAGGACAACGCTATCTGCCCAGTGTGCAGAATGAGGGATTACACGTCCACACTGGTACAAAAGGAGCTATCGCTCTTCTGACATGAGGACAGTTCCTGCCTCAGCCTCTATCAATACATAGCAGTACTCAAGATGACCATCAGGTTCGGGTCTCATTTGTTTCGTATAAGCACTGCCACAACAGCAGCAGCGGGAGGGCTAAGCCAGAAACAAATAAAGAAGATAGGATGCTGGGCGTCAGGTGCTTTCAAGCGTTTAATCCAGCCCATGGGCCCCTAAGTCATATTTTATCTCACAGCAGACCTCACCACAAACAGGCACAGACTATAGATAGAAGACCACTCATACATTGTGCCGGCACAGCTGTGGGCGATGGCGTGGAGGAGCTACAGAGGATTATGGTTCCTGAACTCATTAGTGACATGGGACAGCATGAGATCCGCTCAGCTGCTCCCCGCCATACAGGGCGCCTCACGGCAGAAGGGGAAACCAGATGCCATGTTGATACACTTAGATAGAGCAGAGCTCAGAGCAGCATCAGGAATGTCTGGGGGTGCCCAGCCAAGGCCCTCTAAAGAAGACTGGAAGACTGTGCATGTATGTTTGGCCGGACCAAGACGGACGGCCAAACGGACATGCGCATCTCGCCATCCCCAATGGCTACCCCTTTAACAAATGAAAAGATAATAGACATGGTTTATTATCTTTTCATTTTCGATCACTCCTGCAGCAGCCAGATCGAGGAGGCTTTATGGCGGCGCAACTTCAGGTGCTGACCTCAAAGGGGGTTGGGTTGCGGGGGTGTGGCAAGTTTTCGAAATATTATGGAGTTTTAAGCACCTGCCGGAGAATTCCTTGCCTTCAGCAATCTTCAGACTACAATAAAAATGTCAGGATAACTCCAGTGATCAGTGGGCCGGCTTGAGAGAAATTGGAGTTTTATCTATAAAAGTTTTGACTCATCATAGAGTTGCTCAGAAGGTTAATATGTCTGTTGCAAAGAAACGTGTATCATGCAGATTACAAAAGTGCATATAATGTAGATAGTTCAGTGGGTTACTGCTTTTGTCACTTGCAGTTTAAAATTTACAGTCCTAACATAGCAGAGTGAGCTATTAACTATATTCAAACAGCTGCATACAAACTGCAAGGTATAGTTAACAGCATTATGTTTTTTTCTCTAGTCATTATCATAATGATGGTAAAAATGGTTAATTTTGGTGGCATTTAATCCGTATTAGAACATTGGAATGCTGGGGGCTCCATTGAAAACAATGGAGTGCTGCGGGCTTTTACTGGCCGGTAAAAGCCCGCAGCGCCAACATTCCAATGTTCGCTTTGTTCACAGCAGCAGCTGTGAACAAAGCCTCACGGAGCCCGAGGGGATTTTAATCCCCTCGGGCTCCGTGAACATTTTTTTTTTAATAGAACATTCTGCCCTGAGTGGCAGAATGTTCTAATAGCCTTAGAACCCGCCGTAGCGGGCTCTACCGGCTATTAAAGTCCCTCTCCCTTGTTAAATGCCCTCGCCTTCGGCTCGGGCACTTAACGCGGGGAGCGGGCCTTTAATTGCCGGTAGAGCCCGCTACGGCGGGTTCTAAGGCTATATTAGTAAAGTCAACCCATCCACAGTGTTTTATTTTGAATCCTGATTTTGTGCTGCTTCAGACCAAGCACTCTCGAACTACTCTGCCTAGCAGTATGGATGACATGTGACACGTGCACCATGTAGTCCTCTTTGTCTTACGCAACACTAACTATGCACCTATTGTCTCTGTATAATGTGTGTGTGATGTAAAAGACTATGAGCCCTACACTGGTATGAGTAGCACTATAACTCAATAGAAATGCATGTGAGAGAGAGGGGCTATAGAGAGATGAGGAGCATTGTTGGATGGTGGTAGTGCAGGAATCTGGGGAAAAGATGGTCTTTGAGACGCCAACAAACATTATTGCACCGGGAGCCACCAGAGCTAAAGCCCGCGCTGTCGAGGACCCAGCAGGAAGGGCTATCACCAGGCAGCCAGGATCAGATTTGCAACAGAGCCCTCCTTCCATTGAGCGTCAAACAGGACCGAGACACAAATACTGGACAATTTTGTTAAAAAAGCAAACGTTTGCGTGTGATGCTTTAAAACAGGACTCTATATAAACTCGCCCGAATTCATTTTTAAAATGCCTTTTCTGTCTTGTTTTCCTTATTTATCAGTGAAGGGTAGTCAATACAGTTCTAGCACAAGTTTTAAAGTGCTTTCATTATTTGCTGTTTTAAGTATGTAATGGTACGGGAAATTGTGAATTTAGGTGATTTTCATAATTTGTGAGCTGGCTAGGCACTGGCCATGCCAGTGAAAAACCAATCAGATGGCAACCCTAATTTATGCAGCTTTGAACCTTCCTGTATACACAAGGATTCCTCCAAATTTGGTGTGGCCAGGGCTTCGAGGGGCTCGAAATGGATGCCATAGAGGGCCCTATATTCATGTCCACTGCAGGTGGCTGCCATTCAATAGAAGGGCCAGCCTTTGCTCAAATTGGAGGGGAGGAACGGGGGATAAAGGGAAAAAAGGGTAAAATAAGGGACATAGGGAAGAGAACAAAAAAACTTCCAGAAGGGTCAGAAGACAATAGGCCGAGCAGTGAAATGACAGAATGGTCTGCATCTTCCTAGTGTGATGAGATCAGGTGCTTTTGGACTTGATAAAGGAAGTGTGAGATTCTAATTGTGCCATCCAATCCTTGGCCTCTCAGCGGAGTGTACAGAACAATAATTCCATATGTGCAAGCTTTAGTTATGATTCTGTAGGTGTGTTTGTGAAGGAGGTATGCAGCAGATAAAATATTGACAACATGAAAAGAAAATGTTGCATTTACGGGTGAGAAGAGAGAGTGAATGTGTACATGTGCGTGGGGCAGGGTGAAGAGGAGGAGAAGCAAGACTGCCCTAAAGATGGAGATAATGTGAGAGTTAAAAGGCTGCCACTATGATGGAGATAATGTGGAAGATGAAGGATACCAGAGAGAAGAAAAAATATACAAATGTCTGACAGCAACATGGTGTATAGTGGAGAATGGGATTAATTGGCAAACTCCTAAAACCACTACTTCTTCCAGATTTTACAATGCCTAATTCACAAACTCATATTCTCAGAACTGCAACATTTTCAATTCATCTGGATCTCGTGAAATGTTCGTTCCTAGCTCGTAGCTTCTCCTCCTAGCGATGAGGAGTGGCCCCACCCCCACACCAGAACGCTAATTTGGTGAGAACCTGCACCCTTTTTCTCCTATTTAAAGCACTGAATGGAATCATCTCCCCTTGCCATATCTCGAAGAAATCCTCAAATAAAAAAAAGGCATGGCAATTTACAAAGTAATGGAACGCCTGTGTGTTCAGCAGAGGCATATTTCATGGCATTTCTGGATGAAAATGTGAGGTGGCTCTGAGGCGGGATGAGACCCCAATGTAAGTAATCACGCCACCAGTCTGAAGTGCGCCATTCCACAGAGGAAATGCAGCGCACGCGGCACTGAGTGCAAGTAAAGCGTGATGACCAACTACTTCCAATGGAATGCCACTCTTGAATCTGACAGGCTGAAAAGAAATTCGAGTACATGTTTTTGTGAGAGACTGGAATTTGATTAATTTTCACCAGTTTACAGAGGCCTTAAGTTGGCATCTTGCTTTCCATCAAGGCCCAGCGAAGCGCTATCATGCACAATGCGCATATATATTTGTAGTATTTAATTCTGAGTTAAAAGCTTTAAAGGCTAAGCTAATCCTCAAGCGCTGGCAGATTGCTTTTAATAAACATTTTCCCAGACTTTGCTTTCTGTTAGCTGGTTACTCGCCCTTCTCTGTTAAGACAACACATCTGTGCAGTCTGTTGGAAATTAGTTTTGGACGGCAGCACAAATAAGCAGCCATCTGATATGGTTTTGTTGAGTGTGCTTTTAGTCTGCATGACTGCTGTTCAACAGATTTAAGGACATGAGGATGAACGAGGATGCTAAATCCGTATTCCCTAAGCAGTAACCTGCTAAAAATGGCCAAAAGAAAGATTAGCGGGTGTGAAAGTGTCCAATTTGGTCCGCAACTTCGCCAGAATGCACACAGGTAAGGATTACATATTCTTTTATTTTTATTACTTTTTATCATTCCATCAAACAATCATAATACACATTACCAAGTCAATAGTAAATATAAAATATAATCTTAGTTGTGTACAGATAATTTTAGAATAAATAAAAGCTTAGCTTGAATTAATTTCTCATTTTTTTAATTAACAACTGGACAGAGGCTGGCAAAGCTAATAGGTCTGGATTGTAACCGAAAATGCCTCCTCACTGCATTCACTTTTCCATTTGTGTGAACTCTGAGTCACTCATCGCCAACACACTAGATCAATCATTCATCCTTGCATCATGCATTCATGTATCCTCTCACCTTTTTCATGGCACATTGTTAGTTGCACTACTCTGCTTCAGAACCGAAAAAGGTATTTTTTAATGTGCTACCCATCAAAAATTCCTTTGCACCACCTTCACTAGAGAATGTATATTGTTCCTGTTTCAAACCTCAGATCGTTCTCTTTGCAAAACATTACTAGAACATAACACCATAAGAGAGTGTTTTCCCAAACTTGCATCGGGGCACACGAGTGGGTCACAAGCTGACGTTTGGTGGGTAGCGACCGTCCTGATCTATATGTAAGTAAAATTGCAAATCATTAGCCCTGTTTGTGCACCATTGCAAAGCTGCCGAACAATGTTCCTAATTCTAGAATTAAAACCTCCCCTTCCATGTAATCTCAATCAAGACTCGATGTGAACTTTCCAGTATTTGCTGCTGTTGTTTTTTACTTCACAAACCAATTTCAACAGAAAATGTGATTAAACACAACTATACCACTTGTGTATGACTTTCAGACAGCAATTTAGAAATATAGATATGGCCTAACAGCCAGAACCTTTGAGTGTGGTCAGGGGAACCAGGCTCGAGTCCTGACACTGGCCAAATATTGTTTATAGCGAAGTAAATCCTTCTGTAATGTAATCTGGTGCTCATAGAAAGTGGTCCAATTCCCTTTGGCTATGTTTGTGCTACATAAAACTGCAACAGGTTAAAATGCACCACTGGGCCTTGTTTTAACATGAAAACGGATATGAGACCTTACCCCATACTCTGCTGCAGAATGGGTTTCTCAAATTTGCTGAAATCACTAGCATCAACACCAAGCTTTTTAAGAAGCCCCGTGATTTTAGTAACACTGACCAGCATCCCTCTCTGAAAAGTGTTCCTGCAGTAGACTCCAGTGCAGTTCACCATCTGTCACTTTTATAAGCAGATAAATATTTTGGCCACAGTGTGATATGGAAGGGAATGGTCAAGGTTTTAACATTTACAAACACTTGCTATTATTATATTTTTTTAAAGTCACCCACCTCATGTTAATTAAAACTAAGTGGGATGCAAACGTTTGTTGTACTAAAATTATGGTCATGGTTCTAAAAGGTTTGGGAAGCACTGCAATAGGAAGCACAGCATTTAAAAGGGAAAAAAGAAGAAAAGAGAGAGTCACATCATCTTGTTGAGATGTTTTTGGTGTTTTTTGTGTTTTAGGCGCTCTCTTTGCCTCCTCTCTTCTAATTGATCGATTGCATAAAGTCATTAGCTTGGTCGACTTAGGCAAAAATGCCTGCACATAAACAATCCCTTATGGTGATTTGTTACTACTATGCGTGCTGCAGAATGCAGCACGCATAGTCGTAGCAAATCGTCATTACTCAATAATTGTTTATGTGCAGGAAGGGGCACCTTCCTGCACATTAACAATCATTAGTGGCGTTTTGTGACAGAATGCAGCACACATAGAAAAAGCGAAAAACAAGGAGAAATAAAAAATATTTCACCTCGTTGCTCATGCTAATGCCACTCCTGGGGTGGCGCTAGTTTTTGGTGATGCCTCAGATTTACGTGTCCTTGTAAATCTGGGGCAGTGTCAAAAAGCAATGGGTTTTGCGTGGGTACTCCCACAGCAACACCCATTGTACATCCCTCTGTCACAGAAAACTGCGTCGGGGGCCCATATTTACAAGGCGGCATTAAGCCACAAAAAGTGGCTTAGCGTCGCCTTGTAAATATGGTGCAAGGTACAGTTCCACTGGAGCATCACAAAAAGTGACGCTCTGGTGGCGCCAGGGGCTTGTAAATATGCCCCTATAAGAGAATGGCTTTTATTAGCAGATAGATGCTAAATTTTACACCAGCCCAAATTCAAGAGATGCACCCGGCTGCACCATCAGGTTGTTTCAGGTGTAATTATGAAGATGGGCACGGACTTCATATGATATTCACTTGCTCTTGTCTAGTCAAATTTTGGGAAGACCTTTTCCTAGAGATGAATACGAAATTAAAGGCAAAAATAATCCTGGATGATAACAGTACTCTTTTTGCATTGTGTCTCAACAGCTACCAATGCCAATCGGGCAGTATGAGTTCTTTTTTATTCCCACTCTTGTGGCCAGATCACTTATATTGGCAAATTGGAAATCCGACAAAATACCCACACTGGACCAGTGGATTGCGAAAATGCAAAAAGTTAGGTCACGTGAAATCCCTATGCACAAAGAGTTTGGTCCATAACAAGATTTTCAAGAATATCCAAAAGCTGGTATAACTAGTAAGACACTTTAGTTAGCCGTTCGGCCTCTGGAGTAGTTTTAAGTGGCAAAGATTTTACGATCTATTTTCCTTTCTCTATTGAGTGCTGGGATAAGTAGAGATAATATGTACCTAGCATATACGTCCTTTTTCTTTTCTCTTTCTTTTTGTTTTCCTTTGTCTGAATTTCTTGACCTTCCCTATCTTCTACAAACCAAGTATTAGCTATAAATGAAATTATAGTATATGGTTTTACAGCTACATTGCAAAAAAAAAAGAACCCTTAACTCTCTTACCTTAGATCCAGAGGCTGGAACTGGTAAAAAATCACCTGGTCTGAAGCATTACTCGAAAGGCTAGACTGACTAAACAAATTACTGAACTTTTTTGCAGGAGAAGGGAAACAAAACAAGCTGTGACAAACAGTTCTACTTGGCAAGATAGAGTGAGGTGTATTGTATCCTTTGATGATCCATTCCGTGTGTATGTCTGAATGGTGGCTTAATGTGAGTGGGATCCTCTGTCCTGGTGTGATATATATGCTGCCAGAGGGCTCTACGTGATAGTGATGTGCAAGTGCAGTGCTCTTTGAGCAACCTTCATGAAAACAACACCAAGAACCACCTGACAGTAAATCAGGATAAGTCGATGGTTGTTATCGTTGGGTCTTATAGGAAGACAAATTTCGCATTAGTGGAGTCTGGGGCCACTGACAAGTAAATCAGTAGCAAAATACTATTACCTGGGGGCCTGGCTCTCAGAATCTGAAAAATCAGCTGCCCAGTTAGCTGCCTTTGTGAAGAAAGCCATTGTGCTAATTCATGGCCTAGTTTGTCTCAATAAGATCTTAAAGAGCCCCTGTGTGCCTCCAATTCTGAAAGTCATCAATGCCACTCTCCTCCCAGCATTAAATTATGGGCAATTCGCCTTCCCCGGGGCTTGCTCATCCACCCTGGAAAAAGTCCAGTCTTTGAGCTACAAAATGATGTTCCAGCTGCTTAGGCACCTACGGAAAGACAGCATTCACTTAGAATTTGGTCTGTCATGGCAAGGGCTAACCTGTGAAGCAGAAATCCTGAAGTATTACCTGAGGGTACTGAAGGGGCCAGAGAACTCACTAAGGACCCCTTTAAAGGATACCTTTCAAAGTCCAGTGAGTCCATGGCACGACCTTCTACAGAAGACCATAACAGCATTCCAAATTGTTGACTCAGCCCTGGTATCAAAATCTATCCCTTTCACGGCATGGAAAGTGGAGATTAATCGACAGTGCAGTTTAATTTCTTTTCAGCAAGGCACTGCCTCATTGAACGCCTCGGATATTGTTCTTCCACTGAACTCTTCTTGTCTGGTACAAAGAACCAAACCCTACCTTACTGACACAATCAACAGCCGGATATGAACTGATAATCTGAATATGAGAGTGCTGTAGCTCCCGCTAAAATACCTAAATCAAGCTTGGACCAGTGCATGTCAATGAGGGGCCTGCCAGCTGTGCAACATTAAACAAGAGTTCCGGTTGCATCTACTGTGCTGTTGCCCCGCTTTGGACACATATAGAAAGTCCTTACTGAAACCTATTTTTCTTGCAAAAGGGGTGCGCCCCTGTCGAGAGGCCTTCTCACTCGTGTTTCTCTCAGACCAATCTAATTTAATTAGCCAGTTGTGCTGAATATGTGAAGGAGTTCAGGAATCTCCTGCACCCCCCCAAACCTAGAAATACAACAATTGTAACCCAAAGACTTATAACAGACTATTTTTAGAAAATCTAAGTCCCCTCAAGAGCTATGGGGCCAGATGTATCAAAGTACTGTATAGCCTCTCTTAGGTAGCGAATTTTAAGTAATCGCCATTCAAGAAATGCAAAATGGTATGTAAGAAAATAGCGAGTCCCTAATAGCGATTCCCGCAGAGTTGCAATCACAATCAGGGAATCGCTATTAAGAAATGCAACTTCATTCATTCCTATTGGCCTTCAGGTCAATAGGTGTGAATGTTTTTGCATATCCTAATTGCTAATAAGGAATCACATGTAAGGAAATGCAAAGCAAAGGGTGCCGAGGGCCTAAGACCCCATTTGAGGCACCCCAAAAATTAATTGTGCACATGTGAAGTGCGTGAGTGAGCTACGTGGCACTTTTAAAAAATGCATTTTTATGCATTTTAAAAAATTTCACATGGTTACCACCAACTTGGAGTTGCTGGCAGTTGCATTTCCTAAATGCCCAGTTCACATTTAGGAAATTCTTGATACATGTGCACAGGGAATCGCAAATAAGAATTCCCTATTTGCCATTGCCTATCAAGGGTAATGCAATTTGTGATTCTCAAAATTGAGTTGCAATTTTAGGGAATCGCTATGTTAGCGATTCCTTAAAATTTCACTGCAAATGCCTTTCATATATTCTGTATGGCTATTTTGCATTCACAAGCAGTGGAATTTTGTGATTCACACTGTTTGCAAATACAAAATAGTTTGATACACCTGGCCCATTGTCTCTGTCTGGTTTGGGGTCGAATTTCAGCACAACACACCTTAGTCCTGCTAGTGCCAGACAAGCTATGGCACTTCTGAATAAAAAATAACATTTTACACATAGCCAAAGACTTTTATAGGATCTAAGTGATCCCATGATAGCATGTCCCTAGTTTGGTTGGGGGTGCATCGTATTACAATATGTTGCACTTTAGTCCAGCTTTATTGTGGCATATTGTATAATAACTTTCCCTTTTCTTAGCTAAGCTGAATAATTTTCCCTTTTATTAGCTAAGTGAAACTGGAAGTTTAGGCTGCTTCCTTTTATGCTATTGTAGAAATGTTTAAACTGTTTTAACTTTGAAATCAGTTTTCAGGCTCTTATTCGCTATCTTAAATCCTTTTCTACATTATTTTCTTTGTTATGGTTTTTATTAACTAAACAATAATCTTACCATTACCATTGGCCTTCCAAAACAGTAGTTGTCATTCACTTCAGATGAATTTCCTGGTGGGGCTGTATTGTGGATATTGTACCACCTTGTTCCCTGCCATTACACCGGAACTCTAGTACAACCTGGGTCTCCTCGCCTCATTTCCAGGACATTATTGTTGTTCACTGCCCTACTAACACATCTGTGTTGTGCTTTGATATTTGAAAAAGTCAGACCATTACAACAGGGCAGAGGACATCAATTTTAACTGATTGTATCTCATAACACATTCCCACTAAAGAATAATGATTTGCAGGAGCCAGTTTGACAACTTAACGATGGTTTCACAATTAGTGACTGGATGGTCAATGACAGGACTTTAGAATGAGCTCGATGTTGAAATATGCGTACACTCGAGCATGGTAACATTTAAATAACATCATAAGTTGCATCTGTTCCGGGTGGCGATGAAACCGCCTAGCAGGTAAATACCTTCAAGTTTCTGTGTTTTATTACTATTTTTTAATTCTGAAGGACAGAATTATTCCAATCAGATATCACCATACCATACCATAGCCATGTTGTGCTCAGAAAGTTTTCTAATGTTAGAGGACCCATCTGACATCACACACATTTGTACAAATATGTGGGGTGCAAAGTTGGCACTTCAAAATCAGTTATCGCAATTTTCTAAATTATGGAGAATTATTTGCTATATACACATGGGAAGCGAACTCCAACCAGAATGTGCTGGCCCAGTGCTATGGTTGATGCTGCAGTTGACAGCATACTAAGCCCACAATTTCTATGAGAAATGTATTCTGTATTAAACATACATGCCCATATAAAGGGCATGATTTAGATCCTGGTGTAGGGGTTTACTCTGTCACAAACGTGTCGGATAACCCGTCCGCCTTGTTAGGATCCCATTATAGGCTATGGAGATCATACAACGGCGGACGGGATATGCGTCATGTTACGGCAGATGGAATATCCGTGAAGTTTGTGTGGAGTATTCCCTCTACCAGGGTCTAAATCAGGCCCTGAGTCTCATTTGTTTTTTTAGCAAACAGTAATAGTATACTTTTTTTCCACACCAATACTGCTGATAATTCTAGCCACTAGTGACATTCAAAAGAATCACTGCCACAATCGCCAGAAGTACTCAGAAAGATCCTAATTTGTGAGGTATAATTTACAACACATTAGTCGGGCTTTGTGCACTGTCCAATGCCCGGCTGACTATCTTTACTCTCTGTTCATCAGCTGGAATTCACCACCAGGTTTCTAGAGACGGTAGCTATTTACAAATTGGGCAGAGGAGAACACTTCCCAGTGTGTGGTAGTGTCAGGAGTCAGAAAAAGAAGAGATAGACGAGAACACCACAGGTAACCACGAGTTTCAGATCCAACCTAAGCACATTTATGCCAACTGTACTGATAAGCACACATTCACACATTTATTAGTATAGTCAAAGGTCTATTTGAGTTCATTACCACAGTACAGCAAAAGTAAGTCTTGATCAAATTTGCTTAATTTACTTTGCAAAAATTGCTGATAAATGTTACACAAATTATGTGAAAGTATTCATTATTATGCAAAATGTCAATCCAAGTGTGATTTTACCATTCTTCATAAATTGATCAGATTGCATTTTGGTTATGGTTAAATATATTTCTTAAAACAAATTCACATGAAGAAATGTCACATTACAAACCATACATGCAGATGTGCACAGCATAATATGCATTGTATTACCATTGATGAGAGGAGGGAGGTGCATTATGGCTCACATGAGACTCTGCTCCCCATGAGTCATGGCCACTCCCCACACTCTTGATGCATGAGCACACATAAAAATGCATGGCTGCCATCTCAAAATGGATAGCTACTTCAAGATCTTCAAGAATGAATACATGTTTCGTGACACATGCATGCACGTTCCTCATGATGGAACAATGGCCATTTTGTAATTTTTACTTTACTGCCAAAAAGGGTGTTTTAGAATGGTAAATTTAAAGGAAAAATAAGAGTGAATGGCAGCGCAAAAATAAAGGAACCATGCACACCAGAATTATTTTTCAGTTGCTGTGCTCTCAGACATAAATACATATATAAATAAAAAATAAAAGTTAAATAATTTAAACAAGAAATGGAGAGGGACAGCAAGTACAGCATGCAGGGAGTGGATTGTGGCAGGAAGAAGTACAAGAGCGACCATAGAAGATAAGGCAAAGTCATCAGGTCTCGCTGTTTTTTAAAAAGCAAATTAACTTTAGTACCCAACCTTAAGTTACAATATTTGTTGACCTTTAAGATGGTTATAAAAAGCTGTGGAACAACCTGAGTTAATTTTTTTTTTAAATGACAAGTTCCCACACAATTCACTTCTTGCTGGTACACAGGTTCTTTCGGACAGGTTATTTCTAGAAAAGTGAGGAGAGGCTGTGAGTTCTGCATGAACAAAAAAGCACTAACTCTTGAAACTATCACAGGGATGACCACAATTGGTCATTGGTTCAGGAGGGATGGATGGATCCATGTTATGTTAACATATTTATATTTAGCATATTCTGCCACAAGTGAGGATCTAAGGCCCATATTTTTTAAAAATGTCACTGCCTTTGCATCATTTTTTGGACACAAAAGTGGTGTTAACCTGCCGCCACATTTATATTTTGATGCTAGACCAGTCTAGCATCGAAATATCTGAGTTAGCGTAATTTTTTGGGAGCGCCAACTCACCTTGCTTCGTTTTTGCAACAATGATCTGCAAGGTAGGCATCCCCTTCCAAAAAATTACACTACCCCTCCAGTGCCATATTTGCACCCCAACACTAAAATGATGCTCAGAAAGGAATTGGTCTAAAAATAAAACGCAAAGCCCGATTTGCATCAAATTTTAACACCTTATCAGACCAGGCATTAAAATGAGGCCCACACACCACTACTTAGGGAAAATACGCAGAAGGAGCATTGGCAACCGCCTGGAGAACACATAACTGTTAATGCTGTAGCTTGGCACACACTGTAGATGACCGCGACAACAATAGGACTCTCCAGGACCACTATAGCAACCCCAAACACCACCACAGCACACGCAAAGGCAGTGCAGAAGGTGAGAGAGGATATTTCAACGGCATACAACCATCCTTGGGCTCAGGGAACAAGATGTCATCAGATCCTACGGTCTGAAGCGGGAGTCAATTTTACTCCTGCTGCACCACATAGTGCCAGACATCACTGCAAGGGTGGAAACTCTAACAAATATTCCACTCCTCCCTGTCCTCATATGCTGGTGTCATGATCATTTCAGACAACAGGCACACAAGTAGTTGGTATCTCCCAGCCGTACCTTTTTTGCCTTGCTACCAAAAGTTCTGGATGCAATCATCTACCTCACACCTCACCACATCTGCTTCCCCAACACCCAGCAACTGCAGCAGAAGACAAAGCAAGGTTTCTACCTAATAGCTGGGTTCCGCATGTGTTGGGTACAATGGACTGCACCCATATCCAGCTTGTGCCACCTGCAACAATGGAACACCTCTACAGGAACCGCAAACACACCCAGTCCCGTGCTCACTGCTCCACTGGATTCAAGCTAGCCTAGCTGACGAAGGGTGGTACCCTAAAACGGTCCTAGGATGCTTGTTTACGGTCCAGGGAGGACCTGACTTGGCAGTTTGGGCTCGACTGTTCCCATGAGGAACAGGGTCAAGACTGATTTGCATATGGCTGGGTCCAAACTGGGGTGGCGTGGTGAGCAAAAAAACAATGGATTAAATCCAGATCTTTGTGACTGGGTGTGAATGTTTGATTTGCTCTGCATTCCGTCCATCATCTGTTCTTTTTGCCTTTGTCACCCCAAATGGGAGGGGTATGCCCAGACGTGGGTCCTGTGCTCACTGCGCCACTGGATTCAAGCTAGCTTAGCTGAGGAAGGGTGATACCCTGAAACCGGTCCTAGGCCACTTGTTTCCGGTCCAGGGAGGACCTGGCTTGGCAGTTCCAGCTGGACTGTTCCCATGAGGAACAGGGTCAAGACTGATTTGCATATGGCTGGGTCCAAACTGGGGTGGCATGGTGAGCAAAAAAACAATGGATTAAACCCAGATCTTTATGACTGGGGGTGAATTTTTGTTTTGCTCTGCATTCCGTCCATCATCTGTTCTTTTTGGATGGGTGGAATGTAGGCAGAGTCTGTCCCACTCTCTATGTACATTCTAACACACTTGTCACACAAATCTGCTGTCTTGAGACGTGCCTGCAGCTAATCTGGATATAAATGTGAAGACTGATGTACGGGTGTATGGCCTAGGTAGGAAAAGGTTTGCAATTTCCTACAACAGTTGACATGTGTCAGCAAGGTTACTAGTATGGTCTGTATGATACCATCACACACTACATATGAAAGCACACCTCTCATTGACACTCACATGCCTGACCATAAGAAAGTTACCAACAGTGACCAAATTCCCTAGAATGCCTACTTCTCGAACATGCCACTGAGGTATGGGATGTGCAAGTATGTCTAGCAATGTCCAAACATGTCACAGACCCATCCTAAAATGTATGGCTGAAGATGGAGCCAGATATGCTGCATGTGGCAAATAAATAATTCAGCGCTGAGATTATTTCACACACTAACAAGATGCAATCATGGTGACAGTGACATAGGTTGTGGAATGCAGAATTTAGCCATGTACACCAAAGGATGTGGAAGAACAGCTGACAGAATCTCACAGATACTTGATAACATGGGGAGGTAACTTAGAGACTACACAAATGCTGTGGCAGGTGTACTGTAATGAGAGGGAAACTATCATGCAGCCAGAAGTAGAAGATGTGTACATCTTGAAATAACACAAGTCACACGTTGCATCTTGTCCATGTATGACCGGACAAAGTTGCACTAGAAAATGTGTACAAAGTGTAAGCAGCTAAAGAATGCCAGCAATGTAGGACCTAATCTATTTCAAACAATATATGCCATACATTATGCAGAAGGTACACACATTAACCAATACTGACTGCAACACAACAATGTCATCATGTGATCACCCAACATATGTTGAGAAAGGATGCCTAGTTCAGTACATAACCCACTCATGTTTGCTACAACAACAACGTTGAAGTTGGCAATCGCATACTATCCTGACTGAAGGCAGTGAAAGATGATATACTCTGTCCCCTGGGTCATACTAAGATTACAAGTTACACTATGGATACAACCCCTAACCTAGGTGCAAATGGAAATTACCATGTTTGTCAGACCATGCCAAATGATGAGACATGTCCTATACGTACAAGCAGCCAGTCCTCTGTACATGATAGGGCAAGCCTGACATCAAGTACCCCAAAGGAAAATGAAAATCCCGGGACACTTGATCACAAATGTGCATGTAGCAGTCTGCAGGGGACTGCGCATTGCTCTGCTGAAAAGCTATCATGACGAGGCTAGAACCCCGTTATACACTCCCTAACCCGAATGCTGGTCATACATTGACTCTTGACACAGTCAGGTGCCTGTGGCATGTGCACGGTGGACTGCGCAGAGTGAGCACCGTACACCTGCACCAAAACCTGCAACCATGTATCTGTGTGGCCATGAAAAGTCACACAGTAGTAATGATGACTATGATGCCAACTTTGCCTGACTGCAACACTGCTACACGTGTGTAATCCATTGTATGTGACGGTCATAACAAACATGTTGTTGCCGATTGTAAGTACCTAGATTGTGGCATGCACACATATGTCTGATATCGCTGCACACAAGTACCACTTAAATGGCACAGGCCTGGTATTGTGTATTGGAGTCTGCACAAAAGTTAACTTTCCACTAGTGAAATTGCATTTGTATCACATGATCATTGACAGACTTAAATGACCATCAGATGTGTTCCAAACATAAGGAAACATAGATGGCACTGATATGACTACACAGCCATTTAACGAAAGTCCAACATGTGTCCATACAGGAAGATAGATATGTGAGGTATCATATCCCATGAACACACTGCTGTGGTATAGTTTACACATATGACACTACACGTCTTTACACACACACGGCTCATACCAACCTTTATTGACACATATGAGTACACCATGTCACATGTGTAGCGGAGCATCATGAAGCCTGAACTTAACAACACATTTCAGTGTGGACACACATGCACTCACAGTGCCAGGGGTAATGTGAAATCAACCCAGCTGTATTCCATGCATCCTCTGAGTATGATTTGTCATGGGTATCACATGCATTACCATGTATTGGACATAGCCCATCACATCTACTGTGTTGTTGTTAAATGTACATTTGGAAATCAAACATTACAATTTGTTAGATCACATATGTACACTCCTAGTACACATGTGGTAACATGTATGGATACAAAGTCTAGCAACACATGCACATATGCAAACAGTATCAGTCATCACATGCATCAAACACACATACAAACATTATGGTAACACTTACTGATGTTCCCATTAAGATATGAATGAACATGCACACACAGGTAGCCATACCATTCCGACTACATACCTGCATAGCCACTGTGACATGGTATGTGAATCTGGGTGCACTGTCAGCCTTTCCAACAAAATCCACACATTCTTGTTATGTGTCAAAAAATTTGATGTGATGCAAATGGCAATATTCCATACTCTGCTATGCCAAAAAATGACACCTGGCCCCTGTGCATCAATTGCATGTCAAAAGGCCTTGTCAGACTTCATGGGAAAGAATACTACGCATGACCATCATACATGGAAGTTTTTGAGGCAAATGCCAATTCTTCATACTTTGCTAATAAAAAAATGACGTCTGGCCGCAGTGAGTCGCAAGTGTTAAGGCCTTGTCAGCCTCAATGGGAAAAAATCGATGCATGACCGTCATGCTTCACAAAAATGACGCATATCAGAATACGTTACACACAGGCCCAGGAAGTGATGAAACAGGACTTCCTTGCTGCATACACAGTACAGTGAATTCACTTTCACTTCACATTCTTTTTATCTGTGACTGTGTGAGGGTATGTGGAGCTGGTACTGGTTCTGGTGGAGGATTGGTGGTATTGGAAAGTTTTGTGCTGTGTCCTGTTGCTGTTTTTGTCCTGTATTTGTCATTGCACTGTGGGATGTTTGTCTTGGAGTAGCATAGTTTGTTAGGGTATTTGGTGTTAGATGGGGTAGTTAAATAAGTTTATTTTTTGGGACTCTCACATCTACTGTTTGCTCATACTGCCTAATATCTGGGAAAGGGAGGGCAACAAAGATGATAGCAGATAAACTGGGAGGGTTCATCTGGCTGGTGCAGCATTACCTTCCCATAATGTTAGTATTGGGTGGCGGCATAATACAAGACTATCTCACAGAGGCATTAAAGCTGTGGTGGGGCAAGATGCTCGACCACCTACTAAGAATATTTGGATTTGTGCACACCGACCACCACTTGAAACACTCTAGCAGACCTCGTAGCAAGATCTATTGGATCACCTGGGGATTCAGATTGGTGGAGCAGTTGGTACTATTGCATTGCAACATCCTTCTTTGCATGTGCATGACAGGCGGACATAAGGTTGAGTGCGGCATGTTTTGTCATGGGTCAGGACAGGTTGTTTTGGGCCTGATTTAAAAGCTCCTAGCCCCACCTTAGCGCTTACATTGTGAGATTCACAAATAACGCTAAGGCAGAGCTGAAGTGCCAATGCGCTGTGCCATATTAACAAAGTAGTGTGATGCATACACAGTGTCACTTTGTTAAGCCTTGCACAACATGATTGCTCCACCAGGCATCATGTATAGGAGGGGGCCGACCCCTGTAATGGGGGTAAAATAAATGGGGCAAGTAATAATTTTATATATCCTTGCAACAGTTTTCCCCTACTTTTAATGCTTGCCCAGGGCAGGCATTACAAGAGGGCATCCCTTTTTATATGATGGGCCCCTATGTACTTTGCAGAGGTATTGCAAAATCTTTGGTGCTACTCCTGCTGAGTACATCATTTGTATCTATATGAAATGACGCAATTGCCCCCTACCCTGCGCCATGGTGCACTGTATATTTAATACAGCGCACACATGGTGGGGGAAAGCTGGGTGCTAAGGAGCATGAGGGCAGTTACGAGGCACTAGGTGCAGCACCACTTTCCTGAAATCTGCCCCTTTGTGTCTTTGGCCAACAGCATTTAAGGGAGCTTAGCTAGGCACCGGGTCCAGACTACTTGCACATTCCTCTTTGTGACCATTGTGTATCACATACACCCCATAATGTTTATATTATCTGACACACGTGCTGAATTTGTACTACAGGCCTGCCCCATTTTGCAGACAGTATGGGGCACACCTGCATCTGCATCAGCACTAGCACATTACTCAGAAGCCTGCACCAACGCAGGCATACCTGGAGCACACTGCAAGTGTGTCTGTGTTGAGGGGAGTGTATATGCACAGGTTGGTATCCTTTCCTGGATATAAATGGTCTACTCTGGTGACAATGGCTGCCCAAACAGTATTGGCAAGACATCTGTAATGTTATTCAGTTAATGTGCAGGAAGAGACAACAACATGAACATAAGGAAACTGCCACAGTATTTTAGCTCTGTGTGTGTGCCTTGAAATGGCACACTCATTTTAGTGACAAGAAACAAGGATGTATCAATGCATTCCTCAACACTTTACTATGCTCACACCACCACTGAGGCAGTTGTTAGTCTTTTGGTTCTGATAATGAGTAAGATGTCTTCAGCATCTGGGGCAGGATCAAAAGCAATGGGTGTTACAATAGGATGGCCACTGCAACAACCATTGCATGCCCCTCTGATGCAGAATAATGTGTGATGCGGCTCCACATGGACATGGAGGTGTAATTCAACAAAACAGCTGCAGGAGAAATCCATGTACATATGGTGCAGTGAAATGTACCATAGAAGCGTCAGGGAAAGTGATGCTTTGGTGTTGCCAGGGTCTCCATTACCTGGCCCTTTGTCTCACAGACAGATTACTAATGTTCAGCAGTTGTTCTGACCTACCACTAAATTGACTTGCTTACTCAGCTTAACAAGTTGAATGTAAAATTGTTGTCCATGCACAGAATTGTCCAAAAATCACTAAGCTATGTTTTCCTGTCATGTATTGCAGGTGGGCCTCCACTCTACACTACTGGAAAAGTGTCCCAATTTGAAGACCCCAATGCAGCCAGTAAGTGTCACCTTGTGCATCACATGTGTCATTCCAGGGTTTTGTGTGGGAGGGTCGGATGTGTGCAGTGCAATGATGAAATGTTTGTGTGATGACGTCATCTGAGTTAGGATATGGACATCATGGCAGATGCTATGTTGAGAATGAAGTATGAGTTGATTGTTGCAAGTGCCAAAGTGTGATGCTATGGAATAGTGGGTGTTAGGAAAAGGAAAGCATGCTCACATATACATTGATGTCAATCATGATGTGTCAGAGATGCTGTTTATCTGATTAGCATGCCTGTTGCCAAAATATATGTCACAGCACTTTTGACAGCACTGTGTGCCAGATATAGCTTTCAGTAAATCAGGAAAAGGTACAGATGATGTACATCTTGTGAGGTCTCTAGGGGGCTTATGTAGGAGACACTTGGACCATCGGTGCCTCGCTACTTTTCAGAATTTAAGTGAGGCAGCGGTTGTGCAAGGAGCCTTATTGTGCTGGCCAACAGTCAGTTGAGTACACAATGAGAATGCAACTCTGCTCCAGATGGTTGTGGGGAATGTCTACAGATTGTAGCAAGCTAGATGTGTGCAGAATTACCAACATGGTCTACCCATCATGATATTTGTGAGTGATCTTGGTCACATCACATGTGCATAGAATATGAATGCTGAGTGTGCACCTGGTACTTAAGGGATGTCTGACATGCATGTGAACATGTTGTTCAATAAATAGGAATACTGTAGCTGCACCCAGTGCACTGCCAATCTTACTGTGCCCCTTAGGGCACCCATACGTCCACCATGTGTGTGCCGCATTACACAATTTTCACAACATAGCACAGGGTGGGGGACAATAGGTACAAAATCTGTAAAAAAAACATTGATGTACTGTTCATGCTTTGGCCAAACTATATGGGCACTAAGCCTGAATTGTATATGTGGGCTCATTGTGAGCAATGGTGTGCCCCTTTGTAACACATGCTCTGAGCAGGTGTTAACCCAAGTACACATGAATAATGCTTTGCCAAACCTTAGAATTGCCAGTGGGAAGTTTCCTGTCCTCCAATCGGATGACCTCCACCTTGCATCAATGATGACTGGCCAAGGCTTTATGTAGCACCAGAGGTATCAAAGTGGTGGATTGCATACATTGTGCCACGTATTGACAATGGCACAGGGATTCAGTAATTGTAGGGCCACTTGATCCTCACTAGTATGATGACACAAATCTCGAGTAAGGATGCAGTAGTCCACTTACCCCTGGGCCCTAATAGTCAACAATGGATAGCCGTTACCCCAGTGACATGTACATGATACCATAGATGGCTGGTAGGAAGTTAGTATAGATTTGGACCTTTGAGGCCGACATGAGATGGGATATGGTGGCCATGATGACAAAATTAGATAAGTTGGAAAGAGACAATGACAGGAATTGCAAATTACTTAAATACTGCAACAAGAAACTGAAGAAGATGTAAACTACTGTATTTGTACCAAAGCCTCCCAGTTCCTTCACTCTCTGTTTTTCTAATGTTAACTTTTTTAGTGGGATTTAGGTGGGTAGTGTTAGGTCAGTAAAATAGTGTAGAATAGTTGTAGGTTAGTGTAAATATAGTTGGGGTGGCTTTTAGTACATTGTTTGTTTTGGGGGTTGGGTGGGGGTTATGTTGGGTTTCTGTGTAAATAAAGCAGCCATGTTTTCGCTAAGGGAGGCCTCTTCCCGCTGTATGGACTCCAGGGTATCCTGTAGAATCCCCAACCTGTTGTCTATCATGCTGCTGCCACTTTGGGAGGGCAATTGTTTAAGCCTGTGCCTCGTGACAGCAGCTATATCAACCAGGAACTGCTGGAGTCCACATAGCAGGGAGTGGGTGCCTCTGATGGCATCTGAGCTGTCCTTATTTGGACTGAGGCACCTCTGCACTCCCTCTAGGCTGCCTGCCATAGTCTGCATCCTAACCCGCACATGTTTGGCCAGCTCCCCCTGGACTCCTACCACTGTTTTCTGAAAGGTGAGGGCTGTGTCATGACTGGCTGGTGCTGTGTGATGGTAGCTGGGCGGTTCATGTGGAACCCTGCAACGCTGTGTCACCTCCCTGCGATTGGAGGTGGTGTCTGGATGGAACCTAAGATATCCTGGAGAATCTCTTTGTTGATGGTCGGGAACTGGTCATCCATGTCATCTTTAAAATCCAGGACAGGCAGATCCGCAGAAGTTAAGACACTATCCTCTGCTATGAGATAGTGAAAAGTAAATCTGTGACTGTGGGGGATGTTGACATGGCACATCATTTACTTGCTACTGGAGGCTCAGTGACTTGTTACAAACCCCAGGTTGTAGTTGTAAATTATGTGCATCACACATGGGCCAACCTTTCAAGGTATTTTGTGCTTTGATCCCACAGCACCAACTTCCTTGCAGGCTCCTTGCCCCTGCGACTGATATCATGGTGGCACATGATTTGCCTTCCTGTTCACCATGGTGGACATTTCCACAGTGGTGTAATGTGTGCTGTCACTCTTTTGGTGCTATAATGCATTGGCACCATGAATGATGGCACTATTGCAGCAAAGAACAGGTAGGTCTATTGCTTACAATGCTTGTTTTACATTCGCATCTGCCTCTAGCAGGTCCCAAACATATGCTAGTTCGAAGAGACAGTCCAACCATTAGAGATTGTCTGCCCCATGAGTTTGTCCCTCCCGACATTTGGGGCATTTCCTTGCATACAGCATATCTGCCACATGCATATGTTGGGCTAAGGATGTAGAATGTGGATCAATGCATGCATTTTGAGTCTTTGTTGATGTTGTACAAGGGGAATGTGTTGTGGCTGAGCTAAAGCCACACTAATTGCATGTCCCTTCCAGGCAATGTGCTGCATATTTACATGGCGGTGTAAAGCCACAGTAAGTGGCTTTTGTCCACGTTGTCTATATGTCTGAGTATGTTGCACAACCAGAGCGTCACTACAAGTGTGGCTTGGGTGGTGATGGGGCATTTTGATTGAGGGCCTATGTGTCCTGATGCAACCCTTTAGCATGCATTGGGTGTGTCCTATGTGCCTTCCCCTTCTGCCATTTGTGAGAATTCAGATAGCCCCCCGCAACTTACCCTGCATTTGTTGCAGTTCTTGGTATTCTATGCTGTCCTGTCCTGCGATTCCAAGGGCCAGCTCCTCCATGATGACCTCTGCAACCATCTCCTCAAGCTCATCCAGGTCCTCCTATGGTGTGGGACTTCCACCTCCAGTGTGCATTGTTGTCTTTCAGGTCCTGGACAGTTTCTCCTTAGTGCTGCGCTTGCAATGGTCCCAGCGCTTGCAATCGGTAACAGTCATCCTCACCTCGGCCACGCTGTTGACTTTGTCTACTCTTGACTGCCATATGACCTCTCTTCTACCTTCTACCTTCTACCTTTTATCTTTTACCTATTGGCAATTTGGAGGTGAGCTGGTGTAGGTGCTCCGTCACCTCTCTGACCAAGATATCATGCACCTACTCACTAAAGTGACACTTCTGCTTCCTCTTTACCTTCTCCTGGGACTTTTCTGGATCCTCCTGGCTGGTATTTGGCTGATTGGGATCTCCCTGGTGTCTCTCCTGGTCTGCATTCTCCATCTTGTCTTCCCAAATGTTTTTTTCATGCTCGTATGTTTTTCTTTGATACTAATGTGGTTAAATATGGCGATAAGCAGTTTTCCATCAAACAACGTGGCACAGAACTTTCTAGTGTCACTTTTGCAGTATTGGCATCATTTTTTGTTACAGCATGTCGCAATTGTTATCATCACTTTTTTTGGTGCTAATCATTCCTTAGCACCATCATGCATAATTTTTTTAATATGGTGCACTGATGGCGCTAGGGGAATGTTGTTAGCTTGCAGTAGATCTTTTGACGCACATTTTTCTTAAATCTGGGTCTAGGTCTGTAAATTTCATGATAATGACCACATATAAAAACATTTCCCATTTGCAATCACAGGGCATATGAATAACCCTTGTGGACATGCTGAAATCTGTGGAGTAGCAAAAGTGCCCTGGACCCTAATGCAAACAAGGAAAACTGAGTCTATGATCCTTCGAGTAGTAAAAGACATCCATGGTTGCGTACAGAAGGCCGCACACCACTGTCTATGGTGATACTGCATCTGCTGAATTAATGGTGGCCATGTCTTTGAACCAGCCCCTCTTCCCCCGACCAATATTGAACGCCTACCTACTACTCTTATCATTGTTTTTAACTGGATGCTGTGCAGCCACAATCTCACCACAGATGACAGTAGTCAAAGGAGCCATTCACTGCTGAGAGTAAAGCAGCCGGAAAAGCACGTGGCTTCAGCTGATGGGTGAAAAGAATTCTCATGCAACTTGCAATCTCTGAATCCACAGCTTTACAACGTGGAAGTGTGCGTACTATGAGACAGGAGATGACCCAGTACATGGTAACTTCCAGTAAGTAGATACAGTGAACGAGGAGGCAAAACCACAATATCATAAACTGATGGGATTTTGAGAGATTTAAATTAAGTAGACTTTTTCATTAATAAATCAGCTGCTACAACAAAACAGCAAGCACAGCTAAAGCTGAACACTGCAAAGGTTTGGTTGGGCAGTGTTGTAAAGTTCCCACACATCATGTATAATACCTCCACCAGTCGTTAGTTTTGAGGCAGCATGGCTTGCATTACATGACTTCTAGTATTGTTCTTCCCAATTAAAAATATGGATTACTATATGGGGTGAGTGACTTCCCACATCAAGAAATAGTTGAAACACTTGTCAGGGTGAACCCGTCAAGTCACTACGACCCATATTTATGAAAAATGGTGCACAACTGCGTTAGCCAGCTAATGCCATTCCCTAACGCCATCAATGCGCCAAATTTATAAAATGACACACAATGGAGCTAAGAAATGGCTAGCGTAGCAAAAAAAAGACACTAGCTTGTGAGGGATGGCATTAGGGGAAATGTTGCTGGTGGGTCAAAAATGACAGTAGGCTTATTTGTGGCAAACTATCTGCCGCTTGTCAGCTTAGCGTCATTTTTTGATGCACAAGCAGCCAAATAATGACTCATGTCTAAATATAGACAGGAGTCATTACCACTACCCCAATGCCCACCACAGGGGACCAGTGTCCCCTGAGCAAGCCCTACATACCCAGTGCCAGGCAGGGTGCTCCATGTAAGGGGATCCCAATCGCACACCACAGACATACACATACACTTACCTGCCACTTACCTGGGATGGACTCCCTTCTCCTGTAGTGTCCTTGTGGTGTGTGGTGGTGATGCTGGGGGCTGAGGTCGGCATCTTTGTACCCATTCTGTGGTATTTCCCCATGGAAATGGGCCTACCTGCACATTAAAGCTTAGGCTTACCAGGCATTAAATAATGGCGCTAAGTGAGCTTAGCACCATTAATTAGGTCCACCTCCCACTTGCGCATTGTTTCTGCGTCGGGTGTTAGATATGATGCTGGGGCGCTAGCGTCATACTTAGGAAGGGAACACCTACCTTGTATCTCATCAACACAAGGTGGGTTGGCGCTTCCTAAAAATGACGCTAACTCAACTTTTTTGACCCTAGACGTGACTAGTGTCAAAATCTAAATATAGAGTTAAGTTTGCGCCACTTTAGCATCAAAATAAATGGCTCTGAGGTGACGGTAGCCTTCCATAAATATGGGCCTAGATTAGCCTGAGCTCAACCCCCTGGTAGTTATGGCTGAGGGCAGACAGGTTTAACTTAGAGCAATGCATAAAGGGGCATATTTAAGAGCCGCTAGCGCCACCTTAGCACCACCATAGCGTAATTTAATTCACCACTTTCTAATCCCTTGCGCCATGTTATGCCTGCGCCTGGCATAATGTATGCAAGGAGGCGATCCCCCGTTAGGGGAGCCAAAAAATGGATCAAGGAAATCTAAAAGATTTCCTTGCGTCATTTTTCTCGCCACTTCTAATGCCTGCTAAGAGCAGGCGTTAAACGGGGGCATACCATTATTTATAATGGGTCCCTGTGTACTCTGCGGGAGTAGTGCCAGAATTGTGGCACTACTCCTGCAGAGTACATCAATAGCGTAAATGAAAATGATGCTATTGTCCCCTGCCCTGCATTAAAAGGAGCAAAGAAAGTGGTGCTGCAGTAGGTGCTGCGCCACTTTTCTTAAAGCTGCCTTAAAGTATTTATGCAGTACCAAAATATGCATAGTCAAAACACAAAATAATAACAATTACAAACCAAATTAGAAAAATAGAGCAACATCTAATAAAGAAAATGGTGACAAAATGATAAAAAATGAAAAAAAGAAGAAATGAAGATATGAATTGTAAAATGCTTACGTTGAAACAGTACCAATGACTGCCAATGGTTGTGGCACACTGCGACTTAGGCGCAATTTCATGCTGACCACAATGGACCACTGGAGGTCAGAAACATGAACTAGGGTTGTCCCTGTCAAAGTTTTTACCTTCTGACTTAGGGCCTATTTATATTTTGAAGGGTGGCCCGCCACTCAGCCATGGAGACAAGTAAGTTACTCCCTTTACACAACAGAGGGTGCACCCGCCCTATTTAACAACCATTTAGTAAGAGTTAGAGCTATTGGCATTGTAAATGAAAATGACAACCTCGCATTTGGGGCCTTATAAATACTTAGCCATGCAGCATTTTAAACCTTTTTATCAGAAATAAACTGTGTTTGTGCATTCCTTCATGCAATTGGCATTAGACTGTAATGGTCTGAGCAGCCCCGACAGAGTACCACAGTAAAAATAGCATTTGGGCATAATCACATAAAAATGAATGTTAAAGAATATTGCAGTGTAACCATATAATCAGCCCCTTGAGGGCATAGAGTATTACACATTTTCAGGCCTAGCAGGCCTTTTAAATATAATTTAACTGTGGAGTCAGTGACACAAGGGTGCAGTGCTACAGGTCATGAGTAGATGTCCCTGTAAAGTCAACAGCAGAAGGTGCAGTACCACTGGTCATGGCTAGATGTCGTTGTACAGTCAACAGCAGAAGGAGCAGTACCATTGGCCATGGCTAGATGTCCCTGTGGAGCCAAAAGCACTATCAGAAATAAACTGTTTGTGCATTAGCAGAAGGTGTAATACCCCTGGTCGTGGCTAAATGCCTCTGTAGAGCCTACTGAGTTAGTATTTCCTTGGGGCAATTAATATTCTTCAGCTCTGGAAAAGCATAGCGCATTCCACTTTTGTAGGCCAAGCAAGGCTGTCAGAATATTAATTAATACAAACAAGACCCTTATAACACAACTCTTCTCAGCTGTAAAAAAAAAAGTTTCAGCTATAAAAGAATTTAAGTATGCAGTGAATGGTGGAAGGGGTTATTATTTTTGGGCCCCCTCTCCCCTAGAGTGACCCACAAGATGACCCGAACAGAAAGAGCACATAGTTCTGAATGTTTTGGTGGTGGTCCCATTGCCCTGGAGTTATGGGCAAAAAGGTGTTGTAAAATGAATGCCTGCAAAGCATTATGGGGTGGGTTTACCTGAGTGCAGTGAATATTGCAGTATCAGCTCTCCCGCTGTGCCGGGAAAGCCACTGTTGAGGATTCATTCTTGGGTCGATTTCATGCTATATGAAGCAACTACAAATGTACAAAACACACCCGCCACACAACTACTTGTAATTACTGATTTGTAAAGTAAGGACCAAGTGAAAGGCAAACCTGGAAGACGAAACGTGCATGTGAAAAGGAGTGCTTACTGGCAGACACGAGAGGCAGGCAACAAAGAAAAATAGTCTGTCCAAACAACAGAAAAACATTCCAGGTGTAATTAAACTGTACTTGGCCGGTGTTCCTCAGCCAAGTACAGGAAGTGACGTATCAGCTGTCAAACCATTTAGGAGGCAGCAAAACAAGAGAGACACTGCTTTTAACCTATTGTAAGCAGCAGGCCAGGGCTAAATCCTATACTCCATCCAACAGGTCTTGCAGACAGCACATGCAGGCTGTCTAGGCTCCACTTAAAAATGATTCCCTATTTATAGTGCATTGGCAGGAACCGCCATCACTGTGGTTCCTGTCAATTCATATCGCTCCTTGGTAGAAGGCTGCGTCATCATGCTGAAGCCATGCACCAAACAGTTTTCTTTCTTTTATTTCCAAAAAGAAGATCCAAAACAATAATGCTCTCCTCCCAATGGAAGTCATTTCCCATGGTGTGGGGAGTATAATTCATTTTTTCCTCAGAGTTTGCCTAGCATTGACGGACAGTATAAAAATGGCAGAACGATGAACAGAGGGATTGGGAGGAATAGTGGTCCAGTGTAAACCCTCCCGTAATGGATATCATGCAAATAAACAAAATACACTGTTCCAAAAGAAAGTAGGTGAAAGGATACAAAGGAGTCCTAAATTTTAGGAGCAAAAGTCCTCACACACCCAAATGGGTGTCATGCTTCATCATTGGAGTGCTCCTCGTCAGACCGGCGCTGCAATGTCTGACGGGCTTCCCCCAAAAAGGGGGGGCTCTTTGCCGGAGATCTTTTCTCAATGATGCCAAGTCCCCAAGAGTGAGTTTGGAAAAGAAGGAAAACTAGGAGAGTCTCAGTGGAAGTTAAAATTGGCTCACAGACCCAAAAAAACACGTGGTAACAACTTTATTGATCCATAAGCAGGGTTGAGGCCAAGATTAAAAAAATTATGAAAGAGTGAAACAGAGACAATGGTCAATCACTCTTTCCTACAGAAATGCAGAAAAAGGGGTGGGGAACTACCAAACCATCCCTAAAGAAGGGTCAACATGTTTTGCGTCTTTATGGTCCAGCCGGATCCTACGACGCTTCTTCAGGACCTAATGATTACATGCTTCTCCTAAGTGTCAATAAAAAAGGACTGTAATAACCTGAGACTATCAGTTATGATGTATCCAGTCAGTTACGCTAGTCCGGAAAAAACTCAAACAAACTATTCCTAAATAAATACAGGTCATAGGTAGTGAAATCAACACTGACTTCCATTGTAATTACATCATAGCTTCCAATCATAGGACAGACGGTGTCAAACAGTGAGCAAAATAGTGGGGGTGGAAGATGTGGCACACGCATGCATGCAATACATTTTTTTTTTATATCAACTCACCCTCCCTGTCAAGGAACGAGCTTCCTGGGATAGCATTGGCCTAAAGCCGGACGCAAACACTCTAATAATAGAATGAATGAAAACCAAGAAACAACAACAAAGTCCGTTATTATGTGGAAAAGAATATCTGGTCATACAGAATTCTAGTAGCAATTTAACGGGCACCCATCGTACAGTAAAAAAATAACTATACAGTGGCTAGACCCACAAGAAAGACATACGTCTAAATAAATTGTCTAGATATCATAGCGGTATGTCTAATGGCTAATAAAGGCACAAGAAAGAGCTGATAGAAGAATACCCTGAAGTCAAGGTAAAGAAATCGAAATTGATCGTTCCTGGCCATGAAAGTCAATAATTTGAAGAAATTTGAAAAAAATAGTTTAAAAAAAGGGGGGAGGAAACAATACGTTCTGTTAAATGTATCATGTGACAACTAATGGGTGCAGCTGTCAGTCCTGTAACATGAAGGCGTTTACTTCCGTGAGTACATTGTTACTTGTCCAAAGGTATCGCATCCAAAACAAGACAGTCCTGGAAGGAGCCAAATGACCCATCAACACCTTCCATGTGCAAGGAAAAAGCTTATTTCTCTCCGTAGAAAAGTTTTAATGCGAAGGGTACCTCAAGAATACAAACAAACAGCTACGCGCTAGTGAATCACGACAGCAGTGAAAAATTATCACAGTCATACGTGAAAGGCAATACTGTCCGGGGAAGGGTACGATTTCACTTACTTGCGGCGCTCCTGGACGATGCGTCTAACCTACCCGAAGCTGTGCTCCTGAAACAATGGGGATGTCACGGCTCCGGCGGCAAAAGAACCCGCCGACCGGAAGTGAACACGTAGTGTTGCCGCTCGCGTTGCCAAGTAATCGAGCTCAACATGAGTTAAACACATCGTCGGAGGATGGACACTGAAGAAGGACTAAAGCTCTAAACAAGTAGTTTAAAGGAAAACCCGTGATAACAGGTTGGCAGTTTTTAAAGGGGGAACTCGTTATTCCAAGTATAACAAAGATTGGAAAGGAAGTTTCTTGATAATCAATGCAAAGGTTGTGTCAGTATATTTGGGTTGAAGCTGTAATTAAATTGTGTTGTCGGGAATAAAAAAAAACATATAGAATGACTGAGGAGTAATCGGTCATACAGTCTGTATCGAACTGATGAGTTTGCTGAGATTACAACAGTTCAAGGCACATAGAAAACTATTGTGCCAGACTAATCCAGGGGATGTCATTGTTCAGTCCATTTACATGTGTGTTCAATTTGAACACCCAACGTTGTTCTAATTCAAAAAGAGTTCTAGTGCTCTCATGTGAGCTGGTCTGTAGGACAACCGTGTCATCCGGACTGTGCCTAGGTTCCATATAGTGGATACTCAATTTTGTCGTGGTGCGTCTGCATCTAATATTACTGCGATGCTCATTGATTCTTAATTTGACTGCTTGAGTGGTCATACCAACGTAGTGCAAACCACACAGGCACGTAATCAAGTATACACAATTGCGGGTATTGCAGTTGGTATGTGTTAATAACCGCCATGTGCCTACACGTTCAAGGTCAAGGGTCTTTAGACGTTTTGTCAGTACACAGACATTGCAGTTCCCACACGGGAAGTGACCTACAACAGGTGGCCTATCCCATAGTGTTTTCTGTTTAGAAAGTCGAGTAACGGGGCGTGGACGAGTATGGACTAACATGTCCCTGATGTTAGTTGTCCTCTTGAAAGCGAAGAGAGGTTTTGGAATCTGCTCTCCTCCACTTCAGAGGATAGCCCATCTCTTATTCACCACTTTCTTTATGGTGTTTGACAAAGGGGTGAATGTGTGCACACAAATTAGTTTGGTGTCTGAGGAACGAGGGATCATGGATAGTAATGCATCCCTGTTATAGTGTTTGGCCCGCTTATAGGCCAGTATAAAAATGGCTACATGCCAACCTTCCTGGTTGGGTGGGCAGACATGTAGCTATTTTTCCAATGGCCCTTGCTGCTTCAGGCTGTTGGAGAGATTTGGCTATGGTGGTAACAGAGTAGTCAACGCTCTACCCAAACTAATGGTCCACCCACTTTTAAATCATGTCAGTGGTTTGTATACTAAGTTGTGATGGAGTATACATATTGCTAACATTCAAATCTGTCCCTTAGTCTTTTAAGTCACAATCAAAGACAGCAGTACAGGTCTAAACCCCCCCACCAGGATCTCTGGGGAGGCACTTAGAAATGAACAAGGTGCAAGACAGAGGCCAACAGCAGGGTCTAGTTAAGGTCCAGTTGCCACTGGGTAGCTGGGTACTTGCAGATAAAGGCCTCTTGAAGCTTGCTCTCTCCTTGTAGCCACAGTAGTTCAACTAATGGACCCCTGGAGTACACTTCTTTGTCTTTAGTATAAAAGGGAGCAGGTGTAGTCCTTGAAGGATCTTCTTATGCAACAAACAGCAAGTCCAGTCCTCTTCTGATCTTGCACAGGTCCAGAAAGTGTTCTGAAATGGGTGTCTGAAGGTGTCCCATTTCTTTCCTGGCATGATCAGTGGGTGGGTAATCCCTAATCAACTGGATAAACCTACCCACTGTATAAGTAGTTCTGTCTGCCTTACAGCATACAGGCCCTAAATATAATTTGTAGGGCATTTTCAAAATGTTGAAAGTACTCAACCACTCTAAACCTAGCCTCTGAGTCCTAGGGGTGGGAGTGTGGGAGTTTAGCAAAGTGGCAGTATTATGTGGTATGACTGTAGAGTCTTACCATGTAATACTAGCATGTTACCCATATGTGGACCTCAGGTTTACACTACTAAACCTTAGCTCAGTCTTGATAGAGTGGCAAAGAGCAGTCAGGCTAGTTAAAGGAACAAGTAGAAAGTATTTCACAACACCCACATGGATAATAAACGAATGACACAACTTGAAAGAAATCCAACACAAATTTGGAAAAATAAAGCAGTTTTGTATTTTAATTAAGACACCAAAATGAACTTTGTATTTTACATACAACCGGAGTTGTAAATTTTGAAAGCATTAAAAAATAGAGCACTTTCAATGGTCAAACAACTACCATTGAAGTCAATGAGAAAACTCACAGTGCGCAATCTGTCACTTGTGAGGTGAGCCCCATGGAATCCACTTGGAGTTAAGGTCTTGTGGGTCCATAGACCAAGCTTTAACAGTCAGCTTCTAGTTACGTTGCCCAGGGAGTCTGGGTGCAGAGGTGCTCTGGCTGTCCTTGGTGCTGTTGAGATCCGCGGGCGCTGTCAAACTTTCTGCACTTGACAAAAGCACACTTTGGGTGGACTCACACCCTACACTTGGAAAGTAGAGGCCTTTGGGGTCCCAGGACCTGGATTCCATAACAGGAACTTTACCACCACATCCGGCAGCTCCAGGTGCACAAATGACCTTACATCTGTCAATCATGGGACTGGTCGTGCCAAAGATGCTTTGCTGCTTCTCTCGAATTCTCCTACATAAGGCTCTCAGGAGTGGGGTAATTGCTGACATCGGTCACTATGCTGGGCACTGCTCTGGAGCTGGTGATGTCCTAGAAGCCATTGGTTACCAGGCTGGTGACAGACAAGCCTTGGCAGCGGCAAAAGTAGTCCATGGTTACTTTGTTGGCTGGAGGTCATCCAGAAGGAGGTAGCAGCTAAAAACGTGGTGAGAGTTTTACTACCACTCTCAGGGTGCAGGTCACTAACTTTCTTTGGGCTCACTCAAGAGGGGCACAATGGGTTGCACTTCCTGTGATGCAGCATGACGATTCGTCTGCGGGTTACAGATGACTAGTTCCGTCAGTCAGGGGAGTCTGCTTGAGTTTCTGGCATCCATTGGAGTCTCTCTTGCTGGGAGCAAACGTGTTTTCACAACGGGCACACGTCGATCAGACATGAGGGGATGATACATACACCCCGGGTCAACAACAGACTCAGAAGCAATGGTACGAGTGGTAAGCAAGGATAACTACAATCTACACATAGTACTTATCTTCAATTTGCCCTCTCCTGTTTTTAGTTCAACAGAAGTTGAAGTGCTAAGCAAAGGCATAGAATTTGCCCCTACACACATGAATGAACCCTTTTTTCACTTGGGCGGAAGTATTCTGCTTTTGCAGGTCCATATACTCCAATACTATATTTATCTCCATCAAAGATACAGACAACACAACAGGGTTACAATGCCCCACTATTGTCTACTCATCAACAAATTGTATGTCAAAAGAAATAATTACATTTGAGAATGTGTTCTTAGCCAAGGCACAAGCAATACTTAATAAACCAAGATATACCAAATGCAATCTATCTTCTAGCCAGTATGAAGTCCTCAAGACATTGTCTACCTAGGAATATGTGGTTATTAGACCAGCAGATAAGGGTGGGATGTTATGTTACAAAATAAAAGCTGCAATGATCTGAAGATTTTGAAACAACTGAATAACTCTACTCATTGCATAAATGTTCCTAGATATTCGACTATGGATAGCAAAAAAAATCCATACATTAACAGTTAGCAGACTTAAGGTATCCTGGATTAGTCTAAAAGAATTCACATATCTCAACAAAAAGATTACGCAATACTTGACTCCTTTACACTTCCCAAAATACATAAAGATTTGTCTAAACAACAAAGATGCCCCATTGTTGCAGAATTCAACTTTCCAACCATTATTAGCATAATATGTGGATGCTTTCATCAGACCTTTGGCCCCACAAACAAAATCATATATCAAAGATAGCACAGCTGTAATTAGTCAATAAGAAGGTGAACTTTTAACTTGTGAACTTTTAACACATAAGATTTATTAGTCAACCATGGATATAGAAAGTCTTCATGTAAACATTCCACAGATAGAAGCTCTTTAAATTATATGCTTGGTACTGGAGGCCCACACTTGTCCACATACACTGTTTACTTCATTGATTGTGTCTGGAGCTGACATTGCACTAGAATTGAACTATTTCATTTTTAATGATGAGTTATGGGGCATAAACCCTGTTGTAGACCATTTCTGATGTGTTAATTGTATAGGCTGTAATTTTACAATCAAAAGCTATGTTGTTAATAGCAAAGAATGACAATTAAATTGTGCATCAAAAATGTATTATACTGCATTGAATGTCCATGCAGTTTGACATATGTTGTAAAAACTACACAGGAAGTTTGACACAGAATTCTCCAACACAAATCTAGAATTCCCTGTACTGTAAAAAAAAATACACCACTGGAGGATCATTATAAAGCACTGAACCATACTACCAACAATATCACGTTGTTTGTAATAGAAGTAGTCACCAGTCCCATGAGAACGCATGTTGTGGATAGAATTCTCAGTTTGATTTGAGTGGTATTCACTTTTATGAGCCTTCCCTTTGACAAAAGCCTGCCTGTTACTCCATTTCCCCATGTTTTCCAAGCCATATCTGGGTCCCTTGTTCCTCTTTGTTCTCATGTTGAATTAGGGGCTTTTGCTTGTGCTTGTGAATTTTCTGAGTATTGTTGAGTTATGTACACCATTTGTTCATGCTTTTTAGTCCTGGTTAGAAGTTTTTATAATTAGCCTGACTTTATTTTCTATTACAAATTGCCTGGCTATAGTCCTTTGTAAAATGGAGGTGCCCACTGGCACATTTTCTGTGTTAGAAATTGGTTCTCTTATTGGCAGAGGTGTGCACCCTGCCCAAGTAGAGACCACAATTCTAGTCAGGTAAGTCACAACACAACCTAAATTACCCTTTGCTCACCCTCTGGTAGTGTGGAACAGAGCAGGCAGGCTTAACTTAGACGGCAATGTATAAAGTAGTTGTGCAGTAACTCATACAGTAACACAGTGAAAACACTACACAAAAACTTCACACCAGGTTAGAAAAATAGAAAATATTTATCTGAGTAAAACAAGACCAAAACAACAAAAATCCATCCAGTGGATGTCAGGATATGATTTTTTAAAAAGATTAAATGTAAAAACAGAAGTCACTAGCGGTCAAAAGGTTACTTGTGGTTAGGAAGGACTGGTGCAAATCCAAAATACAGCCGAATGCGATGGAGAGTAAGTCGGATTCAGAACCCACGCAGGGCCCTCTGAGAAGGTACTTTTGGTGGAGCAAGCAGCGACATGAGGACACAACGCGTCAGTATTTTCCATGCAGTCGGGTCACTGCATTGTCAGCAGGCTCCATTAAAGTAAATGTGATGTGTCATCAATGGGCAGCTGCAGCGTCGTCATCAGAGAAGCGATATGCTGATTTTCCTGCTGCACTCTGGGAGACATGTTGATTTTTCTGCTGCACTCAGGACGTTGCGTCGATTTTTCTGCCACACTTGGGGCGATGAGTTGATTTTGGCTGGATTCAAATGCAGAACCCACTTCAAGGCCCACAACTTGGAGGGGGCACCTCAGGCAAGGGTGAGACTCACAGAGAGCAGAGTCCAACAGCACCAGGAGAGTTGTGGCCAGTTTTTGATGTCCCTGAGACTGCAGGAGAACAGGGGGCTAGCCAGCAAGCCCTATGAGATCACTCTGGTAGGAAGGCATAGTCCTTCCCTCAGGGTCAGAGAGCAGAAGGCAGCAGGGCGACAAGTAAAAAAGCAGTCCTTGTAGAAAAGTAGCCCAGTTGAGTCCTTTGGACAGCATAGCAGTTTTTCTGACAGAGGTTCAGTTCCAGGTCCAGAAATATCTGATTTGATGGGGTCCGAGACCAAGTACTTATACCAAAATGTGCATATGAAGTGGAGGAGACTTCAAGGAGTGGTTTTTGAAGTGCACCAGTTCCCCTTTCAGCCCAATTCTGTCAGCCAGGAGATCTGTACGGGTAATCCGTCCTTTGTGTGTGGTCAGGCCACTACTCCCTGAAGTGTAAGTGAGAGCCCCTCCACTCGTCCTGGCCAGGAAGACCCATCAGTATGCAGATGAAAGCAGATGCAGTTGAGCGTCCTATGTGTATGGCTGTCTGGATTGAATGCACAAGACAAATTGTCACCCAGCACAGATCAGACATGGATTGGAGGCTGTGAGGCACATACAGCAGTAGAGCAGAAAAATGATTACTTTCTAAAAGTAGCATTTCTAAAATAGTAATGTTAAATCCAACTTTACCAATAAAGAAGATTTATCATTACGATTCCAAAGATATGTTACACAATGTTGTTGCTACTTTTTGATCAGGAATTACAGCTTAAAACTATATTAAGGAATTACCAATGCTGACCTGTGAGAGGAGAAGGCTTACCTATAATGAAAAAAGACATTAGGAGTTTTTCATTCCCAGGGCACGTAAAACTTAAAAATACATGTCCTGCATTTTAAATACACTGAACCTTACTCTGTAGGGGACTTTAAGACTTGGCAAGGGATTTTAAATGCCATGTCGTGATGGCAGTAAAACTGCACACACAGACCTTGCATTGGCAGGCCTGAGACATGGTTAAGGGGCTACTTATGTGAGTGGCACAATCAGTGCTGCAGGCCCCAGAACAGCATTTAATTTACAGGCCCTGGGCACATACAGTTCACTTTACTAGATAGATAAATTGAATATGCAAGTTGGATAGGAGCCAATGTTACTATGTTTAGGGGAGAAAGCACAATCACTTTAACACTAGTCAGCAGTGGTAAAGTGCACAGAGTCCTAAAATCAGCAAAAATGTAATCAGAAAAATGGAGGAAGACAGGCAAAAAGTTGATGGAAGACCACCCAAGGGCTGTCAGTCCCAACATTGTGTATTACTTTTTCTACTAAGATGTTTCACACACATCCTTGTCTGATTTTTTTATTGGGTGTTTCCGATTGTCTGTTTAGTTCCACTGGTCTAGTCAGTGGTGGGGGATAGTAGCATATTCTGTACAGTTTGACCGTTTGCCTTTCTGGGAATAGTTTCTTATTTTTTTGCACATGAGATTGTTCCATTTTCTATCACCTGGTTACAGTCCTTTCCATGATGGTGGCTAAGAAGGCAAGATTTGTGAATCATTTTGTTTACTAAGATTAAGGCCAATTTAAATGCTTTAGATCTCTCTGGCATACTTGTGTCCCTTGATTTATTTGATTGTCTACAACATACTCCATCCCATCTTGTGAAAGGTGTATGGGTAACATTTTCTTTGTATAACTTGTGGATTGTGTAGTGATGCCTTTTTCTCCAGACTTACATTAGTCTAATTGGTCTTTTCAATTTCTACTTTGAGTTTGTGTTCTTTACTCAAGCATTCCTTGTAGGTTATTCAGTGTAAACACAGCACGGATGGCTGGCTAGCTTTGTGGCTTAGTATATACACCATAGTTCTATTCCTATTAGATGCATTTATGAGCTGAACCTTCAGTTGGGGTTTTATTGTAGACATCACTTATGATGGTCTTTCATGGCTGAGTTTCACTCCATGTTCCAAGTTGTGTACTTTTTCACACATTTGTGCTAGTATGCAGATTTAGTGAGTGGTGGAGTCACATCATGAGATCACTTGAGGCATACTTGTTTTTTTCATGTGTTTCCATTTGTACATACTTACTGAATTTGTGTAAGATGTCTTTTAACATAATTTTTATTTTGGGTCCATAATTTGGGTCCAAAGCTCAACAGTTTGTCCTGACGATGGTCTCACTTACTTATTAGACTGAAAAGTTGACATACAAGTCAACACAGCCTCTTCTATATAGCCTATTGATTTATTCTATATCAAAAGATATCAAGTGAAGACATAAGGACTTAAGTCATCGGTTAAGTGGTTACCCATGCTGACTATGCTATCTAATAAAACTCTTCTTCAAACTTTTGTGACTTGTATAATAGCAAGGGGATGCTGTGGTATTTGGCCCGATAAAAGAATGTATTTATGTTAAATAGTTTTTTTCACATTAATATATGACAAAGAACACTTAGGGCCAGATGCAGGAAACGATTAGCGAGTCGCAAACGGCAAAAATTGCCGTTTGCGACTCGCTAATCGCATTTCCCGATGCAGAAATGCATATTGCGAGTCGGGACCGACTCGCAATATGCATTTCAGAATCGCAAATAGGAAGGGGTGTTCCCTTCCTATTTGCGATTCGGAGTGGCATGCAATACCATTTGCGACCGCATATGCGGTCGCAAATGGTATCGCAGTTACCATCCACTTCAAGTGGATGGTAACCCACTCGCAAATTGGAAGGGGTCCCCATGGGACCCCTTCCCCTTTGCGAATGGACCCAAAACCATTTTTTCAGGGCAGGTAGTGGTCCCAGGGACCACTACCTGCCCTGAAAAAATACCGAAACTAAAGGTTTAATTTTTTTTTTTAAGTGCAGCTCGTTTTCCTTTAAGGAAAACGGGCTACACTTAAAAAAAAAACCTGCTTTATTGATAAAGCAGTCACGAACATGGAGGTCTGCTGACGACAGCAGGCCTCCATGTTTGCGAGTGCCTAGACTCGCTATGGGGCCGCAATTTGCGACCCACCTCATTAATATTAATGAGGTGGGTCATTGCGACCCCATAGCGACTCGCAGACGGTGTCTGAGACACCGTTCTGCATACCAATTTGCGAGTTGCAAATTGCGAGTCGCAGGGACTCGCAATTTGCAAGTCGCAAATTGGCATTTTCCTACATCTGGCCCTTACTGTTTTACACCACTGGATTGACAAACAAAGACTGGATATATGAGAGACCAATCAGAGTACCAAGTAACTGAGCACATGAAGATTTGGTATAATGACTGGTCCGTAGTATTCCCATTCACCCAACTGAGTGTTGGCAGACTGGGAGCATGTGCAGGCTCTCTCCAGCCCGGCAACACAGTGCCAGGCTAGAGAGCTCTGTGTGCATATGTGTTTAGCCAACCCGCGATGGCCTGCTAAATATACTTGTGCACTGAGGGTAAGTGCACAAGTCAACACGTCACGCCACGCCCGTGGCCCCGCCCACTTTTATAGAAATAACATAATAAACTGAGTTTATTCTGTTGTTTCTATAAAAGTTTTGCAGCTCCTGCTGGTGGTGGGGGGCGACGCGCCTCTGCTGTAGCAGAGGAGCCACCCCTGGTTTGATACTAAATAACTGAGGAGCAAGGCCTCTCAGCTGCTAGGATATGGGCAAGGCGTAGCTCCCATTTGGGTTAAGAAAGGTAATTCCTGTGGGGAGGACAATGCTCCTGCAGCCAGACCTCCGATGTGTGGGGGTCGGGGGAACCCAAAGTCCCACCGAATCCTGCTGAGGGCTCAGAGTTGTCCCAGGGAGGTGAGCCCACAGCTCCGGCACGAGGGGAGTTGCCAAGGTGAACCACGGTGTTTTACGGTGTGGGACCCAGCGACCTACAGACTTCCACCCTGAAGTACCATACCTGGGGGGAAATGGTCCCCTTGTTGTTGGGGACCTGTTGTTTGCAGGAGCAGCTGATGCGCAAGTGCCTTTCTCTCTATGGAGGCAAGGCTGCAGGCAAGCAGCGACTGGGGAGGGAGTTGCTAATGTCCTCTGGACTGCAACTCCCACTGAGGAGGGACCTCTCCAGGGGAAGTCTCCCAGACAGCTCTAGGTGCTGCCTAGGCAATGCATTATCCCAGGCCATGCAGGGAGACGCTGTGGCAGCTGTCTCGCTCGGCCAACTGTTACTCCACAAGGGAATGCTTTCATGGTTGCCAGCACTGCGCTGACCTCCCTCTGCAGTTTCAGGATGGACAGAAGCGTGCTGAGAAAAATAAAGCACTCACCACGCACTAGTGAAGCACAATGAAGTGAATCCATACAGCGCTTACCAGGCACTAATCTTACCAGACAAATGGAAACTAAGTCACTCCCTAGACACTTCTCAGGTGCTGTGACAGTACCACACTTTAGTCCCCAGGGCAAAGCGCTGTGACATCCAGAGGGCCAGGGAGCCACAGAACCACCATAGCTACATGATGGCCCCTGGGAGAACACTGGAGAGGGGGACACGTGGCAGGCAGCAGTGTGCAGATAGACCAACACAAGCATTCCTGCAGTCCTGATGGTGATCTCTAAAGGCAGCACCACATTGTCCTTGCAGAACAGTCAGCGAGCATCTGGCAGCAGGCCAATAAGCAGAAAAACAATCCAGTGAGTCCTTTATGCCACACAGAAAGTAGCAGGTAGCTGGGCAACAATAGAAGAGCAGTACAGATGAGTCCCTTGTGCAGCGCAGCAATCCTTCTGTCAGAGGTTCAGTCCCAATTCCAAAGTGATCTAAAAACATGGGGTAAGAGCCCCTGTACTTATACTCCAAAATGTCTTTGTTCAGGGGGTGACTTCAAAGGGACTCTTTCATGTGCAACACAACCCCTTTCAACCCAGCCCTGGCTCCCAACATTAGTAGAGGGTAAATCAGCCCACTGTGTGAGGCAGAGACACAGCTTACACAAATGTAAGTGTGCCCCTCCTCCCTCTCTCGACAGCCCAGTATGCCGATGCACTCAGCTCCTCCTGTGTGATGGCTCTCTGGAAAGTATGCACTAAGTGTAGTTTACACTCTGCCCCAGATGTGGATTTGAGTCAGGCTGAAAAACACATTGGCCCTCATTCTGACCTTGGCGGGCGGCGGAGGCCGCCCGCCAAAGTCCCGCCGTCAGGTTACCGTTCCGCGGTCGAAAGACCGCGGCGGTAATTCTGACTTTCCCGCTGGGCTGGCGGGCGGTCTCCTTCAGACCGCCCGCCAGCCCAGCGGGAAAGAGGCTTCCACGATGAAGCCGGCTCGGAATCGAGCCGGCGGAGTGGAAGCTGTGCGACGGGTGCAGTTGCACCCGTCGCGTATTTCACTGTCTGCGCAGCAGACAGTGAAATACATGTAGGGGCCCTCTTACGGGGGCCCCTGCAATGCCCATGCCAGTGGCATGGGCACTGCAGGGGCCCCCAGGGGCCCCGCGACCCCCCCTACCGCCATCCGGATCCCGGCGGTCGGACCGCCGGGATCTGGATGGCGGTAGGGGGGGTCGGAATCCCCGCGGCGGTGCAGCAAGCTGCGCCGCCGTGGAGGATTCAATGGGGCGGCGGTACACTGGCGGGAGCCCGCCAGTGGTGCCGTTCCGACCGCGGCTTTACCGTCGCGGTCGGAATCCCCATTGGAGCACCGCCGGCCTGTCGGCGGTGCTCCCGCGGTCCTCCGCCCTGGCGGTCTTTGACCGCCAGGGTCAGAATGAGGGCCATAGAGTTTTAAGCACAGAGAAATGCCCACTTTCTACAAGTGGCAATTCTAAAATAGTAATGCATAATCCAACTACACCAGTAAGCAGGATTTCTCTCTATCATTGCAAACATGCTCCCGCTACTCTTTTGAGAAATTACCATTTAAAAACATATAAGGAAACTCCCAATGCTAAACTATGAGAGGAACAGCCCTCACAGTAGTGAAAAACAAAATAGACTGTTTGTCACTGCTAGGACGTGCAAAACATAAAAGTACATGTACTACATTTACCTACACAGCATGCTACCCATAGGGCTCTCTAGGACCTACCTTAGGGGGGACTTAGGAGTAGTAAAAAGGGAGTTTAGGACTTGGAAAGTAGTTTGAATTGCCACATCAATGTAGCAGTAAACTGAGCACACAGGCACTGCAGTGGCTTACTTGAGACAAGTTTGAAAGGCTACTTCTGTGGGTGGTGCAATCAGCGCTGCAGGCCACCTAGTGCAATTTAATTTACAGGCCCTGAGTGTATTGTATATCACTTTACAAGGGACTTATAGGTACAGTAAATAAGCCAAACAGGTGTAAGTCAATTATTCCAAGTTTTAGGAGAGAGAGCACATGCACTTTAGCACTGATTATCAGCTGTAAAGTGCCCAGAGTCCTAAAGCCAACAAAAAGAGGGTCAGAAAAATAAGAGGAGAAAAGCAAAACATTTGGGGGTAACCCTGCAGAAAGGGCCATTTCAAACAGAGAGGAAGGGGATGAATGTGTGGCAAATAAGAGGCAAGACTGACTAGTGGACTAATTATGATTATGGTGATGGGTATATATTTGAAGGTGGTGAGTCTAATTGGACATCATAAGTAACCTCCAAGGAAATGCCATGAGTCATAAGGACAGGATACCCATGCCAGGCACTCTCTCTGTACTTTTACTTACTGTACTTTTTATTAAAGCATATTGATAACATGAGGTCATCCAGATTGGTAAAGCTGTCTGTTGTGAGATCTAATAAAAGTCTCCTCAAACTAGCAGTGGAAGGAAACAACAGGTCTGCCTACAGACAATTAAAGCTGTTGTAGCTGAGACCTACAAAAAATCTGGGGATGGAGTACAAAATGAAACATCATAAGAAGCAAAAAAACTGCACGTTCTACACTGAGGACAGTTGTTGCAGAGCTCTGTATTGACATTGATTCATCAAAATGTCAGTGGTAACAGAAGTCACGTCTTGCACCCTATGACAGCACAACAACACATCATTGACCCCTTTTTCCACCTGTCCCCCCCCTCAGCCTGAGTGTAATTTTCAATATTATAAGTTTAGGGTCATGAAAAGGAGTTACAAATGCATAAAGTAAGAGATGTGTTTTACTTTATGTTCCTACAACCTCATTCAGAACCCCAGAGACCGGTCATAGCAAATGCAGTGTCAAGGGTAGCAGAAGGCAAAGCAGGGTAGCAGCATAGCAGCTACTGCTTCTTTCTCGTCCACAATTATTTTTATGAGCTACTACCTGCCCTAAAGCAGGATATTCCACCTCCCCATACACCATACCAGCGACATACGAATACATGCTAAAGGGACACCTAGTGGCAAATAAGCTGCAGCTTATTGTAGAACTCAAGGGGCTGACCAGTTCTACTTTCACGGTCAAGATATATCTTGAACATCACAAGAAATTCAAAATTCTGATTAGTCTGAACGTTGGTGACAACTACTGGAGATTGATGCAAGAAGGTACTCATTTACATAGGAAATTCTCTGCATATGTAAACGTGTTCCCTTCCAATGTGACACCAAGATATTTGTTGTAAGAATCATTTTATAATGAGTGGAATTATAAACACACTTTTTATTTTGTATAACAAAATCTATCCTCTTTATAAGTGGATGTGGGATAAAGATATAACTACACTACTTGGGATTTAAGCCATGGAAAAAGGGGTGCCAGGGGTGCTGCAGCAACCCCAGAATATCCATGCAGAAATTCAGAAGATAAATGGGCAATAAAGATGTATTTAAATTTTGATTTTATCTTATCACATTTGCTGTGATTCAAAGATAAAGGTCACGTGTCAAGGTGTATAGACTTGCCTCATAGATTTCTGTCATATTGGACCTGGAGGGGAGCCCAAAGTTCTACCCTCATATTCACCAGTAGTTAAGCAGCACAAGTGTGGTGGTGGAAGCATACCGTGTAGTGATCAGTAGTAGTGAACAGGTTGTTCTTACCCTGTGTCTGGAGTGAAGCCTACAGGCTCACCCACATTTTAACAAGTTCCTCTGCTCTGTATTTAACTAACCTCTCCTCTACACCTAGGGTGAAGTATGCTACAGTGTGCACATGGTAAATGTGTGTCCTTTGGCAGTGTGTGTTTAAAGTGACACAGTCTGGTACAATACAGAGGGACTGTAGTGCTGAATAGCGTGCATGTGTTAAATGCAGATATGCTGGTGGTAGCATAATGCTCGAGGACAGCAGTACTGAACAGTGAATGCACTGTGAATGTACAGCAGCTGCAGCAGTACCTGCACTGGTATATTACATGGACAACCTTGAGTTCCATTTTGCTAAGCTCAGGCCTTCTTGGTGAAAACCTGAGGAGCAGAATTCCCCCAGACAGAATTGTATATGGCTGCATTCAGTGGGACAAGCACTGGATGAGGGGAGGACGGTTCTTCCTGTGTATTTCAAAGGGGTCTTTGAATCAGTGACAGAACACAAGAAAGGCTCTGGACAATCTCATGAAGATGGGGATGGGGCTAAAAAGAGGATCATAAAAGGTAGAGCTGAGGGCCCAGGATTAAGCTTTGATGCACATATGACTGTGTCTGACATCCAGGTGTGAACCCAGGTCAATCCCATGAATCATGTTGTGGGTTAATCAGCTTCAGAGTGTTGTCTGCTGTGACAGACATCCTTCAGTGGGAAGAATAAAAAGGAGAGATGTCTATTTCAAAGAAGCAGAACCCAAACATAAAACATCAAGGGTCCAGACACTAAATCACATTTTGTGTCTGGAAAAGAATTATCAGTAGGGGAGTCTGAGACCCTCATGACCAAGATGAGGTAGGATTTGTATCAGAGGAGGCCCAAGGACAGAGAAGACACTATCAGAGCCCTGCTGGAGCAAGGAGACTGCCCCTATTCCCAAGCAAGGAAGAAAAAGGACTTACTGTGTGTAGCTGGAGCCGGAGCAACGCCAATCAGCAGGGCGTTGGTAAGGTGCAGCTCAGGAGAGAGAGACATCATTTGCCAGGAGCTGTGCATGTGAACGAGTGCAGACTGACTTTGCTGATATCTGGGCCAGGACTGGACTGCACTGCTACCAGGCTTCATACCGCTGCAGCAGGTAAGCTGAGAGCTGAGCATACCAGGTCCCGGAGGATATACCGCTTTTGATGTTTGCAATCCTTCTTGACTCTAAGTGACTACACCTCACTAACTGACTCCGAGAGGTGGATACCCCATGAACAGAGCCTAATAGGTTCCATTCCCTGGATGTTGCCACATGTGAATGGGGAATAATAGTACACTCGTACACTCATGGGAACTGGGTAGGCAGGATGTGGCCTGATAACTACTAGTGTGCCTACCTCAACTGGGAACTGTGTTATTTCTTTTTGAAGACTGTTTACCTTTGCAAGTATAGAATTAGAATTAAAATAGTTCTTTTATTCAAAATAAGTATTTGACTGGACATTGATGTATTGTATGCCCTGCTTGCACTTTGCACAAAAGACCGCGGCGGCCATTCTGGCTTTCCCGCTGGGCCGACGGGCGACTGCCAGAAGGCCGCCCGCCGGCCCAGCGGGAAACCCCCTTCTATGAGGATGCCCGCTCCGAATGGAGCCGGCGGAGTCGAAGGGGTGCGACGGGTGCAGTGGCACCCGTCGCGATTTTCAGTGTCTGCTTTGCAGACACTGCAAATCTTAGTGGGGCCCTGTTAGGGGGCCCCACGACACCCGTTACCGCCATCCTGTTCCTGGCGGTAAGGGGGTCGGAATCCCCATGGCGGCGCTGCAAGCAGTGCCGCCATGGAGGATTCCCTGGGCCAGGGGTAAACCGGCGGGAAACCGCCGGTTGCCCTTTTCTGACCGCGGCTTTACCGCCGCGGTCAGAATGGCCAAGGAAGCACCGCCAGCCTGTTGCCGTGCTTCCGTCATTTTAGCCCTGGCGGTCGCCGACCGCCAGGGTTAGAATGACCCCCTGTGTCTTCTAACAAACTGCTGAGTATTCTTTTAACGTTGAGAATGGTGTTTACTTTTCTTTCTCTGAATACAAAGTGAGAGCAGTTTGTGAAGTGAATTATGTGACAATCTTGCTTGTGTAAAGAGAGAGTGAGAAAGGAAAGGATGTAGAATGTCTATTTTTTCCTACACACAACGAAATTTAAATACCAGTAAAAGAACTCTACGAGTATTTTAAACTTCATGAGCAGTTAGGAAAACACAAATGAAGCACAGGTTTTTTTTGTATTTCTGAAGAGCGATGTAAAGAAAGGTTTAAATACAATCAAGACACTTTACTTGGTTATGTTCAAATGAGAAACATTTGCTGATGTCCCACACATAGGCCCTCATTATGAACTTGGCGGCAATCACCGCCCACTGACGTGCTGACGGTGAACAAAAGACCACCAGTGGCAGTGAACTGCATACCGTTGTATAATGATGCCAAAAAGACAAACCTCCAAAAATCTTGCAACCTCAACCCACTTCCAGGGCCAATGACAGCGGAAAGGCAGTACACCTCACCCTGCCACCGCCATGCAGACAAATCCCCCACCCACCAAATAATGATTCCCAAATCAGCTCAGCGGACAGTGAATGTCGAGCGACCATTGGCGGTATGGACCGCCACGGCAAGCAATGGGACCCGCCAACACCAAATGCACACATTGGCAAGTTTGAAATGCACACACCTGACACACATCCACAACACTTTAAAACACACACATACACACCCCACAATCCTTTGCAACGCCAATAGCACAACAGATATTGACAACACAACATGCATACACTGAACTCACCATCACACAAATCACACACACAAATATTCCACCAAAACACATACATTGCTCAACCACCATCACAAGCCACACACCCAACCACACAACAGCACCCTCACCAATATACCTACAACACACCACCCACAACACACACCATGGCACCCTCTAAGCACCCCCACTTCACAGACAGGGAGCTAAGGACCATGGTGTACGAAATACTCAGGGTCGAGCCACAACTATTCAGGGCACAGGTGCAGCAGACACCGGTGGCCAGGAAGATGAAGCTATGGCCGAGGATAGTCAACAAGGTCATCGCAGTGGGAAACCATCCACGCACAAGGGTGGACATCAGGAAGAGATGGAATGACCTGCACGGGAAGGTTCAGTCCATGGCATCCAGGCACAACATTGCCGTACAGAAGACTGGTGGTGGTCCCCCACCTCCTCCCCCGAATACACTGACTGGGAGGACAAGGTCCTGCCTATCCTGCACCTGGAGGGCCTCACTGGACTCACTGGAGGGCTGGACTCAGGTAAGTCAACTACCATACCTTAACAGTCAGCACACCTATAATACATGTATCACCCCATCCCACTCACTACCACCAGGACCCCATCCCCTACCCAGTCGACAACACCCACACACTCACATCCAAGTCACCTGCATGCCCACAATCCCCATACAAATCACCATCTAGCCCCCTGTGCTCAGTCACCAACCCATGCATGGAATCCCAGTAGCACTACAAAACCCACAATGCACCACCACCCTCCTCAATAAATGCATCAAAATGTACATGAAAGAACCGTGCATGCCACTACATGGGAATCCAACCACCTATTACTTCTGACCAGTACTGTAATTGACAAGGAAGTGAAGGACACCCTATCTTTGTTCTCTCACACACAGGCACCACCACCCATGCCACGTGGACGGAGACATCAAGGAGTGCCAGTCTTCCACCTGAAGATGGAGGCCCCACTCAGGAGAGTGCAAAGGGATGTTTGGTCACAAAGGAAATCCCTGGCCCTTTCCACACCCCTGGACAGTCACCCTCCAGAAGCCCCACCCAGGACACCACTGACACCCCTACCACTCAGCCACCACCATCAGCGATGGCCAAACAACCCCACACACGTGTCACCAGGCCATGGACTGGCTGCCGACATGTACAGAGGCCAGAGTCTCCACCCACCTCCAGGAAGGATGATGAAGGGCCAACTGAAAGTGGGACTGCCAGATCTGTGCAGGGGACACAGGCATAGGGGGCTAGGGCCAGTGGGAGGGCATCAGTGGCCCAGAGGAGGAGGATGCTGCCCAGGAGGTTATTTCTGAGGTCCTGGGAGCATACCACCATTCCCAGGACAGGATGGGCCAGGTCCTGGCAACCTTGGAGCAGAATCAGAGGCTGCAGGTAGCACACCACCAGGAGGCCAGGGAGCAATGGAAACAGCTCAATGCCACCATGGCCTCCATTGGAGGGGTGCTGTAGCACCAGACAAACATCCAGCCGGAGTCCTATACCCACCTGCAGGCCCCTACCACTAGCCAGGACACTGCCCTGCCATCTACATCTGCAGTATCCACTGGACTGGTGGCACTGCCAGAGGACTCACAGGACACCAGCACCCCTACCCCTGCAGCCCAGCTTCACCTTCACAAATGTGCCCTCAGACCCAGACATCCCACTGAAACACCAGCCAAGACCAAGCCCAGCATCAGGAAGTAACTCTGCCCTGAACTGTCTCCCTTGTGTGCCAATGAGCTACCTCATTGACATTCCACCGCCATCTCACCATCTTCCGAATGGCACCATGGACGATACCCCTGTGCAACCAACAGCTGAGAATTGGTACCTGAGTATGTTGTTCACCATGTGCCGCTCCCTTCCACTGTCCCAACACTCATGGAGGTTTTGACTTTCAATAAATGCACCTGTGTACTCAAAATATCTGTCCTTCAATTGTGAATGTGAATGCATTAGCCAGCTCCCATCATAATGCCACTTTTATTGCAGGAGGGAGTCTAACAGATTGTAGTGTCTGAAGTATGTCACACTGTACATTCTATTGCATGCACTGGCATCTGCCACTTCAGTCATGATTTTGCATTATCACTGGTAAAGGACACTGCAGTACTTACTACATGAGTCAGCTTGAAACAATGCAGTGAAGACATCAGCATCATAGGAACTGTACCTGAAAGTCACTGAAAGCATAGCCAAGTTAGCTGGGTCCTGGAGTTGATATCTTCCCCCTCTTCTTCACCATCACTCTCATCCCTCCTCTGAGGTGGCAGGGCTGGTTTTACAGCATCCTCCTCTTCCAGAAGTGGGATAGCTTTCCTCACAGCCAAGTTGTGCAGCATTTAGCAGGCCACCAATATCTTGCACACCTTGTCAAGGACATAGCACAGGGATCCTCCAGAGAGATGAAGGCAACAAAATCTTGTTTTCAGGAGTCCTATGGTGCGCTCAATCACTCTCCTAGAATGACCATTTGCCTCATTATACTTCCTCTCTGCATCTGTCCTGGGATTCCTCACAGGTGTCAAGAGCCATTGTATGTTAGGGTAGCCAGATTCCCCTGCAGAAGTGGGCAAAAGAGTGTTGAAACACACACATACTACTTGCATACAGCCTGGCTGTCAGCTATGTAACTGATCCAGTGTCATACACACTCACCTATGAGCCAAGCTGTGTCCCCCAGTAGCTGTACCATCATGTGTGGCAGACTGCTGTTTCTCAGAACAAATGAATCATGGACTGATCCTGGGAACCTTGCATTGACATGTGAAATGTACTAATCATCAGTACACACCAATTGGACATTCATGAAGTGATAGCTTTTACGATTCCGATACACCTGTTAATTAACTTTTTGGGGTATGAGGGCTATGTGGGTACCATTAATGGCACATATCACATGGGGGGATATTTGCAAAGGCATATAATCCTGATTTGATGGTGGTGAGATCAGCCCTTTGGGGAAACTGGCCATAACTTTGCAAGTGTTGAACGAATGCATTCAGGAAATTGGACAGGATGTGGCTGAACATTGGCTGAGATACCCCTGCATCCATGCCCGCTGTCACTTGAAATGAGCCTGTGGCCAAAAAATGGAACACAGATAGTACTTGCACAGTTGTAGGTATGGCATGGTGATTACTATGCCTGGATTTAGAACAGTATCCATTTCTGCACAGAGGTCAAGGATTGTAGCTCGATTAAGTCGGTAAGTTATGATGATGTGATGTTCCTCCATGGTGGCCAGATCTACTAGGGGTCTGTAAACAGATGGGGCTCTCCCTCGCCACATGGGTCTGGGTGATGAAGGAACACATCTTGAGATTGGATATACACTTGCATCAAATGGTGACACCAGTCATTTTTTCAATGCAACATATATGTAACGCACTAAAACATAAAGAATGAGGCAGTCCTGTCAGGCTAATGTGTGGTGAGGTGTCTCAATCATAGTCGCATCACAGTGTAGACACACTTACAGCCATGATTACATGTGGGGTACCAGTACTTATGTCAGTACTTGACGAAGGGGAGAAGGAATGGGGTCATAGATGAGGCCCCGGGCCAGGCTATGGAGATGTGGTGAATGCAAAATGGCAGCCTCCTGCCATCCAGGTATTGTAGTGTGGAAGGGACTTCATTCCGCTGGTGTAACTCGTCTTGGCAGTAGACGGTGCTCACCGCATTACATGGTTGTCAATGGGAAACCTGAGCCAATCATGATCGGAGCTGGAGAAGCTGGTGGATGGGGTCCTACCCCTTTATGCCAAGTTGTATGGGCAACCAGAGGAGCAGGTGAGTAGTTATTTGTCCTCCTTAGATGTTTGTGAATGTGTCGGATGCCTGCATGCATTTTAGTTTGTTGTTCGACTGCTCACCCGTAGTGTGTCTGGCAGTTTTTGGCTTGAAATTTGTCCATATGCATGTCTCCATGGGCCATGTCAGTTTGAAAAGGCATGGCATTTGTGTATGGGACACCCACACTGACATCTGTTTCTTTACTCTGTGTGTCCCATGCAGGTCAGTGCCCATCAGAAGAGGGGACTATGGCAAGCCATCTCCAAGGAAGTTCGGGTCCTGGGGGTCTACAACTGGCGGAGCACCCGCTGAAGGAAACAGTGGGAGGACCTGAGGCGCTGGGCCACGAAGGCCGGAGAGGCCCAGCTGGGGAAGGCCTCCCAACTAGGGAGGGGTGCCCATCCGGCCCTGACCCCCTCCCCCTAATGGCCCACATTCTGGCGGTGGCCAATCCGGATTTGGATGGGTGCTTGAAGGCAGCACAGCAGCCACAAGGGGGTGAGTGCCAACACTGTTGTGTTGCCACTATAATGAGTGTAGTTAGATGCTAAGGGGTGCATGCATAGTAGTACCAGGCACATAGATAGGTGTCTCCCTGCAGTCTTGCCCCCCTCCATGTCCGTGAGATAGTGTCATAGCTAGTTTTGGCAGGGTCTGTAGGCCTGTGCGGGGTCCCCTTTTTGGACCATTGTATTCAATGTAGCCTCATGAACTTGTAGATGTGTTGGCTTGGCATCGTCTCTCATTGGTTCACTTCACAAAGTGTATCAGAGTAGTGGGTTAGGATGGGAATGTAGTGTATTGTGGGGTCATGCCTATCAGTCAGAAGCACATTCATAACATGTGTTGTGTCCGCTCCGAGGGTTTGTGCCTGAGCTGGGTGGAAGTGTATGTGTCCCAACATGTACATATTTCCTGGAACTGACATACTTCTTTTTTGTTTTGTATCCCCACCCCTGTGCTCTTGTGTCCCTGTGTACATTAGCATCATCTAGTGAGGGAGCTGTGGCACCGGCGAGTGGTGATGCTGTAGCCCATGGTTCCCAGGAGGAAGATTCGACCAACACCAAGGGGACCAGCTGGTTGGAGGGCAAGGGGAGTTCCACTGAGAGGCAACTACCACTGGAGGTAGTAACTCTGATACCTCCTCGGATGGCAGCTCCTTGGTGGTCGCAGACCCTACTGGGCCCACCCATTCTTTGTCATCTTCTGCCACCCCATACCATCACCGCCCTCCCAGTTGCTCCCCACCAAGTTACTTGTGTCCGCTCACCTAGGACGGTGGGCGTCTCCTTCGCCCCAGACACCTCATCCCCTGCCCCAGTCAGCCCTGCTGCCCTCGCAGAGGAGGCAATTGACCTCCTGAGAACCATCTCTGTAGGGCAGACAACCATCGTGAATGCCATACAGAGGCCAGCATCCCAGATGCAGCAATGCAATGCATACCTGGAAGGCATTGACGGTGCCATGTCTGGCCTACAGTGATCTTTTCAGGCTCTGGCCTCCTCTTTGACGGCAGCCAGTGTCCCTGGTCTTTCTGTCCCACCTCCCAGCACCCCACTCCCTTCACCCATCCCAAGAACTCATACAGACAGCCGTGCACACAGATCAACACACAAGAAGCACACACAGAAACACAAGCACCACACTTCCCACCACTGGCAGGCACACATCCAACATACCAAAGGACACACAACAACATCCACCTCCCCCGCTGTGTCAGCCTCCCCCGCCTCCCTGTCTGTCTCCTCACCATGCACACCCACATGCACTGCACCATCAGTCCAAAGGACTACCTATGGAAATTAATTGTGCTAGTGTGTCCCTCACAATAAATGCACAGTTCCTGAGGTACACTGAAAAACTATGTGGAGCAAAGTGGGCAGCACAAATTGAATTGGTATTAAAACAAGTGGGTGTTCTTAGGTCAAATATGGTGAATTTTGCCCCCAAGAAAATGTCAGCCCATTGAGTATAATCTGCTAAATTGGTGTGATAACATGATTTACGCGATAATTCTCATTCAGAAAAAAACAGATTACAACAGTAACTCATTATTATTCCTAATCCGGGCCACCCCATTTTAATGTTCACGGGATGAAGGCGCTGGAGAGTTAGATGACGCGTATTGTGCTGTTTATATTTGAAACCAGACTCCAACTGAGATCCCCTTGTAAACATGACTCTTTCAGTTTTCTCTCAGTTAAAATCCCACAGTTTTATAAATATGCAGCCTGTACATGAATGCAAATGTATTTTTTGTGTCGGGCTATTTGCTTCAAGCACAAGAGAATGCAGATTACTAATGATTTTGATAACACGGGTGTTCCTCATCCCGCCATGAGATGACGTCAGTCAAGGTCAGAGATTGAGACCCTCAGGCAAGCCTGCGGGAATGGAGTCCAGAATTCTGAGTAAAGGCAGTAAACTCATTTAGTTATAGAGAGAGCAAAACTCTGATACTTTCTGAATACTGATTTCACGCCTACGCTCTACAAGACTGCATTTGACATTAAACTGAACAACGGTGCTTCAGGTATCTAATTTCTGCTCGGATTTATGAAGGATTTCGTATTATTATGCAGATGTTACAGGAAAAATGAACTGAGATTGTAAATTGTCTTCTACTTGAAAGTAGACGCTTGGTGGATATTTATGTTCAACAGTGTCAACAAAAGAGCAGAAGAAATATTGCAACTGTAGCTGACGTTTGGCTATATTACAGCATTCTCGGATATAAACATCTTCAAGTATAAATCAATCACATCGAATTTTTTTTTGCTCTAAATTGCAATACTTTAAAAATATTGTCCCTATCTCTTTGTGTTATATAAGAATAAAATTTGGCATCTGAAAATCAGGAATAGCTCATTTTTAGATCCAGTCTGAGACAGCGTGCATGTGCCGTCGCTTGCGACGATCTATTGTTTCCTTTAAAAAAACTCTAAAAAGGGGCTTTTAACCCCCATTACCTGCCATAGGTTAGCTCCATTGTCGCTTTTATTTTTTTTTATTTGAATCGGTGAGCATGTGTCAGCGCCTGTTAGTTTTACTTCATCTCCGGTGTTTTCATTTTTTCCCTGGAATATGGACCACGTGCTGCTTTCGTTCATATTGTGGTGCTTATTTTTCTTTAACCTGGAAGCATCAGAGATTAAGCTTGTGCTTCCCAGTATTTCCAAGAGCTGAAAGCAAACCCATAGCAACTACAAAATTTTGAGGCATGTTATCAATGTCCGAAACATACATGTCGGCTGTCTGATACTTATTTTGAGGATGAAACTATAAACATATTTCCTCTGTTTAAGTCTGTTGCCATGCCGTATGTTTTGCTCTGCATTAATGTTTGTGGCTGTGTGATATTTGCTTAATTGTTGGTTACCTTTTTTAAAAAAAAGAATTTAGAAGGTGTTGTATCCATCATTGGGCACAAGGTGAATTCAAAACCACAGTGAATTCAAAACTGTGATTAAGGTGAATTCAAAACATTCACTTTCACGTCTACCAACTCCTAAGTGCTAAAATCACCCTTGCCGCTCTTTACCTCTATGCATTCCTGAATCCTCAAGCCACCCTCAACTCCCTTTACCTTTATTGCCCCCTTCGCCCTTAAGTCACCCTCACCTTCCTTTACTTCTATCCACCCCTGAACCCTCAAGGCAAACTCAACTTCCTTAACCTCTACCTGCCTCTGAACCCTCAGGTCACCTTAACTTTTCTTTAACTCCTCTATAAATCTCAGGTCACCCACACTTGCCTTTACCACTACCCACTCCTGAACCATCAAGTCACCCTCCCCTCTCTTTACCTTTACCAATTCATGAACCTTTAAGTCACGCTCCTCTCCTTTTACCTATACCCACCCCTGAACTCTTAAGTCACCCTCACCTGCCTTTACCTCTACCCACCCCTCAACACTCACGTCAACCCACCTCCTGTTACCTCTACCCACCCCACCCCTTAACCTTAAGGTCACCCTCACTCCCTTTACCTTTACCCCCCCTGATCCCTTAAGCATCACTCACTTCACTTTACCTCTCCCCACCCATGAACCCTGAAATCAATCTTACCTCTCTTTAACTCCATTATCCCTCAAACCTCATCATCCACACCCTCCTTTGTCTATACCCACTCCTGAATCCTCAAATCACCTTCACCTCCCCTTACCTCTACTTACCCCTGAACACTAAAATCACCCTCACCTCCCTTTACCTCTAACCACCCCTGAGCCATCACGTCACCTTCACCTTCCTTTATGTCTCGCTTCCCCTGACCCCACTTACACTGGAACCCTCCAGCCGCCCTCTCTCCCCTTTACCTCTATTGAGCCATTAACCCTCAAGTCATACTCACCACCCTTTGCGACTGCACACCACTCAACCATTAAGTCACCCATACCTCGATTTACCTCTACTCACCCCTGAACCCTGAAGTAATTTTACCTACCTTTATCTCTTCCTATCCTTAAACCCTAAAATCACTTTTTTTTTCAATAACATTAAAATGTCTATTCTTAAAACAATACTTACCTGCATGATAAAGTATTGTGTGGTAAAGGTATAGATATGTACCTGCATGGTAAAGGCTGAGTGGTAAAGTGCCTGATTGGTGAAAGCTGCTTGATGAAGAAAGTTTCTAATCAGGTAGGCATTTTTTTGGGCAGTGTAGGTTGTTTATGCCCTTCAGTATGTTTGGAAGTTACCTTCTCCTCTTTGACAGTTTGACTCCTAACACCCTATAGTTTAGGTCTGCACTGTCGCTTGCAAGACATTTTTTTACTCGGGGACTTAGAGCTCATCCATTGCTTACCATTAGCTGGCTTCATCGCCACTCTTATTTCCTTGTTTCTTTCTGGTCAGCGAGTGCTGGCTTCATATCCTCTTCTTGCTTTTGTCCCTACCCCTCAGCAAGTCCCAATTGCTGCTTCCCTTCCCAAATGTCCTTTCACTACTCAGCACTTTCAGGGATACTTTATTTTCTTTTTACTTGCACCCCCTTCTGTTTGCCCCCTCCTGCAATGTTGCTTGTCCTGTCTACTCTACCCTCCTTCTGCATTGCTGCATGTCTAGTACACTCCTTTCTGCTGTTGCTTGCCCCACCCTCATGCCCTTTTTCTTTGTTTCTTGTCCCCATCTGTCCCACTAGAAAACAAGCAACCAAAGGTCATGCCAACAGGTTTCAAAATGCTACAAAGGTGCAAACAGCACTGCGCTCCCTGCTTTGCATAACCTTTTTAGCACTATCTTCATGCTGAGCCAAAACAGCAAACTTCAGCTCAGACATAAGACATGTAAACTTTTTTTGGGAAGGTAGAGAATAATCAAATATTAAGAAAATGGGCCACTCCCCTTGCGGTCAGCTCTGACCACATCATAGCAGTTTATTTTTTGTAACTTTCAGCCATGCTGCTCAATAGATGAGATGTGCCTCTGTAAAATCTCTCAGAACTGGTAAGGTGGAACATCCTGCATATACAGCAGTCTCTGCACCGTATTTGGTCAGGCAGCAACCATTAGGGAGGAGTATACTTTCAGCAGCTCTAAACATGGCACTGCAGCACCTTCCTCCTACTTTTCTGTCTCCAGTCTAAGTGTGATATAATCATACATTCCTCTTTATACACTCAAAGCATGTATATAGAGTAGTGGGGCTATAACAGGAGAGAGGGTGTCACTCTCCTGTAAACATTACACAGCCCTTGGTCACTAAGACTTGAGAATGAGCATGAGTCTTACGGCAGCAAAAAATACACATATTCCTGCAATTTAATTGGTCAAGGACATTTAGCCTCAAGCTACAAATTATAGCAAGAATAAGGAGTGGAGATCTCAGTATGCTCTATTTGAGGGGGCAGCAAAGTGGTCTTGTCAATGAAAACTGTGGAAACAGAATCAGATGTAAAGTATTGAGGACAACCATTGTGCACAGTTTCAGTTGGTGATGTCCACGTTCAAATTACAGTGGATTCAGGTTCACCAATTACTTTGTAACTGACAAATTTTATTACAAAGAATGGGGTTCCACACAGTTGTCACCACCAAATGTGCGTACTGTTGCATTTGGTGCACGTGATATAGACATGATGGACTATTATTCTTAAAATATGCATTTTAAACATAGGCCAATTTTCACCAAAGCATGTGTAGCAAAAAGAGGATAGAATATATTAAGGTGGAAGGATCAAGGCAAGTTTAGCATGGTGCTTAGACCAGGTACCACATGTCCTATATTGCTGTTAGAAATCCCTGCATCATTACAAACTCTTCCGCAAGTGTTGAGTAAACATGAATCCTTGTTTGAGGGCAAGGTAGGTGTGGTACCTGGGTATGAACACAAAATCATCTTGGAAAAGATGCAATGCCTATTATTCACAAGGTGTGGAACGTACCATTAAGTGTTCATGGACAATTGAAACAACATCAAGCTAAGCTGTGCATGGACAAAGTCATTGAGCCTATCAAGTCCTCGCAATGGGTATCTTCAATTGTAGTAATCAAAAAGAAAATGGGAGACATCAGACTTTGTATCGACTTCAGATCACCTAATAGGAACATTCAGATTGACAATTTCCCATTGCCTAAAATTCAGGAAATGCTGGTTCAACTAGGAGTGTCCTAAAAAAAAATTATGTCTAGGCTTAAGAACAGCATGTCATCAGGTGGATTTGGCCACCTGAAAAACTTAATTCAACTCTTAAACTGCATTCAACACACCATTTGGAGCTTTTAGATTCTTAAGAATGCCATTTGGCCTGACGTCCAGCATTGGTGTTTCAACAACTGAAGTTCAGACTGTTTGGGGATTACAAGAATGTCTTTGCATATTAGGATGACATTTTGGTTTTCATAAAAGACAACAAGGAACATTTGTTTGTTCTGAATGATGTGTTGAGTGCATTAGAGAAACATGGTCCTAGAGTTAAGAGGGAAAAGTTCAGGTTTCTAGTAGAAGGCTTGATCTATTAGGGGCACCACATTTCGAGAGTAGGGTTTGAACCTATGGCTGACTTGGTGGATGCCACTAACAGCAGTCCTAGACCTGAGAACAAGAATCAATTAAAATCTTTTCTCAGACTTTTTGAGTACTTCTCAAGATTCATAGATAACTGCACTTCAAACAGAGACTCTCCGGTAGGTACTAAGGAAAGGGGAACAATTTGTACGGGACATATCAAAAGAATCAGAATTTGGGAATTTGAAAGAGGTTATAGTGGGAGCACCCACCTTATGTTTTTTCAGAGACAATAAGCTGTCCACTGTTATGTTAGATGCAAGTGGGGTTGCACTTGGGGGCGGTACTTCCCAGTTGATAGAAGGCAAGAAACACACTATTGCTTTTGCCTCAAAGTGCCTCTCCACACTGAACGCAAGTATGGCACAATTGAGAAGGAGGCATTAGCATGTATCTTGGCAACCAAACATTTTGAGAGATTTTTATGGGGAAGAAGATTTGCCCTAGTAAATTATCATAAGCCTCTTGTTTGCACACAATAAGTTTAGCCCAAGATTGGTGAGGTTGTTGTCAAGGATGTTTGAGTTTGATTTTAAAATCAAACACATTCCAGGTGGGAAAAATTCCCAAGCAGATTTTCTTTCCAGGTGTCTCATTGATAGTAAGAAGAGTAATGTGGAGGAAGAGGAGGTGGAGTGTGTTGTTAGTATGTTGTATGGATTGGTAGTGCTGAAAGGAGCCATTGGGAGACAAGAATGGAAGGAATATTCTGAACGAGATGAATGTCAAAAGAGAATTAAGGAACTCATTATTAAAGGATAACCTGAGGAGAGGAATGTAAGAAAGTGTCTTCAGTCTTTACATAAAGTCAAGGATGAGTTGACTATCGAGGATGATGCTATATATAAAGGGGAAATTTATTGATGCCCCCCCACTTTAACTGAGACCTAGATTGATTACTTTTGCCCATCACAGATATCTTGGGAAGACTGGCACAAAACAATGCCTGCATATGTATTATTGGTGGCCTGCAATGCACGTTGAAGTGAAGGTGCAAGTAGGCACGAATGTGAGTTGTCAAGAAACTGATAGAACTATCAGGCTGCATAGTACTCCCCTTCATCCAGTGAGATTTCCTGATGGCCCTCTGGGAAAATGATGTTTGGATCTTGTTGATCCCATGTACAATGTTGATACAGAGAGTAAATATGCCCTGGTATTAGTAGAGCATAAGTCAAAATGGATGGAGTGTAGGCTTTTAAGGGAATCTACTGTGTTTTCAGTAAAAGGGGGGTTTGTAAGACATTTTTGCAGAGAAGAGTTCCTAAAGTCATCGGGACAGATGTATCATGCATTTTTGTGGTCACAAACAGCCCAATCGGGCCGTTTGCGACTGCAAAAATGCATTTTGGTATGTATTAGTTCCAATTTGCGATTCAGTAACTTGTTATCGAATCGAAGTTTGAATTGTGACTACATACTGATTCGGTATTAGGAAGGGGTGTGTCAAGGGCATCCCTTCCTAATACCAAATCACAGTGGCATATAGGATTGTTTTGTGACCAGATTGCAGTCGCGAAACATTTGCATTTTACCACCTACTTCAAGTAGGTGGTAATCCATTCGCAATGGTAAGGGGTCCCCAAAGGACTCCTTCTCCTTTGTGAATGCATGAGGGAACATTTTTCAAGAGCAGGCAGTGGTCCCACTGACCACTGCCTACTCTTAAAACAATGAAAAGAAAACTTTTCAGTTTTCTTTTTTATATGCATCCCGTTTTCCTTTAACCCTGTTTCTGCCAGGCTTTTTCCCTTCCTGTGCCAAGCCTTTTTTTGGCTATTTGGGGCAGTTCACGCTTAGGCCCTCATAACTTTTTGTTCACATAAACTACCCATGCCAAATTTGTTTCCTTTTTTTCCAACATCCTAGGATTTCTAGAGGTACCCAGGCTTTGTGGGTTCCCCTGAAGGAGACCAAGAAATTAGCCAACATACAGTGAACATTTTTTTTTTTTTTTAAAAATGGGAAAAAAGGTCTGCAGAAGGCTGCTCGTGGTTTTTTCCCTGAAAATGGCATCAACAAAGAGTTTGCGGTGGCAAGATCACCATCTTCCCAGCTTTCAGGAACAGGCAGGCTTAAATTGGAAAACCCAATTTTTCAATACAATTTTGACATTTAACTTGGACATACCCCATTTTTACTGTTTTTTGTGCTTTCAACCTCCTTCCAGTTAGTGACCAAAATGGGTGAGAAACCAATACTGGATCCCAGAAAGCTAAGCATTTCTGAAATGTAGACATAATTCTGAATTCAGCAAGGGGTCATTTGTGTATATCCTACAAGTGTTTCCTACAGAAAATAACAGCTAAAATAAAATAATATTGAAATTTAGGTGAAAAAAACAGCCATTTTTCTCCACATTTTACTCTGTAACTTTTTCCTCCGTTGCCAGATTTTTGAAAGCAATTAACTGTTACGTCAGCTGGACTCTTCTGGTTGCGGGGATATATAGTGCTTGTAGGTTCATCAAGAACCCAGAGCCCATAAATGAGCTGCAACTTGCAATGGGTTTTTATTCTGTACCGGGTATACAGCAATTAATTTGCTGAAATATAAAAAGTGAAAAATAGGTATCAAGAAAACCTTTGTATTTCCAAAATGGCCACAAGATAAGGTGTTGAGAAGCAGTGGTTATTAGCACATCTCTGAATTCTGGGGTGCCCATACTAGCATGTGAATTACAGGGCATTTCTCAAATAGACTTCTTTTTTACACACTGCCTTACATTTGGAAGGAAAAAATGTAGAGAAAGACAAGGGGCAATAACACTTGTTTTGCTATTCTGTGTTCCCCCATGTCTCCCGATAAAAATGGTACCTCACTTGTGTGGGTAGGCCTAGCGCCCACAAAAGGAAATGGCCCAAAACGCAAAGTGGACACATCACATTTTTTCACAGAAAACAGAGGTCTTTTTTTACAAAGTGCCTACCTGTGGATTTTGGCCTCTAGCTCAGCTGGCACCTGGGGAAACCTAGCAAACAGCTCATTTTTGAAAACTAGACACCTAGGGGAATCCAAGATGGGGTGATTTGTGGGGCTCTGACCAGGTTCTGTTACCCAGAATCCTTTGCAAACCTCAAAATTTGGCAAAAAAAAAACACTTTTTCCTCACATTTCGGTGACAGAAAGTTCTGGAATCTGAGAGGAGCCACAAATTTCCTTCCACCCAGCATTCCCCCAAGTCTCCCAATAAAAATGTACCTCACTTGTGTGGGTAGGCCTAGCGCCCACGAAAGGAAATGGCCGAAAACAGAGATGTTTTTTACAAAGTGCATAACTGTGGATTTTGGCCTGTAGCTCAGCCGGCACCTGGGGAAACCTAGCAAACCTGCGCAGTTTTGAAAACTAGACACCTAGGGGAATCCAAGATGGGGTTACTTGTGGGGCTCTGACCATGTGCTGTTACCCAGAATCTTTTGCAAACCTCAAAATTTGCCAAAAAAACAACTTTTCCTCTAATTCCGGTGACAGAAAGTTCTAAAATCTGAGAGGAGCCACAAATTTCCTTCCACCCAGCATTCCCCCAAGTCTCCCGATAAAAATGGTACCTCACTTGTGGGGATGGGCCAGGTGGCTGCAACAGAAAAAGGCCAAAACCTTGTAGAGATTAAGGGGATAGCACAGTGAGTTGATAAGCACATATTTCTCTTTTATACATCTTTTAGTCTGACTCTGCTTTGGGGTCCCATGCAAGTGAGGTATCATTTTACTTGGGGGACTGAGGGGAACACTGGGTGGTAGTGTGCCGCAGCGGTGATCCTACAAAGAAAAGTAAGGAAAATCAGATTTTTAATGCAAATTTTGAGGTTTGCCGAGGAGTCTGGGTAAGAAAATGATGGGGGATCCAGGCAAACCACACTTCCTTGGACTCTTTGGGGTGTCTATTTTTAAAACATGTCTGGGTTTGGTAGGTTTCCCTAGATGAAGGCCGCACCCAAGACCAAAACCATAGGTACTCCCCCGCCCCCCAACACAGGTAGTTTTGCAATAGATCATTTTGGTGTGTCCACATAATTATGTGATGTTCCAAACACAAAAATTTTGAAAAGAAACGCACTTAGGTTATGTTAAAAAGACCCCTCACTCACCAACTAAGTTGGTGGCATGCTTCATCATCGGGGTCCCACCCGAGGCACCTAGCTTGTCACAGGTGTGCTGCGACGCCTGATTACAGCGGAGCAGGTTTTGTCATTTTTACCACACATACTGGTTGGATTTGGCACGAGGGTGAGTCATGGTTCAGTGGATCAAATTTTATTAACAAGAGATTTCACAAAAATGAAATGCACTGTTAATAACTAAAAGGCCAAAAAACGGAACCAATGACTCACAGCTCGTGAGCTGTAAAGCCACGGCAAGGCACCAACCGCTTTACAGTCCATTCACACACCTTTCATACATGACATGCACAAAACCATTCACGCCGCCAGCACATTACAACACTCGCATCGACAGACAGCGCCACTCAAGGGCCCATCACTTACATACGCCCACATGCCTGATACAGCAATCACACCAGCTGAGGACTGGTGTTTGGCTGGAGTGTGTTGCAGTAGCCAACAGCAAGTCAATATGTATACCGTCAGCCAAGCGCCACTCCACACACAATGGCATCACTTTTATTTATTTTTTTAAACAAAGAAACCACTAACTAATTAGAAATAATTACAAAACTACAAACACAAAAGCTCTAACTGAGTACATGACAAAAATGCCAACCATGAAACTGAACACATGAAAATACAAAACAGGCATTTTACACTCATGGTTGTTCCCAGTAATTCTTCTGGGTGTGGTAATTCTTGAAACAACCACACACACACAGCCCAGGCTTTGAAGGACAATCTGGGCAGTACATTCGAGTCTCCCTCTGGATACCTCCTCGAAAACACACTCTTCATTTCTTAGCTGGAAAGTCTTTTTTGGGTGTGGGAGGAATGTGCTCAGCAAAGTGGCGATCTTTCAATCTAGCCACATCCTCCACCACTGCTTCTCTAGGAACTCTGGCCTGTTCCACCACAATAAGGCTCTCTATCACTGACTCCTGAAATTTCACAAATGTCATCTTTGACTCTGGAGACCTATCCTTAAACACAATAAAAGCATTAAAAGTTGCTAAGTGGAAGAGGTGAATTGCTAACGTCTTATACCAAACGTAAGACTTACGAATAGCAGTATAAGGTTCCAACCTCTGATCAACCCTATCTACACCTCCCATGTGCTAATTATAATCTAAAATGCACACAGGTTTGCACACTTCAGCAACCTGGCCCCAAACAGTCATGGGGGAAGTACTCTCATCATGGATTGTACTTAGCATGTAGACATCCCTCCTGTCTGAAAATTTCAAAGCTAGCAGTTCATCATTCTGCAAGGCACTGCATTGTCCCCTCTCAAGTTTTTTACAGACAGGCTCCCTTGGATAGCCTTTCCGGTTACAACGAATTGTGCCACAAGCAACAGTGTCCACTCTAAACAATTCCTTGAACAACTGCACTCCAGTGTAGAAGTTATCTACATACAAATGGTGACCTTTGTTAAACAGACGTCTACCAAGTTCCCACACAATTTTCTCAGTAACTCCAAAAGTGGGAGGACAACCAGGGGGGTCAGTACTGGAATCCCTACCAGTGTAGACACGGAAACTATACATATATCCTGTACTACTTTCAGACAGCATATACAATTTAATTCCATATCGTGCCCTCTTGCTAGGAATGTACTGCCTAAAAACCCTTGAAGAGGACAAAAGACTTGTCCACAGCTATTTCTTTGCTTGGAACATATATCTCTGAAAACCGATCTACAAAATGATCAAGGACAGGCCTAATCCTAAAAAGACGGTCAGAATCAGGGTGATCTCGTGGCAAGGCTAATGCATTGTCAACAAAATGCAGCATCCTAAGAAGCAGCAAATACCGATTATGATTCATGGTTGCAGGAAATATAGCTGTTGCTATCAAGGGACTAGTAGACCAATAAGAAGCCAGGGACGGCTTCCTTATCAACCCCATCAAAAGAGTCAAGCCCCAAAACCTTTTCATCTCCTCCGAATTTGTGGGAATCCACTGGACAGCTCTAGAGTGTGGCCTAAGTCTAGCAGCGTTGTCCCTCAAATACTGCTCCACATACAAATTAGTCTGCTCAACAATCTCTTCCAAAAACACATCATCCACAAATAACTTAAAGAAATTGACAGGCCAAAAGTTCTCTGTATTGACTCTACACCCCGGGAGACCAGTAAAGGCAGGCAACTCTGGTTGCTCCATGTTTGGGGCAACCCAGAGTTCAGGCCTTCTAACGGGAAACCTTTCAGCCCCAGGTTGCTGCACTAATGGCACATCAGTGTCCTCCTCTAAAACAGGCCCTTCATCTGCACTGAGTATGGCTTCCTCATCATAAGATTCCTCTCCGACAGAAACTTCACTGCCAGAATCTCTCACTTCCTCCTCTGCCTCAGATGCAGAGTCCGTCTCATAATCATGATCAGACAATGACTCAAAAAGCATACCAACCACCTACTGAGCGGTCATCCTGCGGCTAGCCATGATCTTTCCTACGAAAATTAACTGGACAAATGCACCACCAACAACCAGCCCTGTGTAAGATAAGTAATAAAGTTTAGCTTTATCAGTAGTAGTTATAAACTCAAAAACTATGCCGCTCACTTGCCTGAAAAAGCTTGACTCACCAGCAACTACTCTGCACAGACACAGCAATCACCAATGATATCCCACTAAAAAGAAAGAAAGAAAAGCAAATTAGAAATAAGACAACACAAATATCATTGTGCACAAATCTAATGACAATTTCACACACAAACCTGCATTTAGTACACCACCTACAAACATGTCATTCATGCATGGCAACAATACTCCTTTGGAGTAAATTGTTTTTACTTACCTAAAACATGCAACTATGCAAACCGCAGGTCAACCACCGCCAAAACTGCAAGGAGCCACAGCAAAAAAAGCAAAAGCTTTGAACTAGAACAGAAAAGAGATTTTTTTTTTATCACAAATACTTCGTCAATTGACAAACACCCAACCATCAAGCATTTAGAAATTGGTGCCTAAGTGGATTCTGCCATAAGGGCAGATGGGCCTACAAAAAAATAAGCCTATCTGCCCCAAGGTGGGCAGAAAATACATTTAGTAGTGTGTCCCTATGGGGAGCGACGCTTGCCCAAGGGGCCACCCCCCAAACAAAAAAACACACACACACACTATCCCTGGTGCCTAAGTGGCTTCTGCCGCCCCCCTTGGGGGCAGATGGGCCTAAAAAAAATAGGCCCATCTGCCCCCAAGGGGGGCAAAAATGGGCGACAACTCAATGCATCCCTTGCCCAAGGGGACGCCCCCCCCACATAAATAAACATACACAAAAAAATCCCTGGCGTTCTACTGGTTTCAGCCCCCTTTGGGGGCAGATCAGCCTAAAAATAATAGGCTGATCTGCCCTCAAGGGGGGCAGAAATGGCTACAGGTAACATGCCCCCAAATGGGAGCGACCCTTGCACAAGGGGCCGCTCCCGACACACAAACAGCACAATAAACAACAAAAAAGAAAATCCCCGGCGTCTAGTGGATTCTGCCCCCCTTGGGGGCAGATCGGCCTAAAAATAATAGGCCGATGTGCCCCAGAGGAGGGCAGAAATGGCCACAAAAAACATGCCCCCAAATGGGAGCGACCCTTGCCCAAGGGGCCGCTCCCGACACACAAACTGCACACAAAAAACAACAAAAAAGAAAATCCCTGGCGTCTAATGGATTCTGCCCCCCTTGGGGGCAGATCGGTCTAAAAATAATAGGCCGATCTGCCCCCAAGGGGAGCAGAAATGGCCACAAGAAACATGCCCCCAAATGGGAGCGACCCTTGCCCAAGGGGCCGCTCCCGACACACAAACTGCACAAAAAAACAACAAAAAAGAAAATTCCTGGTGTCTAGCCTAAAAATTATAGGCCGATCTGCCCCCAAGGGGGGCAGAAATGGCCACAAGAAACATGCTTCCAAATGGGAGCGACCCTTGCCCAAGGGGCCGCTCCCAAAACACAAACTGCACAGAAAACAAAAAATAAATAAATCCCTGGCGTCTAGTGGGCATTCCTGCTGCCCGATCGCAATGCGATCGGGCAGCAGGAATACTCAAAGAGACACCGGGGGAAAGGAAAAGCCTTTCCTTTCCCCGGTGCCTCTTTGTTCCAAACCCCCCACCCGCCAGAGGAGAAACTCGCCTGTTTCTCCCTCGTCGCACTGGAAGCAAATGGCTTCCAGTGCGACCGGCACCCTGTAATGATCTCAGCATGCGATTGCGCACTGACGTCATTAAAGCGGGGTGGGAGGGTCAGGGGGTGGAAGGGGAAGGGCTTCCCCTTCCACCCCTGCCTTGGGGGGTTGGGGGGAACCCCACAGAGGGAGCGCTAGAGCTCCCTCTGGGCTCTGTGACCAGGACGTAACGGTTACGTCCTGGGCACACGAGCACTGTGCCTCAGGACATAACCATTATGTCCTGGGCACAGAAGGGGTTAAGGAAAAGGGATGCATTAAAAAAAAAGTAAAATTGCTTTATTTAAAGGCAATCACTGACATGGTGCTTTGCTGAGCCCAGCAGGCCACCATACCTGTGATTGTAGCCATTCACAATGGGTTGCAATTTGCGACCTACCTCATGAATTATAATGAGGTAGGTCAATTTGCGAGCTAATGGGAATCACTAAATGAAACTACTGGAGTTTCATACATTCAAATAGCGATTACCTAATTGCAATTCGCAAAGAATTTTAGGTAATCGCTATTCAGATAAATGATACATATGGCCCATAGTTACGAACAATGGAGTCCAATTCAAATCACATACAATGCAAACAGTTTTTAAACCTTTGAAGTTAAATACTTGTCTATCGCCTTGTATAGTCCACAGGGAAATGGAATGGTTGATAGGGTAAACAGAATCTTAAAGGAGATGATTCAGTTGGCTATCACTGAGGGTGAGGATTTGATTGAAGCCATGCAAGAAAGAGTATGGAGTTATCACAATACTTTCCCTTTTGTACTACTGAAAGGCAGGAATGGATTGTGCAAGTTAAGCCCTAGTTAGGCATTGGAATACATGTATAGCAAGGACAGACTACCAGATTTGGGACAGGTGTGTTGTAAGGTGGAAAGTGCTCAGTTGAAAATCAAACTAATATATGAAAAAGTGAGGGAGGTTCATTTTCAAGTTAATGATGTGGCCAAGGTGAAAAGATCTTTGGGTGTCAAGTAGGGCAATTCTCATTTTTGTCCCAAGACAAAAAGTTATCAATGTCTCGAAACATGCTGCGCTAGTAGAAAATGGTAAATGGTGGAGCAAAGAAGTGTGGCCCTAGTTGACAGTAAGGATAACGTAATTGCATTGAGTGAGGATGGGGCGAATCCCCAAACAGAGGGTTGGTGGTTGGTGGAGCAGAATGTTCCCAGGCAGGAGGGGCAGGTGCAGTCAGATGAAAATGCTTTAGGGGGAGCAGGTGACGTATGGGGAAGCAATGGAGAGGGTGCTTGGCTGATGTAATGTGGTTGGTACAGGAGAAGGTGTGGTCTCCTCAAAAGAAAATAGGTGTGGTCTCCTCAAAAGAAAATAGGAAACAAGTGCGACCACCATAATATTTGAAAGATTTTGTATTGGAGTAAAGTGTTGAGGTTTTGGTTCCAGTTGTGTTCTGGGTTTGGGTTGTACATTTCATTGTGGGTGTTAGTGAGCTGAAGTCCTTGTGTAGTATATGTTGGTCTTGTGTTTTTGTGTTGTGCTTCGTCGGGACATTTGTTATTGTTCATACATTCTGTGTAAGGTTTCATTGAGGTTTTTTGTCAGTTTTCTCAGGGTAATTTGTTGTGTTTGTAAAATGGGGGGGATGTGTTGTATTTACCGTTCATGTACAATGTTGTTAATGAAATATGGTGTTGGGGTTCTTGTGCAGCATTCCTTGGGAGTGAGTTGGAGACTAATGCCAGGAGCTGACGGGAGATTGGTTGTTAGTGATGTCTGGCATCTAGAATGTACATCTACTTTGCCTACACCTTTGTATAGGTGTGTTATATGCTGATCAGCAGAACCCATCACAACTAGTTACTAACTAGAAACAGAACTCAGTTGAAGCCTGAGGTCTCTATTTATGGTGAGAACTGTGGAGAAGTGTGACATACTCAACTGTACTCATTCACATTCAAACTACTGTGCAGCCTCTGTAACTAACTGCACTTGCTTAATACATGGAACAATATTTTAACATTGCATAGTTATTCTTTCTTCATGTGTTTTCACAGTCACATAGCACCCTTGACCAATGTGTCTCTTGCCTCATACTTACATCAACTATGCTGTCATGCAAACATTTAGGATAACGCCATACGTATTCAAAATGGCGTAACATATAAAACATACAACATTGAAACACAGGTAGCAAGAGTATCCTGAAATTCTGTCCTAGAAACTAGGAAAAATGTACAGCAATGGAAAATTATGAATCTGGAAAACTCTACGAAACTTGGTTACAAACAGATAAACTCAAAGTTGTAAAATGTTCATACCATTTAAATATCCATTTCTTAAACGGACGGGAACCAAAATATTAACAGTCTACTTTCTGAAGATTCTTATAAAGTGTGCATGCTTCATCTGGTAACTAGCCCCAATCTGTGAGCTGTTGAAACGTATCAGATTATGTGAAATTCGCAGCATGCACAGGCTGGGTAGGACACAGCCCAAAAATATTCACTTACGGAAATCGTTGTGCTGAAATCTCGGCACTTGTAGATTTCTGCCTAAACCTTTGTGGATATATTCACCTGAAGGGATACCCCATCCCTAGATGGAAATATTCACCCAGTAGTAGGATGTACAAGTTTTCCCACCCTTGTAGAAATGGTAGTCTTGTAAAACTGAAATTATGTCCATAAAGTTACTACTAGTAAGTTTACCACTGAAGTTCAGTTGTATGCTTCAAGGTGGAGGTCTCTGCAACGGAAAGAGAGATCCCCACCTCTGCCAAGAAAAACTCTAAATGGAAAAACACAGGGAAAAAGCATTTACCTGGCCTAAATCACATATACCTCACAAACATTACATTTGACAGTAGATACACGCAGTCAACATCCTAGGTTAAGAATTGTATTACTTTGCTGACTATTATGGACACAGTGACCTACTGTAACATCCAGGAAACAGCCAGACCTACCAAAGAGGAGGAGGAGCTTCACTAAAGAGGAGACAGACTTCGTAGTTACTGTTGTTATTGATCAGCACAGGGGGCTACATGGTCTGTCTCAAAGGGTCCTAAATGAGCCTGCGAAGTCTGCCTTGTGACAGCGGCTATCAATGCATTTGATGGTGGAGGTATGCATCCTGAGGGATCTCAAAAGGAAGTGACAACATGAGAGGAGCTGGGTAAAGGAGATTTCCTGGATTCAGATAGTAAAGACACTTTCTGTGTGCAGACCAGATCCCCTCACCATCTCACCCTTTCAGGGAAGGTATCCTCTCCACCATGCACATGCATGTTTTATATAAAATTCCTGATGAGTGAACTTAAATGTCTAACCTTTCTGTCTTTATGTTGCTAAAAACAACATGCTTTCTGTGTGCTGCTGCACTGTTAAGTACATGTGTATATCTCCTGATGGCCATTCTATTAAGCCATGACCACATTTCAATCTTTGAGTGATATGTCCTTTGTCATTGTACCTGACACTTTTTCATGTGATATTAGTTCATCCCTACAAATAACAACTTTAACCCACTAGCTGTGACCCAAGAAATATTTACGTGGCTACTATCGTACTGTGTATCAATAACATCATTCTTTGGAAAACATTATGTAGGGAAATGTCCTTACTCTGTATCTCTCTCCTGAGCTTCAGTGATACTGTGAGTGGTGTCATCCCAAAGCCCAAACCAAGAGACATCCTGCTAGCAGCAATTAAGCCCTCTTCCATAGGCTGGTCAGGTAAGACTGTGATCACAAAACATGTACTTATATCTAGGTCAATTTATAACCTATTTGTGACCTTTGACATTGCTAACTAATGTCTTTAGATTGACACATTTCTGCATGTTAAATGAATACATCATATATCTATTTAAACTTTTCTGCCTTGATTATTTTTTTAACCATTTTTATTGGGGAAACAGAAAAGCCTTGTGACTAACAATGAAGATGGTATTCTCCATATGCAGTTTCAATATTTTAGTTATGGCATCTGTGAACAAGAATAAATGAATACATGTGTTTAGAGAATGACAGTTACTGCCAGTAAAAGAACTACACAGTGGTGCTGAATTAAGACGTCTATTCATCCTAACTGTCCAACAAGTAACAAGCAAAGCAAAACAGGCATTATAAGAAGACTTAAGATGCATATTGTTAAAACTAAGCACCAGGGAAACAAAATAATCGCAAGGTAACCCTTTAAGTGTTGCAGGGAGACATGAGAACAGATAGAATTAAGTGGGGATGTAAAGAACATTATTTCTGGAATTGTTGCATGCACTGGAGGGCAATGCATGACTGCTTAAAAAGATGGAGTCTCTGAATTGGTGTAGTAAATGCTGTCTCTGGAAGACTAAAACCACTAAAAACAGAAAAGGTAAAGATTACAGTGGTAGACCGTCATCTTTAGGTTTGTCTTCTAAGGAGAGATGAATATCATCCAAAATATCAGCCATTTGATGCTTCCATAAGACTCTTGCCTCATCATTGCACAGTGTGAAGCCCATTGTGGCATCCATTTCATTGTTATTGCTCTTTTAAAAAGGAAGAGAGCAAGATTTGTAAAACAGGCAGTCATCCTATTCTTTTTGGAATACTTAAAAAAAAACAAAGGCACACACCTCCCAGCTCCTGATGTTTGTCTGCCTGTTGATCTTAGTTAATGTGTCTGTGGCTCCAGTCCCATAATCTGCTAAGGATGGGCAATCCCACAGAATGTGTCATAATCTTGCTGAGGGTGTAGAACAATGGGGACATGTGGCTTGAGCATTTAGGAATATTTTATTGATTCTGCCAAAAGTTAGGTACGCTCTGTGAAGAATGGTAATTTGAATACGTTTAAATTTAGCACTGTAGAAGATAGTGTGTGAGTATTCTAGACCTCAATCCCATTCCGTTTCATGCAAATCCTTCTCTAAATCGGTTTCTAACTTTTCATGGTGCTCCTGCACGGACATTTTTGTATGGGTTGTGAAGGCATCCATATAACCAGCTAAATTGTTTCCTCCCGTAGCTCACTGTATGCAAGGTTTTTATGCAAGAGTGTATTTGGGGGTTTGCCATTTATAATGTTCCATGTTGCTCAAAGTGTGTTAGACAGGAGTCTGTAACTCAGAAATCGGCTTTTGCATATGTCAAGTTTTTTCCTGAGTGCATCAAATGTCAGACGCTAACCATCTTGGCAAAGGTCACCAAGTATTATAGACCCTAGACAAAAAGTTGAGTTCTCTAGCTGTAAGGTGAACTCTGTATTTAGGTAAACCTATCATGTGGATAGCTGGGGCATAAGCCGGAATATGTTTGGTAAGCGTTAGGCTTTTAGTGGAGTAGGCCAGGGCAGTACACAACAATCAGGATACTTGTGCCCAGGTCTAGTGCCTGGCATTAAGAGCCCTGTCAAGATTTCCAAATGCCAGGTGAATCGGCCAGAAGAGTTCTCTGTGATATTCGTGATAGCCAGTGGCTTGCCCATTAGAGTGGTGCTACTTGATAATAATGTTCAAAGCTCAGAACGCCCAATCTACCCTGTCTGACCCAAAATCACAGCTTAGCCATTACAATGGGACAATATGAGTTCACTTAACTGTGTATCAGGGTCCCAGAAGATTTTTCTCAGGCGATAAAGGAGGCTGTTGGCCCAAAAAACAGAAGGTGGGTCTGCTTACCATTTTGGATAAAGCAATGCAACCCACTATAATGAATAGAATGGACTTCCAACATGGTATTTGTGTCCTTTAAGTGTGGGAAACTTACTCTGCTAAAGTTCCCGACAAGAAGACCCATTTTTTGTGGTAAAGTCTGAGCCTTACATAGTGAAATAAAACTCCCTTCCAATTTAGTGAGTCCACTCCCAAGTCTAGTTGTACATGTGTTGCCACTAAATGGAGTGGGAACAAGTTAACATTTAATCTAGGCACCGTGCTAAATACTTCAAGCATATATAGCCAATATTTGAATGGTTGTCCCTAGTCTCTGCACATGTACTTACATATTATCAGAGTATAAAGATATTGCATGTGTTCTATTCACCAGTGGAAAGCCTCAGGCCCACCTCCATTCACAACCTACCGGCCAAAGAGTAGATGGCCAGTGCAAATGGTAAGGAGGTAGAGGGAACCCCTATCAAGTTCACCTAAAACCATGAAAATGGGTAGAAATGAGTTTGGCAACTCTTACTCTGGCAGTAGGATATGTATACAGTAATCAAACCCACAGCGTAACTCGCTCATCAATGTCAAATTTCACTAGAACTGTCAACAGATATTTTGAACACAAAGCTGTAAAAGCCTTTTCCAAATTTAGAACAAGACAAGCTGAGAGAGTTCTGATATCTGTACCTGCTTCCATAGTCTTGTAAACCATCCAGATGTCTGGGGAAATGCATTTCTGAGGGATAATACCACACTGGTCTGGATGAACTTGCTGTACAAAGTATACAACTGGCAATTATCTTATGGAAAATTTTGTAATCTGAATTTAGGATTGTTACTGGTGTGTACGAGGAGGGGCTGTAGGGGTTCGCTCCCAGAATTAGGTATTTGTACTCTCAGCCCTTTTTGGAAGGGTGATGATGATCTGCTCTCAGCAGCTGCGGCTTCATACAATGCTAGTTTTCAGCATACTTTAGGTAAAATTCTAGCTGAAAAGCAGGAAGCCATCGGAGCCCAGTGTCTTGCTGGGAGCCCCGTCATGAATAGCCTTGCTTATTTCCTGGATAGTTAATGAATCATTTAACTCTTCTTTGACTTCTATATGGACCTGAAGAAGAGAAAGCTAGGTAAGAAATTAATCTATTCACCTTAGTCCATACCATGTCCTGTTGGGCAATTTGAATCTTGTGTTGGGTATGCACAATGGTAGCTGCTGATGTATGAAGCATGGTAACAGGGAGGTGCGAGTATTCTTGTTTGATGAATCACATCAGAAGCTGTTCTGCTTTGTCTTCTTCTGCGTGGGCTGTGTTTGTGTAAGCCGAGTAATCTACTCAACACAATTGCTCTAAGAGTGCAGCATGTTTTTCATGCAAGGCCCTATGGACTTCCTTTAAAGTGTGATCTTTAATGGTTTGCCATTCAGTTTGGGCCTGGGATTCTTTTATCCCTTGGAATTCATTTTCAAAAGGTTATGTGGACTTCTACATTGCATGTACACACTGACCTCTGGAGACCAACTTAAATGGCTCTTGGCGAAGAGACCATTACATCATTTTACCAAAAGTAAATTTTCATTTTATCAAATAGTGTGCTGCAAATTACTGGGCCATAAAAAATAGAGCTCTGAAGGCACAAGGTGGGAATCAAAGGATGAGTTTTTTCCCCAGTATCAGTGTAACTTGTTAGAGGTTGTGACCAGGGAGTGTTCTTCCAAGATGGTTTGAGAGAGATAAAATAGGACACATTAGTTGAGAACAAGTTATCTTGTCTAGCAGTTCATAATGATCATGTGATGGTGAGCAGAAGGAGTACACTCTAACTACAGGATTTTGCAACAGCCAGATGTCTACCATGGACCAACGCGCATCTAGCAGGTTAGCATCTTAGCCTTATGTGTCACTGGGGCAATGGAAAGGGCTGAATGTGATCTGTCTAATCCGATGTTAAGCACACAGTTGAAATCTCTGCCTAGAACTGTAAGAATGTACAGCCACCTAACAGTTGTGCCAATAGTGCAGCTAGAAAGGCAGTCTGATGTGTATTGGGACATAGGTACTCCCCAGTACCACTGATTCCCTATCTAGGGCCTGATTACAAGTTGTTTGGTAGCAGTATTACCACATGTTTAGTTAAAGTACACATAAGTTAAACACTAGTCACAATGATGAGTTGTTTATCACATGTGTAAAGTACCATGTGCATAAAAAAACATACAAAAAATTACTGCATATGTAAGATACTGCATGCAATGTTTACTTATGTGGTAGTGTTAGAAAATGGGCTTCTGGCTGGCAGAGTTATGCACCCTGTCCAAGCATGAAATACAATCCTAGTCCCCATAAGTTACAAACACATCATAGGTTGACCTGCGCTCTCCTTTTGGTAGCTTGGCACAGAACAGTCAGGCTTAACTTGGGGCAATGTGTACACTATTTGTGCAACACTTCAAACAGTGAAACAGTGAAAACACCATGCAAAAATATTCCACACCAGGTTAGAAATAGGGAGCTTAATATAATACATAAAACAAGACCAAAATTACGAAAAGCCAATAAGTAGAACATGAGTTATGAACTTTTAAAGAATAAACAGTAGAAAAGGCCTTAAAATTAAGAAGTACCAATTGGGTATATCTGGGAAAAAGTCAAGAGTTCAGGCCGACCGCTATGGAGTGTGGGCTGTATTTAGGGACCCACTTAGGCCAGCTGAACAAAAAGTACCTTGTTCCTGGTTGCGTCAATGTAAAGGAAGATACGAGGTGCAGCTAAAGCGATACGTCAGTTGCGATCCTGCAACAGAAGAACATCTGTCAATTTTCTCCAAGAAAAGTCCGAGATGTATCAGTTCTGAGGGTAATGGGCTGTTCCCCAATGTGATGCTTCGGTTCGCCTCCTGTAGTAGAGGATTTGTCGATTCCGAGGGCGAGGGACCGGTTCTGAACCATGCAAAGGCAAAGATGTGGCAGTTCTGATCCGCGTGACGGCGACGATGCGTCAGTTCTAATGAGAATGCATGGCTTTACTGAAGAAGGACCTTAAGTCTCACTTCCAAGGGTCCAGGTCTGGGTTGCACCACTTGGCAGGGCATATTCACAGCCGGCACAGTCCAGGTGCAGTTGCAGGTAAGTTGGAAGTCTTTTATGTCCCTAAGACTTCAGAAAACAAGAGAACAGTCATCTGTCCCTTGAAGTAAATCTGGTCTCTGGGGTGGAGATATGCAGGTTCAGGCCTTCTCACTCCCAGGCAAGAGGCAGCAGGTCAGCACAGTAAAGCAGGAGTGCAGCAGTGTAGCAGTCCAGCAGAGGCGCAGTCCTTGTAGCAGCACAGCAGTTCTTCCTGGCAGAGTATTTACAGGAGTGTACTGAAGCGGTGGGTTCAGAAGTCCAGTACTTATACCCAGTTGTGCTTCTGAAATGGGGGAGACTTCAAAAAAAGGCCTCCCTTCCTGCCCTAGCTCCAGACTCATTACAGGGAGGTATGCAGCCCTTTGTATGGGAACAAGACACAACCTATCCAGGTGTAAGTGTGAGGCTGTGCCCAGCTTCTCCATCCATCTATCCCATCAGACTCATCAGTGGGTGGATGGCCCCTCAAGTCACACTTCAGCTCCCTTTGGGTTCGGCTGTCCAGAGGGAATGCACAAAGCCCAGCTGTCACCCATCCAAGACATGTATTCCGAGACAGTCAGCAGGCACCAAATGGCTAAAGTAAGAAAATGTAAAATTCCTAATAGTGGCATTTTCAGAACTGCAAATTAAAATCCAACTTCACCATAATTTGTGATTTTAAACTTGGACTCCAGAGACACCAAAATCAAAAAGCATATATCTTCCAGATTGTGAATTACACTTATAGAATGCAATAAAGTAATCCCACTGTTATCCTATGGGAGAGATAGGCCTTGCTCCAGTGAAAAACAACTTTGGAAGTTTTTTACTACCAGGACATGCAAACTTAATTGTGCATGTCCTGCTTTTTCAATACATTGCACCCTGCTCTCTGAGCTGTCCAGGACCTACCTTAGAGGTGACATATGTATAAAAATGGAAGGTTTGACCTGGTAAAAGGGTTATTTTGCCAGGTTGACATGGCAGTGTAAAACTGCATACACAGGATCTGCAATGACAGGCCTGAGACATGGTTTGAGGGCAACTTAAGTAGGAGGCACAATCAGTGCTGCAGGCCCGCTAGCAGCATTTAACTTACAGGCCCTGGGCACATGTAGTGCACTTTACTAGGGACCTATAACTACATTAAATATGCCAATGGGGGGTAAGCCAATGTTATCATGTTTTAGGGCAGAAAGCACAAGCACTGAGCAATGGTAAAGAGCACAGTGTCCTAAAGCCGGTGAAAACAAGATCAGAAAAATGGAGGAGGTAGGCAAAAGTTTGGGGGAAAGACCACCCTAAGGCTGTCAGGTCTAACAGGTAAAAAACATGTGCCATATTAACGAAGCAAGAAAAAATAACACCAGCCAAGAACAGGTAGTATTTTTTTAAACACACACATCTGTTGAAGGAGAGTGAGTTGTGTACCCAACAATACATCTGGTTTCCATTGCACACCAAAGAAAACCCATTGATGGGTGAATCTTTGTAGAAAAAGTTTAGTTTTGTGAATGCAGCCAAAACATGACACTATCGTGATGTGACACGTATCTTTGTACTATACATCAGAACACAAGTGCTCATGTTAGTCAAATAAAACACAATATTCAAAGCACTGCTGCAAAACATTTATTTAAATGTGAAATAATGTGAAATTAGTAGCATTACACTGCACCAAAACATTGACACAATTGTCATCATTGTAAATCAATTCACAGCAGGTACTGTTATACCTGAGATTCTTGCATTTAAACACTTGCAGATAAATAATCTGTGGCACACAGATAATGCAACTTATTTGAAACAATATAAGTAACATGGTCATTAATCAGTTGTTTGGAGAAGGCTCATTGAGTCGGTCAAGAAGTAGTGTATTATGCGCTGCACACCTCAGTTTCCTTTGTGGAGATGTTTGAGAGGATCGAGAGGTAGACGTAGTAGATGGAATAGATGGAGTCATCGTTTCACGAGCCATGTAGTGCACAATTTGTGAGTTTCATTTCTTGTCTTTCCAACAGTTGACCCAGGGTATTCAGGGCTGGCCAAGTTGAAGCCTGTCCAGCCACCAACTGAAGATTGATAGTATAGACGCAGTCATATGGTTCATGGCACAGGTATTCGTATGCAGAGCATGTCTCTGTTGTGCATTGGAACCCCGGTGCACCCCTGATCTAAGGAACAACACCCCTGGTCTAAGGAACAGCAGCATGTCACCCTACCTGTTCCTTGAAAGCTTCTAGTAAGTGCTTTTGTTCTTCTTCAAGATTTTTTTTATCCATTGGCAAAGCACTTCAAGCATTTTACTTGATGTTGTGTCATGAATGTGATTGTCTGTTATTTGCATGACCACATCTTCAAATGCTGGTGAGCTGGAATTCTCATCATTTGTTTGCATATCAATGGTGTATTCTTGTTGTTGATCAGTGCCAAAGAATTGTAGTGGGATCATTATCTCAGGTGGAATTTGCACATCCACTCCTGTATTGATTGATAGCGGTAATATTGCCACAGTCACCATTGAGTTGGTAGTGGATGAAATTGTCTTTTGTGACATGTTGGTGTTCTCACACATATTCAGAAGACTACCTTCTGCTTTAGTCTCCATTGAATTTGAATTGGTGATGGATGCAGTCGTAGTTTAGTTCTAGTGTGTGGTATTTGAAGTCAACTGATGCTTGGATTTTTTTAGCAGATAACACATTTTTATTTTATATGGTATCATCTTCCTGGGCACATTCTTTGTTTGTTTTCTTATCAATTGTACTGGATGATTTGTTACTTTTTGTGATTTTGGAGGTGGGGGCTGAAGTGTCAGTTGTCTTCCTTGGTGAAACAATCTTACTTGTAGTGCCACATGTAATTGGAGCTCAGAGTTGTGCACCAGTTAATTTGGACCACAATTCTCTCCTTCATCCTCGCTTTCATAGCTCTGTACAAGAAGACAGACTTTTTCTCATACCATGTTTACTCATCTGATGAATGATAGTGAATTCATAAAGCAAGGCCTGATTACATACAGAATGAATGTTTAGAAGTAGATACAAATATAAATTTTATCATTGTGAAACATTGTTGTTACCGTACGTATCGTGCCTTGTGAATTTACAACATCATTATAATCATTGCAGATGGAAAGGGAAAAAGGTAAATCTGCAAAGTGCATAGTATATTGAACAGGGCTCATGATGTCGTTTTGCAATTCTGTACTGTTTGGGAGAGACTGAAAAGTGATGGTTCATAAATAGATAAATATGGCACTCTTGATACCGTTTGTAAATCACACCTGTACAACTCACTTGTTGGATGTACATTACCCACGACATTTCTTCAGATGTTTTAGTGGAGTGAGTGATAAAGTGACAGACATTTTAAACACAATGGGGTCATATTGGATGCTCTGCTATGTGTCACTGTACAAGTCATACACATTTGTATTGTGGTCCAAGGACATGATACATATCTTCCACATGATCAGCCAGCATGTTATAATCTGATAAAATGTACCTACATTATCTACCAAGAATTATTTACATATTGAGTACAAAATTACAATAGTAATGCAACTCAAACCTAACACACACTTCTTCCTACTGATTACTGTACCCTAAGTGACCGTGGAAGTAATCTTGGATGCATTATGGTTGCTATTTAGCTTGTATATTCATACACAACTACAACCATACATTTTTTTTTACAAGATGATAAATTCATAAAGTGGTCCCTGAAGAGTCTCTAGGTCAAGGAGTAGCCACCAGCGGGGTCCCACTTCAGCATACAAAGGCAAAGATCATCTATAAAAGGTCACCTGCTGTCCAAGGAATCACTTTGTGGAAGGATCTCAAAATTCCCGATGGACAATGACGATGAAGAGCTCTCCTCCTTGCTTGACAAATCAAAGGAGTGCATGGATGTTTGTGTCTGTGGAATTCCTGAAAGTGCCAGGAGTCCTGGGCTTGCTCCTTCATCAGGATTGCCGCTTGGGTACTGCATGATTCCGGTTTCAACTTGAGCTTCTTGCATCTGCATTTGATTGTTCAGCGGTTCAAATTGCTGGCAGATTCTGCTTGTGATGAACTTCCCTGCAGCTCAGCCCAATCACATGCTTCCTGAGGCTCAGTAAAGAAGATAATATTGTGATTTGTTATGATTCCGACCCTAATAGGGAAAATCAATGATCATTTCAGGTCCGTTTCCTTAAGCTTTTGTTTGTCCACTTGGAAAGAAGGCTCTTTGGTTTTTTAACTACTAGGGTGCAATCTGGGACCACCAGGAGCTACGGACTGTTTGATTCAAGGCAGACCATCTGTCTGACAGCTAGCAGGATCCCATTATGATCCATGTAATGCAATAGCTTACTGACAATCAGTCTAGGTGTGGCACTAGGCAAGGTCTGCGTGCCAGACACAATGAGGACTTTAGATTGAGAAAAAGGGGAAAAGCTTGTGGGATGGTACAAAGGTCTTAGTCTAGCTTTCTATGAACGCCACAGTGTCCTGTCCATTAGTGCCTTCATCCTTACCCACAATTCTAATATTGCTTTGGAAAGCCCAGTCACCAATATCCTCTGCTCTGCCCTCTAAAAATATATATATGATCAGTTAGATCTAGTATGTATTTTGTAGGTCAGATGTCTGTGGTTGCACTTTCTGTAGCATGCGTTCTGATTGGGACACGCTTCTGGCCAGTCTTTTATGAACCCTTCCCTTAAATCTCTGGCTACAGCATCTATCTTGGCTTCAAGGGATATTCTAGTTATTCTTGTCACTTTGCGTATGACATTACGATTGTGGGAGCTAGATGTTCTTTTATTTCGACTCTACAAGTATTGCAGGATCTATTGCCTCTGTACTTTGGTGTTCAGTAGTAGCCTGAGGGAGCAGTTTTAGTTGTTTTACTCTTCCTATTTTGGAATGGCAGTGACTTAAAAATCAGCAATCTAAGCCTTAGAGCCATTCCTTCCAAGAGAAGAGAGAGTTAAGGGTATTTTAGCCATTCCATTTAACAGGTTCATCAAGGACAACAGTCAGACTCACTTGCCAACTCTAGCAGTCACACTAGGGAGACCACCAGGGAAGGCAGCAAGAAAAGCCTAAACACCTAGAAAGGGTAGTCCTCACACTGAGTCACTCCTACAACAAGTCACGACTATTGGCCTAACCCTTCTGGCTCATAAGAAGTACATCACCAAAACTCAGAAAGCCAAGGTGATGTTTGGCAGTGTTATGCATGGAGACTAGATTAGACCTCTCAGGGAAGTAGTGGTGGAACAGAAGTTACCCTTTTCTTCATGTTAGCAACAAGTCTCATACACAAAAAGGCAATGAAAGAGAAGCATAAGAAGCATGAGAGTTTTCAATATATTTATTGAAAGGACTACAATCTATGATAAAATGCATGTGCTGCAATATTAGGATAATGAACAGTAAAAGAAGCAGAATTATGAAGATGATAGTTGTGCATATAAAAACCACCACCATCTTACAATAAACATAATTAAAATTCCTAACCAAGAAAGCCTAATTCTCTACCCTAGTGAGAGCTAAGTATGATAAACCGAATCTGTTAGTACCATGTCCATGAGAAGCATCCCCACCCTTTGTTACCTTGGAATGAGGTCTCTAGGTCAGATTCCGTGGGGACACAAAGGCTGAGTTTTGCAGCAAGGTGACATGCAGCATAGATGGCATCTGGAAGGAACCCCTGTAATGACCTTGTCTGTGTGAGGTATATTTATAGATCATGTAGGATCCCTGACGCAAGTATGCTCCTAAACAACTGATAATGTGGCAGACTTGTGTCAGCAATAGCATAAACAATCTCCAACAATTGCGCATGATGTTCCTATCACACATAAGTGGAAAAGGCACACGATGACCATACCTACTTGTATCACTGATAGTGACGCTGATAATGGCACCTTTTCAATTACGGCACTGATAATGAAAATCAAAACATTTCCTATAAAATGTAAGGACATGGTGAAAGCTAAAAGTAATAATAAAGTAAATGAAATAAAACTGGGCAAGCTAAGTAGGTAAAAGGTCACTAAGTGATGGGGGCACAAGCCTGCAAACCAAAGGCTAAGCTGACTCCTGTGTCCCAAGGGGAAACTAAAATGGATTCACCACACCACCTGGCCAGATGAAGTCTCAACGTGTCATAGTCACTGTTCTGTTTGGATGCCCGGCACATAAATATAGGTACAAGTTATAGAAATGAGTCCATTCCAAGTGTGAAAGAGCACAGCCGTGCAGGAGAGGTCCCCATTGAGCTGAGGACTGTTGAGACAGTGCTACGTTCCTCTGTACATTTTGCCAGGTTCAGTTTCCACAGTCAGATCTCTTCCCTCCAAATGTTGCTGTCAGTGACTGAGGAAAAATCCTCCTTCAACTCACTTCGGTCTCAGGAAGCATGCCTTAAAAATCAACACTGTGCCTCCTTCTCCCTGATGCCTGTCCTAAGATCAGTACTTTGTCATCCACTTCCCCGAGGCCTACTAGACTCCAAAAGTTTGTCCCAGTTCAGCAGAGCACAGGCCACAATGAGAAAAGAACGCAGACACTCCCTGCACTGGGTGGTAGGCCGCTGGTATAAGCAGAGGACAAGTTCTCAGACCAGTTCAGCTGGGTCAGCAGTGACCCCTAAGGTATACTGCAGCACCACAGCTCCTCCTGCAACTCCATTGGGCCTGTTGGTCAGGCCACAACCAGCTGCCACTTCAAAGCTCACCAGGCCGTCAAGGGCCTGCTCTGCTGTAGCACCATGCGAGGGGATCACGGGACAATAATGCAGTTTTGACAGTGGTTTTCCACTATTTCTGATGACTAATGTAGGCTTGATGGCAGGGTGTAGCTATATTAGCAAAGCATTTTCAAAGTGTATCTACCAATATGGCTGCCCTAGCCATGGCCATGCACTAAATTTTTCAGTCTTCATTCCATTTGTTTGACCTACCAAAGTTCTCCCCACTCTCACTTTCAACAAAGTTTATCTTTATTTTTTCAACTGCTACTGGATCAATGGGCAAATGTGCACCACGCCTTTGAGAATACTGGCTCAGCAGCTGACAACTAACGATACGTCCACAAATATTGCGTCCATGACAGAAGTAAGCACAGTCTAATATATATCTTTTGTATTGTCAACTATTAGCCAACAACTAAAATTGTTTAATCATCCATTATATTATTTATACATGATAAAGTGTCACATCTTGCTTACAGTTACTATACAACTTCTCTGGGTTAGGTGTTTACTTGATCTGTTATGTCATAACTACTAACTATATTTCAATTTTCTTTGTGGATCAAGAGCATGATAATGATGATGTGCTCTCATCCACAAGCAGAGGAAGGCATCTAATCCCTTGGAAACAATACTGTCTTTCAAACTGCCACGTCTGAGTTATCAATAGCTGAATTGGAGGAAAACATTGTGGTTCCCACTGAGGAGACAATTTGTCCCACCAGAGAGAAAATCCAAAGATGGACCTCAGTCCAACTAGCAATATTCCTCCTAGTAAACTCCAGTGAATTGCAGGTTCCCAGACAGCACCTTCAAAACCACAGATGATTTCCTGGCTATGCATGACACCCCACAAACCAGCTCTTAACTTCCACATACCTCTGTTGACCCGCATTTCCTTCCTCCAGCTGAGGTGCAACTCCAGTCACCTCTCAGATCTGTGAGCGAGAAGAAACCCCTGGTGAGGAGGATTTCCCCCATTTATAAAACTCCCTTCACAACCCTCCTAAGTGATGGACAACCTCCTGGCATTGTCACATTTACATGCATACATGAATGGGGGGTGGTTGGAAAGGCAAACCCTACTCCCTGGGAAGATCACTTTTTCAAACAACAATCCTCTGTCTGTGAGATATTGGTCAAATGAGAATAACCGGAGAGAGCTCCTGCTGACTCAGGTCCTCTTGGAATGCAGTCATAGTTACAAATGCAGGGGCAGTGTATGGAGCAGTACAACTAAGAAGAGATAACAATCACGAACACCAAAATATCAACCACCGGAAAATCAACATAATATTAAATAAAACACAAAATATTACAAATAAATGTATACAAATGTAAAAAAAGTCAAAATAAAATGAATAGTTATTAACTAAATAATAGAAACGTGTGAGGTGGGATGAACTGAAACCTTCTAATGCAGCACTGGGTAGGGTCTGCAATATACTGCTGAGAATGAGGTCTGAGAGCCCTGAAGTGTCCCAACAGTGTGGAAGTGACTATTCTCTCAGAATAAAAGGCTTCTGTAAAACTCAAAACTTTGTAATCATCCCTGACCACATCTGTGGTGTATTAGAATAAACCCTAAGTTCCTGGGGAAGTGTCACACCAATAGTGAGGACTTTAACCATTCCGGAGTACTATCTCAATGACATGGGTAGATAATTAGGGGCCAGATGTAGGAAGCCTTTTGCATGTCGCAAACTGCGAAAAACGCAGTTTGCGGCATGCAAAAGGCCGAACGCGATGCACAACCTCAAATTGCGAGTCGGTACCGACTCGCAATTTGAGGATGCGACTCGCAAATAGGAAGGGGTGTTCCCTTCCTATTTGCGACTGCATCGCCATGCTGAGTTGCTTTGTGACCGCGAATGTGGTCGCAAACCAACTCGCAGTTACCACACACTTGAAGTGGGTGGTAACTCATTCGCAAAAGGGAAGGGGTCCCCATGGGACCCCTTCCCCTTTGTGAATGCCGAAAAAAATGTTTTTTTCAGAGCAGGCAGTGGTGCCACAGCCTACTCTGAAAAAACCCGAAACCAAATGGTTTCGGAAGTTTTTCTTTTTGGAACTCGTTTTCCTTTAAGGAAAACGGGCTGCAAAAAGAAAAAAAAAACGGCTTTACTTATAAAGCAGTCACAGACATGGAGGTCTGCTGTATCCAGCAGGCCACCATCCCTGTGAGTGCATGGATTCGCTATGGGGTCGCAAAATGCGACCCACCTCATTAATATTCATGAGGTGGGTCTTTGCGACCCCATAGCGAGTCGCAGAAGGTGTCTGAGACACCTTTCTGCATAAAATTTCGCGAGTTGCAATTTGCGAGTCGGTCAGACTCGCAAATTGCAAGTCGCAAAATTTTCTGTACCTACATCTGGCCCTAGGTTGCTTAGGTGGACAAAAGATGAGGTGCAAAGTGGGAAAGATTCTGAAGGGGGAGGTTTTTCATAGGTATAAGAGATAGTCACCAGGATTGATATTACATAAGCAGACAAAAAATATTTGGTTCAGAAATATACCTACTATTGGATAGCCCTTAAGAACAATGTTTCTTTGGGCTAATATCTTCGTATCAGTAAATTTATTTTTGATTCTGAGACATAAAAAATCACTACCCCATGCAGCTGCTAAAACATTTCGGTAAGAGGACATGTAACAACCACTGAAAAGCCATCTAGAGAACATAAAAAACCTCCATCTGACAAAATATCATATGTTACCACATACACCCCTGACACACACAGATTCAAGAAGCCTATATAAAAACAGTGGTCATTACTTAACATTGATCAATGAGTAGCATTCTTGACATTCATTTGTTTTAAAAGGAATCAACACTCTGCCTGGCACTTTGATTCATAACATCTCAATTCTGTTCATGTCCATAGCAACTGACTCTGTGTGTGCTCCTGTGGGAAATATATGAAAAACTATCAACCAACACAATATTGAATTACCACCATATCACCAACAACTATTATTTACTAAAATATCATCACCCTATGAAAAAAGAATTGCACACATATTGGTAACAAAAATATCGCTGTCAACAATATCCAAAATGTTAAATATCAAACAGAAATATTGAGAAACAAAATATCACCAAGCCATTAGATTTATATAGGGAAAAACTAAAACATCAAAATCAACAGCATCAACTACAATATCATCACTTAAGCTAATTAAAAAATACTTTATAATTAATAAATCATAACACAAAAAAATGTTTTACAAATTTATACATAACATATAAACTCAAAAATTTATATAAAAAAATATTTTATAAAGTATATCTACTCAAAAAACCTCTGATTAAAATATATGAAACATAGCCAGATTTAGACACTCCAGTAATATGAAATACCAATCTCACATTAATATACAAATCATTATTTCATGAAATCATATTAAAAATTTATTCCCTTACAATTATACTCTTTAAACATATACATATATATAAAACATCCACATAACCCTCAATTAGTGTCCATTAAATAAGGAGCAAATTGAAAAAAACACATTGAATCCACACACAAAGTAACTAATAAACTTGAATGTAATTCAAAGTAATTATTAAAACTCTTTAACTAATTCAATTAACGGGGGCGTGGTCGCGGCTCCTCCCCCGCTCTTGTCCTCCCCGGTGTTGGGGCACTGCGGCTGCCGGACGCGAGAGCCGTGTGTGCACTGCGGGAGGCCTTGCGGTGCCGGCGGCGCCTAGGAAGCGGTGCGTGGAGACACTCGGCCCATAAAAGACGCTGCACTGCGTGGTGATATGAGCTAAACAACACAACGCACTGTGGGGCACAACACCATCATACTAACACATGGGGCAGACTGGTCATTCAAGAAGCAGCACTTATTAAAATATAGACTGTCATGAGAACTATAAACCAGGATCATATCCATAGTGATGACACTGAAGGGAAAGTGACAGCCTGAGGCGCACAATCGGTTACTACCAATGTAATCCAAATGAATGGTACAGCTCCCAACCAGGAGTCCCCAAGATCCCCTAGTGAATACCTCTGAGACGCAATGTAACTCTGACAACCTGACGAGGTATTACAATACGCAGTAAAGATTCAAGAATAATCGCCGCTCAGTATCCACACACAACCCAATTAGCCCTTGCCCCCTGCATTTGCCACACAACAGCAAGATTAGAGGTGTGGAAACGATATCCTTGCAGAAGAACCAAGCCATGGGTCGCACAAAGTGTAAACCAATGGAAGGTGGAGACGCTCTGACTCCTCGGGACCAAATCTTAATACTACAAGCGACAGAAAATGTGGACAAGCTAGATATTATTCTACAAGAAATCAAAGATTCTAGACAAGCCATAGAGAGTAGACTAGGCACGATCACAGTGGAACTGCATATCCTGAAGGATGATCAAACAACGCTTTCGGATAGGCGAAAACAAATGAAGTCAACCATCGCAGAAATCGTCCCGACACATAATGAGAGCAAAGTTGTCATTGAAAGTCTTCAACAGCAAGTAGAAGCCCAGCAAAAAAGGATTGAGGATGCAGAAGGGCGCTCACAGTGCAATAATGTACGCATAATTGGACTCCCCGAAGGCAAAGAAGGAAACGACCCAACGGGATATATAGAGACATGGCTGCAATCTATAGCCAAAGACAGACTGTCGGTACACTTTGTGGTGGAAAGAGCGCACAGTATCCCTGGCAGAAACCCCATCCCAGGAGCACCAGCGAGACCCTTAATAGCACGAATAGTGAACTATAGAGACAGAGACGTTGTCTTACAGGTGGTGAGAGAGATGGACCCAATTATGGTAGACAATGCCAGAATCTCATTATATCCAGATTATACCCTGGCGGTCCAGAAGCGAAGAGCATCCTTCCAGTCAATAAAGCAAAGGCTATGCAAAATGGAAATAAAATATGTGCTGCTGTTCCCAGATAAACTCCACATCACGCATAACCAAAAAACACACTTTTTCGAAGCACCCAACCTAGTATGTACCTGGCTTGATGAACATTTTCCACACTCACAGACTGAAAAACAAGGTAACGACTTCCATACGAAACTACCTTCTCGGCCTCGCAGAGACAAATGGAATAAAACCCAAATGTTCTAGGGAAGAACAGGCCCAATGCCACGACAGGCCTTGGAGGGGCAAAATAATGCATTGCAATTAGCATACTCCCTACAAGAAATGAACTGCTCTCCCTGTGAGGCCGCTTCTTCGGTGGACAGCACTGCAGCATCAGACTCTGATGGGAGCATGGCTCTGTTTCCCGATATTACTCCGCAACTAGCGAGACACTTCTAACAGTCACATCCCTACACAACCATTGTCAATACACCCATTTCCTTACTGTGTGGAATGTTCGCTCCACTCGGTCGGTTGAGCTCCTTGACGTGCATCGATTTTCTCTTTTACTATCGATAGTGGACCCGCTGATTGTGGGACAGAACTCTTGGCCACCCCCCATTGCGTAGGCCCCCTGAAAAACTTCATTGCTTTTGTTACAGCACCAAGATTTTGTATTACATAACTGTTTGGCAAAGTTGGTTTAGGCTTCACCTGGTATTTCGATTAATGTATAGGATTGTTTATTTGTTACAAAGACAGACATCTACATGTAGCCCAGATACACTACTCTGCAGCAAATATAAACTGGAATGGGTTCAAAAACAAAATTCGATACACATAATCATGTTCAAATATGCCTATACAATGCGAATATAATATTATCACTTGGAATGTGAGGGGGATGGGATCTATTAAAAAAAGGCACAGAATACTGGCCCAATTAAATTGCCGCAAAATACATGTTGCTTGTCTCCATGAAACTCATCTCACCTTACACCAAGTGTTAAGCTACGTAAAAATTGGCATGGCCAGATCTTTCACACATCATACTCAGCATTTGTATGAGGAGCAGCTGTGTGGTTAAGAGCCGGTGTACCCTTCGAAATGGTTGATACTAAGATTGATGACGAGGGCAGGTTCGTCTTGATTAGGGGTAATTTAGATGGGAAACCTATAGTACTAGGCAGCATATACACCCCAAATACTAGACAAGATGTCTTTCTAGAACGCTTGTCGAGGGCACTAACACAGTGGGCACACATTCCATGGGTGATTGGTGGGGACATCAATGCAGTACTAGATGTTACCATGGACCGGAACACCCTGCCACTGTCTGGAACAAATGCGCGGAGACAGGCAGACGCACTATGGAGATGGTTACAGGGATGTTCCCTAGCAGATTTATGGCGGGCTAAAAACATTGGCATGAAAGAATATTCCTTTTATTCACATCCCCACAAGGTACACATGAGACTAGATCGGTCTGTACTGTGGCACTACAGACGCAAATGACCAAAACCACCTACCTGGGGAAGACGCTATCAGATCTAAACCCCTTGGAGCTAACAATGAACTGGGGGCGAACATCTACACCTATCCCAACATGGCGACTACAGCCCATGGTTTTAGAAGACACTGCTCTACGAGAGGAGCTAACACAGACAATTGAGTCCTTCTTCCACAGTAACACAGGCAGGGGGTCCTCCCCACTAAGAGAGTGGGAGGCATTTAAAGTGGTGATACAGGGTACAATAATGGGAGCAATATCAGGAGTCCGAAAAACACTGGTAAGAGAACTTACACAAGCAGAGGACTGGTTGGGCGCCCTGGAGAGAAAGTCGATCTTACACCCCACCAAAAGTAGATAATTGCAGGAACTCAGGACTGAGCACGCCCAGCTGGTTGAAAAACTGTGGAAATTTGACTATGCTAGATACAGAGACCAAATACACAAGGAAGGTGATAAGGCAGGACCACTCCTGGCACGACTTATACGAGAGGAACGGGCTCCCACTCCCATACTGCATATCAACACCACACAGGAAGGTGATATAACTACCCAATTAGGCATTAACACAGCTTTCAAAGAATACTACACAGCACTATACTCCTCCCCGCCTACAGTAGAGGGGGGAATGACTCCTTCTTGGGCAGGGTAGAACTCCCAGCACTTGGCGCAGAGGCCGGGCAGAAGCTGGGGGCACAGATTACACAGGGGGATTTATGGGAAATTATTAAAACCATGGCATGTAATAAAATGCCAGGATTGGACGGTCTCCCAGCTGAATTTTATTCACTGTACAGTGCACAACTTGCTCCACACTTAGAACGATTATACCGGACATCCTCAGAAGAGGGGCGACTACCAGACACTACTAGACAAGCATTAGTAACATCCCTTTTAAAGCCAGGTAAAGACGCAACAGATATCTCATTTTACAGACCATTATCTCTACTAAACATGGAATATAAAATATTAGCAAAGATTTTAGCACAGAGACTCCTCCCATACATAACTAGTCTCGTACATACGGATCAATTCGGATTTGTACCGGCCAGGAGCACCTCCCTAAATGTACGTATATTGTATCATGTGATGGATGCAACAATGGGAAGGTTCCCAGACGCGGGGTGCCTCTCGCTAGACCTCCATCAGGCCTATGACTCCCTAAGTTGGGAATACATGATAATGGTATTGGAGAAATTCCGAGCCCCTCAAGCCTACATTCAATGGGTCCGCCTATTGTTTGCGGCACCAACAGCCAGAGCACGCACAGGGCAAAATATATCAGACACTTACCATGTGTATAGAGGCACCAGACAAGGCTGCCCTTTGACCCCCTTGTTGTTTGTCCTGGCTATAGAACCCTTGGCGCAGCTGCTGAGACAGGAGGGGAATGCTTGGGGCATTTAAATAGATCAGACGCAACATGTGGTTTCACTATATGCAGACGACATCATTTTGTACATAAAAGATCTAAAACAGAACCCTGTCGCAGCCGCAAGTATCTTTGAAGAATTTACACCCCTGTCTGGATTAGCTATAAATTTAAATAAATCCATAGCATTCTCTTTCAATGAATCATACAGAGATAACACAATACTATTTGGAAACCACCAACTTCAGGTAGCACCGGACACCTTCCGATATCTTGGCATTCAGGTATATCGCACACCAGAGGATCTCCTGGAGGGTAACCTAAAAAGAGCCCTTTCCTCACTTAAACCACGGATCCAGTTTTGGATGACACTGCCAATTTCGATTGCGGGTAGGCTGGCATTGGCCAAGATGGTGGTTCTACCTCGCCTGCTATAATATTTTACTAATTTACCGGTGAAAGTGCCAGAGACCTATTTTAAATTACTCAACTTTATGTTACTAGAACTTATATGGGGAAGAGGGAGACGCAGAATAAGCCTAGCTAAGATGCAGATGTCTGTGGAACAGGGAGGGATGGGCGCACCAGACTTTAAAGCTTATTGCATAGCGAGTCAGCTTCAATGGCTAGCATGCTGGGTAAGTGGAAGGAATCTACAAGAAATAGAACACAACCAACATTGTGCCCCGGAGCCTCACTCCGGAGCAGACTCCTCTTTTATTAAAAATAGCACTACAATACTGGCAGATGGCACTCCGATATACCTCTGATGCAATCCCCTACTCTCCTAATATTCCACCGTTGGGCCTGCCAGTAAACATAGGCAGTTTAACCTCTGTGCAACTACAAAAATGGACACAGGAAGGAATTGACTCCATAGGCTCACTGTTTAAAGATCAACGCTTACTTACACATACTGACTATATACACGAACACAACTTATCATCCTCACTTTTTCTCCTGCATGCTAGTATTACACATTATGTTAAAAAACACTGGGCCCCTAACAACAAACAACCACCTACACATGTGCTAGTACACTTACCTGATCAAATGGCTGTACAGGGGTTTGAAGGCCCGCCTGATACGGACTCTGACAACGCTGAAAATCAAATGAGTAACAGATATAGGAAGAGAGATATTGGATGAAGAGTGGACTACCATACTAAACTATCCAAGTCAAATATCTCATAATACGAGATTCAAATGTATCCAATATGTTATATTACCCAGAGCATATCTCACCCCACACAGGTTTCATATACTATACCCAGAACTTCCCTCAGCATGTCCCAGATGTAGGGAAGAGGAAGCAGGACTTGCACATATGCTTTGGAGTTGTCCGGGTATTACTAAGTACTGGGAAAATATAACCACCATACTGAACAACCTAACAGGGAAGGCCATATATTGTAAAATGGAAATCTGTATACTGGGAATGCTCCAACGCCCCAAGAAAAAGAAAGTGCTCCCTAGATTAATAAACATGGCACTCCTATTAGCAAAACGCCTATTGACAAAGCGATGGAAGGCAACAACAGCGCCTACAGTGGTGCAGTGGAAGGCGGAAGTAATAGAGTGGGGAAGAGCAGAAGGAGTCGCCCTCAGAAGGGAAGAAAACGCTGGTATTAGGAATTACCCCATAGCCCAAGAATGGGATGAATTAATGGATACATTCATAGCATTGAACAAAGGAGATAATAACGATAACGAGTGCCATGAATCCAATTAAACAAATGAAGTCAGAACTAAGCACTCCAAAATAGAGCCTTTGCCATATATAATAGAACTAGTTAATCATCCCCAACAGCATAGAGTATTTTATACGCATTAACAGGCAGACACAACAGATCATGACCAATGACGCAGAAATAGAACCCACTACCAGAACACAAAGATGTCTAGTTAAATTGTTCACAGTTAAAAGAATAAAAAAAACAAAATGTTAATTGTTAAGAATATAAGATGTCATACCAATGATGAGTAACATTAATGATGGTGTAAGATGATTATTACTCATGGAGTATAGATCCGGAAAATTCTATGACAATATTGGTGATATAGAATGAGAAAGGCTATATACCATCATATATGTCGATGAAACAATGCCCATGTACAACCACTGTATGACTTGTTTTGAATACAATAAAAAATATGTTTAAAAAAAAAAAACGAATTTAATTAACATTGCAAAATGAGCAGACAAAGCAGCTACATTTTACAGCAAAAACGTTACAACTACAAGAAAGGGGTAACTATAACTCGGGTCCTTGCCATTCAAGGTTTTCTCATAACTAAGTTTATTGCAAATGTTGCAGTTATATTATGAATGATGGCACAGAGGGTGTCATCACTGATGTAATATGTGGGTTAAGTATCAGTGCATGTGAGGGTATGAGTTTTAGTTACCTTAGGACATTAGTTTTAGATTCTTCAGATAAGTATAACTATAATTGTTGAATTTCAATGGTTGGTTTTGTGCATGTCAAATCTGAACCTAGTTATAACTTCCCACTAATCATGAGCAGGCCACCCCAGAGGGGGCATGCAACCCCTCTTACCAGGCTGAGTTTGGCTCCATAGCCTCACCATCCCTTGGCCCATCCAATTACTACAAGTGGAGGAGCACCGTGCAGCACCCCTCCCTGGGCTGATTTCAGCCATGGGGATCTCACCTCCGTAGGCCTGACCAATTACTGGAAGGGAAGAATGGCAGTGTGGTCTCCCTCCCCAGGACGATTTTGGCCCTGGGAACCCATCCACTGGGGCCCAGCAAATTACTAAAGGGGGAGGGGGAAGTGTGCCCCCCCGCCATGGATGATTTGGGCCCTGGGGGCCTGATTCTCCAGGACCTTTAGCACAAAAAGTTTAACACAGCAGCTAAAGTGAGAGGCAAACTAGTTTTGAAAAGTTTGTGAAGATTCATCAAACAGCGCCAAAGTTATTGGGAAAACAAAAACGCTTTTCCCATGGAAACTGGGACCTAACTATAGCTACCTACTGGGGACTATCAGTAGGCAATATCTATCTATCTATCTATCTATCTATCTATCTATCTATCTATCTATCTATCTATCTATCTATCTATCTATCTATCTATCTATCTATCAATGTGTGTATATATCTATATATGTGTGCATATAAATATGTGTATGTATATGCATATATTCAGTCCAAAAACAAAGGGATGTTATAGTTAGGAAATAGAAGTAAAAAAAAAACATAGACATTCACTTAAAAAAAAAAGGTAACAGTGACTTTATAGTTAGGCTCACATTTTAGATGCACAAAACCATATAAATTCACCTGTTATACTTAGAGTTATCTCAAGTAACTATAACTCATGCCGTAAGGTAACTATAACTCCTACCCCAGCTATGCAGTTTTTTTGTCAAAGATTTTAATGCAAATATTACACTGATATTATCAATGATGTTATCAAAGATGTCATGAGTGCCGTAATTTGTGAGATAATTAGCAGTGCATAGGTGTAAGTCTGTTAAGTAGTTTTTGAGATAATACAAGAAAAAGAAATATAGATATCAAGAGGCGAGAAGGCTTCACGAATCCTCCTGATCTTGTGCTGAGATCTGATTGGCTGCCAACACTTCTACAACGCTTCAGCCGAGTCCCAGAAAAAAAGATAAAAAAAGAAAAATGGCCGCTTAGCTCTGGTGCAAAAAAAAAAACACTTTTAAAAATATTTTTGCCACAAATTCATGACAGGGTCACGAATTTGTGCAAACAAAATTATAATAAATAAGCACAACCTCCCGTGCTTGTTTTAGTAAAGCCCCTGGGTGGGCCAGGTCCCAGGGACATATAGAAAACAAAGGATTATTATTTATGTCCCAGGGACCGCCACTGCCCCATGGCTTAAATAAAATAGGAGGGTGGGATGCGTAGCCCCCTATGCCTTGGGGACCACCACCTTCCCGAGGTAAAAACTTTTAATTATGGTAGGGGAGTGTCCTGAGGACCTCTCTGGGCCCCGGGAACTGCCATGTCCTTGGAACTAACATTGTAATATATACAGGGAGGGCCCCCCGTGCAGCTCCCTGGGACCACCATCTCCCCAGGGCAAATGTTTCAAAACAAGGGGGATCATGTGACCACCCACAGCCCTGGGGACTGCCGAGCTTCCTGGGACAAATGTTTCAAACTAAGGGGGGACCGCAAGACCTCCGATGCAGCCCCGGGGACCACCACCTCCCCAGGGCTGAAATAAAATAAGATAGGGGTCTGTTGCAGAACCCCAGCCCTAGAGACCACCACCTCTCCTGGGCTGTTTAAATGTTAGAATGGGCCACATGGCCCCCCTCGTGGAGCCATTAATGGCCCTGGGGACCCCCACCCCACTGAGCTAGCTCCTGCTTTGTCCAGGCATGCCCACTCTTGGGACATAGCTATTTTCTCTGACGTGGTGGGAGCTTTGACAGTTCCCACCAAGTCAGAGCAAACACAAGTCCACTCCCATTAAGTGAGAGCTGTGAAGCAGAGGTTTCCTCTGTTTCCCTGCTTGCAGACATGTGGGCAGGGAAACAGAGGAAACAGTTGCTAATATAAGCAGCTCCTTGTCTGTGACAGCAATGCAGGTTTTCACAGGAGGCGGGGAGCCAATGGAATCCCGGGGGCCTTCAGGCTCCCTCAGGGGTCCCAATTCACATTGGGTGCTTTGGAGGGCATCCAGGAGAAATAGCCGGGCCCCAGGGGATGGGGTTCCTGGAGCCGAAATTGGCCCGAGAGGGGAGGGCTTCATGGCCCTCTTCCTCTAGAGAATGTGGGTCTCCTTTTAAATTTCTAAGAGTATGCAAATGTGCAAATCACCTAGAAGCTGCACCTGCTTGGCTCTGCTCTGTCCACCTTAATAGTATGCATGTCTTCCCCTCTTTTGCCAGGATGATGGACAGCTTCCGAAAGGGCTACCCAGTGTGTTTCCCACTGATTTTGATGCACGTTCTTGATGCCAAGGAATATGAAGACATCTCCACAAAACAAAGAAGTACTTCTTATAAATAAGCGGGAGGACTATGGTTTGGTGGAGATTTACCATGTGCAGCGTGAGGTTGGGTTGGCTGCAGGGCCTGGCCACCGCCATGCCCTGCATCCAACTTCTTCTGCACACAGCCAAAGGCCATGCACTGCGGTGGTTGTTTTAACTTGGATTAACATCTGAAGGTCAAGTGCCGCATTGGGTACTTATAAGGGGTTGGCCACAGAGCCTGGCCACATCCCACGCCCTACGTCCAAATCCCGCTGTGCATGGCCAAAGGCAGTGTCCGGTGGTGGTTGGATTAACTTATACTAATGAAAATGACCTTACCTCAAAAAAACATTGCAATTCACTTAAAAATCTGAAGGTTACAGGGATGTTATAGTTAGCTTCTGAGTGTACTTGCACAAATACACAAGAATCTACAGGAACAGTAGCAGTATCAGGTTACCACTCTGCTTCCCAACCATCAATCTTTTAACATCAACAGGAGTGTAACCACTTGTCCCAGTATTCACCAAGAAGTCCCTCTAGTTTCTTTTGGGAAACCCTCACCAGCTATTTTCTACCCCAAGTATATTAGTTCCCCGGTGTACTCATAGTTAATGGCATTATCTTGTGGTCTCCTCCTTCCCCTATCCAACGGGATAGTTTCCACACAAGTCCAGGAAACTATTAGGGATCCGTGAACAAAAATTCTAAAAAAGTGCAGTGAAAGTGAGAAAGTGAGCTAAAATTACCTCTGTCACTCAGCTACATCCACCTTTACTATGGCTGGAGTAGGGTATGTTTAAAAATAAATATAATGTGATAGGAACGAATAACGTGTCCTTCACATGTTCAAGTTGACACATTTCAGCCCACTGTTGCCCAAGAGGGTCATGGGCTTTCTTCAGGGCCAACGAATCTATGGATCCCAAAGTGTCTAGATATGAGTTTTGCCTTCCTGGACTTCTCAATCTACTGCAATGACTTTGCAAGCTCCAAACTTGTGGTGCCCAACTGCTCCTATGGTGAAGATATATTTACAGAAGTCATATTGTTAATTAATATAATTTCTTTGATATAACTACTAACATGTCACATATTCAAAATGTATTTACATAGTCTAAAAGAACATAAAAATAAATATAAAAAGGGAGAAAATTCCTCTCTTTTTTGTATGGCATTCCCCTCGAATTCAAAGGTGACTTTTATTTATTCAACACACACAATTAACTCCCATTTCACCTATCTTATTCAGAGAATCACCTACTTTTTCTGCTTTTACGGAGTCACATCTCTTGATGTTTTACATCACTGTTCAAACAAGCAGATGTGAACATCATTAATCTGCTCATAGCTATCATAGTCCTTGCCTAAACCTTCCTCTGTTAGTCAGCTTTCAATAAAGTAATTTTGAATAGATGGGCATTATCATGATAGGGAAACTTTCCTTACATCAGATGCCCATACTTGCAGCAGGCAACAGTAAAAAGACAGACAAAAAATGGGGGTTCAGTTTGGTTATTCCCGACTCACTTATCTATAATGGCCTCAATCGTCGCATTGACTTTTAAAGATGTTAAAAATATTTCCTTGCGCTAAAGAAACCTGGCCATTCTATTTTAAAAGGGCTCCCGGTTAAAACAACCACTTCACAGTCATATGCTGCTGTTTAAAAGCACCAAAGTGTGGCTTTAAATGTACCCAAACATTAATATGTGGTAAAATGCCTCTGCTAATTTCAACAAGTAGGCCAAACCCACTCATGAAGTTGGGACTCTCTCCTCTCCCTGTGGTTGTTATGATTGCATGAATTTTCAAGGTTACCTCTTTCGCACACTAAAATATGTTTATTTTATCTCCTAAAACTCTAAACTTGACTTCCGAAAAGCAGCTACTATATAAAACAGAGACAAGGCCTTCCTTTTTGCAGAGGGCAACACAGTTAAATGGCTTCTGCTTTCTAACAACTATTAAACACTCTCTGAATAGAAACATTATTAAATGCCTCTAATGTTATGGCCCCCTCCACTTACTTATGTTAATGTCCGTTGGTTCACTTGCTCAGCAGCTTGTATGACCAGATAGTTACAAACTGTGGCCTGTTCTTCTTCTTTTTAAGCTATCACAATAAGTCTATGATTGCACACAGATGTGGATCAGACAGTTCGATTTAGCTGCTGCATGAGAAAGCAACAAAATCCTTCTCTAAATGCCATGTTTTTATATATCATTAGGCTGGCCATGATGATGCTATTAGCTATGAGTACACCAGAGACATAATGTACTTGTGGTAGAAAACATCTGGTGAGGGTCTCCCAAATGAAACTAGAGGGACTCATTGGTGAATACTGGGATAAATGTTTACTTGCACAAAACTAGAGAAATTAAGCAGATATATTTTACTATTTCAAGTAACTAAACCTCATGGTCTAAGGTAACCATAACGCGCGCCCTCGCCATGCACTGCTAATTACCCCATATATTACAGCACTCATGAAAACTTTTATAATGTCAATAAAAATATCAATGAAACTTTAAAAGTCAATTTATTGAAGAAAACACTGTGCCTGGCGGGGACGCAAGTTTTAGTTACCTTATGCCGCGAGTTATAGTTAGTTGAAATATATATATGTATATATTTTACATCAGTTCCAAGAAATGCACACAATTTTTAATTCACATGGAATATATATACAGCCAGGAGAGGTCAAGCACAGAGAATATAAATTGGAAATGTGTACCAAATATGTTGCTAATGCTTGTTATGTGGAGAGCAACAACTATTAAGTATGTTGTTATTAATGTTAGAGAACACATCCGCCTGCAATTATAACAGAGATAGAAATAAGCCAGGCTTTTCAAGATCTCAAAAAAGCAAGCTACTGGGACAAGTTAAAAAAAATATGTTGCCTCTAGTTCCTGAGCATATTACAGGACAACTGCCACGAGACCCTAATTAAAAAACATTAGTAGCACACACCGGAGAAAATGCAGCACAAACCCTGCTGCTCCTAGAAGACATGAAGACATTCACATTCCCGAAAACCTAACCACTACAGATAATGAAAATCCTTTCCTCTTACACAATAATAATAACAACAACAGGAGAGTAATAATCTACAGTATACTACAGAAAATACCCTTGCTTTGCTAAGCCAATGCCAAACATGGACCATGGATGGTGCTTTTATATTGTGCCCTCTATCATTCACACAGATATACACCATATTTGGTGAATATCACAACAAAAATATACCACTAATTAACACATTTGTTCCTAACTAGCAAAGTGTAACATACTATAAACTTCCACACCACATTAAAATTTAAACTATCAACTACTATCCCCAAAAATAATTATAGGCTTTGAAAAGGCAATTATATAAACAATTTTAAATATTTGCTGACACAAAGCCAATCAAGGCTGCTTTTTACCTCTTTAACCCCTCCTGTGTCCGGGATAAAGGTTAAGTCCTCAGGCACAGTGTTGTTATGCCTAGGACGTAACCATTATGTCCTGGGACTGATCCAAGGGGGAAGCGCTAGTGCTCCCCCCATGGGCCACCCACTCACAGGTGATCTGATGACATCAGCGCACACAGACACCATTTGCTTCCAGGGCGGCAATAGGAGAAGAGGTGAGTTTCGCCTGCTTCTGTTTTCTTTTTTTCTTTCTTTTTTTTAGAAAAGAGGCATGGGGGAAAGGAAAGGCTTTTCCTTTCCTCTGATGTCTCTGAGTATTCCTGCTGCACTATTGCATCACAATTGTGCAGCAGGAATGCCCACTATTCATTATATTTTTTAGACCCATCTGTCCCCTAGGGGGGCAAAAACCACTAGGCACCAGGGATTATTGTGTGTGTGATATTTTTTGCTTGGGGCGCAGCCCCTTGGGCAAGGGTAGCTTGCCTTTGGTGGGGGGCATTCATTTTGGCTGTTTCTGCTGGCCTCTTTATGCTAGGCCCATCTGCCCCCAATGGGGGCAGAAACCACTAGCACCAGGGATTATGTTGTGTGTGTGTTTTCCTTTTGTTTGGGGGCTGCCCATTAGGCAATGGTCACCCCCATTTGGGGGGCATTCATTTTGCCCATTTCTGCCCCCTTTGGGGGCAGATCAGCCTATTTAAATTGGGCCTTCTGCCCCAATGTAGGCAGAAACCACTAGACACCAAGGAAAATTTCCAAATATTTGGTGGTGGGGTGTTTGTCAACTGGCGACGTATTTGCATTTGTGATCATGATGTTTTATTTCTCCTTTTGTTTTAGTTCAAAGCTTTTGAATCCTTGCTGTGACTCCTCACGGTTTTGGAAGTGGTAGACCTGCAGTTTGCGTAGTTGCATTTGTTTGGTAAGAAAAACTTTTTTGGGCTATTTACTCCAAATACGTATTGTTACAAAGATCTTTGTGATAAAGCCACACTTTGTTTATTACTTATTTTGCACAGTATTTGTTATTGTTGACTCATTTCTCAAGTTACTTTTATTAGGAAGGATCATGGGAAGCCGCAGGATGACCGCTCTCAGGTTGTTGATATGCTTATTGCATCTTCTTCTGATCATGATTATGAGACAGACTCTGCATCAGAGGCAGAGGAGGAAGTGCAAGATTCTGGCAGTGAATTTTCTCTCCGTTAGAATCATCTGATCATGAAGCTACTCTCAGTGCAGGTGAAGTGCACTGAGAGTTCACTGGAGTATAGAGGAAGACACTGATGTGCCAATAGTGCAGCAGCCTGGGGCTGAAAGGCTTCCCATTGGAAGACATGTGCTCTTGGTTGCCTCAACTATGGTGCACACAGCGTTACCTGCCTTTACTGCTCTCCCAGGGTGTAGAATGAATACGGAAACCTTTTAGCTAATGCATTTCTTTGAGTTGTTTATGGATGATATATTTTTGAGTGAGATTGTTGAGCAGACTAATTTGTATGCTGAACAGTATTTGAAGGAGAATAGTGCCAAACCTGGACCCCACTCTAGAGCTACCCAATGGTGTCCCACAAATGTGAAAGCATTAAAAAAGTTCTTGGGTTTAAATTTTTTGTTGGGCCTGACATGGAAACCTTCATTGTCTTCATATTGGTCTACTAGTTCCTTGAGGGCAATAGCTATATTTCGTAATCTGTATTTGCTTCTTCTTTGGATGCTGCATTTTGTTGATAATGCTTTAGCATTGCCACAAGATCACCCTGATTGTGATTGTCTTTTTTTAGATTCGGCCAGTCGTTGATCACTTTGTAGATCATTTTCCAAAGATCTACGTTCCAGGGAAAGAAATAGCTGTGGATGAGTCTTTGGTCCTGTTCGAGGGCCGTTTGGGTTTTAGAGAGTACATTCCTGGCAAGGGGGCACGTTATGGAATTAAGTTGTATATGCTGTCTGAGAGTAGTAGAGGATATATCTATAATATCCGGGTCTACACTGGTAAGCATTCCAGTATTGACCCCCCTGGCTGTCTGTCCACTTTTGAAGTTAGTTAGAAAATTGTGTGGGAATTTGGTAGATGACAATCTAACTAAGGTCAACATTTGTACTTAGATAACTTATATACTGGTGTGCAATTGGTCAGGGCATTGTTCAAAGTGGACACTGTTGCTTGTGGCGCAGTCCACTCAAACCGTAAAGGTTATCCAAGGGAGCTTGTGTGCAAAACACCTGAGAGGGGACTGTGCAGTACCTCGCGCAGTGGTGAGCTGCTAGCTGTAAAATTTGCAGACAGAAGGGATGTCTACATGCTAATTACCATCCATGATGAAAGTACTTTATGTGTGACTGTTTGGGGTCAGTTGGCTGAAGTGTGCAAACCTGTGTGCAATTTAGAGTACAATAAGCACATGGATGGTGTAGATAGAGTAGATCAGAGGTTGGAACCATACACTGTTGTTCGTAAGTCTTATGTTTGGTATAAGAAGTTAGCTATACAGCTCCTCCATTTAGCAAATTGTAATGCTTTGTTGTGTTCAAGAATTGGTCTCCTGAGTCAAAGATGACATTTGTTAAGTTTCAGGAGTCTGTGATAGACAGCCTTGCTGTAGTAGAACAAGGAAGAGTTCCTAGAGAAACAGTAGTAGAGGATGTGGCTAGATTGAAAGATCCCCACTTTCCTGACCATATTCCTCTCACACCCAAAAAAGACTTTCTCACTAAGAAATGTAGAGTCTGTGCCTGAAAAAGTATCCGAAGGAGAGTCATGTGTACTGCCCCAATTGTCCTTCTAAGCCTGGGCTGTGTGTGTCCACTGTTTCAGAACTTACCACACCAAAAATAATTATTGGAAACTACTGTAGCATAAAGGTGAACTGCCTGTTCTGCATTGTTTGATATTTTTTATTCAGTTTTATGGTTGCATTACTGTCATGTACTTAGTTAACTGTGTTTGTAGTTTTGTATTTACTTATAATTAGTGTTTTCTTTTTTGTTAAAAGAAATGTGATGGTGGTGTGCTTGGAGTGGGACTTGGCTGGCTGTGTGCGTGGAGTGGCACTTGGCTGGTGGTGTGCGTAAATTGGGGATGTGCATGGAGTGGCGCTTCGCTGGAGGTGTGTGAGGATTGGTGGTTGGCTGGTGGTGTGTGTGAGTTGGCACTTGACTGGCAGTGTCTGTCAGCTGGCACTTGGCTGACAGTGTAAATAGTGACTTGCTGCTGGTCACTACAACACACTGCTAGCCAAACACCAATCCACACACTTCGTCTGGTGGTGTGATTGCTGAGTCAGGCAAGTGGGCGTAAGAAAGTGATGGGCCCTAGAACGGCGCTGTCTGTTGATGTGAGTGTTGTAATGTGCTGGGCCCATGGCTGGCGTCATGAATAGTCTTGTGCGTGTCACGTATGAAAGGTGTGTGAATGGATTGTAAAGTGGTTGGTAGCTTGGCATGCCTTTACAGCTCACGAGCTGTGAGCCATTGGTTCAGTTTTTCAACCTTTCAGTTATTAACAGAGCATTTCATTTCTGTGAAATCTCTTTGGTCTATTGAACCATCACTCACCCTTCTGCCAAACTACTATGTGTGTGGTAACATAAAAAATGTTAAACCCGCCCGCTGTAATCAGGCGTCGAAGTACACCTGTGACATGCTAGGTGTCTCAGGTGGGACTCCAATGATGAAGCATGCCACCAACTAAGTTGGTGGGTGATGGGGTCTTTTTAACAAAACTTAAGGGTCTTTTTTTCACACTTTGAGTGGATCCCAGCAAGTTTTCTTACCCACAATGCCTTTTAAACCTTAAAATGTGACTTAAATCACACATTTTTCTTGCATTTCTGTGCCATATTCTTCCAGCAACAACAATAAAGCAGAAATGTCCTCCCCTCAGATTCCAGAACTTTGCATAACTGAAATATGAGGAACATTTGTTTTGAGACACATTTTGAGGTTTGCAAGGGATTCTGGGTGACAGAACCTGGTAAGAGCCCTACAAGTCACTCCATTTTGAATTTCCCTAGATGTCCAGTTTTCAAAAAGTATAGGTTTGCTAGGTTTCCTTATGTGCCGGCTGAGCTAGAGCTCAAAATCCACAGCTAGGCAATTTGCAAAAAACACATCAGTTTTCACTGGAAAAATGTGATGTGTCCACTTTGTGTTTCATGAGCATTTCCTGTCACGGACACTAGGCCTACCCACACAAGTGGCATACCATTTTTATTGAAAGACTTGGGGAATGCTGGGTGGAAGGAAGGTTGTAGCTCCCCTCAGATTCCAAAACTTTGCATCGCTGAAATGTGATGAAAATGTGTTTTTTTAGAAAAACTGTGAGGTATGCAAAGGATTCTGGGTGACAGAACTTGGTGAGAGCCCCACAAGTCACCCCATTCTGGATTTCTCTAAGTATCTCGTTTTAAAAAGTGTACAGGTTTGCTAGGTTTCACAAGTGTCGGGTGAGCTAGAGGCCAAAATGCACAGCTATGCTTTTTGCAAAAAACACATCAGTTTTCATTGGGAAAATGTGATGTGCCCACATTGTGTTTTGGGGCGCTTCCTTTGGCAGAAAATAGGCCTACCCACAGAAGTGAGGTACCCTTTTTATTGGGAGACTTGAGGGAACACTGGCTGGAAGGATGTTTGTTTGTCCCCTCGGATTCCAGAACTTTGCATCACTGAAATGTGAGGAAAATGTGTTTTTAGACACAATTTGAGGTTTGCAGAGTATTCTGAATGACAGAGCCTGGTGAGAGGCCCACAAGTCCCCCCATTCTGGATTCCCCTAGGTGTATAGTTTTAAAAAATGTGTAGTTTTTCAAGGTTTCCCTAGGTGCCAGCTGAGCTAGAGCCCACAATCCACAGCTAGGCATATTGCAAAAAAGAATCAGTTTTCAGTGTACAAATGTGCGGTGTCCACATTGTGTTTTGGGATGTGTCCTGTCGTGGGTACTAGGTCTACCCACACAAGATAGATACTAGTTTTATCAGGAGACTTCAAGGAACACAGAATAGAAGAACAAGTGTTATTGCCAATTGTCTTTCTCTATATTTGTGCCTTACAAATGTAAGACAGGGTGTACGAAAGAAGTCATTTTGAGAAATGCAATGTAATTCACATGCTAGTATGGGTACCCCCAAATTCAGAGATGTGAAAATAACCACTGCTTCTAAACTCCATATCTTGTGCCCATTCTGGAAATACATAGGTTTCCTTGATACCTATTTTTCACTCTTTATATTTTACCAAATGAATTACTGTATACCCGGTATACAGTGAAAACGCATTGCAAGGTGCATCTCATTTATTGGCTCTGGGTACCTTGGGTTCTTGATGAACCTATAAACTCTATATATCCCCGCAACCAGAAGGGTCCAGCAAACATAACAGTATATTGCTTTAAAAAAATCTGCTGTTGTTGAAAAAGTTACAGAAGAAAATGTAGATAGAAATTACTGTTATTTCAACTCAATTTAAATATTTATTAATTTCAACTATTACCTTCTATAAGGAAACCTTGATGTATCTGCACAAAATGACCCATTGCTGCATTCAGAATACTGTCTAGTTTTCAGAAATGTTTAGCTGTCTGGGATCCATCATTAGTTTCACACCCATTTCTGTCACTAACTGGAAAGAGGCTGAAAGCACAATAAATAGCACAAATGGGGTATTTCCCCGTAAAATGCCCAAACTGTGTTAAAAGAATGTGGTTTTCTGATTCAAGTCTGCCTGTTCCTGAAAGCTGGGAAGATGGTGATTTTAGAAGTGCAAACTCTTTGTTGATCCCATTTGCAGGGAAAAAACAGATGCTTTCTTCTGCAGCACTTTTTTGTCCCATTTTTCCCCAAACCCCCAAACTTAAGCTGTATTTTGACTACTGTCTCGGTCTCCTGATGTTGAAAAAAATGACACAAATTTGGTGAGGATAGCTTATGTGGACAAGATGTTATAGGGGCCCAAGCGCGAACTACCCCAAATAGCCAAAAAAATGCTTGTCAGGGGAGGGGAAGAATGCCTGTCAGTGAAGGGGTTAAAAACAAGGCATTTGAAGACACCCCCAAAAATCTGCACTGTTTCAAATATGCAGCAAAGAGCCAGTTTGCATTTGAAATAAAACAAATTAATAGGCCCAGCATATGTATCAGTCACATAAGTAGCTAACTACTACAGCACCCTATAAGAATACCCATGCTTCCTAACATGAACAAATACTATGTGCACTAATGGACTATTTTGAAGCTACTTTGGTTGCAGACTGCATGGTTCTGGCCGCAGATGCTAACTCAAGTTCCAAATGCCATGGGGGTGTACATAACAGCACCATGACTCAACAAGCAAAAAACAGTGTAGGGACTGCACAAAATACCTTTAAAGCCATATTAGGCTGAAGCCGCCCTGCCATTTACAAATTTCTTGAAATCCTCTAAATGGAACACAACTACCAAGAACTCAGAATAAAACAATCTGAAGACAAATTAAACCAAAAATGTATTAAGGGGCCATGGATACTCTTTGTATATATTAAAGCACTACCCTGACTCAAAACAATAGCAAAAACAGCGCTATAAGTTACCTCACAATGTATTCAATAATACAATCTAGGAGAAATCAACAAACACAAAAACAAATATTTAATCATATATGTAAACATAGATTATCTTCATCAATTAGTGTATATGACAAATTTCTGTCACTAACTGGAAAGAGGCTGAAAGCACAATAAATAGTAAAAATGGGGTATTTCCCCGTAAAATGCCAAAACTGTGTTAAAAAAATGTGGTTTTCTGATTCAAGTCTGCCTGTTCCTGAAAGCTGGGAAGATGGTGATCTTAGAACTGCAAACTCTTTGTTGATCCCATTTGCAGGGGAAAAAGCAGATGCTTTCTTCTGCAGCACTTTTTCCCATTTTTCCCCAAACCCCCAAACTTAAGCTATATTTTGACTACTGTCTCGGTCTCCTGATGTTGAAATAAATGACACAAAGTAGGTGAGGATAGCTTATGTGGACAAGATGTTATAGGGGCCCATGCGCGAACTACCCCAAATAGCCAAAAAAATGCTTGTCAGGGGAGGGGAGAATGCCTGTCAGTGAAGGGGTTAAAAACAAGGCATTTGAAGACACCCCCAAAAATCTGCACTGTTTCAAATATGCAGCAAAGAGCCAGTTTGCATTTGAAATAAAACAAATTAATAGGCCCAGCATATGTATCAGTCACATAAGTAGCTAACTACTACAACACCCTATAAGAATACCCATGCTTCCTAACATGAACAAATACTATGTGCACTAATGGACTATTTTGAAGCTACTTTGTTTGCAGACTGCATGGTTCTGGCCACAGATGCTAACTCAAGTTACAAATGCCATGGGGGTGTACATAACAGCACCATGACTCAACAAGCAAAAAACAGTGTAGGGACTGCACAAAATGCCTTTAAAGCAATATTAGGCTGAAGCCGCTCTGCCATATACAAATTTCTTGAAATCCTCTAAATGGAACACAACTACCAAGAACTCAGAATAAAACAATCTGAAGACAAATTAAACCAAAAATGTATTAAGGGGCCGTGGATACTCTTTGTAAATATTAAAGCACTACCCTGACTCAAAACAATAAGAAAAACAGCGCTATAAGTTACCTCACAATGTATCCAATAATACAATCCAGGAGAAATCAACAAACACAAAAACAAATATTTAATTATATATGTAAACCTAGATTATCTTCATCAATTAGTGTATATGACAAATATCAATCAAAGAATATACAATAAGCCTGATAAACAAACATAATTTAATATAACATTTACACATAAATATATTTTATAAAACACTATGACACAAATTCTGCACCACTTTGGAAACCAGTAAGCACTTTAACAACATATACATTCAAAATATTACAATTAATTTGCTTAAAAATAAAAACATAATTATCAAAATAGCAAACATTACTCACCCACAATTGAAAAAAAAATCCCAATTTATGATTCTGGAGCTAATAGCCATGACCTTCCTCTCAACTACAACAATCGTCCCGTGGGACTCTCTTTTCCGCAAACACTCTTCTGTTTTTCAGGGGGTCTGCTTGCAAGTGTTGGTAATTCATGTCATAATGAATATGCATGAAAACCATTAAATACATGACATTTTTCTCTTAGTAGATCCTTTAATGCGCCTTCTTTACACTTACAACAAGGATCCGTAGGCAAGATATACAATATAGTGACTGTGCAGACGACTCATTGCTCAAATGAAAAACATATAAACAACGTGAACATTAAACGAAGACTCTTTATAAAGCTCCGTGGTTGTCCTCTGACTGTCAGAAACTTAACATCCGGTATTTATTTAGTCATGTACAATTTTCCATATGTCATTTAAATACAAAGGCCAGCCCAGGTAGTGATGTTGACATTTTGACCTGCGATTACTGTTCGAGACTCATCAGAACCAAAGTCATCCAGCTATCATACCTCCATAAAAACAAATGAAACTGAAACTCAGTCTATGTCTGGCATCTGTCCTTAGTGTGACCATATATACTCCAAGATAGGCACATAGAAACCTCCATAAATTCATATGTAAAGGGGCTTAAATCTGAAAACAGACACCTGCATAAAATCTCACTATCGATCACCGTGATTTAATCTGAAAGGTGTGCCAAACTATATACCAGCCAACCTGTGGTTGCCACCAGCACCCACCCAGTACAAGTGACGTTCGGTGTCATCTTATACAATTAATGATAAACTTCTTCAAGAACAATCATACCTAAAGCATTCCATTTGCCTGAGGGCATAAACCAAGTAATACAGAGCCCACACCTTTATTTAAATCAAGCCTAGTGGACTAGTAACTATAGTAAAATGGCTCGTAGTGCATTGTCATAATCATTTCTGAGTACCCTATCTCCCAATACGTGTGCATGTGCGTCCCAAGAATGAGGTAACTGTTTCAATTTCTGCACTAACCTGACTGGGATGGTAAAGAAAGCATTCACATGTCACAATCCCTATGCTGTATCCGGAGAAATCACCATGCTGTTTCATTCGTGAACGGCCCTGTCGCATCCTGTAACAGGGCTCACTGGAAAACAAGGGCCGAAGCACCATACTCAACATGTGAAGACATCCCATAATCTTCGTTCACCCTAAAAAACAAATCCACAACATAGGACAAAATGAAACCCTAATATCACAAAAAAACTCAACAACACTAGGAAACTATAAAAAAAAATAAAAAAAAAAATCCATGAAAAACTGCTTCTAGAAAGCCCAAAAATAAATTAAGAGTAATTTTATTTAACATACAACCAAGATATTTTTCTTTAAAAAAAGTAATTTATTGAAAAGTGAGGAAAATCAGAGAGAAAAAAACGCTGGCAGGCTGAATCTGGTTGCTGGACGGTGTTGAATGGCGGGGGCTGACCTAGCAGAGGAGATAGCGGAACAGGGGCCAGTTGAGTCAGCAGTGTCTGAGGCGAGATGCTGGGTACTTCAAACGTGGCTTTCTCCTGTGCATTTTCAGCTTTGGACGTTTCCGTACTGCATTAGTTTCGGCAGTAGCCATGTGGAGACTGGGTCGCCTCTTTCTCCTGGGTGCGTGTAGCTGTGTTTCTATGGCACAGCAGGCATCCGGGCATGAATTTCTCCTTCCTTCCTGCGCATACTGGACCGAAGGGAGCAGATTAAAGCGTCTGGTGGTGGAGGTGAGCCTGACTTTTCTGACTTTAAATTGCGCAATCCAGTAAGTAATTTTGACGCCTTTCAGGAAAATAAAGTGCAGCAGAAAGATTTGAGGGGCTCAGAATTGTGCGTTTCTCCACCCGGAATGAGATATACAAGGTCTACTGCCCTGTCCAAGGTGAAGCCAGGGGGAAATCTTGAGCGAGAGGGTGCAAGTGGTTTGAGCAGCCTCCCCCCTGCTAGGCAGGCCTGTAATACTGTAAGAAAGAAGCAAGGGCACCGAAGTGGCAATACGGGTGCCCCCCATCTCTCCCTGCAACCTGACTCTTACTGAAGTATTACTCCCTCTCTTAAATCATTTTTTAAGATAATAGAGAATAAAGAAATATCAGGGGTGATTTTACGTTTTGAGCCTGGCCCCCGTTACCCATGATTTGGACTCTAGGTCACCTGTATTGGGCAAGTTATCATTCGCAGTGGCATCTCCCAAGGGAGATAGTCCTGTAGCTTCTTTGGCACCCTCCAACTTGAACACCCCCCCTGTTGTGGCCTCACTGCTCACAGGTGTAAATAGATATGACCCTTTGGCTCTGTTGGAGGCTCATGAGGCCTTTTAAACTTGCCCTCCTTCGGTGGTGGGTCCTGTGATTCCCTTGGAACAGAACTCAGAACTTTGTTCCATCCAATAGCTCTTACTTCAACTAAGGTCTCAGATGGTGGAGAAATTAGCCACATCAGAACATACCCAAGGGGAGATCCACAAGGCATATGAGATGTTTGAAGCTAAATTGGATGCTTTAGCTGAACGCACTAAGGTTTTTGAGGTGGAGATGGTTGCTGCAAAATCGTTGCTAGCAGAGAATATGCAGGATGTAAGATCACTGAAGTAGGCCAACCGCCAACTTCAGCAGGGTGTTACGAGGCTGTAGATTCACGCCTGAAGGAATAACCTGAGGCTGTTGCATGTCCCAGAAGATGTGGAAGGCCTTAAGGGGTTTGTCATTAAAATCTTGCGAGAAGACTTTTCAGAAGAAGTTGGGGACTCTAATCTGGAAAGGGATAATCAACTGGTTCATGTGGATCCTTTAAGGCACAACCTCTCACACACATCCCCCAGGAAGATACTGGACACCTTGCATACCTATACAGTAAAAGAAAGAATACTTAGTGCAGCACTGAAAAAGAAAGGTATGCAGCACAGCTCCTTCACATCAGATCAGGCTCAATGTTGGGCTGCCCAACAACAATGGGTGCTTGGGGCTAATATGGTGGAACTGATTGCTTAGGGTCTCTCAGTCGGATGTATGATGGAACAATGCATGCAATTTCAACGCATGCCTTTACAATGCGGTAAGTACAATGTATGGCATTACCACGCATGCACTTACCACAAAATGTTTTTACAATGCATATGCTTTTACCACGAATGTCTTTACAACAAAAATTTTGAAGTAAAGACATAGTTGGTAAATGCATATGCATGGTAAAAACTAGAGGTAAGTATTACGTACATTATATATATATATATATATATATATATATACATATTTATATACACACATATATAGATATATACACATAATTATAGATAGATAGATAGATAGATTAATGTATATTATATTAATATATACATATATATATACATTAATCTATCTATATATCTATCTATCTATCTATCTATCTATCTATCTATCTATCTATCTATCTATAAATATGTGTATATATCTATATATGTGTGTATATAAATATGTATTTCTCTTCAGGACTCTGTGAAACCTTTATAAGAAATAAATTCGATGAACTGAACATGGCTTCGTTGAATACGACTTTGTTCCAATGGTCGGGATCCAATTAACGGGATTGGTGCAGCCATCAGATGGTTATCCTTCCATCTGTTGAAGATTATTATATATATATATAAATATATATATATACAAACACACCTTTCCATCCAAAAAACCTACCTACCCTAAAAACACCCCTTACCACCCCAAACCCCAAATTCACCCTAAAACCTAAACACCCCTTACCACTCCAATTCCCACCCTAAAATGTAAAAATTCCCTTACCATCCCAAAACCCATAACCATCCTAAAACCTAAAAATGCCCTTACCCCCAAAACCCATACCCATCCTAAAACCTAAACACCCCTTACCACGCTAAACCCCATACCCACCCTAAAACCTAAAACCTAAAAATACCCTTATCCCCCCAAAGCCCATGCCCACCCTAAAACCTAAAGAAGCACTTACCACCCAAAACCCATACTCACCCTATAACCTAAAAAGGCCCCACTTAATACTTACCTTTAAAACCTTTACAATGCACACGAAATTCGTTGTAAAGGCATGCGTGTTAAAGGTATATTTGTGGTAAAGGCATGCGTGGTAAAGGTATATTCGTGGTGAAGGCATGCATGGTAAAGTCATGTGTGGTAAGCGCATGTGCGTTGTAAATGCATCATGGTAAATGCATTTCGTTGCATTCACCGCGATGTAAGTAATGTTTCCCCTCTCAATCCAGTTTAAGCTTTCAGCTGCACTGAAAGTTATGTGGAGCAACTAAATGCATCATATTGGTGGGGCTGAGGAGGTAGATGATCTAATAGGCCAGGTTGAGTTGAATTCCTAATTATTAGAGCACCCTTTTTTGGCATCTATGTTAAGTTGGGCTGTGCCTTTTTCCCTTTTGTAGTTTGTTCTACTGCTAAGCTTTGTCGCTCTGTTTTTTGTTGTTCCTTCCTACTTTTTCACTTTCTTTATTCTTTCTTCTCCCGTCCCTCTGACCAAACGGAGAGAAATTATCACCAGGAAATGGGTCAGGTTCTCCAAGGTGGGAGCACTTGGGTGGGGAGCATGTTGGTTAAACAAATTAAAAAAAAACTAATTCACTGAGGTATATCATAACACTACAGGTGGCCACAGGCAGTGCTCTTGGCTGACTGATCTGAAAACTAATGGGGTCTATGTATAATATGATAACATTTCCATTGTGGAATGTTAATGGTTTGAGAGAGCGAAGGAAGCAGGTTACAGTTGGCCAGTTCATCAGGGATGATGATGCCCAGGTAATCATTATGCAAGAGACTCATTCAGAGAGGCATGATTGTTTCACCTGCTTTGCCAAGCTAAACTGGGCTCAGGAGAATATTATGATGGAACAGCTTGGTGCCACATGCGCAGTGGCATTGATAATAAGAAAGAACATTGATGTCAAGCTGCTAGATACCTGGACAGGCACATCTGGTAGATGGGTACTTGTGAAACTTGCAGTTGGTGGGACAGAGTTCCTATGCGGCAGCTACTATGGTCCGACTGTATATGACCCTACATATCACAGAAAGTCAATCTGACAGTCTTCATCTGGATTGATTTTAATATTGTTTTGAATGAGGCTCTTGATGTAAAATCCTAATATAAGGGCACTGTAATGATAAAAATGAGATCAAAACTAATAAACATGCAGAAGGAGCTTGGTCTTATCAATACTGCTCACAGCCAGCTTGGCACTTCTAAAGTATATACCTTTAACAGTAAGAAGTATGGCTCCCATTCTCATAATGATTATTTTTTGCTTGATAATGCCTTATTGGCTCTAGTGCAGGCTGTCCATCATCATCAACCTCTACTTTCAGATCACCTGGCAGTCACATTAGCAATCACTTTCCACAACCAGAGCGATCCCTAGGTGGACTCTGGATAGAACCTTGTTACTGGATCAAGGAATTATTTGCAAACATTTTCATAGACCCAGTTCTACTTGAAAGAAAATCTTGGTTCTGCTAACTTGGCGGTGGTGTGGGATGCCTATAACACATACATGCACCGAGTGTTAATAAGAATGGCTGCAATAAATCGACGAACGGCACGTACGGTGGAAGAGGAATTGCTACTGTCTCTGGTCTCAAATGCTAGATCATTACAGGAAATGGATCCCTCTTCTATGGGTACCCTTGATCAGTTAAGTTATGGGGTTGAGCAGATGCAGACAAGTATAAGACATTTCTTTGTGAGAAATCCCTAGATAAATGGAAAGCCAGTAAATTGCAGAATTTTGACTGCAGGGAGAACTGTGGGAAGCTCCTGGCATCGGAAGCACTACCTGATAATGCCAGGAGTTACATCCATGAGATGGATAGGTTACTGACTGCTATTTAAAAGTAGCAAATGGCCCAGTTCATCGTTTGAGACTGCTAAATCCTTTCATACATGTGGCCCTTTCTGCTCCTCCCCAAATCTTGTGTCATTTTGGAAGTATGTTGCTAATTATTTAAGCTGGGACCCTTAAATATCAGGTCCAGCTGACTGATTCCTTAACCCCTTCGCTGCCAGGCCTTTTCCCCCTCAGGTGCCAAGCCTTTTTTTGGCTATTTGGGGTAGTTTGCACTTAGGCCCTCATAACTTTTTGTCCACATAAGCTATCCATGCCAAATGTGCATCCTTTTTTACTAAGATCCTAGGGAGTCCAAAAATACCCAGAGTTTGTGGTTTCCCCTGGAGGAGACCAACATATTAGCAAAAATACAGCTACAATTGTGTTTTTGGGAGAAAAATGGGAAAAAGGGCTGCTGAAGAAAGCATGTGGTGGTTTTACCTGAAAATAGCATCAACAAAGAGTTTATGGTGTTAAAATCACCATCTTCTCAGCTATCAGGAACAGGCAGACTTGAATCAGAAAACCAAATTTTTCAACACAATTTTGGCATTTAACTGAGACTTACCCCATATTTACTATTTGTTGTGCTTTTAGCCTCCTTCCAGTTGGTGACAGAAATGGGTATGAAACTGATGCTGGATCCCAGACAGCTAAACATTTCTGAAATGTAGACACAATTCTGAATTCAGCAAGGGGTCATTTGTAGAGATCCTTCAAGGTTTTCCTTCAGAAAGAAACAGCTAAGATAAAAAATATTGAAATTGAGGTAAAAAAAGAGCCATTTCTGTCCACATTTTGTTCTATAACTTTTTCCAGCTATAGCAGAATTTTGAAAGCAATATACTGTTACATCTGCTAGACTCTTCTGGTTGTGGGGATATGTAGGGCTTGTAGGTTCATCTAGAACTCTAGGCACCCAGAGCCAATAAATGAGCTGCATCGTGCAATGGGTTTTCATAGTATATCGGTTATACAGCAATTCATTTGGTAAAATATGAAGAGTGAAAAATAGGTAACAAGGAAACCTTTGTATTTCCAAAATGGAACGAGGATAAGGTTTTGAGAAGCAGTGGTTATTTGCACATCTCTGAATTCCGGGGTCCCCATACTAGCATGTGAATTACAGGGCATTTCCCAAATGGACTTCTTTCTTACACACTGTCTAACATTTGAAAGTAAAAAATGTACAGAAAGACAAGGGCAATAACATTTGTTCTTCTATCCTGTGTTACCCCTAGTCTCCCTATAACAATGGTACCTCACTTGTGTGGGTAGGCTTAGCGCACACAACAGAAAACACCCCAAAACGCAACATGGACACATCACATTTTTACATTGAAATCTGATGTTGTTTTTGGAAAGTGCCTACCTGTGGAATTTTGCCTCTAGCTCTGCCGGCACCTGGGGAAACCTAGCAAACCTGTGCATTTTTTAAATCTTGACACCTAGAAAAATCCAGGATGGGGTGACTTGTGAGGCTCTCATCAGGTTCTGTTGCCCAGAATCCTTTGCAAATCTCAAAATTTGACAAACAAACTACTTTTTCCTCACATTTCGGTGATGAAAAGTTCTCTGAATCTGAGAGGAATCACAATTTGTTTTCACTTAGCTTTTCCCAAGTCTCCTGATAAAAATGGTACCTCACTTGTGTGGGTAGACTCAGTGGCCGCGACAGGAAATGCCCCAAATCACAACGTGGACACTTCACATTTTCCCAAAGAAAACAGCAATTTTTTACAAAGTGCCTAGTTGTGGAATTTTGACTCTAGCTCAGCTGGCACCTAGGGAAACCCAGCAAAGGTATACATTTGTGAAAACTAGATACCTAGGGGAATTCAGAATGGGGTGACTTGTGGGGCTCTCACTGAGTTCTGTTACACAGAATCCTTTGCAAACCTCAAAATCTGGCCAAAAAACACTTTTTCCACAATTTCGGTGCTGCAAAGTTCTGCAATCTGATGGGAACCACAAACTTCCTTTCACCCAGCATTGCCCTGCATCCCTCAATAAAAATAGTACCTCACTTGTGTGGTTAGGCCCAGTGCCCACCACAGGAAATGTCTCAAACCCCAAAATGGACACATCAGATTTTCCCAAAGAAAACTGACCTGTTTTTTGCAAAGTGCCTAGCTGTGGATTTTGACCTTTAGGTCATCCGGCACCTAGGAAAACCTAGCAAACCTGGACATTTATGAAAACTAGATACCTAGAGGAATTCAGAATGGTGTAACTTGTGGGGCTCTCATCAGGTTCTATCACCTAGAATCCTTTGCAAACCTCAACATGTGGCAAAAACACTTTTTACTCACATTACTCGCTGCAAAGTTCTGGAATTTGAGGGGCACCACAAAGTTCCTTCTACCCAGTGTTCCTGCAGGTCTCCCGACAAAAGTGGTACCTCACTTGTGTGGGTAGACCCAGTGCCTGCGACAGGAAATGTCCCAAAACGCAATCTGGACACATCAAAATGATCTATTACAAAACTACCTGTTTTTCCAGGGGGGGGTGGGGTGGCACTGGTGGTTTTGGTCCCAGGTGTGGGGGTCATCTAGAAAAACCAACCAAACCCAGACATCTTTTAAAACTAGACACCCAGTGGAGTCCAGGGAGGTGTGGCTTGCATGAATCCCACAACATTTTCTTACCCAGACTCCCTGCAAACCTCAAAATCTGCTTACAAAGGTATATTTTCCTCACTTTTCTTTGCAGGATCACTGTACCAACACAAATTTCCTACCACCGAGCATTCCTCTCAATCTCCCAAGTAAAATGATACCTCACTTGTGTGGTCCCTAAAGCAGAATCAGCATAAAAATGTATAAAATAAAATTGTGCTTATCAACTCGCTGTGCTATCCCCTCAATCTCTACACATTTTTGGTCCTTTCCGGTTGCAGGCACCTGTGCCACCTACACAAGTGAGGTATCATTTTTATTGACAGACCGAGGGGAACATTTGGTGGAAGGAAGTTTGTAAAGCAATAAGAAGCCAGGGACAGCTTCCTTTCCAACCCCATCAAAAAAGTCAAATCCAATAACTTTTTCATCTCTTCAAAATTTGTGGGAAGCCACTGGGTAGCTCTGGACTGTGGCCTAAGTCTGGCAGCATTATACATACAAATTAGTCTGCTCAACAATCTCTTACAAAAATACATCGTCCATAAACAACTCAAAGAAATTGACAGGCAAATGTTTTCTGTATTCACTCTACACCCTGGGAGACCACTAAAGGCAGGCAGCTCTGGCTGCTCCATGTTTGGGGCAACCCAGAGTTCAGGTCTTCCAATGGGAAACCTTTCATCCCCAGGCTGCTGCACTATTGGCACATCAGTGCCCTCCTCTAAAACATGCCCTTCATCTGCACTGAAAGTGGCTTCCTCATCAGGAGATTCCTCTCGGACAGAAAATTCACTGCCAGAATCTCTCTCTTCCTCCTCTGCCTCAGATGCAGAGTCAGTCTCATAATCATGATCAGAAGATGACTCAAAAAGCATACAAACAACCTGCTGAGTGGTCACCCTGCGGTTAGCCATGATCCTTTCTCAGAAACTTAACTTCACAAAGGTGCCAACAACAACCAGCACTGTCTAAAATAGGTAATAAACAAAGTGTGGCTTTATCAAAAAGAGCTATGTACTCAAAACCTTTACCACTCACTTGCCTGAAAAAGCTAGACTCACCAGCAACTACTCTGAACACACACAGCAATCACCAATGATATCCCACTAAAAAGAAAAAAGAAAAGAATATTAGACATAAGACAACACAACTATCGTTGCTCACAAACTGAAGCACAATTTCACACACAATCCTGCATTTAGTACACCACTTACAAAAATATCATTCATGCATGGCAACAATACTCATTTGAGGTAAATGGTTTTTCCTTACCTAAAACATGCAACTTGCAAAATTCAGGTCAACCATTGCCAAAACCGCAAGGAGTCACGGCAAAAGCTTTGAACTAGAACAAAAAGGAGAAATAAACTGTTCTAATTAGAAATGCAAATACTTTGCCAGCTGACAAACACCCCGTCACCAAACATTTAAAATTTTTCCCTGTTGTCTAGTGGTTTCTGTCCCCCTTGAGGGCAGATGGGCCTTAAAAAACTAGACTGATCTTCCCTCAAAGGGGGGAGTAGTGGGCAGAAATAGCCAACAGTCAAGTGCCCCCCTTGCGGGGCGACCCTTGCCCAACATAATCCACTTTGGGGAAGGTGTTGGGCATTACAGGGATCAGACAAACAAGTCCCACTGGAATCAAAGTCATTTAAGGGAAGATGCTGGACCATAAATGCGTCATATTTAATATACCCACTCCTATCTAAACAATTCTGGTGTTGGGTCAATAAAGAGGTCACATGTACTATTCACATCACAATCAAAACTATTTTTGGGAAAGCCTTGGACATTGAAGGAGTGATATAAACTCTTTCCCCTCCTCCATTCTAAAGCCATTTTGAGGAAGGTGCTGGACACTAAACTGGCCAGATCTACTATTCCTTCTTCAACATATGCCACTTCTGGGAATGTGCTAAACTTTAAAGGGATGAGACTAACTATATTCCACTGCAAATAAAGCCATTGAGAGGATGGTATTGTACATTAAAGTACCAATATTTACTATTCCCTCTCCAATTTAAGCCGTATTAGGGAAACTGCTGGAAAATAAGGGCCTGATTTAGAGAATGGCAGATGAGTTACTCTGTTACGGTGATGGATATCCCGTCCGCTGAAATCTATATCCAATAGCATATAATGGGATTTACATTTCGGCGAATGGGATATCCATCACCGTTGTGATGGAGTAACCCGTCGGCCAATATATAAATCAGACCCTAAGTTCCATATTTATTATTTCCACTCCTGTCTTACCCATTTCAGGGAAAGTGCTGGGCACTAAAAAGTTTCTAAATTACAATTCCCACCCCAATCTAAATCATTATATAACAATTATTGACTGTAAAAACTGTACCTATGGCAAAAACACACTCATACAAAAAAATAAGTATTTTCACTTAAAAAAGGTACTGTCTACTTTACGTGGGTTTTACTACATGCAGATACAAAAGCAGCATCCATTGTAAGAAACTAACAACCAAACGTATGACACGTTTTTGCTGTATTCCAACATACACCAGAAGATTTTAAACGGGTGATTATCGAAAATGTAGTTTCCAATATGTACAAAATAATATACAGAAGAATATCAGTGGAGGTTCCTTTCAAAACACATTTTATAGATTCCCGTGCGATTAAATGGAACCTGATGACACAATGAGCATATTTTCCCTTCTCATTAACAATTGAGTTTCTAAAATTAACCGAACACAGATGCCTTTCATCTATGTGTATAGTGAGGGCTCAATCAAGCATTCATTCTCCTTTGAATTAATGTGGTGACCACTAATTTACAATTTCACTCTCTGCGTAGAGCATTTACTCTTAACAAGGCTACATTGCACATGTTGAGAAAGAAAACTAACACACAGTACATTCCTCAAAGCCTTTCTTTCATATGTAAAAAACAAAAAATCGAAGGACTGTGTGCACCTTATAATCAACAAGATACCATCACCCTTTTGATATACCTTGCTGCATTCCATTAAATAGGTTAGATATTAAAGTACCTACCACAAAATAGTGTGACCTAAATATTAAGTCCTATAAATTATTTATACAAATATCACCCTAGTGGTGTAGATTTTCTAATAATAATTCCATCTACTGTTGATATTTTCATAAATTTTATTTAGGGCACACTATTTATGTCAGAACATATAGTGATAACGATATTCTGTTACTGCTCCCTTCTCTAACCATAAGATGAATAACTTTAAACAGAGGCCCGGGCAGGCCTTTTCTTTCCACTGGGCATTTCTCCAGTGGGCTGCAACCCTTAGAAAGCCTAGGGCCACTCCTGGTGCCTTTGACACTTTCCTCCACTCCTTGAGGCTAATTGCACCGGGCACAGTGATGCATCAAGAGAGAAAAAAAGGGGGAAGGGAGAGAGAGGTGAGAGAGAGAGAATTGATGGATGGAACAAATGATAGCACGAGAAGACGAAGGAAGCAGGCTGGTTTGAGCATTTTTGCCAGGACTGCTTTTTATTCCCCAGTCCGACCCTATCTAAGTAGGCCCATTAGAGACATCGCCCATGCTTTTGAGCCCAAATGCACTCAAGGAGAAGACGCAAACATGATGTACATGGACTTTGAGAAAGATTGAAGCGTCCCATGTCATCACGTGGTGACAATTCACTGCTTCAAAACACCACAGCTGAGTCTCTGCATTTACAGAAGAACTCTGTGGTGAAAGCTAGAATATTTGGCTCCCAGAGGTGAGTTTAACATGCGCAACCCTAACAACTGAGCTATATGTCTGACTTTGTAATTCAGTAGAATTCTTTTGGAGGAAGGTAGAGAAAAACCAAGAAACTATGGGCAGATTTAAGAAAAGTAGCTCTGCATCCAATGCAGCACCACTTTTCTAGCACCCCTCAGCGCTCCCCTGCTACCAGCATGTGTACGCCATATTTAATATACAGCGCACCATGGCGCAGGGTAGGGGCAATAGCTTCAACATTTTTGATGCTTTTGATGTACCTTGCAGGACTAGCACCAAAAATGTTGGTGCTAGTCCTGTAAAGTACATAGAGGCCCATTTTAACAAATGATGTGCCTCCCTTTAATGCCTGCTCAGAGCAGGCATTAAAAAATGCCACTAAAAATAGTGCAAATAAATCTTTTAGATTTCTTTGCACCATTTGTTTGGCTGCCCCTAATGGGGGAATGCCCCCTTTGCCTTCATTATGCCTGGCGCAGACATAATGTGGCACAAAGGGTTACAAAGTGGTGCAATGCATGCATTGCACCACTTTGTAAATATGGCGCAGTGATTTTTTAAACCTAACACCACATTAGTGTAAAAAAAATGATGTTAATGTGGCACTGGAGCGTCATAAATCTGGACCTTTATTTACTTTAGTTGGTCAACATTAGACTGTCTTGTGCTGTACTTGTGAATCCCTGGCTGTAAACCGGCGGGTACCTCAGTTTCCAGGCCACATTATGTTAAGGTATGTGCTCTTTTGTTTTACTATGCAAACGCAATTCAACATAGACTGGAACCCTATTTCTTCTACCTTTAGTTTTCTCCTACCCCAGGATGAGAGGTTGGCGAATAGTTTGAGCCATTGTTGTAACTTATTCAAACAATCTAACATGCCCAAATGTTGTGAATTTCACTTATTAATACCTAAATATAATCTCACGTTTGTGTGTGCAACTATGTTCAAGCAGTCACACTGCAGCTTAGTCTAGGTATATGCAAAATGAAACATTATGCATTTGATACTTTGGAGGTTGCTCTAATAATTCTGCACTTTTTGAGAGTCATTGCAAGTTAGCATGCGGGTGAATACTTCTACAGCAAATTCAAACCTCACAATTTTGAATATATACAACTTTGTGGAAATCTTCGTGATCAAACTTTAGTGATAATAAGGTAATTTTATCCTTTTTGGTACATGAAACCAATGCTGATAAAAGCACTCACAGCTGAAACATTTTGACCAATGAAACACCCAGGGCCTGGGACACAGAGCTGCTTGTTTTTAACCTTGTGTGGGGGAGAAAAAATAAAGACTGTACCATTGAGTAGCCCTCCCTCGCACAATTTTAATACCTTATAGAATCTTCCTTTGCACACACCAAACGGAAGTACACAAAATAAATTGGACTACCTTGAATGCATCCCAGGGGAACTCAGAGATGATGCATGCCTAACTAGGTCAGTGTGGGTTCATCATCCAATTGAAACAACTGCCCCTTTTCACTCTTAAGACAGTGGTTCAAAACCCTGCAATGTGGACTAAATTAATTGTGCTTAATAAACACCAAAAGGTTAAAAACCAGACAGCACATCTCATACTTCATCTGACATCTTGTGATCCTATCATGCCTACTCTTGAAGAACTAAACTGGCTGCAAGTAAAGCAGAGACAGCTGTTGAAAATACTGTACCTGGTCAATATAGCATTGTTTGTCCTGGCATCAGAATATCTCTAAATCTTCCACCAGTACCAACTTACAGACGCCACTGTGCCAATGATTTGACTTCACCTACCTACATGGGCACAGATCTTCCCTATTCAGAAACCTGCCTGCACACCTACGATTCGATAAAGATTCCTGATGTACTTAAATGGTCTGAAGAGCTCCCTTTTCTGCTCAGTTTATAGCTATGCTATTACCATTTTGCCATCATCTTCGAGCCTCCATGCCTAGCATCTTGCACAGCACTCACCCAATACGTGACTGGTACATAATCATCGCTGTCCGGCTCTACACTTTTCCACCATTTCTATAGTCATTTGGAGTACTGAGGTCACTTTACATATACTGCTGCAACAAATTTTAGTCACTAACAAAATACTTTATTAAAATGTCACTACTCCTGCAGAGTACATAGGGGGCCCATTCTAAATAATGGTCTGCTCCCTTTTAATGCTTGCTTTGAGCAGGCGTTAAAAGTGCCCATAAAAATGGCCATTTTTTCAGCCCCCCTAACGGGGGAACATCTCTCTTCCATACATTACGCCTGTCGCAGGTGTTGAGTGTGTTTTTCAAAAGCAAACATTAACATGAAAAGCTTGCAATATATTGTGTGATGAAGCTGCATAGAAAATGTGTTAACATAGAAAATAATGCACACGTTAGAAATGTGCCCACAGGGAGTGGCTACCAATGTATACAAAGACTAATGAAAGTTATTAATGCTGAATTAATTATGTACTAATGTTTTGAATTTGTATTAGCATATCATAATTAGAGTTATGTATTAGGAGGTTGCTCATTAATCATTAGGCCTTAGCTTAGCGAGGGTCTGGGCCTATCTGCCTGGTCTCGTATTAAACTGGATTTTCTAAACGTGCAATGTGCTGTTGTCCTGAAGGACACAAAGCTGTACTTTTCCAGAAGTTAGATGTGTGTAGCCTTTCTCATGAGAACTTACTTGCTCAAGGAGACATTTTTGCTGAATGCAACAGTGTAATTCGTAACAGGTGCAAGGCTGCCTGGAGTAGGAGAAAACAATAGAGCCACGGACTGGAGCGCAAAGTGTAACTTTTCTTACCTGACATTCTAACCTATGACGATGTCAATAACATGGACCAAACAGTGACATGAGAACTGTGATTTGTGGAAAATTCTGGCAAAGTGCGTGGAGGATTATTGGACAGAGATAGAGATGCACCAATTATTATCCAATGAGGAATTATGAGCAAATTAGGTAGATTTGATTTACCGGAGTGACCCAAGAAGACAAGACACACACACACCTTTTGAGAGCAGAGCAGAGACGCAGAGAGACAGACACTTTTCACTTCTTTTGCTTGTCCTTTACCCTTTGAACCAATCCTCCACTTACCTTATACTTATTCTCCTCCATATGAGGGAAGAGTCCTATTTCTTAACTATGCTATATTGAGACTTTGCCCCGTTCTATCTCTGCCAATGGCGAAATCAACTGATATCCTGAGGGCGAAGAGTGAAGCTGTTTGCTGATCTGTTGGACTGGTAACTATCTGATGCAAAATTATAATTGTCTGCTTGCCTTGCCTTTCTAGGTACCAACTGCTATTTTGGCAGAGGCCATAGTTCGATGTTTTCCAAATTTGTGTTTGCAAAATTGTTTTGCATGAAGCCCAACATGCTGATGCTAATTCTAGGTTAGTTAAGGTGTTCACTAATATCTGACGCAAATAGACAAATGACTGAGTTCTTGCTTTGTTGAATCATGTATTAACGGGACTTTGTTAAGTTGCTTCATATTAATGCTGTGACTAAATGCTGAGTAATATTCTCTATGCATTGTTTAATTGAGTTCTAATTGAGAATCTGAAGAAAGTACTAATGAGATTGATTGCTAATGAGATTAACAGAGATGATCTTAGATTGTAACCAATAGGGAAATAAATATCCTAACACTTAACTAGTTTGTTGTGGTTATTCATGACTGAAAGGTCATGGTGTGCTCAACTATTGCTTCTTATTAAATGTTATTGATTAACTTGTTGATTAGCTATTGTAAATACTGATTGGGTTATTAATCTATTGATCTGTGATGCCAAAAAAGATACCTCGTACTGGGAAGTCCCCAAACGTGGTCCAAAGGTTCATCTACCTAGGCGTGTCTCCTTTTAAGTTTACTTATCAAGGCTCTGACGCGCTATCACAGGCATAATGAGGCACAAGGGTTTACAAAGTGGTGCAAAGCAAGCTTTGCACCACTTTGTAAATATGGTGAGTGGGAAATGCCACCTTAACGCCACATTTGCGTAAAAATAAATGTAGCAAATGTGGCACAAGGTGGTGCTAGGGGCTTATAAATATGTCCCAAAGTGTGCTAAATGCAACAAAAATTGTAGTAGATAGGTATATTTAAGCATTATAGGCCTGTAACACAAAAAAGAAATATGGACTCTTAACTTAGCCCATCTGACGGTACCATGTTATATGGAAAATACATCAATATTGAAAGGTCTTTTTTCGTACTGAATAGCTGTTGATCAAGAACTTTTTTGTCTCTTTGCTGCAGATATTGCCATTTTGGAAAGTACTGTAGGTTAGCTAGTGAACAGACACTTGTTTTCTATTGTATAACTGACAGTAAGGAACTCACCGCAAAAGATGCAGGTCACAGGAAGGAGGATTCATGGGAAGGAGTTTTTGGAAAACAAGAAAGGCATGCTGAAAAATCCAAGGACTCATCTGAAAGATGATTGTACTCTGATGAGAAGAGGGGGAGTAAATTTGTTTCCAGGAGCGTACTGAAATCCTATTGATCTTTATGAAGAAGAAAGAGCAGTAATGTTGCAATGTAGAATTTGTGTTTTTATAATTATGTTCTTAAACTAATGTGATAGACCCATTCTTTTCCATAAACGAGAGGCTCACAGGCCTAAGACTTAGAGACTGAGCGAGATTCAGACCTTTTCCTTTTCTGACTCTCTTAGAGGAGACTCTTCAATGAATTTCTTAGACTTCTCTTCATGGGAGGTCTTAGCTTATTTCTTGCTTTGCTGTAATTTTAGCTGAGAATACTCTTCATGGTTATCTGAACTGACACCTTTTTTCCTTCTAACATTTAATCCTGATTTAATTTAGAACATGGAGTTTCTTTACGGAACACACTTGCTGTATTAGTATTGTATTAGCTGCATTATTTTCTAATATGTTGATTTACATTATAATCAAATACCGGTTGAATGATTATGTTTACTTTTAATGATGATACTTGGAGAGTAATACTTTAATAATAGATGAATAATAAAAGATTTGAATGTAAAATGCTTTAACTCACACTAATTCTCTTTATTGACTAAACGAAAGAGATAATAATGATGATGTTTTAATGTTGATTATGGCTCCTTACTACTCAATCAACATCAGATAACCAAGGACCTTTCAACAGGGTTTGAATTAATGGTTATCTTAGAAGATTGCGGTAGAGAGAAACCCTGCGGTCCAGCAATACTATATAAAAATAAATACCTAAAATATCCTCTGTGATGTTTACAGTGATGGTTTAAAAATTTACAATGGAAGGGTGCAGAGTATTGCAGTTGCACATTGCGTCAGATGTAAGAAAAGTGGTGCTGCATGCAATGCGCCCCCCTAACTCTACCATGTGTACACCATAATTAACATACGGCACACCATGGCAGTACTTAGGGAAATTGCATTCAAATGTTTGACGCTAGTTTGGCGCTTTGCTCCACTAGCATAAAATATTTTGACGCTAGTGGAGCAAAGTGCAAGGAGGCCCATTGATTACAATGAGTGTGTCCTTTTAACACCTTCTTTCAGCAGACGTTAAAAATGATGCCAAAAATGGTGCAAAGAAATCTTGTAGATTTCATTGCCCCATTTAAGTGGACCTCCTTGTGTCAGAACACCCCCTTTGCATACATTATGCATGGAGCATGCATAATGTGACGCAAAGGGTTACAAAGTGGGGCAATGCATGCATTGCCCCACTTTGTAAGTATGGCGTGACGCTTTGGCAAGCCTAACACCACTTTAGCATTAAAAAAAACTATGCTAATGTGACGCTAGGCCTTCTTAAATTTGTGCCATTGTGTTTTAGGGTAACAAAGATGTACTTGTGTCTCCTAGGTCTGCTGTTGACTCCAAGTCAGTGATCCGCATTCTTAATGTCTTTCTGAAATTTATGACCATCTAATTGCTGAGTCATTTTTTTCCGAAGGCAGTAACGACTAAGGTTGGAATCCATGATTATGCCCGGATAGCTCTATTTTTTGCTATTGGGCAATGAAGTATTTTTAGCACACTATTGCATATTTGTAAGTTCTGTTGATTTTTTTTTTATCAAAGATCATATTAAGTCTAATAGTCCATATTTAAACATTGAGGGACATATTTATGAAAAATTACGCACAACAGCACTAGTGCTGTTGTGCGCCATTTTTCTTAACGCAAGCTAGCAACATTCCATAGCGCCATCCTTGCGCCATATTTAAGAAATGACGTAGGATGGCACTAAGGAATGGTTAGCGTTAAAAGAAAAAGACGCTAACATCTGCGACATGCCGTAAGGAAAAATTATACTAATGCTGCAAAGATGGCCCCACACTGTTTTGCGGCACATAAACATATCACAAAAGGGTTAGCACCATTTTAACACCCCATTATCTTCAAAACAAAATTCCCAAGCAGGAAAGAGTGCAATTGCAAACGAAGATGTAATCAGCAGGCCAGGAGAGACCCCAGGAAGACCCCAAACTCCCAAGTCCCAGCTAGGAGGGACCAGAAAACTCACAGGAGAAGGAGAAAAGAAAGTGCAAGTGTTGCTTTAGTGAGGAGGAGCAGGACATCCTGGTCAGAGAGGTGACGGAGTACCAACACCAGCTCTTCGTCACCTCCGAATTGCCAGTTGGTAGGAGGGACGCAATATGGCAGACAATAGTAGACAAAATCAAACAGTGTCCAGAGGTGAAGAAGACTGCCACAGAGGTCAAGAAGTGCTGGCACGATTGCAAGGACAGCACTCAGGAGAAACTCGCCAGGAACCGTAAGGCAGCACTGCAGACTGGAGGTGGAGCCCCGCACCACAGGAGGACCTGGATGAGCTGGAGGAGATGGTTGCAGCTGTCATCCCGGAGGAGCTGGTCACAGGAATCGCAGGACAGGACAGCACAGACTACCAGGAACCACCACTAATGCAGGGTAAGTTGCAAGAGGGGATATCTGGAACTCCACTAATAGCAGAAGGGGGAGGCACATAGGGCACACTCAATGTATGCTAAAGGGTTGCATCTGGACACATAGGCCCTGAATCGAGACAAGCCATCCCCACCCAAGCCACACATGTACTGACACTGTGGTTGTGCTATGCACTCCAACATATACACAATGTCAACATACCCCACTCATTATGGCAACACTCCACCATGTAAATATGCACCACATTGCCTGGTAGGCACTTGCAAATAGTGTGGCTGTGCCATTACAACACCCATTGCATATAGTCAAAGCCCCAGTATCAACACAACATAGACATCAGAGACTAGGACGGACATCAATACCACCCCAGGGGTGGGGTCAGGGTGGTGTCTTTAGCCAAAATGCTTCCCTTCCTCAATGTTGCATTGCCTTTACTCATGTGTGCTGCATCTTGCAGCACAGATTGAAATACCATCTCAGCAAAAATAGCCTCCCTGCACATGAACAAATCATCACTTCAAGGCAGCCATCCCGTCATCATGTTGCAACAATGCCTGTGTTGGTGCAGGGAACACACATCGGTGCAGGCACACGGGGAATTGCAGGGCTGTACTGTATTCAAATAAATATGGCACATCACTGTGTATCTAAACTGCTGGTGTGTACTGCAATACATCTTGCTATGCCAAATGAGAACAAAAGCTGCCCTAAAGCTTGCAACCTGTGGAACACAACCCATAGGGTGAACCCACAACAACTCACACACAACCATATTCGTCATATGGGAATGGCCACAAAATAAAATGCATGCAACACATAGTGCATGTATGTGAACATCATGTGTGCAGCTGTACAAGTGGCTGCAATCTCACCATTTGACAAGATAGGGGGGTAGATCAACAGAAAACAATGGTGTGTGCTGCTGTGCAAAATTGTTCAGCATCACGCACCATCATTTTCAAAACGAAGGGATGCACCATATACATAAGAATACAGCGTACTTCTGTGTACCCCGTGCGCCAATCCTGCCACCCTTGCACCATACTTCAAGGATGGCTGTGTTGAAGGGGAGAATTTTTATGTGGCGGAAGGAACACCGTCCTGCACAACAACAAATCTAAAGTGCGATTTGCTCTTACTCTGTGTGCAGCAGAATGCAGCAAACACTGTAAAAGCAAGAAATCCAGTACAAATGTAAGCATTACTCCTAGATGTTGCCATGCTAAATCCATCATTGGACTGGTGTCAGATATTGGCCTAGGGTCCTGTATATAAATAGTCCAAAATCTGAACCAGTGCCAAAACGCAATGCGTGTTGCCGTGGTACACCCACAGCAACACCCATTGCACACACCTTCCATGCAAATTGCTGGGTGTGGTGGGGCATATTTATGAGCCACTAGTGCCACTGGAGCATCACTTTTCGTGAAGCACCGGTGGCGCAATGCCCTATGCTGTATTCATAAGGTGGTATTAAGCCACTTTTTGTGGCTTAACACCACCCTGTAAATCGGGCCCTTCGCATGCAGCCCTTTGCATGGAAGGTGCATGCAATGGGTTTGGCTGTGGGTGTGCCACAGCCACACCCATTGCATTTTGATGCTGCCTCAGATTTACGAGTTTAATGAAACCTGAGGCAGTGTCAAAATCTAGTGCCACCCCAGGGGTGGAGTTAGCAGGATGCAACATGGAGGCATACTTTTATTCCTCCTTGTTTTTTGCTTTTTCTATGTGTGCTGCATTCTGCAGCACGTATGGAAAGAGCAAGATGCTAGATATAATTGTCAATGTGCAGGAAGGTGTCCCTTCCTTCACATTACAAATCATGTAAAATTTAAGCTTTGGCATTTGTGTGTGTGCTGCATTCTGCAGCACACACAGATGTGAAAAATCGCCATTAGTGATTGTGTATGTGCAGGAAGGGACACCTTCCCACACATAAAAATTCAAACCTCTCAATGCAGATATCGATGCACAATGGTGCAAGGATGCCTGTGTTGGCCCTGGACTGGATCGCCTCCTTCCTCGCAAACCGTTCCCAAAGAGTTTACCTCCCTCCGTTTCGCTCAGAACCCACCGAGATCATCTGCGGCGTACCTCAAGGCTCATCACTCAGCCCGACACTCTTCAATGTCTACATGAGCCCCCTCGCCAACATCGTACGCAAGCACGACATCATCATCACCTCCTACGCCTACGACACCCAACTTATACTCTCCCTCACCAAGGACCCCGCCAGCACCAAGACCAACCTACAAGAGGGTATGAAGGACGTCGCAGATTGGATGAGGCTCAGCCGCCTAAAGCTGAACTCTGAAAAAACGGAAGTCCTCATCCTCGGCAACACCCCGTCCGCCTGGGACGACTCCTGGTGGCCCACGGCCCTCGGCACCGCACCGACCCCCACAGACCACGCCCGCAACCTCGGCTTCATCTTGGACCCTCTTCGCACCATGACCAAGCAAGTCAACGCTGTGTCCTCCGCCTGCTTCCTCACCCTCCGCATGCTCCGCAAGATCTTCCGCTGGATCCCCGCCGACACCAGAAAAACCGTGACCCACGCCCTCGTCACGAGCCGCCTGGACTACGGCAACACCCTCTACGCCGGGACCACAGCCAAACTCCAAAATCGCCTGCAACGCATTCAAAACGCCTCGGCCCGCCTCATCCTCGACGTACCACGCAGCAGCCACATCTCCGCACACCTGAGACACCTGCATTGGCTCCCAGTCAGCAAAAGGATCACCTTCCGACTTCTCACCCACGCACACAAAGCCCTCCACGACAAGGGACCGGAATACCTCAACAGACGCCTCAGCTTCTACGTCCCCACCCGCCTCCTCCGCTCCTCTGGCCTCGCACTCGCTGCTGTCCCTCGCATCAGCCGCTCCACGGCGGGTGGGAGATCTTTCTCCTTCCTGGAGGCCAAGACCTGGAACTCCCTCCCCACCAGCCTCAGGACCACCCAGGACCACTCCGCTTTCCGGAGACTCCTAAAGACCTGGCTGTTCGAGCAGCGATAACCCCCCCTTTTCCCCTAGCACCTTGAGACCCGCACGGGTGAGTAGCGTGCTTTATAAATGTTAATGATTTGATTTGATTTGGCACTAGGCAGCTCAATTTAGCGCAAATGCGGGGGACAACACAGGGGAGCACCAGAGACAATTAAATATGGGGCATTCCTGCATTGTGAAAATGGTGCAGCGGGCACTGTTACTTTTGGCACAGCGTTGTGCTCCATCATTTTTCGTCACTAGTGAGCTTGACCCATGTTTGATGCACAATGCTACACATAAGTACAACCACAACCTTGGGTCACTAACATGTCACTGAGCCTCCAGTGGCAAATACATGATGTTCCATGTCAACAGACAATACAATAAAATATTGATTTTACACTATCCCATTGCAGAGGATGATAGCTTACATCCTGCCGACCTGCCTGTCCTGGATTTTTCTGATGGCATGGATGACCAGCTGCCAACCATCAATGAACAAACTCTGCAGGATGTTCTAGGATCACTCCATACACCACCTCCAGTCACAGGGAGGACACACAGTGTTGCAGGGTCTCCACATGAACCACCCAGCACCCAACACACACCACCAGCCAGTACTGACACAGCTCTGGACTCCGAGGACCCAGAGGTCAGCTTTCAGAGGACAGTGGTATGAGTTCAGCGAGAGTTGGAGCAGCAGGTGCGGGTGGGGATGGAGACCATGGCAGGCAGCCTAGAGGGATTGCGGACGTGCCTCAGTCCAAATAAGGACAACTCAGCTGCCATCAGAGGCACCCACTCACCGCTACAGGGACTCCAGCAGTTTCTGGCAGACATAGCTGCTGTCATGAAGCAGAGGCTGCAACAAATGCCCTCCCTATATGTCAGCAGCATGCAGAATACCCTGGAGTGCATACAGTGGGAAGTGGCCTCCCTCAGGGAAAACATGGCTGCCTCCCAACGTGATACTGCTGCGGTCTTGAAAAATCTGCAGTTTCTCCTTGCAGCAGTAATGCCTTATGTGTTGCCACAAATGGCAGCTGCCGGGATCTTTGACTACACATCTCTATCCCCTGAAGTGTGTGTGGCCCCTTCTACCTCTACACCAGCATCTGCCATAGCACAGGAGGCACCACACACATCAGAGGATGAAGATGTGTAAAAAATGACATTCACAAGGAAAATCACCCACTAGCATATGGACAGTTTCTTCTTAGTTCTGGGCTTCAGATCATGCCAGCGTTGTGACAGTAGGAAATGTGCCCTCTTCAACTAACCACTGTTGAATTGTCTGCTATGTCCTGTCATTGACTGTTTCATACTGTTAGATCTGGCATCCTTGGGGTGGTCTCCCCTAACCTTTTGCCTCTGCTTCCCAGAGTGTTATTGTGTGTGGTACTATGTTTTTGCTGTTTTGTTTGCTCTGGACACTTTACCACTGCTGACCAGTGCTAAAGTGTAAGTGGTGCCTGTATAAATGATGTGTGTACATTGGCTGATCCATGATTGGCATATCTGATTTACTAGTAAGTCCCTAGTAAAGTGCACTAGAGCTGCCCAGGGCCTGTAAATCAAATGCTACTAGTGGGCCTGCAGCACTGGCTGTGCCACCCACATTAGTAGCCCTGTAAACATGGCTCAGACCTGCTACTGAAGTGTCTGTGAATGCAGTTTTAAACCACCAGTTCGACTTGACAAGTGTACCCACTTGCCAGGCCTAAACCATCCCTTTTTGTGCATGCAAGGCACCCCTTAGGTAGGCCCTACGTAGCCCCATGGGCAGGGTGCAGTGTATGTTAAAGGTGGGACTGTAAATGTAGTTTTAAACCACCAGTTCAACTTGGCAAGTGTTCCTACTTGTCAGTCCTAAACCTTCCTTTTTTATACATGTAAGGTACCCCTGAGGTAGGCTCTAGGTAGCCCCATGGGCAGGGTGCCGTGTATGTTAAAGGTGTGACATGTACTTATGTGTTTTACATGTCCTGACAGTGAAATACTGCCAAATTCAGTTTCCACTGTTGCAAGGCCTATCTCTCTCATAGGTTAACATGGAGGCTGCCTTTAAATATGATTAAAGCACAGATTCCCTTTGGGAGCAGATAGACATGGAATTTGGGGTCTCTGAACTCACAATTTAAAAATACATCTTTTAGTAAAGTTTGTTTTTAGATTGCATGTTTGAAAATGCCACTTTTAGAAAGTAGGCATTTTCTTGCTTAAACCATTCTGTGATTCTGGATACTGTTAGATCTGGCATCCTTGGCGTGGTCTTCCCTAACCTTTTGCCTCTGCTTCCCAGAGTGTTATTGTGTGTGGTACTCTGTTTTTGCTGTTTTGTTTGCTCTGGACACTTTACCATTGCAGACCAGTGCTAAAGTGTAAGTGTTCCCTATATAAATTATATGTGTACATTGGCTTATGCATGGCTTATGCATGATCCCTATTTAAATTATATGTGTACATTGGCTTATGCATGATTTGCATATTTGATTTACTAGTAAGCCCCTAGTAAAGTGCACGAGAGCTGACCAGGGCCTGTAAAACAAATGCTACTAGTGGGACTGCAGCACTGGTTGTGCCACCCACATTAGTAGCCCTGTAAACATGGCTCAGACCTGCCACTCCAGTGTGTGTGAATGCAGTTTTAAACCACCAGTTCGACTTGACAAGTGTACCCACTTGCCAGGCCTAAACCATCCCTTTTTATGCATGCAAGGCACCCCTTAGGTAGGCCCCACATAGCCCCATGGGCAGGGTGCAGTGTATGTTAAAGGTGGGACATGTACTTATGTGTTTTACATGTCAGGACAGTGAACTACTGCCAAATTCGGTTTTCACTGTTGCAAGGTCTATCTCTCGCATAGGTTAACATGGGGGCTGCCTTTAATATGATTAACGCGCAGTTCCCTTTGGGAGCAGATAGACATGTGGAGTTTGGGGTCTCTAAACTCAAAATTGAAAAATAAATCTTTTAGTAAAGTTTGTTTTTAGATTGTGTGTTTGAAAATGCCACTTTTAGAAAGTAGGCATTTTCTTGCTTAAACCATTCTGTGACTCTGCTTGTTTGTGGATTCCCTATCTGGGTCAGTTTGACAGTTTGGGCTGTTTGCACCTCTCCTCTAGACAGTGACACAAAGGGAGCTGGGGTGTAGCCTACATATCCTGATGGGCCATCTGGGCTGAGGGGAGGGGAGGAGTGGTCACTTACACATGAAAGGGCTGTGTCTGCCCTCTCAGAATGCAGTCTCCAACCCCCTGGCATGTGTCTGGGGACTGGCTTGGACAAGGCAGGATCTTCAAAACAACAGAGAGTGCTCTTTGAAGTAGGCATACTTCAAAGGCAGAAAGGGGTATAAGAAGAGCACCCAAAACCCCTGAAAATCACATTACCTCTGGAAGCAAGAGGAACCTCTGCCAAGGAGAAGAGCTGGAGAAGCTGAATGAGGAGTACTGCCCCTTTGCCTTTGACTGTGCTTTGCTGGGTTGGACTGCAGTAGCTGCTTCTACCTGAGAGAGGACAATGACTGACTTTTGTGTGACTTCCCACTGATGAAGAATCTCCAAGGGCTTGAAACTGAGCTTGCCTCCTGTTGTTGAAGTCTCAGGGACAACAAAGACTTCTCTCTTTGCCAGCACTTGAGCTTTCTGCTGAGAGTCCTGCCTGCCAAGAGGTGCCCTAACCTGTCTCTGGTCCCTTGAAAGGTGCTGCTGGTGGAAAAGAACAGAAATCCATGCAAAGACAGCAGTGGGTGGAAACGTTTGATGCACCACCCGCCTCACGGCTGATAAACGATGCGCCGCCGGCCTTGCGACTAAGATCGATGCTCCACTTGCATCGCGACTGGGAGATCGATGCAGTACGGCTGGAGAAACGATGCACAACACCCGCAGTGGCTGCTGTTAATGATGCAAGCCCCCAAGCAGCACGGTTTCCTGACACAGTGCGACCGGATTTCAACACAACATCGATGGGTGTGGAAAATCAACGAAAAGCCTGTCTGGACCAGAGGTGCTCATCCAGATCAATGCATCCCTCTCTAGCGGAAGAAAAGAAATGACACACGCCGACCCGACCGGAGGAGGAACGACGCATATTCTCGCTTGCGAGTGAAAAATCGATGCATCGCTGGCCTTTTCCAACGCAGGCTTGCCCGTGCGGCTGTATTTTGATGCTACCCAGGTTCTGTTTTATGCTAACAACGTTCTCACTGTTTTCTTAAGGATTTAAGACTCTTTTGCTTTTAAAATTCATAGCTTGACTTGTGTATGTTGGATTTATGTAGTTTTGGTCTTGTTTTGTTTAGATAAATATTACCTATTTTTCTAAACCTGTGTTGTGTCATTCTGTAGAGTTTCCACTGAGTTACTGTGTGTGTTGGTACAAATACTTTACATATTGCTTCTGAAGTTAAGCCTGCCTGTTCGTGCCAAGCTACTGAGGGGGTGAGCGGGGTTAACTGAGGGTGATTCTCCTTTACCCTGACTAGAGTGAGGGTCCTTGCTTGGGCAGGGGGTAACCTGACTGCCAACCAAAGACCCGTTTCTAACAGGGGTATATGACACGAGTGCATCGGTGAGTGGGGGTATGCGATTATGTGAGTGAATGTGTGCGGGTATGTGGACATGTGTGTGAGTGTATCCTGGTGACAGGAATGTTTATTGTTGTCGCCAGAGTACAAGACCGTCAGATTTTTCACTGCATCACACCATCCCCCGTGCTGGAGGTGCTGACTTCCTGCCAGGCGGAACGCAGTAATGTGGCGAGATAGGTGGAGGCTTGGTGGTTTGGCTTTGGCCAAGCCGCCAAACTCCTAATTTGGCAGTATTCACCGCCGGAGTCATAATGAGGGCCATAGTCTCAGATAATGTATACCCACACACCTACACACCATTACTATCCCTGACACTCCAGTGGTGCTTCTCAGTGCACCATTTATACATGGCATTGTCATGCAGGTGTCTGTTAGCTCTACAGCTCTATGACCATACGGGACTGCTTGACACATTATACTGCATCTGAGGGGCATGTGATGGTTGTTGCAGTAGCTGTCTCATTGGGACATCCACAGCATTTGAGCCTGCCTCAGATGTTGTGGACATCAACCTCATTGTCACAGTAAACTGACAAACTACTCCCCAGGAGTTGTGTGGGTATACCAAAGTGTTGAGGAATGCCATGATACATCCTTTAGTGAAGTAAGTAATTAGTGTATGCCATCACAAGGCACACACACAATCAATAATGCAATGGGAGTTTACCAGTGAAAATTAGTTTTACCTACCTGCACATTGACTGATTGAAATCATGGGTGTATTGCCAATAATGTGTGGCCAGCCATTGTTGGCATGGTATACCAATATTTGTCCAGGGAGGGATGAGAACATGGACATAGACATATGCCTCAACACAGACACACTTTCTATGTGGTCCAAGGATGCATTAGTTGGTGCAGTTTACTGAGTAACGTGCCAGTGATGGAGCAGATGCAGGGCCACCCCATAATGTAATTGAGAAGTGGCAGGCCTGTGGAACTGACCCTGCACATGCATGTGTGGTAATAGACATAGGGGCTGATTCCGACCCTGGCGGTCCTTGACCGCCAGGGCCGGGGTCAGCGGGAGCACCGCCAACAGGCTGGCGGTGCTCCTAAGGGCATTCTGACCGTGGCGTTATGGCCGCGGTCAGAAACGGAAAACCGGCGGTGTCCCGCCGGTTTTCCGCTGCCCTGAGGAATCCTCCATGGCGGCGCAGCTTGCTGCGCCGCCATGGGGGATTCCGACCCCTTCACCGCCATCCTGTTCCTGGCGGTTTTGACCGCCAGGAACAGGATGGCGGTGAGGGGTGTCGTGGGGCCCCTGGGGGCCCCTGCAGTGCCCATGCCAATGGCATGGGCACTGCAGGGGCCCCCGTAAGAGGGCCCCACTGAGAATTTCAGTGTCTGCATAGCAGACACTGAAATTCGCGACGGGTGCAACTGCACCCGTCGCACCCTTTCCACTCCGCCGGCTCCATTCGGAGCCGGCATCCTCGTGGAAAGGGGTTTCCCGCCTGCCCAGCGGGAAACACAGAATAACCGCGGCGGTCTTCTGACCGCGCAGCGGTATTCTGGCGGCTCCCGCCGGCACCGCGGTTACCGCGGCCGGCGGGAGTCAGAATGACCCCCATAGTATAGGGTGTATGTGATGCACAATGTACAGGGACAGGGAAGTGCTAGTAGTCTCGACCCAGTGCATGGTCAAGCTCCCTTAAATGGCCTTGGCCAATGACATGAAGGAGCCCATATAGCAACAGTGGTGCAGCACCAACTGCATCGATACAGTCCTTGTGGCCCTCAGTGCACCCCTTATTCCCGCCATTTGTGCGCCTTATGAGAATTAAGGTACAGCATGATGCAGGTAGGGTCCAACTGCATCTATTTATGTTTTGGAAAATTATGTCTTCAGCAGGAGTTGCAACAGATCATCACGACTTCTGCTGAGTACATGGGGGCCTATCACATATATTTATATGACCCCATATCACACCTGCTCTCAGCAGCCATTCAGAGTGCATGAAAAATGGGAATAAGGTATTGCTCTTTTTTCCCAGTGGCTTATGCATTTCTCTCGCAAACAGGTTTTGGGACCCCTTTCCATATATGATGGATGGCACAGGCCTCATTTGGTGCTGCTCAATACCAAGTTGCCCTATGCATGCATCACAGCACTTTGTAATGGCTGCACAGGAAGAATGGTACATCTGCCCTGCATCAGCTTCATTATTGTACATTTGAATAGCAGGTCTAAGGTTGCCCTGGGGCTCATCATAAAGGTAGCATGGGACATCTCCAGATCCATAAACATTACATGCAGCACTCAACCGTATCTGCAACTGTCATGCACATGCAAAAAAAGGACTTTGTATGGAAATGGGAGACCTACCAACTGCTCCACCAATCTCTATACCCAGATGATCCAGCAGATTTTGCTCCTGTGTTACAACTTCTGCCCAGCAGTGCTTAAGTTGGTGGTCGTTTCTTCCTGTCCTAAAGATCTGTGTTAGATGGCGAAGCACCTTGCCCCACCGCATCGTCCTTGCCTCTGTGGGGTATCCTCGAATGACACGGCTACCCAGTTGCAGCATCCTGGGGAGGTAGTGCTGAACCAGTCGTATAAAGTTCCCAAACCCATCCTCCCTTTCCCAGACATACTGGACTGCAAATGCAGTTCACCCAACAATAAAAAATAAAATTCCTAGCACCTAACCCAACTACCCCAACAACTATACTACCCCAGACAAACACCCCACAATACAGAGACAGAAATAGTACACTTACAATACAAAAAACAGGTTTAAATATAAATATACACAACACCTGCATGACACAGTAAAATAAATACTCTAAACACTCCAAACGCTCCAAAACACCTACATCACCAGCTCCACACACCCTTATACAGTCACAGTCAATACGACTGTGAAGTGAAAGTGAAAGTAAACTCACTGTACCAAATTTGCAGCCAGGATATCCTGTTTCATCACTTCCTGGGCGTGTGCGTCATGTTTTGAGTCATGCGTCGTTTTTTTAACGCATGACGGTCATGAGTGGATTTTCTCACCTTTTGCATGAAGTTGCCTGTGGATGTGCGATAGATGTTCAGGGACTAGGCATCTTTTAGCTTAGGGGAATTGTATGTAATACGCGTATGTGCCAGAAATATTGCCACATGGCGGTCATGCGTCAATTTTCACCATGGTACATTAAAAGGCTTGTGAACGTGTGATTGCCACTCAGGGCCCAGCCTTCATTTTACCTACGTTGAAGTGCGGATTTAAAGCGTTTCCATCTTTTTTTTTGATGCATGATGGAATTGCATGCATTTTGGCATTGTAGGCCTTGAGTGCACCCTTATTCACTTAACATGTCACATGGGATGTGCTACAATGTTCCATATGTAGCATATGTGGTTGGCTACATGTGCATGACTATGCAGTGATGACATTACCGTGACATTACGAGGTTTGTCTATGAGTGTGCAGCATGCGATTACTCACACCTTGTGCATATGTGCATGTGTAGCTACACTGTGCCCACATACATGTTGACACATGTGTGCAATGTGTGTACATATGTACATATGTGTATGAATAATAATTTGTAGGTGGACTACATTGCAATGTCTGAGATACAAATGTACACATACCTAGAACACACTATATATGATGGCCTATCTCCAACACATGGTGAGGCATGTGACAACCATTACAATTTATACTCAGATTATTCAGTGGACAGTGGACTTGGACTGCATTGACAACACGTTACCCATTAATTTGCGTGTGCATATGTGTCCACTCTGTTGTGTGTTGTTGTATTTTACTTCATGTTGCTCTGCTACACGTGTGCCATTTGGTTCACCATGCATCTTAGTTGCAGGAGATATAGGCCCTCATTCTGACCCTGGCGGTCGGTGATAAAGCGGCGGCCAAGCCGCCAACAGGCCGGCGGTCTAAAATATGCAATTCTGACCCTGGCGGGAACCGCCAACACAGCCCGCCGTATTAACACTCCGCCCGCCACGGCGGTACAAACAAACAGCGCGGCGGTTCCCGCCAACAGCCAGGCGGCAGACAATGTACCGCCCACCCTATTACGACCCACCAATCCGCCACCTTTTCCGGGGCGGGAGCACCGCCGATAAGAACACGGCGGAAACAGACTACGAACGGGAAAACGCTCACCTCTACGCACTCCACGCGAGATTCCGGCAGTATGGAACCAGAGTTGCAGGTCATCCCCGCACTCCTATACCTGCTCATATACCAGGAGCACGCCCGGCGGCGCGGAAGACATCGGTGAGTACTGCACCTACGACACAGGGGAGGGAAAAGATTACCGGCACACACCCACCCACCCACACCCACTACAACACACACATCAATGCATTCCCACAGATCACTGTCACAACCCACAAACCACCCCCCTCCGAAATAATGCAAAGACCAAAAGAAGAGATCATAAACGGGCAGATATATTGAAATATGTACACCAGTAATCCCAATAAATAAATAAACTATGTACAAAATATATACAGCTACTAAATGTAGTCCAACCACTGTCCGTGGATCACAGGGGTCCTGTGCAAAGGGGCAAGGCCCAGTCCCACGACAAGAACTCCACGGAGAGAACACTGCAGGGGCATCAGAAAGAAAATAGGACAGGCACCTCAGGGGGAAGGGAAGGGGGGGCACCTCAGCCACTTGAGTACACGACGCCAGATCCACGAGGGGACTCCATGACCACTGGCCCATCCTGGGGAGAGCAAAGCCACAGTCCAAACAGTCCATACAGTGGGTGGCCTGCCCACTGGCCCATCCTGGGGAGAGCAAAGCCACAGTCCATACAGTCCATACAGTGGGTGGCCTGCCCACTGGGCCATCCTGGGGAGAGCAAAGCCACAGTCCAAACAGTCCATACAGTGGGTGGCCTGCCCACTGGCCCATCCTCGGGAGAGCAAAGCCACAGTCCAAACAGTCCATACAGTGGGTGGCCTTCCCACTGGCCCATCCTGGGGAGAGCAAAGCCACAGTCCATACAGTCCATACAGTGGGTGGCCTGCCCACTGGGCCATCCTGGGGAGAGCAAAGCCACAGTCCAAACAGTCCATACAGTGGGTGGCCTGCCCACTGGCCCATCCTGGGGAGAGCAAAGCCACAGTCCAAACAGTCCATACAGTGGGTGGCCTGCCCACTGGCCCATCCTGGGGAGAGCAAAGCCACAGTCCAAACAGTCCATACAGTGGGTGGCCTGCCCACTGGCCCATCCTGGGGAGAGCAAAGCCACAGTCCAAACAGTCCATACAGTGGGTGGCCTGCCCACTGGGCCATCCTGGGGAGAGCAAAGCCACAGTCCATACAGTCCATACAGTGGGTGGCCTGCCCACTGGGCCATCCTGGGGAGAGCAAAGCCACAGTCCATACAGTCCATAACAGACCCCACTGCCACTGGAGGAGGCAAGTTGGCCAGAGGACATCCTGCAGCCCTGCCCGAGATAGATCCTGCCCTGCCACGTCTGCCAAAGGGCCAGCGGTTCTTGCCTTGAAGGGCCCAGTTCAGCGCTCCTTGCCTTGAAGGGCCCAGTTCAGCGGTTCTTGAGACGGCGGGGCCCAGTTCAGCGGTTCTGGAGACGGCGGGGCCCAGTTCAGCGGTTCTGGAGACGGCGGGGCCCAGTTCAGCGGTTCTTGAGACGGCGGGGCCCAGTTCAGCGGTTCTGGAGACGGCGGGGCCCAGTTCAGCGCTCCTTGCCTTGAAGGGCCCAGTTCAGCGGTTCTTGAGACGGCGGGGCCCAGCGGAGCGGTTCTTGAGACGGCGGGGCCCAGTTCAGCGGTTCTTGAGACGGCGGGGCCCAGCGGAGCGGTTCTTGAGACGGCGGGGCCCAGTTCAGCGGTTCTGGAGACGGCGGGGGCCCAGTTCAGCGGTTCCTGAGACGGCGGGGCCCAGTTCAGCGGTTCTTGAGACGGCGGGGCCCAGCGGAGCGGTTCTTGAGACGGCGGGGCCCAGCGGAGCGGTTCTTGAGACGGCGGGGCCCAGTTCAGCGGTTCTTGAGACGGCGGGGCCCAGCGGAGCGGTTCTTGAGACGGCGGGGCCCAGTTCAGCGGTTCTTGAGACGGCGGGGCCCAGTTCAGCGGTTCTTGAGACGGCGGGGCCCAGCGGAGCGGTTCTTGAGACGGCGGGGCCCAGCGGAGCGGTTCTTGAGACGGCGGGGCCCAGTTCAGCGGTTCTTGAGACGGCGGGGCCCAGCGGAGCGGTTCTTGAGACGGCGGGCCCAGTTCAGCGGTTCTTGAGACGGCGGGGCCCAGTTCAGCGGTTCTGGAGACGGCGGGCCCAGTTCAGCGCTCCTTGCCTTGAAGGGCCCAGTTCAGCGGTTCTTGAGACGGCGGGGCCCAGTTCAGCGGTTCTGGAGACGGCGGGGCCCAGTTCAGCGCTCCTTGCCTTGAAGGGCCCAGTTCAGCGGTTCTTGAGACGGCGGGGCCCAGCGGAGCGGTTCTTGAGACGGCAGGGCCCAGTTCAGCGGTTCTGGAGACGGCGGCCGGTCTATGGCCAACTGCTAATTGCCTGGTGGTGCCCTCCTGGGCAGCGGGGATGGTGCTCCTTCAATGCCCACCTGGGCTGTGGGTGGTGGGGCCCTCCTGGCCAGCTGGGCTGGGTCCTCCCTGGGCAGCGGCTATGGGGGTGGTGGGCTCTCCCGGGGCAGCTGTGCCGGTTCCTCCCGGGGCAGCGGCTATGGGGGTTGTGGGCTCCTCCTGGGCAGCAGGCCTGCTGCCTGACCTCTCCGACTTGCTGCCCTTGCCCTCCTTAGTCGTGGGCCTGTGGCCCTTTCCTCCCTTTGGAGCTGTGGCTGGTGACTGTCTCTGGGTGGTGTCCGGGGGGGATGTAGAAGGCGGGCTCCTGCGGCGCCCCTTCCGCCTTCTGCTCCTCTTCCCAGGGGGTGGGCTGGCTGTCCCCTTGCTGCTGGGCGAAGATCCAGACATGCGGGCTGGCGGGCTCCAATACCCCTTCACCCTTGTCAAGGGGGCTGCAGGGCTGGTGGTGGCTGAGGTGCTCTTCTTACCCCGACGAGAAGGAGGGGGGGGCTCAGGGTCAGGAAAGAAGTTAGTAGTGGCGAGGAAGAGCTTCTTGGGACAATGGAGAGTGGTAGGTACAGTGGGAATGGGAGTGGAGGGAGAGGATGTGGTTGTAGGTGAGTCACGTTTGCTGTCTTTGGGTGCAGGTGCAGGAGGGATAGGCTGTCGTGAGGTGGATGGCTGTTGGGTGGGTGGGTGGCTGCGTTTGTGTGGTGTGGAAGAGGGGGTGACAGACACAGTGGGAGAGGACACAGGGGACGTGTAAATGGCAGTGGGGGTGGTGACTGCACGTGTGCGGACTGGAGTGGAGGGTGTGCTGGTGATGGAAACACTGGCTGATGGTGAGGTGAATGAAGGTGTGAGTGTAGACGTCACAGGGAGGGAGGAGGGAGACGAGGAGGTGGGGGTCACAGAGGTGGTAGTGACTGTTGGCATGTCTGCATCGGAATGTTGCGTGTGTGAATGTCTGCGTGATCTGTGGTGCTTATGTTTGGATGAGCTTCTCTTGGGTGTTGAGGTGTGTGCAGGCTGGTCTGATGGTGTGGGTGGGACAGGCAGAGGAACAGGAGACTGGGAGGAGGGAGTTAGTAGAGGCAGGCAGGAGACAGGGACAATGGCTGCCGTCAGTGCTGAGGCCAGAGCCTGGAACGATCGCTGATGGGCAGCCTGACTCGAATGAATGCCCTCCAGGTACGCATTGCTGCGATGAACCTCCCTCTCCACCCCCTGGATGGCATTCAAAAGGGTAGTCTGCCCAACAATGAGCGTTCGGAGGAGGTCAATGACCTCCTCACTGAGGGCAGCGGGGGTAACAGGGGCAGGGCCTGAGGTGCCTGGGGCGAAGGAGATGCCCGGCTTCCTGGCAGAGCGGGCACGGGGCGAACGCTGAGGGGCTGCTGGGAGGGCGGAGATGGTGCGCTGGGTGGCGGCTGTACCTGTAATGGCGGGGGGCACGGATGGTGCCACCCCCGCAAGGGAGCCCCCTTCCGAGGACGTGTCCGTGTCGCTGCAGGGTCCAGTCGTCCCCGTCGTGGAGCTCCCCTCGCCCTCCGTCTCACTGGTCCAGTCTGACTCTGTGGCATGGCCCTCCTGGGCCATGTGAGATGCAGCTCCCTCCTGCCCCGATGCCACTTCTCCTCCGCCTGATGATGCTGATGCACACAAGCACAGAAAGACAAACAAAAAGGGGGGGGGAGAGAGAAATAAAGGGATATTGATTACATGGATCTCCGGTACAGTTAGCGGACATGACAGACACAGATGCCCCCTGCACTAAGTTGCGCACTTGGGGTCCGCTACGCATTCCGTGGAACATGCCCTACACGCCTAGAGTTGACAACTGCACCCATGGATGACACGGCCCAGGGATGGCTGTACTGACAAACTACTGAGGGTGGTGGCTGGGGACACAGGGGCTTACGGGGGTGCCCAGCCTACAGATGTCGCCCTGGCCTAGGGGGACCCCCAGCCCTCCTCCCCCACCCAGACACCTCCACTGCGCGACAACAGAGTAGATAATGCTTGTACTCACCCCCTTGTGTCTGCTGTGCTGCCCTCACGCGCCCATCCAAATCAGGGTAGGCCACCGCCAGGATCCGGAACATCAGGGGGCTCAGTTGACGGCAGGCACCCCGCCTACGTTGGGAGGCCATCCCCAGCAGAGACTCGGCGGTCTTCTTGGTCCCGCGGCGGATGTCCTCCCACCTCTTGCGGCAGTGGGTGCCCCGTCGATGGTGGACCCCCAGGGTCCGGACTTCCTTGGCGATGGCATGCCAAATCCCGATCTTCTCATGGGCACGGACCTATGTGACACGTACAGGGAGGGAGAAATACCACGTTCAAGTTTGACAGCATTTTCCTTGCCAGTGGCCCAACGCCCCCCATCCCCGCCAGGCCCCCCGCCATGCCCCCCGCAATGCCCAACATGCCCCCATCCCCGCCATGCCCCCCGCCATGCCCAACATGCCCCCCATCCCCGCCAGGCCCCCCGCCATGCCCCCCGCCAGGCCCAACATGCCCCCCATCCCCGCCAGGCCCCCCGCCATGCCCCCCGCCAGGCCCAACATGCCCCCCATCCCCGCCATGCCCCCCGCCAGGCCCAACATGCCCCCCATCCCCGCCATGCCCCCGCCATGCCCAACATGCCCCCCATCCCCGCCAGGCCCCCGCCATGCCCCCCGCCAGGCCCAACATGCCCCCCATCCCCGCCAGGCCCCCCGCCATGCCCCCCGCCAGGCCCAACATGCCCCCCATCCCCGCCATGCCCCCCGCCAGGCCCAACATGCCCCCCATCCCCGCCATGCCCCCGCCATGCCCAACATGCCCCCCATCCCCGCCAGGCCCCCCGCCATGCCCCCGCTAGGCCCAACATGCCCCCCATCCCCGCCAGGCCCCCCGCCATGCCCCCCGCCAGGCCCAACATGCCCCCCATCCCCGCCATGCCCCCCGCCATGCCCAACATGCCCCCCATCCCCGCCATGCCCCCCGCCATGCCCCCCGCCAGGCCCAACATGCCCCCCATCCCCGCCAGGCCCCCCGCCATGCCCCCCGCCAGGCCCAACATGCCCCCCATCCCCGCCATGCACAACATGCCCCCCATCCCCGCCATGCCCCCCGCCATGCCCCCCGCCAGGCCCAACATGCCCCCCATCCCCGCCAGGCCCCCCGCCAGGCCCCCAAGCCAGCCAGTGGCCCCAAATCCAGATTGAATTAAACTCACTTGTTGGTCTGGAGGACCGTAGAGTAGCGCATACTGGGGGAGGACCCCATCCACAAGTTTCTCCAACTCCTCTCCAGTGAAGGCAGGGGCCCTTTCCCCAGGTGCAGCAGCCATTGTCCCTTCCAGACCGAGGTCACAGCAACACTTGCAGTATAGGTCCTCTCCTGTGAAAGTTCATGTCGCAAGTGGATAAGTAGATAGAAAATGGCGGTCACGTCCGCGGCGGTGCGTACCGCGGCGGTGCGTCCCGCCACCGCCGGCGCCCTTCGCCATTGGCTCCTGAAACCCATAGGCTTCAATGTTAACCAATGCGGCTTGGCGCCGCGGTCTTCGCCCGCCGCCCGCCGCGGTGTGCCACGCCAGCGCATTGACCTCACATCCCATTGTCACACTTCACAGGTCAGGCAGCCGCCATTTCCAGGGCCCACATGGCTCAATTTCAACTGCGTCACACAGGCCTAGGCCTTGCATAGCCACTCAGACACGCCATTCACTGCATAGAGAATCGTTTACTGTGCTAGCTGTGAGTACGTACCTGTGGGTTGCTTGACTGTGTGCTCCATGTTGTCCTTCCTAGGCACCGTCCGCTGGGTTGGGCGAGGAGACGGATGAATCCTCCCGTGTACCGACCGCTGGTGGACCTGTCGACAATGGAAGAACGCCACATTATCCTGACCTACCGTCTTAACCGTGCCACTATCCATGAACTGTGTGCCCAGCTGGAGCCCGACCTGATGTCCCCCATCCGCCAACCCACAGGGATTCCCCCTCTGGTGCAGGTCATGTCAGTACTCCATTTCTTGGCAAGTGGGTCATTTCAGACAACCGTGGGAATTGCTTCTGGGATGTCTCAGCCCATGTTTTCGAAGGTGTTATCCAGAGTGTTGTCTGCCCTGATGAAATCCGTGAGGAGCTACATCATTTTCCCTGAGGTGGGCGAATTGGCTACAGTGAAGGGTGATTTCTACGCCCTTGGACATATTCCCAACATAATTGGTGCCATTGATGGGACCCATGTGGCTTTGGTTCCCCCAAGAGACAGGGAGCAGGTGTACAGGAACAGAAAAAATTACCATTCAATGAACATCCAGGTGGTGTGTTTGGCTGACCAGTACATCTCGCATGTAAATGCCAAATTCCCAGGGTCAGTGCATGACGCCTACATCCTCAGGAATAGCAGCATCCCTTACGTGATGGAACAGCTACAGAGACACCGTGTATGGCTAGTGGGGGACTCTGGGTACCCCAACCTGTCGTGGCTACTGACCCCAGTAAGGAATCCCCGGACCAGGGCAGAGGAACGGTACAATGAGGCCCATGGGCGTACTAGGAGGGTGATCGAACGCACCTTTGGCCTCCTAAAGGCCAGGTTTAGGTGCCTGCATATGACAGGTGGATCCCTAATGTACTCACCTAAGAAGGTGTGTCACATCATCGTGGCCTGCTGCATGCTTCACAACCTGGCTTTGCGCCGCCAGGTGCCTTTCCTGCAGGAGGATGGTCGAGATGGTGGTGTTGTGGCAGCGGTGGAACCTGAGGAGAGTGACGAGGAGGAAGACGACGGGGCTGAAACAGACAACAGGGACAGAATCATTGAACAGTACTTCCAATAGGACACAGGTAACATTTCAAAGATAATTTAGTAAATGTTAACTACTCTCCTGCATCTCTGCGGCCTGTCTATTTGCCCCAGTGTATGATGACTGAGTTTTGGCTTTTCCCTCCCTATTTCAGATCTGGGGTCCCCACTACGAGTCCTGTGCTTCGTTTCCCCATGGACTACAGCTTTGTGGCAGCTGTTTGTTGACTTCACCATGTACAAGGACATATTTGCACTGTCATGTCAATTACAATATATTGAAATCACAGCCAGACTTCAGATATTTTGGTGCAAAATAGGTGTTTATTTAAGTGCTCAAAATGGGATGGGTGGTTTCAAGTGGGTGGGGGCTATGGTGAAGGAATGTCCATGGCAGAGTCCAGAGTAACAGTCACACAGGTGCATTGTCCAGAGGCCTGTGGAGAGATGGAGCATGGGCAGTTCAAGGATGGACAGGGTGACAATGTGGGACAGTGGGATGACATCAGGTGGTATCCATTGCTGGCGGGGGTCTTGACATCCTACTCTGTCTTCTTGCGAGATCTCAGGGCCCTCTTGCGGGGTGGTTCTTCTCCTGCAGGAGGTGGGGGTCTGGTGGGCTGCTGCTGTGCGGGGGCCTCCTGTCCACTAGCGCCGGCGGAGGTGGTTGGCTGTTCTTGGTCCAGGCTAGTGGCAGGGGCCCTTGGGTGTTGTTGAGTGTCCGCCCTGGTGTTGACGAGGTCCTGCAGCAGCCCTACCATGGTAACCAGGGTGGTGTTGATGGCTCTGATGTCCTCCCTGTACCCCCGATAGTGTTCCTCCTGCAGTACCTGGATCTCCTGGAACCGGGCCAGTACCGTCGCCATCGTCTCCTGGGAGCGGTTGTATGCTCCCATGATGGTGGTGAGGACCTTGTGGAGAGTGGGTTCCCTGGGCCTCTCCTCCCCCCCTGTCGCTCAGCTGCCCTCCGAGTTGCCCTGTTTCCCTGGGCCTCTGCCCCCTGGCCGGTGTGCCCACTACCACTGCCCCCAGGTCCCTGTTGTTGTTGGGGTGGTGGGTTATCCTGGGTGCCCTGTAGTGGTAGACACACCGCAGATTGACACGCCCTGGAGACAGAGGCATGGGTCCGCTGGGTGGGAGCTGTGCTGGTGTTCCCAGAGGGGTTTGGGTCTGTAGTGGCCTGGGCCTGTGTGAGGGGAACCGACTGTCCAGAGGTCCCCGATGGTCCGGGCTGGTCATCGGTGTCCAGGTCGGCAGAGCTGCTGTCATCGCTGACGGCCTCTTGGGTGGGGGGTGTGGAGAATTCTGGCCCCTCCGCCGCGGTGTGTTGACGGTCGGGTCCTGCAGGGGTATAGAGGTATGGTTATAGTTTCAATGTGTGGCATATGGGTGTATCTATGGGTTCTCGTGTCCCCAAGTGCTGGCATTCGTGTGTGGGGGCTTTGGTGAGGGTGGCTTGTGGGGGGGATGTGTATATGCATTGGGCATGCTTTGGTGATGGGTGTCCATGCTTAGTGGACGCATGCAGGCCTAGGTTTTGGGATGTGTGGGTTGTGATGGTGAGACATTGGCGGGGAATAGGTGTGCTGGGGGTGGGGGAGAGGATGGTGGTGGGGGTGAGGATGGTGGTGGGGGTGAGGGTGGGGGTGAGGATGGGGGTGGGGGTGAGGGTGGGGTTCGAGGATGGGGGTGAGGGTTGGGGTATGATTTGGCATGCAGGTGGGGGGGAAGCAGTATTGAAGCTTCAACTTACCAGTATCCATTCCTCCGCCGACTCCTGCGAGGCCGTCAGGATGCAGGATGTTCAAGACTTCCTCCTCCCATGATGTGAATTGTGGGGGTTGAGGTGGGGGTCCTCCGCCAGTCTTCTGCACGGCGATGTTGTGCCTGGATACCATGGAACGCACCTTCCCCCGTAGGTCGTTCCATCGCTTCCTGATGTCTTCCCGATTTCTGGGGTGCTGTCCCACTGCGTTGACCCTGTCGACAATCCTCTGCCATAGCTCCGTCCTCCGGGCAATGCTGGTGTATTGTATCTGTGTGCCGAACAGCTGGGGCTCTACCCGAACGATTTCCTCCACCATGACCCTGAGTTCTTCGTCTGTGAAGCGGGGTTGTCTTTGGGGTGCCATGGGGTGGTGTGTATGATGTGTGGGGTGGAGTATGTGTATTTAAGTGAGTTGAGTGTGGTGGTGTGTGTTGTTTTGTGTGTGGATAGTGTGTGGGTGATGGTGTTGAGTGGCTGTGGCTGTTAGTTTGTGGATGCTGGTGTCTCGCTCTGGCCTTCTTTCAGAATTTTTTAGCGTAGGGGTTTGTGGGTGATGTGGGTGGGTGTTTTATATTGTATTGTGTGTGTGGGAGTGGTGTGTGTATGTGTATCAGGTGTGTGGGATTCAAATCGTCCAATGGTGCTGAGTTTTGTTCGTTTGTGTGTATTCTGACCGCGGCGGTGTGTCCCGCCAATGGAATACCGCGTTTGAATGACCGCCGCGTGGATTAGTGGGTCGTAATGGCATGGGCGTATTTCTGTTGGCGTGACGGTGGAGGTTTTGTCACCTCCACTTTTCCGCCGACCGCTGGTCTGGCGGTCTGTTGTGGCGGTCGGATTTTCGGAGGTTTGCCTTCTGCGGGTCAGAATGACTGTGGCGGGTTTCCGCGACCGCGGCGGGATTATGGAGGATTTCTGACCGGCGGTAGGCGCCTTTTACCGCCGAGGTCAGAATGACCACCATAATGTACACATGTGTTAGTGATGATGGTATATGCTGTGTGTGTGTAAAGACATGTGTAGTGTCCTTTCTTTAACATATGACGACAGTGGGGTATTCATGGGATGTGAAACCTCACATTACTATCTTCCTGCATGAACGCATGTTGGCATTTTACAAATGCATGTGCAGTCACATCAGTGTCACCTATGTTTCCGTACATGGGACACATGTGAAGGTAATTTCTTTACGTCACTGATCTTGTGATACCTGTGCCATTAATTTTGTGCTAGGTTGGCTTTTGTTCAGAATCCATACACATTATCATGCCTGAGCCATTTAGGGGCTTTAATCTTTTGTGACTTCAATATTGGAAATGTGCCAGGGTACAGATGGTGTTGTCTGTCACTGCCTTGTGTCATGGTGGCATGCGATTGGCAAATACCATGATATGCTAGTGGCCAACATGACTGGGTTATGTACTGACCTGGCCACCCTCTCTGTACATATGTTAAATGTTGACATGTAGACATTGATATGTTACACAGTCAGTATTGGTCTATGTGTGTCCCTTCTCCATGTGTTCCTGCATTACTGGTAAGGTATGTATTGTCACCTACATTGCTCCCATTCTTTAGGCTGCTTGCACTTTGTACACATGTTCTACAGCAACATTGTCTCGTCATTTATGGACAGGATGCAACATTTGAGTTGTTTAATTTGTAGCTGTACGCATCTCCTACTACTGGCTACTTGATAGATATGGCTTCATTGATGGTATTAGTGAGATGTAATGAGTGCCACGCACACATGATGTTACACCTGCCACAGCAATTGTGTTGTCTCCAAGAGACCTCCTGTGTTATATTTGCAAGTATCTGTGGGTGTTTGGAAGTTGTCCATCCACATCCTCCGTTGAACATGGGTAGGCATTTCTTCCAGCATGTCACAACCTAGGTAACTCTTACCATGACTGAATAATGTTGAGGTGTGAAATCATCTCAGTGCTGTACTTTTCGTTAGCCAAATGCAACATATATGGCTAGGTCTACGCCCTCTCAGTTTGATGTTGTGTCTCTGACATTATTTAACAATGCTGGACAAAGTAGCGCATTCCACACCTGATTGCGATGTTGGAGCCCATAACTTGTATAGATGAATTGTTGCTGTTGCTACCATGCACTTTTTCTGCCATGCGAGTGACAATGAGTGGTGTGTATTGATATGTGCTGTGTGATATTGTTATACAGAGCATACTAAGTAAGCATTGCTGATAATTGCAAACCAGTTGCTACCCAGGACATACACCCCTACAGCAGTCTTCACATGTTTATCTGGATTTGCTCCAGGCATGCGTCAAGACAGCAGATGTGTGTGACAAGTGTGCAGCTCATGTACATAGTGAGTGTAGCACACTCTGCCTACATTCCACCCAGACTATTATTTGGTGGTGCATTGTCTCATTAAATTCTTAGCTCCTGACAATGGGCAATGTACTTGGATAGTGATTCTGTACCCGTAGCTGCTTATTTTGTCTGGCAACCCATTGTGCACTCCACAGCCAACGTATTTGTGCCAAACATGAGGTATAGTCCACCATGTGTCCGGGTTGTGCCCAAAGGCAGAGCCAGAACATAATTCCATGGATACACTGTGCAGGCTCAGCATCAGACATTGGTTACAATCCCTGCACAATTACCGAAGGTCCATAGTTACCTATGATGTCCCACCCTTGTCACACATGTACAGTGCAGTTGTGACAGTGTTCTTTTCCAACATTACTTAATATCCATTTGTTGACAGCCCTTAACTTATCAATCAATCAAGCAATCACGTAATTTAGAAAGAGCACTACTCACCCGTCAGGGTCTCAGGGTGATGGGGGGGAGCTACTGGTCAAATAGCCATGTCTTGAGGCATTTCCTGAAAGTCAGGAGGTCCTGGGTCTGGCGTAGGTGGAGCGGTAGGGAGTTCCAGGTCTTGGCGGCGAGGTGAGAGAAGGATCTTCCTCCGGCGGTGGTGCGGCCAATGCGGGGGACGGAGGCGAGGGCGAGGCTGGCGGAGTGGAGCTGGCGGACAGGGGTGTGGAAGGTGAGTCCGTCGTTGAGGTAGGCCGGACCTGTGTTGTGGAGGGCTTTGTATGCGTGGGTGAGTAATTTGAAGGTAATCCTTTTCGATACAGGTAGCCAGTGTAGGTCTCTGAGGTGGGCAGAGATGTGGTTGTGGCGTGGGACGTCGAGGATGAGTCGGGCGAAGGCGTTTTGGATACGTTGCATTTTCGTTTGTAGTTTGGCCGTGGTTCCTGCATAGAGTACATTGCCGAAGTCCAGTCGGCTGCTGACTAGGACATGGGTGACTGTCTTTCTGGTTTCGACGCGAATCCACTTGAAAATCTTGCGGAGCATTCTGAGGGTGTTGTAACAGGAAGAGGAGACTGCGTTGACCTGCTGAGTCATGCTGCGTGCTGAGTCCAGGATGATTCCCAGGTTCCGTACTTGGGTGGTGGAAGTGGGCACGGCTCCAAGGGAGGTAGGCCACCAGGAGTCGTTCCAGGCAGAGGGGTTGCTGCTGAGGATGAGGATCTCTGTTTTGTCTGTGTTTAGTTTGAGGCGGCTTGATTCCATCCAGTTGGCAAAGGCGTGAAGTCCATTGTGGAGGTTGTTTCTTGCGGTTGTGGGGTCTTTCGTGAGGTAGATGATCAGGTGGGTGTTGTCTGCGTAGGATACTATGTTGATGTGGTGGGATCGTGAGATGTTGGCGAGAGGAGCCATGTAAATGTTGAAAAGTGTTGGGCTGTGGGAGGATCCCTGGGGGACGCCACAGATGGTTTTGAAAGATTCGGACAGGTAGGGCGGAAGGCGGACTCTCTGGGTCCTGTCGGAGAGGAAAGAAGAGATACAGTCGAGGGCCTTGCCACAGATCCCGGCGTTGTGGAGGCGTGTCCGAAGGGTGTGGTGACAACCGGTGTCGAAGGCTGCGGAGTGGTCCAGGAGGATGAGCACTGTGGTTTCGTCTTTGTCGAGCATGGTCCTGATGTCATCCGTGGCAGCAATGAGTGCCGTCTCCGTGCTGTGGTTCTTGCGATATCCGGATTGGGAGGTATCAAGCGCTTTGCTGCCTTCCAGGAAGTGGGATAGTTGGCTGTTCACGATTTTCTCAATGACCTTCGCTTAGAAGGGGAGGAGGGAGATGGGCTGGTAGTTTTTGGGGTCATCTGGGTCCGCTTTGGGTTTCTTCAACAGGGCATTGACGTTGGCGTGTTTCCAGCTCTCCAGGAAAGTGGCTGTCTTGAAGGAGCTGTTGATGATGGTCCAGAGGTGGAGAGCGATGATGTCGCTGGCTTTGTTGAAGATCTGGTGCGGGCAGGGGTCCGAGGGGGAGCCGGAGTGGATGGAGGGCATGGTGTTGATGGTGTCTTCATTGTTGACGTGGGTCCAGGGGAGTAGAGGGTTGGGGTTGCTTGGTGCGTTGGGTTTGTGGTTGTCTGTGGTTGGCTGGTGGGTCTGGGGTTTGAAGCTGTTGTGGATGTCTTCGATCTTTCGATGGAAGTAAGTGGCGAGGGAGTTGCAGAGCTCCTGTGATGGCAGGGGTTCGTAGGAGCAGGGCCTGGGGTTGGAGAGTTCTTTGATGATGCCGAAGAGCTCTTTGTTGTTGTGAGCATTGGTGTCTATGCAGCTTTCGTAGTAGGTTCTTTTGGTGGTGCAGATCAGCTGGTGATGTTTGCGGATGGCCGTCTTGAGGGTGATGTGGTTGGATTCGGTGGATGAAAGGCGCCAGGTCCTCTCCATTCTTCGGCATTCCCGTTTGGAGGCCTGCAGGTCGGGGTGAACCAGCTGGCCTTGGGTCTGTAGTGGATGTCTGAGGGTTGTTTGAGTGGTGCAAGGGTGTTGGTGCAGTCTTCTATCCTTTGATGCAGGTTGGTGGTGGCTGTGTTGGAGTCCCGGGTCATGGGAGGAGGTGCTTGGGCGAGGGTGGAGATCAGCTGTTTTGTCGAGATTCTGTTCCAATAGCGACGGGGGTTGGGTGGTGAGTGACCGGCTTCTGGAAGGAGAAATGAATGCAGCGATGGTCGTTCCAGTGGAGTTCAGTGGTTTGGCTGAAGGAGACGTGGTTGCTGGCTGAGAAGATGGGGTTGAGTGTGTGTCCTGCGGTGTGGGTGGGCGACGTGACGAGTTGCTTGAGGCCGAGGTTGTCGAGGTTGTCGATTAGGTTGGTGGTGTTGATATCGTTGTTGTTTTCTAGGTGGAAGTTCAGGTCGCCGAGGAGGATGTAGTCCATTGAGGCGAGGGCTTGGGCGCTGATGGTGTCGGCGAGGTTGTCGCAGAAGTGAGATCGGGGGCTGAGGGTCTGTAGACCAGTGTTCCTCTGAGGGTCATGTTGGTGTTGACCTGGATTTTGAAATGGAGGTGCTCGGTGGAGTTGATGGTGTCGTCGGAGCTGGTAGAGACTCTGATGGTGCTTTTGTGGAGTATGGCGATTCCTCCTCCTGGTTTGTTGCTGCGGTCTCTTCTAGTGATCTTGTAGCCTTCAGGTATGTCTATAGCTATGTCTAGTTCAGAGGCCGAATTCATCCAGGTTTCGGTGAGAAATGCGACTTCAGGCGATGATGAGGTCAGTAGGTCCCAGAGTTCGATTGCGTGCTTGTGGACGGAGTGGGTGTTGAGCAGAATGCAGCTGAGGTGGTTGTCTGTAGCTTTGTGTTGTAGCTTGGTGGTTAAGTTGGAGGTGAAGTTGCAGGCTTTGCAGGAGAAGGTCCTTTGGTGTGCTTCGGAGTGGACTGAAAGCAGATGGAGGAGCATCCTGGATTGAGGGCGTGGAGGTCATTGGCTGTGTAGCAGTGATTGGTGGTGCGGGGGCGCGTGAGCCAGGGGGACTGGCGCTGGGCACCGTCTTGGCGCAGATGGGCTTCCCTTTGGCGTGCCTTCAGCGCTCCAGCGGCACATCCGCGCTGTGGCTGCCATAAGAGGGGAGGTGGAAGGGAGTGGCAGATGGGAGGAGGGAGGGGAACCGCAAATGGGAGAGCAGGAGGGGCGGGCCGCAGGGGCTCATCAGCGGGAAAAAGGTGAACAGGAGGGAGGGGGCGGGGCCACGGGGACACAGCGGCTGGGTGGCGAGTAATAACAAAAATAGAAATGCGAAGAGGAAAGAAAGGGCACCTGGAGTAGAGGCGGCAGAGGCGGTGGTGTAGGGAGCGATCTGCCTGCCTGAAGCAGGGTCAAGGGTCGCTCTCCTCAACGCGCCGCGGCTGCCATAAGAGGGGAGGTGGGAGGGAGTGGCAGCTGGGAGGAGGGAGGGGAACCGCAAGTAGGAGAGCAGGGGGGGTGGGGCCGCAGGGGCTCAGCGGCGGGAAAAAGGTGAACCGAAGTGGAGGGAGGGGGCGGGGCCGCGGGGCACAGCGGCTGGGTGGCGAGTAACAACAAAAATAAAAATGCGAAGAGGAAAGAAAGGGCACCTGGAGTAGAGGCGGCAGAGGCAGTGCTGTAGGGAGCGACCTGCCTGCCTGAAGTAGGGTCAAGGGTCACTCTTTTCACCGCACCACGGCTGCCATAAGAGGAGAGGTGGGAGGGAGTGACAACTGGGAGGAGGGAGGGGAACTGCAAATGGGAGAGCAGAGGGGGCGGGCCGCAGGGGCTCCGCGGTGGGTAAAAGGTGAACAGAAGTGGGGGGAGGGGTGGGGCCGCGGAGACGCAGCGGCTGGGTGGGGAGTAATAACAAAAATAGAAATGCGAAGAGGAAAGAAAGGTCACCTGGAGTAGAGGCGGCAGAGGCGGCGGTGTTGGGAGCGATCTGCCTGCCTGAAGCAGGGTCAAGGGTCGCTCTCCTCAACGCGCCGCGGCTGCCATAAGAGGGGAGGTGGGAGGGAGTGGCAGCTGGGAGGAGGGAGGGGAACCGCAAGTAGGAGAGCAGGGGGGGTGGGGCCGCAGGGGCTCAGCGGCGGGAAAAAGGTGAACCGAAGTGGAGGGAGGGGGCGGGGCCGCGGGGCACAGCGGCTGGGTGGCGAGTAACAACAAAAATAAAAATGCGAAGAGGAAAGAAAGGGCACCTGGAGTAGAGGCGGCAGAGGCAGTGCTGTAGGGAGCGACCTGCCTGCCTGAAGTAGGGTCAAGGGTCACTCTTTTCACCGCACCACGGCTGCCATAAGAGGAGAGGTGGGAGGGAGTGACAACTGGGAGGAGGGAGGGGAACTGCAAATGGGAGAGCAGAGGGGGCGGGCCGCAGGGGCTCCGCGGTGGGTAAAAGGTGAACAGAAGTGGGGGGAGGGGTGGGGCCGCGGAGACGCAGCGGCTGGGTGGGGAGTAATAACAAAAATAGAAATGCGAAGAGGAAAGAAAGGTCACCTGGAGTAGAGGCGGCAGAGGCGGCGGTGTTGGGAGCGACCTGCCTGTCTGAAGCAGGGTCAAGGGTCGCTCTTTTCACCGCGCTGCGGCTGCCATAAGAGGGGAGGTGGGAGGGAGTGGCAGCTGGGAGGAGGGAGGGGAACCGCAAGTGGAAGAGCAGGGGGCTGGGGCCGCAGGGGCTCAGCGGTGGGTAAAAGGTGAACAGAAGTGGGGGGAGGGGTGGGGCCGCGGGGACGCAGCGGCTGGGTGGCGAGTAATAACAAAAATAGAAATGCGAAGAGGAAAGAAAGGGCACCTGGAGTAGAGGCGGCAGAGGCGGCGGTGTAGGGAGCGACCTGCCTGCTTGAAGCAGGGTCAAGGGTCGCTCTTTTCACCGCGCCGCAGCTGCCATAAGAGGGGAGGTGGGAAGGAGTTGCAGCTGGGAGGAAGGAGGGGAACCGCAAATGGGAGAGCAGGGGGGGCGGGGCCGCAGGTGCTCAGCGGCGGGAAAAAGGTGAACAGAAGCGGAGGGAGGGGGCAGGGCCGCGGGGACGCAGCGGCTGGGTGGCGAGTAATAACAAAAATAGAAATGCGAAGAGGAAAGAAAGGGCACCTGGAGTAGAGGTGGCAGAGGCGGCGGTGTAGGGAGCGACCTGCCTGCCTGAAGCAGGGTTGCTCTTTTCACCGCGCCGCGGCTGCCATAAGAGGGGAGGTGGGAGGGAGTGGCAGCTGGGAGGAGGGAGGGGAACCGCAAATGGAAGAGCAGGGGGGCGGGGCCGCAGGTGCTCAGCGGCGGGAAAAACGTGAACAGAAGCGGAAGGAGGGGGCAGGGCCGCGGGGACGCAGCGGCTGGGTGGCGAGTAATAACAAAAATAGAAATGTGAAGAGGAAAGAAAGGGCACCTGGAGTAGAGGCAGCAGAGGCGGCGGTGTAGGGAGCGACCTGCCTGCCTGAAGCAGGGTCAAGGTGCGCTCTTTTCACCGCACTGCGGCTGCCATAAGAGGGGAGGTGGGAGGGAGTGGCAGCTGGGAGGAGTGAGGGGAACCGCAAATGGGAGAGCATGGGGCGGGCCGCAGGGGCTCAGCAGTGGGAAAAATGTGGACAGAAGTGGAGGGAGGGGGCGGGCCCGCGGGGACTCAGCGGCTGGGTGGCGAGTAATAACAAAAATAGAAATGCGAAGAGGAGAGAAAGGGCACCTGGAGTAGAGGCGGCATAGGCGACTGTGTATTGAGCGACCTGCCTGCCTGAAGCAGGGTCAAGGGTCGCACTTTTCACCACGCCGCAGCTGCCATAAGAGGGGAGGTGGGAGGAAGTGGCAACTGGGAGGAGGGAGGGGAACCGCAAATGGGAGAGCAGGGGGGGCAGGGCCGCAGGGGCTCAGTGGCGGGCAAAAGGTGAACAGAAGTGGAGGGAGGGAGACGGGGACGCGGGGACGCAACGGCTGGTTGGCGAGTGATAAAAATAGAAATGCGAAGAGGAAAGAAAGGGCAACTGGAGTAAAGGCAGCAGAGGCGGCGGTGTAGGGAGCGACCTGCCTGCCTGAAGCAGGGTCAAGGGTCACTCTTTTCACCGCGCCGTGGCTGCCATAAGAGGGGAGGTGGGAGGAAGTGGCAGCTTGGAGGAGGGAGGGAAACCGCAAATGGGAGAGCAGGGGTGGCGGGCCGCAGGGGCTCAGCGGCGGTAAAAAGGTTAACAGAATTGAAGGGAGGGGGTTGGGGCTGCGGGGACGCAGCAGCTGGGTGGCGAGTAATAACAAAAATAGAAATGCGAAGAGGAAAGAAAGGGCACATGGAGTAGAGGCGGCAGAGGCGGCAGTGTAGGGAGCGACCTGCCTGCCTGAAGCAGGGTCAAGGGTCGCTCTTTTCACCACGCCGCAGCTGCCATAAGAGGGGATGTGGGGGGGAGTGGCAGCTGGGAGGGGGGAGGGGAACCGCAATTGGAGAGCAGGGGGGGGCGGGCTGCAGGTGCTCAGCGGTGGGAAAAAGGTGAACAGAAGTGGAGGGAGGGGGGCAGGGCCGCGGGGACGCAGCGGCTGGGTGGTGAGTAATAAAAATAGAAATGCGAAGAGAAAAGAAAGGGCAACTGGAGTAGAGGTGGCAAAGGCGGCGGTGTAGGGAGCGACCTGCCTGCCTGAAGCAGGGTCAAGGGTCGCTCTTTTCACCACGTCGTGGCTGCCATAAGAGGGGAGGTGGGAGGAAGTGGCAGCTTGGAGGAGGGAGGGAAACCGCAAATGGGAGAGCAGGGGTGGCGGCCGCAGGGGCTCAGCGGTGGTAAAAAGGTGAACAGAATTGGAGGAAGGGGGCGGGGCTGCGGGGACGCAGCAGCTGGCTGGCGAGTAATAACAAAAATAGAAATGCAAAGAGGAAAGAAAGGGCACCTGGAGTAGAGGCGGCAGAGGCGGTGGTGTAGGGAGCGACCTGCCTGCCTGAAGCAGGGTCAAGGGTCGCTCTTTTCACCGCGCCGCAGCTGCCATAAGAGGGGACGTGGGAGGGAGTGGCAGCTGGGAGGAGGGAGGGGAACCGCAATTGGAGAGCGGGGGGGTGGGCTGCAGGTGCTCAGCGGTGGGAAAAAGGTGAACAGAAGTGGAGGGAGGGGGGCGAGTCCGCGGGGACGCAGCGGCTTTGGTGGCGAGTAATAACAAAAATAGAAATTCGAAGAGGAAAGAAAGGGCACCTGGAGTAGAGGCGGCAGAGTCAGCGGTGTAGGGAGTGACCTGCCTGCCTGAAGCAGGGTCAAGGGTCGCTCTTTTCACCGCGCCACGGCTGCCATAAGAAGGGAGGTGGGAGGGAGTGGCAGCTGGGAGGAGAACCGCAAATGGGAGAGCAGGGGGGGCGGGGCCGCAGGTGCTCAGCGGCGGGAAAAAGGTGAACAGAGGTGGAGGGAGGGGGCAGGGACGCATCGGCTGGGTGGCGAGTAATAACAAAAATAGAAATGCGAAGAGGAAAGAAAGGGCACCTGGAGTAGAGGCGGCAGAGGCGGCGGTGTAGGAGCGACCTGCCTGCCTGAAGCAGGGTCAAGGGTCGCTTATGTGTGCCCCCTTTGCATGCGTCCTGCTAGGCATGGTGTTGTTGTGTTGAATGTGCTAGGTTTAACCACCTTAGCCACTTGACAGCACAATACATGTAGTGGTGCATGGATCTAGGCCTTCAGGAGTCACATGTTGCTTGTGGTATCATGTATGTTCCCATGTGGCACTATGCTTGTAGTGCGACACTTTGTAACCCTTTGTGGCAGATGATGCTTGTGGCAGCCATCAAGTGTACGAGGGTGTGCATCACACATTTTTAAGATGTTGTAATTTGGTGCAGTATTATCTCCTAGCTTTCAATACATGATTTATCACAGACACTTTTTGCACATGCACAGTGCAGGCTGTGGGAGGGGGCACAGGTATTTTTCTCATGGGTCTCTTAGTACGTTGCATGTTGGGTCAGGTATGTCCTCTGTACTGCTACCGAGTCCTACTATTGCATCCATGATTGTTACAGTTTATTAACCAAATCTGTACCATGGTGGACCATTTCCTGTATACGAATAGACATGCTGGTATTAGGGGCACTAGGGATGCATGTGAGGTGTCACTGGAGTAGGTGCTGCCCCATTTCTCATGATTCTGCACCATGGTCTTTAATGGCAGATATGTTTGTATTCGTATGTGTGTGACACAATGCATCAGAGAGGTGTATGTGCACACTATAGATTTGTCAGGTATGTGTAGATGATATGTAGTTGGTTATGGCACCACTTTAGGTTCTAACAGAGGCTTGCACACCATGATTTACGTGGGCCTGTGCCTATGTGTGATTTTCTTAAAATGGCCATAGCCTATGCCATTGACATGCCTGGGACATTCTTTCTTTGGTGTAATGTGTGTGTGATATGTGTTTAGTTGTCAACCTGTGGACGCTTGTAGTGGTTTGTGAGCAGCTTCCGTATGCAAAGGGACTTGGCACCACCTGTCCACATGTGGTGTGCTAGTCAGGGTGTGGCTGTGTTATGTACATGTGGGTGTATGTGTTTGTGAAGTGCAAAGTATGCGGTGTAGTGTGGCATGTTGCATATGTGTTGTTGCCTGTACATCTATGTACCCCTGCCCATGTGTATTTAGTGTGGTGTTTGTCTTGTTTGTCCTAGATGGTTGGTGTGTTGTGTCGGTTATGATTGGTATGGTGGCTTACCTATGAGTAGACCATTACCATATTGGCCATCCTCGAACCGCTCATTGATGGTGCAATGGCGAAATATGTATGCATCATGGACGCTGCTGGGATATTTAGCAAGGATGTTGGTGAAGAGCCCACAGAGGTCCACAATGCCCTTCATGTTGATTGATTGTGTGTGCTTGCTATTCCTATTTAGGTGTTCCATTGCTGCAGGTGACACCAGTTGCAAATGAGTGCAGTCCATTGCACCCAGTACATGCGGAAACCCAGCAATTTGATAGAAACCGTGCTTAATCTCCTGCTGTAGATGCTGGTTGTTTGGAAAGCAGATGTGGGTGTGAGGCGTATGATAGTGTCCAGGACCTTAGGTAGGAGAACCGAGAAGGATGCCTGGGAAATACCAGTCACTTGTGCAACCGTTACCTGAAAAGATGAAGACGCCAGCATATGGAGGACAGCGAGGAATTTGGTCATGGGTGGAATGGTAGTTGGAGTTTGCACACTTGCTGTGATATGGTGCAGGAGGCGTACAATGGACTCCTAGTTCAATCTGTGCATGTTGATGACATCTTGTTCCCTGACATTCTTCAGTGCAAAGTTACACAAATTGGCACAAGGTCTTGGAAGGGTATTTACTTTCCAGCACAATATATCTTTTACACTACAAGTGTGCCCTTTTCTCTGCACAAATAGTACTTTGCATTGCCTTTCACCACTTTGCACCAGTCAATGGGACATTTCATGGGTGTAACTTGGACAGATCAGTGCAAGCCTGATCTACTAAGATTCACAGATTGGACTATGCGACTAGAAGTAACACCTCGTTTAAGCAGGTGATAACTTGAAGAACTGATTTTTTTTTCCAAGCATTCACTATATTGCATGTGGGATGAAAGCAATAGCAGACAATTTTTATTAAACATGGATCTGCACTGCTTTAGCTCTCTTGCACAACGCAGTGCAGCACCATATGCTAAAAGTATTAAATCTGCCCCATAGAGTGATGCTAAATACAAACTCATGCAGACTAATAAATGCAACAAAAAATCACATCAGGTAGTTTCTGTAATCGTGCCATTGGTTTTACAAAAAGCTGTTTACGTAGGTGTTTTCCACTTCAATTCTCCTGACGTTAAAGATCACATCAGTGATTATGTATCTAATCCGTTAGAAATGCATTGGTGTAAATCAATCCTTCCGTTTTAAAATTGTAAACCTTTAATAGTCGTTGCAACGCTTTGTTCTTTTTTTAATTAAATACCCATAATTGCGTTTTAAATTCTCAAACAAGTCTACACTAATCTATTATTATGAATGCTTTGGCTGTGACGTGAAAGGCATTAATTGTGGGTAAGTGGAGACTGCCTCAATAAAACTGAATATTCACAATCTGTACAGGGTACTGCATACGCATTAGGTGCACAACGAAATGTAACTCAACAATTAATAAAACAAACCAAGAGTGGAAAATTGAAATGGGAAATTTATGTATTTGGAACTTGCTTCTGACATGTAGAAAATGATTCATTTTCTATCAGAAAGATGCTGATTTTCCAGCAAAGTGCATCCAGTCAACCACAGTACAATATTTTTCTTCAAACATTGCTATTATCAATGGCTGACAAGTTATATTAGCTTCAAACTATGATAGGCTTGTTGCCATAGCTAAAGCTCTAGCGTACTCCGGCAATCACGCTTCTTACTGACACACAGAGTTATGAATTCAAAGCGGATTAGTTTCTAATTAAATTACATTTCATAAAGTGTGAAGGTAAGGTCTAATCATGTATATTGAGTACAGTCTGAACTGCGGCGTCTATAAAAATTTACAGTTGTAATAGAAATGCAAGAGGAGAGACATTTCCCTCAAAAGTAATCATGAGCGTATGAATTATATTGTACAACATTATAACTACTCATATTCACAATAGTTGTTAATATGATACATTGCAATTACGCACATGTCACAGAGACTTCACAATCATCTATCAATAAAGTTATGAGTTTTCGAGTCCAGGAAAAGTATCACAAACACCTATGCTGTTCCAGCACAGAGCCTAGAGCAGGTTTTCATATGCTTGCACTGTTTAATGTGCATTAATTTAACCACATATTTTCCCGAGTTACAGCATGGTTGTAGTCTGCACAGCTCGGAAACGCGTAGTAGGGTTTACCACTTTCTTTTTCCTATTTGTGCAGCCAGAAAACTACGAGACATTATGCATTAAATGAGTATGGTTCAACATTGCAAATTGTACAAAAATGCACTGGGCTCTGCTCTGACCCAGCGCAACTGTTCTTGATACAGCACCTCAATCCCTCTTTGATTGACTCAAACCTGCCATATTACAAGGTTGCACTGGTGCAGCAAACAGCACAAAAATAGAGGAAATTAACTCAGAAACCACTGTTAAACATATGTGACGTTCATGGTTTATAGAATATTTAAAATGAGGATTGGAGATTTAAAGAAAAATCCTAATCATGAACAGCATTTAGTGGGTGGCTTACGCGCTATCAAGATGGCAGCCCTTTTCTGAGCTCCGACGCACCGTGGAGCAACTTGTCTATTAAAGCCAGTATATAGCAGGACATCGGGACACACATACAGTGACACTCCTTGTTGGTGTAAAAGGTCATTTATTTAGGACAGGATTTAAACATAACATCAACTACAATTCAACTGTATACCCTCCTTTTAACAAGACCTTAACTTTTAACGATTCCCTTGCCTTCATTCTCTCCTCAAATAGCTCCCTTCAATTCTCCTACCGTAGACGCTCCCCTATTCCTCTCATGCCTTCCTTGCTTGTAACCTGCCCTCCCCCCACTCTGATCCTTCACCTCCTTGTTTTTCCCCCTGGAAGGGTGGACAAGCTCGCATCTGGCTCTCCACCCTCCCCCATCTCCTGCTACAACCACCAATCACCTGCCCTGAATGACTTCTAACCCCCTCTTAACAGCACTTCTTCTCTGCCGAAAACTAAAGTCACCTTTCTCTCCTTCCTTCTTATTGCCGGGTGGTTGGGTGGTCAAACAACCGACCTTCCTAAAACCCGGTTGTCGCGGAACAGAGGCCGACCCCACCCTTCCACCCCCCTTTTAAACCCATACCTAAAACCATCCCCCACTTACCTTTCCTCCAATCCGGCGCCCCTGCGCCACTTCCTGCCCTCCTGAACATGCCCGTGGAGAGACTAGAACGAGTCTCTCTCTACGCGGGCCCCTCCATCGGGACACACATACAGTGACACTCCTTGTTGGTGTAAAAGGTCATTTATTTAGGACAGGATTTAAACATAACATCAACTACAATTCAACTGTATACCCTCCTTTTAACAAGACCTTAACTTTTAACGATTCCCTTGCCTTCATTCTCTCCTCAAATAGCTCCCTTCAATTCTCCTACCGTAGACGCTCCCCTATTCCTCTCATGCCTTCCTTGCTTGTAACCTACCCCCACCACTCTGATCCTTCACCTCCTTGTTTTTCTCCCTGGAAGGGTGGACAAGCCTGCATCTGGCTCCCCACCCTCCCCCATCTCCTGCCAACCAGCGAAACCCACACGGCGTTTTGCTGCCCCACCCCAGGAAAAACAAACCGTTCCTGGTTATTGATTTCCTCCCCTCTTTTTATTTTTTATTTTTTTTATTAATCCCTGATCCACAGATTCACTCCCCATAAGCTCTCTAACATCAACCTTAACTCTGTTAGATAATACGCGTTTCCTAACTGTGACAAATGAACCCCGTCTGCTCGGAACAAAGCCTCCTCCTGCTCTTTTATGTCCTCGTGCTTCAACAGCTTGATCCCCTGAGCCCAGCAGAATACCCTCATTGCTCTGTTCAGCTTTTTCCGAGCCCGCTCAATGGCTTCGTGATTAAGTGCCCCTCTCCACTCCCTTCTTGGTACAAATTCTGTCCATACCAAACATGTCCCGCATAGTTTCTGCTTCAAAAGTTCCAAATCCCTCTGCATGAGCTGTATCAAAGTGAGCCCGATAGCTTCACCAAATCATTTTCCCCAAGATGAATCAGTAAGAGGTCAGACATCCCCACTGCGGCAAGTTACCCGTGATAAATGGGAGCAGGCTCCCCCACCACATACCACTCTTGCCCCACCAACGAACTTCATGGTGTCTGCTGGGCAGTCCCAATGATCTGCCGTAAATTTGCTTCTCCGCAAATTTCGCCGCCCAGTGTACGAATGAATGGCCGACCAGCCATGTCATCATCTTGTCTTTCTGCAGCCCGGCCACACATCCTGCAAAGAAAAAACACTGTAAAGACTGTCATGATAGGCTAAACCCCCCCCCCCACTCTGTCCTCATCACGGCCTGACATAGCGCTCGCAGCACCTAGATTTCCATCTACCTATAGCCTTGATCTTAGCCCAGTCCCAGCCTAGATGGGCTGCCGCTGTAGCTGCGCCAATCCTGAATGAATGCATGCCAAAATCCCCTGCACGCTGCCCCATCCGTCCAAGTGCCATTCTCATAACCTGTAACAACTGATAGCTAGTAAGCTTTTTCCCTGATGCGTGTACAAAGACCCCTGCATCGCCTGCCCTATTCAATCTTGCCTTGAAAACCATCCACTCTGTCACTGGGCATGCTATCTCAACTCCCCCTTTTTCCAGCCATACCCATTTACCTTTACCAAGCTGGTCTGTCTTCGAACGCCTAAGCCATATCCCCAGCCTTTCCCTGTGCATGCACACCTCTTTCACTCTTACCCCAATTTCTTTCCCTACCCCCAACAATTCGGACATTTGAAACGCGCAGAAGAACATCCAAATCATGCACAAACGAAATAAACCCACCTCAAACTCATCCGCACAACAAACTGGTAACACCTGCAGCAGCTCCAGCATTATTTAAAAATTAATGGGTTCCCTTGCCGGCTTGGACCCGTTGGCCCTGACCTTGCCCCAACCTTTCAGCATCTTTCCTAATAAATCATTATGTGCGGGGTCAAAACCAAAGAAAAGTTTCCCATAAAATGAAACGCCTGCCAACTTTCCCCCAATTGTGGCTGGGGATAAACCCTCCCCTATCAGAAAAAGCACAAAGCGTATGGCCCGCGCTTTGAGAGTCTGCGGGCCTTGTGCCCAAAAATTGCCCCCAAACGGCTCAAAAGATTGAAACTCCAACCATGCAAGCCTGTAACTGCGCCGCGTAGATACCGCTAAAGACATCTCCACCAGCCCCGTGATCATCACGCCCCCCACTCCCAAATGTCTGCCGGGACCGCTGTCTTGTTCCGTTCCGCTCCAGGTGCCAACTCGCGAAAACGCCGCCACTGTGAACGAGATAGGGAGTCTGCAATCTCGTTATGAACCCCAGGTATATGTGCAGCTTTAAAGATAACATTTAGAGATAAACTTTGAAGCATAAACTGACGCAATAAGCGCAAAACTCTGAGGTCCCTAGCCCTCTGCCTGTTAACCAGCTCTACTACTGTCATGTTGTCTACCTGGAAAATCACCGTCCTGTTGGCTAACTCTCGTCCCTACACTGCCAGTGCCACTAGTAGTGGAAAAAATTCCAGAAAAGCGATACTTCTCCCCTGACGCGACCATTGTGGAGGCCATGTTTCGGCGCATCATCTCCCATCCCTGTATATGCCAAAACCCGACGCTCCCGCCGCATCCGATTTTTTTTTAACCTGCCACACCATGTCCGAGTCACCAAAAGACATTGGTACCCCATTATATTTCTTCAAAAAGATCTCCCATACTTTGATGTCTTCCCTTAAAGCCAAGGAAACTCTTATCCTATGGTGTGGAAGCACTGCTCCTGCCATGGACAGCCCCAAACGTCTACAGAAAGTCCAAGCTCCCCTCACTACCCTACATGCAAAATTAAGGTACCCTAGCAGTTTTTGGGCCGTCCGCAAATCCATTTTACGAAGGATGCGCACTACTGCCAAAAATTCCAGAATTTCTGTCACTTTCGCTGCTGGCAATCTGGCCACTAGAGCTTCTGCATCTAGTTCAATGCCCCAAAAGGTCAAAATTGATAGTGGTCCTTCTGTTTTCTCCGGGGCCAGAGGCACTCCTGTCTGCTGTGCTTGCCTCTGGAAACCTTCCAAAGCCCGCCCACAAGCCCCGGATGCAACTGTTCCTACAAATAAGTAGTCATCTAGATAGTGAGCCACTGTCTTATGGCCACTCATTCTCACGAAAACCCACTGCAAGAAGGTGCTGAAAGTTTTGGAAAAAGTGCATGACATTGCACAGCCCATGGGCAGAACCCTATCCACATAGATGGCACCGTCCAGCTGCATGCCTAAAAGGTAAAAGTCTGCTGGGTGAATGGGTAGTAGTCTAAAAGCTGATTGAATGTCACATTTTGCCATTTCAGCGTTCCGCTCGCACTTTAAAACTAACTTCACTGCGTCATTGACTGATGCATAAATTACCTTGGTGTCCTCCTGAGCAATGAAGTCATTGACCAACGCACCTTCAGGCCATGACAGGTGAAGAATCAAATGAAACTCTCCCTGCGCTTTTTTGGGCACCACTCCCAATGGAGATATCATCAATGTATCACTCGGCCAGTCAAAAAACGGCCCAGCTATTCTACCCAGAGCCACTTCTTTTGCCAATTTGTCATGCACTACCTGAGGCTGCTCTTTAGCTGACCGCAAATTGTCCGCCCACCTCCTCTCTTGGGGACCTTGGTACCCTACTCTGAAACCTTCTTGAAAACCCCACTCCAATTGTCGTGCTTTTTCCCATCAGGGTAGATGCGCAACCAAGGCAACAAAATTTCCAGTCTAATTGGTGTAGGACCCCTTTGGTGCAGGAGCGCCGTGTGATCCCCTTCCCCTCGACGCTCGCCACTGCTCTGCGGGGCTGGAAAGGGAGAAACATTGAATGACTGGGTGACGACCCCCGCACTTGGAGCAATCATGTTTAAACCTGCACTGTGCTCGGGAACAAAACCCCTTGTTAAAGTTCCAGCAGGCCCAGTGGTGGCCCCCAGAGTTTTTGTAGCAGCGCCCGCCCCTCCCAGGGTGGGGCGTGCCTCAAAGGGCTTATATACCACTGGCAGTCCGCTCGCAGTATGCGTGGACGCCGCTGACTGCGCAGATGCCATCCATTGCATCCATAACTCTGGGTCTACGTCTCCCCAAGGTTTTTCGGGATTTACGCTCACCCGAGCTCTGAACTCCTCGTCATAACTAAGCCATGCATACCCCCAGAAATGCATCTGTGCCTTTCTAATAATGTCCATGTACTTGAAAAGCGCAATAGCCCTATCAGGGTATTTTTCGCAATATATACTGGCAAATATCAGAAATGCAGACGTCCAATTATCCATCGTAATAGGAACCCTGGGCCTACGCGCTAATTCCCACTCTTCCTCCTTGGAGCCTTCATTGGCCTGTATGTCCCTATGTAATAGCTTAAAAACATCCGTGTATTCATGCTTCCATATCCTAGCTTTTGTTTTCTCTGCTATATGGGACCCAAGGGGCATAGCCAAACCCATGTATGGAAGACGTTTCTTATGGCTCCCCCCCTTCTTGTCCTCTGCGTTCGTGTCTTCGCCCGTTGTCTGACTACCAGTCGTTGTATCAAGCGTGGAGGAGCCCTCTTTGTCCTTGCTAGCATCCCCCCCTTGTACCGAAACCGGACCTGGTGTCTCCAATACTGACCTGTCCCCCACGCCAATCGATTTACTTGTGCTTCTCTCCCTTGATGTCCCCCCCTTCACCCCAAACTGACCACCATCTCCCCTTACCTCTGACATTCTCGCCCAAATTCATTGGCACTCTCCTCAAAGTTGTACCACGCGGCATAGCTAGCCGCCCTCCTGCTGGCCCTTCCGGCACAAAGGTGTCCTGAAAAACAAAAGCAGAGGAAGAGGTTGCGCCGCTTTTGCGCCCTCGCCCCCCCCTTTTGACAGCACTCACCTCCTCATCCCGTATCTCATCATCTTCCCATTCGTCCCCGTCGTCCTCATAGTCCAGTTCCAAGAAATCCTCTCCTCCCCACTTGCCCTTGTTTTCCGCATATCCCCTTGCCTTAGTTGGTATAGCCTCTGTTTCTTCCGGACCCGTATGGCGCACACCATCGCCGTAGTACCCGCGCTCCCCCGGGGTAGAGAAGGCCACCGCTGACCCCTCCATTGCTTCGTACCAACGCGCTTGGGCCGTGTCGCGCCCAGTTGGCATCACCCTTCTCCTGCCAACCTCAGCCGCTGGCATTGATTTACTTCTTCCCCGTGGCCGTATGTGCCACCAGGGTTTCCTGCGCCGACCTGCCCCTCGGCCGCACCAGCCTCTTGTCCCCGGCCCGTTTCTGACTGTGGTACCCAAACCCAGGTTCCTCCGCCCACCCCAGACGGTTGTATCCCCTTGTTATCTCTGGACGCTCTGGCCCTTTTGAATGCCTCACTCCGTGTGCCTGCTTCCTCCCTGCACAACTGGGCCCACCTGGCCTCCGTTTCGACCACAATCCTGCGCTGTTCGCGGATCCTGGCTTCTAGGTCCCAGGTTTCTGCCTGATCCCATGTTCCTTGTGAGAAAGGGACTGGGGCCCCCATGGTCCCGGCCTCTTCCGATGTTTTGTGTTTCGCTAATCTGGACTGACGAGGGGCTGCCCTGGGTCTAGCCGCCCCCCCTCTGGGTTTCCCCGCATATTTGCCTCGTTTTCTCACTGGGGCCCCGGAGCCCCCCGGGCTGCCGCCCTCCCCCTTGTGGCATGACAAGTCTAACGGAGCAAATTCTCCACTTGGCCACGGTAAGGGCTGCTCGCTCCCTCCGCTTTGTAATACTGGGCCCTCCGCCCCACCCGTGTGCCCCTCCGCACCGGGGGGCCCGGCCACTGCTGTTGTGCTACCTGCACCTGCATCCCCTGGGCCTGCGTCCTGCGTGCCCTGGGCTTCTCCGCTAAACATCAAAGGGCTATGTGTGCTGGGAATCCCCGGCCGCACCCCTGGTTCCTGACCTGGTGCCCCGGGCCCCTCATCCTTGTCCCCGTCTGAATCCTGAGACTCGCATGCGGCGATTACCGCTGCGACCCGGCTGGATGCGGCCCTTGTCGCCCGTGACATCCCTACCCAGGCCTGGTCTAGCACCCCCAGCCTGAGTAAATCCACCCGGCCGGCCTCGCCCAAAACGCAAAGCGCGGCCCTCTCTGCCTCCGTGTCGTGGCTGTTGCCATGGCGCCGCCGGTGTCGCTCTCTGTACTGCTGTGTGGCCCTAATGCCGCTATAACCTGACCCGCTGTTCACGAATGGTGGTCGGTGACACTATCCTATTTTGATCCCAACACGTCCTGCTGGCCTGCCAGGTCGATGCCCAGCGTTGGCTCCTATGGCCCCGTTGCTGCCTTTGCCCCCCCCCGGGCCCTTCTGGTGGGGCTTTGCCCCTTTGTGGCCCTGCTGCTGTTTTTTTTTTTTTTTAATACCCCCTCGTGACCCTGAATTGATTATATTTTACTTACAAAACCCTTACTCGCTTCTACATAAACATCTGAAATAGGTTCTATTTTTATCTCAGATCATTCACCAGTAAGCATCCTTAGATTTATCTCACACTGACTCCAAAACTGGCTGATGGAAATTTAATAACTCCCTATTATCTGATCCTCATGTTCTAACTTGTTGTGTAGCCATTTTAGACATAGCTCCATGCACGTTATTTTAGCATACTAGGCCTGCCGCTGTGCACTTTAACCTAGAGATATTTTAGTTGGCTTTATTTTATTATTGTTATATTAGCCATTTGTACGGTCTTGTTTTATTTCTCTCAATCTAACTGTTTTTGCACAGGCCAGTACTATGTACTCAAACAACATTCTTGCTCACTCTGTGCTTCTTTCAAGGCTGCAGTAAGATAGGTTGCCGATGAATGTGGTACAAGTTTTGTCTCTGACATTCATAGGAAAACACCCATCCTTACGTAGGGACATTTTCTTAGAACATCAGCTGTTTTATTATAAAAACACTCCAATGTCCCTTACACGTTAGAGGGAGATTCCAGCCAGAGAAACACAACTGTTTGCTGATTGCTGAACGCTTTGCTACAGCTGCTTATGCACGCTTCAGGCCTTTGATCAGGTACGGGGGATCATGTCTTCCCAGGGGAACCTGAAGGGCAGAATTAGAGCTTAACATGCTGTGCTCTATTATAGCCTAGGTAGGAATCAGTCTATCGACTCTAGTGACAATATGGTAGCGCTATTTCTATGCTTTACTCACCTTGTCACAATTTTAATCTTGTCATGCTGTATCACCCTGGTTATTGCAGCTCATGCTTTGCTATCTAAGAATCAGTCACTTCATTAAAATCTTATTGAAACATATACTGCCTCTGTTTGTCATTGTGTATGTGAGACTAATGTAACTGAGAGAAATGGATGAGACCTGAGTGACCACGATTTCCCTGAGAAATCAATTATGTCATGCGCTTGGCTGCCCAATCATCCCGCCCTTGGATGGAGATGAGGCACTGCTAGTTAGCCGGAGCATAACCCCGATTGGAGCAACAGATGTCACCTGTAGTGGGTCAGACTCAGTCTCCCACACTGCAGCGATTCTGCCGCTCAAAATCCAGTAGTCTCATTAGAATAATGAGAGCCTACGCGACATGGTGCAGCTCTAATTTTCGGGTCCCACTCTCTCACTATATACCAAGAAACCTCAGCACTATATCCAGAGACACCAATGGTATTGAGGATTTCCTCCTCAGCAAAAGTAGGGAACACCTATCTGATGCTGGGTGTTGTTCAAGCTGAAACCTTAAAAGGATAATTCCCAGTTGGTGTGGACATCTCTGAACAAATTTACCATCTAATATGGCAAATCCACAGCAGGTAGCAATTGCAGTCAATATGAGACAACCTCTGACTGCACATTTATTGGCAAATGGTCTAACGGCCCAGGGGGGTCAAGTCACATTTGTTTTTGAGGCAGATGCAGCTTATAGAACAGAACTCTTCTATTCATGGGTCACATTTACAGCAATTAATGAGAACACAAATACATTTCATCAGTATACACCTGCAAACATACCTGGACGATACAGAGCATACACATATTTAGAAATACCTTTATGATATGAAGAACATCATAATTGGCTTGATGGCGCCCTACTCCACACAATTTTACCAGTTAGGTTAGGTCCACTAATTAATGATGGTCCTACCTGGCCTTTATTGGACACTTATACACCTAATCCTGCAGTAGCAAACTTAGCAGTAGCTGAAGTCTGTCACTTATATACTGAGCTGACGGCAATATACAGATGTTTAGTACAGTTTGTAATCCAAACATTAAATACAAACCCAGCGTGTACTGCTCCAGCGCAACTACATGCCGTAAAACCAGGCATTCATCCTGCAACTGTACATTCGATTATGGGTAAGGTACCCGCCAAACGAGAAGAAATTCTTTTTTGGTTAGCTCAAAAAATAAATGCACTGGAAGCAGTTTTTCCCCATACAGGACCTCAGGATAAACACAGAATACTAACGATGTGCTTGCCATTTGGGATGGTTCCCACAGTAGATAACTGTAATACATGGGACACAGTATTTGCCGCGCTCTATACTACCGCACACGGTACACCAACACTTGCCAACTTACCGGAAGTGTTAAAACAAATTCAAGATGAATACTGGGCTCCCCCAGCCCTAGATTTGGGGATGCAATTAATGGGCAACTTTGCCACAGTATCCTCAATTATTTTAAGTAACCTTAAAGGGGAAGCGGTTGCATTAGCGGTGCGCATGCGGCTCCGGGATGTTCCTCAACAGGATCAAGAACATGAGTTGCCAAAGATTATCACAGAGACCTACTCTAGTATTGGTCGAGATAGTCTAGGGGCCAGACCAACAAAACCACAATTTCAGGATAAATCTAATAAAGATTTTTCCAAGCAAGCTCCTGAGGGTAATAAGAAATGCTGGGATAAAAAAACAACAAACTCCTAAAAAAGAAAGGGGAGAATCTGCACGCATGGAGACCCCACCGAATAGATATAATCTACGACATAGAGATAATATTAAAACGCCTGACAGATATCAATATTCTGATATGCGCCAATCTCGTTTCTTTCAGGACTCATCGGAAAAATACAGTGAGAGAGGTAGGCCGTCAGAGCGAAGAACAGAGAACGTGAAACAGTGTCAGGAATCACAACGCTCAACAGAGATTTTTGTTAAAAAGGAAGAGATACTTCCCCAACAAAAACCCCAATTTAAAAAGAAAAAGGTGGCAGCAGTTGCAGTTTGACATGCCACTCAAGAAGAGGGTCCTCTTGAAGAACAGGAAGTGGGCGCTAGCACTGCTAGACAGTGCGGCAAAGGTCACAATAGTTTGCCGGAATATTCTAGAGCATCTGGAGGTGAAAGCAACTGATGACTTTCTACAAGTAGAAACTACGGACATGCGTGTCTCCGCGCCGGATAGGGTGTACAAAGTAATGTTACAGTTAGAAGGATACATTGAATGCACAATAGACTCAATCCTTTGGGTTCGCGTGGTAAACATATACGATATCTTGTTGGCCGAACAAGATTGGCCACCTGAAATTGTCCGTACCTGCCCATGTGGAGAAGATGTTATTAAACCTTCTTTCTCGCCCCTTGTCCCAAGGAACTCCTGGAATCCTATGCCATCGATTGGGCATTGGCACAGGCACACATGTTATATCGCAACCACGTAGGTTGGGATAAAGAATCACCCTACCACGTAAATCCTATTAGAAATCAACCCCAACCTCAGCCCCAATATTCAATAAAACACAATGCTAGAGCACCTGTGAGAGAAATCCTCACACAACTAGAGTACCAGGGCTTAATTGAACCCTGTGTCTCCCCAATGAATAATCCTTTATTCCCAGTAGCTAAACCGGACCATTCATACAGAATAGTCTTAGATTGCAGACACTTAAACAGTCATACACACACATATGCTATCCAGAACTCACATAGCACAGCACTGATGAACAACATAGTGCCCAAAATATACAAAACACACTGGACATTTCCAATTTTTTTTTCTGCCAGAATATAGCACCTGAGAGTTGAGACTTAACAAGTTTCAGTGCACTATGGTCCCAGAAAAATTCTTGTTGTTTACCCCAGGGGTACAAGAACAGTCCAGGACTGTTCGCGGCTCATGTGACTTCAATCTTGCACAACATTCATCTTGAAGCATTGTCCTATGTAGATGATATCTGTCTCACAGATGATGAATTGCTACAACATTTAAGATGGGTAGCCCGCATTGGTGTGGGATTTGCTGAATTTAGTTACAAATTAAATTTAAAAAAAATGAAAATAGCCTTCCTTATCGCCCTGTTTCCGGGATATGAGCTATTGAGTGAAGGAAAGAGCCTAGCGCACAAATCTTGCAAAAATGCGCACAATTAGAACCTCCAAACACCCTTAAAAACTCTAATCTCTATTGGTTTCCTAAATTTTGGCAGAACTTACATTCCTAATTATGCAACACGCATGAAACATTTATATGACTTAATACGTCCAGACTTTTCCAGTAAATTTTGGACAGTCGAACACACACACATTCTCAGAGACCTGCAGACAGACATGCTTGCAGCACAGCATCTACACTCAAGTGACAATAAAACACACTTGGTCATCAGAGTAATTGCTGGTGCCATTGGTTTCACCTATGTTTCTTTTAATGAAGGTGAGACTGTCCAGATTGTATACAAATCTGACTTGTACAGAACAACGCTTTGCTCCCACTGAGAAAATTCTCACTACTGTTCAGATTGCTGTCATTAAATAAAGACCACTAGCGCAGGGAAAAAGCATTATTGTTGTCTCCCCGATCCCAGCCCTTGAGGCTGTCACCAAAGTCAGTGTTCCAAACGCGAAAGCATTACATCTCGTTGGATACAATGGCCCACGTCTTTGACAGCCACTGATGTAGACTACATTTTTGACCCAAAATTATAAACTCAAGAATTTTGCAATATGAACTAGAATACCCAGTTCCTGCAAACTCACTGCCTATTGATCTTTATCAAAGAGTCATGTACACCGATGGCTCAGCTCAACCTGCAATTGGCACAAAACATCAATACTCTGCTGCTTCCGTAGTCATAAATGGCTACATGGAGGATAATACATTTTGTCCCCACCATATATACATGCAAACCCTAGGGGATTGTACAGCACAACTAGCAGAGCTAAAGGCTCTGGTGATTGCACTGGAACATACGGATCCTGCACAGCTAACACTGACTGTTTGTGATTCGTTCTATTGTGTCCAGTCCTTCAATGAATACCTGCATTACTGGCGCCAGAATGGGTTCCGAGATTCTAAAGACATCACCATTAAACACAGACTTCTGTGGGGGAAATTAGTGGATCTTAAGGAAACGCTACCAAATGTCCATGTTGTACATACACTTGGACACTGGCGTTTTGGAATACACGTTGTTGGAAATACACTGGCTGATGAAGCCGCAAAGTCAGCAGTAGCTACGGCCACTGTTGCTGCAGTAACCGCTTAGGTGCGAAACCGGACGAAGACATATGGGCTGCTGTGAAAGCTACTGTTGATGGTACACCCGATCCAAAAGCATTTCCTGCTAAATATTCCTACCGAATGGGAGGCTGTCTAAACGCTGAGGTTAAGATACCAGGCATAGGGGTTCGAGATATTCCCAACAAAGATGTAAGATCAGAGTTGATTAAAGCAGCGCATAAGTGGATGTCATCTGCCCATGCTGGCGTGGCGGCTACAATATCATTATTACAAACCTGTTATTGGTGGCCAGGCCTATACAAAGAAGCCAAGCAGTATGTCCTTTGTTGTGACATCTGCCAACAAATGAAAGTTTCCACTGCTAAACGCCCGCCGCAAACACCCCTCCTAATTTCCAACAAACCCTTACAGTATGTGTACTTGGACCATTGCGGTCCCCTAACACATGGCACTGCATACAAATACATTTTAGTCGCTGTTGACTAGTGCTCCAGATTTCTATAGGTGTAGCCACAACCCTCGGCTGACACTCGGACTGTTATTATAGATTTGCAAGACTTTATTGGTACATATGCAGTTGTGTCTTTCCACTCAGACCAGGGCCCTGCTTTTGTCTCAAGGGCATTTAGGGATGCCATGGCTTCGTTGAGGGTCCAACTCCAGTACTCGTCTCCATTTAATCTCGAGGGACATAGTGTAGTGGAGTGATTAAACCATGATTTAAACCAATCCGTAACAGCCAGAGTCTTAGGTACGGGTCGTAGTTGGCTTAACCACCTGGATGGAGTCCAGATAGCACTTAACAATCTGCCTAGAAGGTCCCTGGGAGGTCTTACTTCATATGAGTGCCTGTTTGGAACTCAAATGTATGTTCCAGATCTTGATGGTCATGGTGTGGAGGCGGCAGAGACACCCTTTGACATAAATGAACGTGTCACTGTCTTACAGGACTTGCAAAAGTTCAGTGATGACAACGCTTCTGCCAGTGCTGCCTCCACAGGAATTAAGGATGTATCTGTAATGCCTACAGGCTGGATTCCTAAGGTCAGGGATCTATTACATGAAAAGGTTGCTATGTAAAAGGAATTTGGCCCTTCTTATCATGCACCAGTCCCAGTCTTGGGAATACACAGTACCAGAACTGTCAGTCTACCACCGTTGGCAGGTGTCAAAGAAAATCACTTTGTCTCCATCGACAATGTCAAGCTACACCATGTGGCCGATCCTGCATAGCTGACCAAAAGGAACAGCCAGTAGTTCCCGAATCCCTCTCACTACTGGTCAAGAAGTTCCTCTACAGGTTGTAAGCAGCAACGCTGACACCTCTCCGAGCTTGGGGAGGGAGGAAAATGATCTTGCGTTGGCTCCACTAACATCAAAGAATACAGAAATAACTGATCAATTCGACACAACTTCAAAACAGATGGATGCTGCCATTTACTCTGAGACACTGCGGGAAACACCCACTCCACCTACAGATATGGCTACAGTTTTTGCACAAACTGCATCTGGATACTTTGCCGACATTAACGACAAAGTTTCGGACTCATTCACCTCTTCGACACCTGAACAGTCAAAAACATGTAAGCTGATAAACTAGCTTAAAGCAATTTACTTTATTCTTCCATGAAACTATCTGTGGCTTTCCTTGACTGTACTAGCTTTCCTATTTTTGATTGGGGTTGTCATAATATTCTTTTTATTAATACATGGTCAATTTCTCCTGAAAAATCAACAGTTGAACTGGTGGATGAGGTCCTAAAACCACATTTTTCTTCTCACATGTTCCGCAGAGACTTGTCTTTTGTCAACATTTCTGCCATACCAATTCCTTATGGGATTGTTTGGGATAAAGTAACATTTGATATAAACGCCCTACAGAGGTCATTCAAATACCATATGTGTTTAAACTTTCAATGAACGATAAATTAATACCCAGAGATGTTTCTGATGATTGGGATGTGAAAACAGTTGATTTTATGATGACTGAATTGCAGTATTACACTGTCTTTGAAAACGAAGATGTTTATCAATCTAAAGAGAATTATGGTGATATGTTTTGCTATAATTATTATGGGCACCATTTCATCCACAGAGCAAGTACCCCATAGACAGTTTTTAATTACACACAATGGGAACATTGTCCGACTCCACCGCAAGGGAGTTCTAAAACATATTCTGAAAAATGTACATATTTTTCTTGGCATGATGTTAAAAATGCTGAGTCATATTATTTTAAATTGCCACCGACAGCAAATGTACGTATACTAATGACAAATACCAAATTTATTTATGCAGATTCCTTTGTTTCCTGGTTGACTATCGAAGGCAATGAATATTGGCTGAAGTCGATTGATTTAAAAAGTGTGTGGGGAACTAGACATTGGCAAATACAGGAGACGGAGGCTTTATTTAGAGCATGCCTGATACCTGTTCAAATGATATTTGTAAATGAAACTGTACAACAAACAAGTTGTTTAGGCTTAGCAAAAATTAAGGAATTGAACATGCCCCGTATTCCTGCACAAGCAAAATTTTATAAATGGCAAAAATATATAAATGCAACTGAAGTTCAGCTTGATGAATGGGTCCAGAATGGCACGTTTAATGCTTCACTGTCATGTCCTGGCAGGTGGTTATTGTTGCTAATAGATACCAATTGGTGTCATAAACGTTTTATAAACTCCATGGGGGTTTTTAGAACTAGTAGTCCGGACCCTTGCTATATATCGTCTGAACATGCAGGTGTAGTAGCAACATACAGTGTAGGGAAGCTATGCCAGCAATGGTTATGGAGTTCCTCACTAGATGCGGTTAGAGAACATCTCAGTCTCCTGTCTAATAACACCGACCTATAGGACTTCCTGTTAGGCCCCAGAAAACAATGCAGAAAGAGCTTCTTATATGAAGTATATGATGAAATTTGGAAGCTTTCCCAACAGGAAGCCGCTGCCCGGTTAAGGCAAATTGACCAAGAAAACTTACAGACAGCATTAGCTGTTGTAGATAATGGGATTAATATCCTGTCCAACCGGATATACACCTTAAATAACATCAGCTCTTCTGCTATAGACATCATGCAAACAGATATGTCTTCCTTACACCATGGACTAAGGTACATTATGCAGTTGGGTTGGACACTTCAAACACTGAACGCAGGTTGCGTTCCCTGGCAACAAGTCAGCGCAAGGGAAATATTTTCTATATTTAATTTAACGCAACAACAACTAATGGCTAAGAAAGAAGCGACTTATGTCATGCTGAACACCGAAAGGTTACCTTTTACTGTGGCTGAAATACCACCTGCAGAGTGGTTAATACACAGGGTCATTAATCGGCCTATTTCCACACTTCAATTCACCTCCTGTTTAAAACACTTTCCGGTAGGCAGATATGAAAGGCTGGGAGATAGTTACATCCATGAGGTGTAGGAGCTACCCTTCTCGTACAAATGTCTCAGTGGCATCAAAGAAGTCTTTCTTAGCGGCAGGAAATGCAAGACTTCTGTCAGCCATTCAATGGTTTGTAAACAGCTATCCTTGCATGGGGCGAGTAACGCGTCTGCTGCACACTTGGTTGTTATCTGAAGGGAGTTCCAGTCCCCTTGATTAGACCTACGTTCCAGGTGCTTTCAAACGGCAGCTATATTCTCCTCAATGGTAAAGACTGTTGTGGGATGCAAGCCTGAATAGTTTATGTTGTTTTGGTCTCTAAGATTGTTACATGCTGCGGGAACATACTTTTTCCTCCCACTAGAATTAAAGAGGTAGCTGACATTTGGCCCCGTAATGCTACTTCTAATGTGAATTTTGACAAGTTGAGCAGACTCAAAGCTTTACTGTTTCAAAAACATGTGGCTCTCACATCTGCACGCGAGACCTACACACTTCAGGTGGCAATGTCGTCCGCAAAGATACAGTCCCTCTTAAGTACCAACATTCTGAGACACCTTGGTAAACTCGTGGGATGAATATTTAATGTGTCCAGTACTACTGAAATCACACATTTCTTTAAGGATGTTGGTTCTGGTTTTGTTCACACCTTCTCCTCATTATTCGGTTTAATACCATCAGCCATTCACTCAATATTCTCCAGTATTCAGGGGATTTCCAATAACTTTGGCTATAATAGTTGGCATTTGGCTGTTGCTATTTTTCATGTGCAATGGCTGTCCCACCACAACAAGGAGGAATGAGAGCGCTCCCATCAGCGCAGCTGTGTCGTGAACGCATGATGCAGTATTTTGGAGCAACACCCCTGGAGCAATTGGAGTGTGACTGATCTTTGTCATTCAGACTGGTTCTGCATTGTGTGAAGCCTGTGTTTCCATGCCTCTGGTGCTCTTTCGAACATGCACTGGAAGTTTATCTTTCTATGTAGCGATTGCTTTCACTGGACACCGATCTGTTGATGTTCTCGCTGATGGCTCATTACCAGACATGCACGTTGAGGGTGCGTTTGCTACGGGAAGCTGCTTATGAGTTGTCCTTCCTGGAGGATCCGGCTCTTAACTCATTATTGGGCACACCACGAATGCTGCCTTGGCTGAGGCTATGGAACACGACTGCTCCTTGGTCCTTCTCGGCGATGCCGTTCCAACTTTAACACCAGCCGAAGTGGAAGATTTCCTGTCCTTCATTGTCCCACAATCGATTGGAAATTCTAAAGATAACTATGACTCTTGAAATTCGGTCCTTTTATGCCACATGTTAACATTCTAAATTGTCCTTTTACATATGCTCATGTGTCCCTTTAACTTGTCATTATTGAAATTTTTTACATATATATCTTAGGTTGAGTTTTAGTAGTTTTTGTGTATATTTAGGCTTTGAACCACCTTCAACCGACTAGGGGAGAGTGTTGTGTAGCCATTTTAGTCATAGCTCCATGCACATTATTTTAGACTAGGCCTGCTGCTGTGCACTTTAACCTAGATATATTTTATTTGGCTTTATTTTATTATTGTTATAATGGCCATTTTTACGGTCTTGTTTTATTTCTCTCTATCTAACTGTTTTTGCCTAGGCCAGCACTATGTTCTCAAAGACATTCTTGCTCACTCTGTGCTTGTTTCAAGGCTGCAGTAAGATAGGTTGCCGATGAACTTGGTACAAGTTTTGTCTCTGACATTCATAGAAAAACACACATCCCTATGTAGGGATATTTTCTTAGAACATCAGCTGTTTTATTATAAAAACACTTCCCTGGCCCTTTCCTTGGATGCTGAAAAAGCGTGTGACTGCATTAATTGGCAATATACGTTTACCACTTATCACTGGTTTGGCTTTGGTCCAAAATGTTTCTCTTTTATAAAATTACTGTATTCCAATCCCTGTGCTAGTGTTTTTGTAAATGGTTGTTTTTCTCCTTAATTTACTTTACATGGAGGAACTAGACAAGGTTACCCTCTTACCCCTTCATTATCTGATCTCTTCCTAGAACCCTTTCTTGATTGAATATATTACAATACTCTCATCTCAGGATTTAAACAATAATCCCTAAAGGGTAACTCATCTGCCTACGCAGCTATTGTGTTTATTAATATATCACCTCCCTGGATCCCTTCATACAGGAGATCACCTTATATTCTAGTATTTCTGGATATACACTTATTTAACAAAACTGAAAATGTACCTTTGCACTCCTTGTGTTCTCAATATATGTTTGCTAATACTAGTTTCACATTGTGTCACTCCAAAATTGAATATCTTGGTGTTTGGTACCCTTCTAGCATATCTACCACACTTAGCCCTATTCAGGTGCAAGTGTCAGATCCTCCCACCACTCTAGCTCAGGATATGCAGGGCACACCTGAGCTCCCTTTGTGTGAGTGTCTAGAGTGAATTCACAAACAGCCCAATTGTCATTGTGACCCAGACGTTCTTTCCACAGACAGGCAGAGGCACGGAACGGTTAAGAAAGGTTAAGCATAAAAATGCCCACTTTCTAAAGGTGGCATTTTCAAACTTAAACTTTAAAAACCAACTTCACCAAAAGATGTATTTTTAAACTGTGATTTCAGAGACCCCAAACTCCAAATCTCTGTCTGCTCCCACTGAGAAATTACACTTGAAAGATATTTCAAGGCGATCCCCATGTTACCCACTGGGAGAGATAGGCCTTGCAGTAGTGAAAACGGAATTTAGCAATACTTCACTATCAAGATACGTAAAACACACCAGTACATGTCCTACCTTTTAAAAATACTATACCCTGCCCATAGGGCTGCCTTGGGCATACCTCAGGGGTGACTGACATACAGCAAAAGGGAAGATTTGGGCCAGTAAAGTGGATGCACTTGACACATTGAAATGGCAGTTTAAAACTGCACACACAGACACTGCAATGGCTGGTCTGAGACATGCTTGCAGGGCTACTCATGTGGGCGGCACAATCAGTGCTGCAGGCCCTCTAGTAGCATTTAGTTTCCAGGCCCTGGGAACACATGGTACATTATGCCAGGACCTTACTAGTAAATCAAATGTACCAATCATGGATAAACCAATCACCCATACAATTTTAGACATACAGCATATGCACTTCAGCACTGGTTAGCAGTGGTAAAGTGTCCAAAGTCCTAAAGCCAGCAAAAACAGGTCAGAAAAAATAGGAGGAAGATCCACGTTCACACTCACTATGTGTGCTGCACCACACTTCACACTTCATATATTGTACTTCACACAAGCACACATACATCCACCACACCCTTTCCTTGCACACACACTGCACAGCACTATTTCTCTCATGTACTGTATTCCTCCCAGGCATAGATACACCAAGCACACGTACTGCACAGTACTGCTTCATCCTTGTACTGTACCCTTCCCAGGCACACACACAAGTAGGAAGAGTCACCACTCCTGTGCTGTGCAGCACTACACACCTACCTGATGTGGGCCAAGGATGAGTTAAGCACATAGCAGTGGAACATTTAAAAAGGTGAGTGAGCCTGTAGGCCTCACCCCAGTGACACTAGGTAAAAAGGGCCTGTTCACTACCTACTGATTACTGCACAGTAGGCTGCCTAATAGTTCCTTGTACGTAGAATAAGTAAAAGACCGCCAAAGGCGCGGGCGTCACAATACTGCCAGTGCTGCCGGTATGCGTGGCACCCTATTTTGACATTTCCGCTGGGCCAGCGGATGGAAACAGTGTTTCCGTCTGTTGGCCCAGCGGAAAATTCACATCAACATTAAAGCCAGCTCATAATAGAGCCGGTGGCAATGGTGATGTTCAGCGGGTGCAGCAGCACCTGTCACGCATTTCGGGCAGTGAAATGCGCGATGGGGCTGTGCCTGGGGGCCCCTGCACTGAGGATCTTGTTACACAGATGTTTAGAGACTGACCTCCACCATATGCGATGCATGAGGGGGGTCCGAGTACTAGTTCTGCTCCAACAGCTGGGCACAGGCAGTGGGAACAGTGAGTCCAGTACAGGTTAATGGTGAGCAAATATTGAATGGGATGCGGGGTGACTCTAGTGTTTTGACTACTTCAGTGGTTCAGACACAGTTGCATCTGCCTTCGATGGATAAAGGTCCTTGTTGGATCTTATTCCATTTGTCGCGCTTACTGATGCTGTAAATGGACTGAATGTAAGACAGAGCCTGAAGTTGTTGATTCTGCAGACTACAAGTGCAGTGGTACAACAGTCACCACCACTGAATGCAAGTAACATTACGTTACAGGGATTGACAGCACAACAGCTGAATGAATGGTTAGACAATTTAAAGACACCACAAAATACATCTAAAGGGGAAGAGCAGATTGATCATGTTAGGTTGATCACGGAAGCAACTGAACTAGCTGAAAGATCAATGGGGGTGAATAGGCTAGAATCCTATACTGAAGCAGAATTGAGACACATTTGTCCCAGAGTTAAAAAAGAAGTGAGCAAGGTGCATCAGAAACTGGCAGATTTGGCAGAAAAACATGACATAGACCTTGAGAAAACAAAGTGCTTGAAAAGGAGTTATAGATTAGATTTCGAGGCAAAGGATTTTGAGCACATGAGATCAGCCAGAATGAAAGCACAACTTAAAGAATTACTGCAGAGTGCACAAATTTGGGGAGCATTAGAAAAGTGGGAAGGCAGATGGGCAAAGAAGAAGGATAAATGGAAACAGGATTCACAAGAAGGGTCTGAAAGTGTACAGATGAGGATCCAGTAAAGGTTCTGCCAATGAGAGAAATTCCAGGGGGGGCAGTTTGTTCATGTTCCTTGGCATAGGAGTGACATTCTGTTGTTCACAAATGATTATCCAAAATTGAGGGAAAAACCGTTCGAGTGGTATCAGCAGAAAGACAGGTTTGTGAAGCTTTCAAAATGTCTCTGGGAAGATGTGAATACTTTGTTGGAAATAGTGGTTCCAGCTGATTTGTGGGTCGAATGCAAAAGAGAAGTAGATTGGCCGACAAGTGAGCTAGAAAGGGACAGGACTACAGGTGCACCATCACCTGAAGTAGTGAAGCATTATTATAAGGTGATTGAGTTCCTGAAGACAAGCATTTTGCCTAAAAATATTGATTGGCAGAGAATTGTTCAGACAGTACAGGAGGTAAAGGAGTTGATACATGCGTAAAATGAGAGATTGTTAAAAGCGTTCAAGGAGTACAGTGGCAAGAAATTGATCGAACCAAAAGATATGTTGCATTTTGTGTTCAGGTTTGTGGAAGGACTGAGACCTGAAATAAGTCAGATGAATAAGAGTCATTTGATTTGTTGGCAAGCAAAGCCAATTGATGAGGTGTTGCAGTATGTGAAATACTGTAATGATGAAATCGAATTGAAGCAGAAAAAGTTAAAGGAGAAAGCGATGGTGAAGCAGATAAAGGCAGCTCAAACAGGAGTACCGGGAACTTTTGTGCAGCAGATACCCCAGCAGCAGGGAACTGCTATGTTCCAGCCTCAGGTGAGAGGTAGGAGATGCAGAATTAATATAAATCGTGGTCCAGATTTGAAAACTGTGGTGGTTCAAAATGATGTGCAAGGGATGAAGAAAATGTTACTGTGTCACATTTGGGGGGCCGTGGGACACTGGAAGTGGGAGTGTCCAACGATGGTGCAGGAAGGTGTTGTTCAGCAGAATGGTGATGTCAATACAATGCAAAATGTAAGAGTGCCCAGAATGAGAGGTGTTAATACAAATTTTCAGAGTAACATGAATCAGCAGCAAGTGCCAAGGGCACAGATAACATAGTTGCAGCCAATACAGCACCAGGTTCCCGTGGTACCAAGACAGCAAATGCAGGTATCTCAAGCCCCGATGGAACAGCAACAGATAATGCTTACTCCACAGGTCACAGGTCAGAGGCAAGACTGAAATAGTGGCACAGTGCACCAATTCCCGTTACACAGTGAGAATGAAAAAAATGGTGATTGGACGAGCGACAGTTCATATGAGGAGCCATGCGTGCTTGCAGCATCCTTAGAAGTAGATCAGTGGGGTCCCTATGTGAAGGGGAAGGTGATGGGTCTCAAGGTTTCATTCTTGGTAAATATAGGAGCTACACCTCAACTGTAAGGAGTGCAGAGGTTCAGAATTTACCTCTTTCAGGAAGAACGGTCCAGGTCGTAAGGGTCACAAACAAACATTTGACCAACCCGATTACAGATCCATTGCAAGTTGAGATTGGCAACTTTCAGGGACTACACAAGTTTGTGGTCTATGGTTCGAGTCCAGTATCCCCACTGGGAAGGGACTTATTGTGTAAAACACGGTGTTCAATTAATTGTTCAACAGATGGAATTGAGATTGAGATTCAGACAAATAGCGATGATGATGAGATTACAAATTAAGAGTATCCATTGATTGGGGTTTTCCCTATGTTCACAATGAAAGAGTTGCATGCAGACTTGCAGGGAACAGTGCAGGAAAACGTGTGGGACTTAACAGGAAAAGAAGTGGGTTTGATCAAGGCAGTGGAACCGGTTAAAGTCACTTTGAAGCCAAACGTAGTGTTTCCACAGCTTCCACAGTACAATATGCGACAAGATGTCTTGATGAAAGTGGCACAGATAATTGGAGACTTTGTGAAGCAGGGAGTTTTAAAGGAAGTGTTGAGCAGCCCATTTATTCACCGATAATGGGATTAAAGAAGCCATGTAGGAAAGTATGAATTGTTCAAGATTTGAGAAAAGTGAATGACATGGTGGTCAAGTGTTGCCCCGTAGTGGCAAATCCAGCAGTAATAATGTTTCAGATACCATGCGATGCAGAATGGTTCACAGTGGTTGATTAGTCACAAGCTTTCTTTTCTATTCCTCTTCATGAAGATAGTCAGTTTCTTTTTTAGTTTCAAATTCCTAGACAGAGTCTACAGCTGGTGCAGGCTTCCTCAAGGGTATACGGAGTCTCCATCCTTGTTTAATCAGATCCTGAAAAAGAACTTGGAGTCATTGGAATTACCGTTTCAATCTTCTCTGGTACAATACATTGACGATTTGTTGATTGCTTCCAAGACAAGGGACGAGTGTAAGTACGACTCAATTGCCCTATTGAATCATTTGGGAAAGTTTGGTCATAAGGTGTCACCATTGAAGTTGCAGTACTGTCAGAAAATGGTAAAGTACTTGGGTCACAAAATTGAGAAGGGGTCAAGGAAAATATCCAGAGAAAGGATCACAATGATATTGTAGAGAAGTCCTCTGACTTCATAGGGCGAGGTCAGGATGTTTCTGGGAATGGTGGGTTACTGCCGACAATGGATTCCAAATTTCACTGAGATCTCGACCCCATGGCAGAAGTTAACACACACGGATGTTACTGATCCCATAGCCTTAGACGAGGAGCAGATGAAAGCGTTCACTAAGGAGTTGAGAGAGAGTTTGTGCAGAGCTCCAGCATTAGGTATGCCTGATTACACAAAACCATTCACATTGTTCTGTCATGAGCGTGATGCATGTTCATTGTCTGTTTTGACAGAGGTCCATGGAGGTGCTCATCACCCAGTAGCATACTTTTTAGCTACCTTGGGCCCAGTTGCAGCAACCTGGCCACGTTGTTTTCATGCGGTAGCCGCAGATGGTCAAAGCCTTTCACAATGTGAGGGAGCAGTGATGGGATATCCCCTGATGGTAATGGTCCCTCACTCAATTGAGATTTTACTGACCAGGACGAAAACGCAGTACTTGACGGGTGCCCGACTGACAAGTTATAAGACAAGTATTTTAGGTGCTCCTAACGTGACACTTAGAAGATGTACAGTGCTGAACCCGGCAACTTCACTTCCAAGTGACACTGCTGAAATTGAAAAGGAGGAAGACCTTGAGCATGATTTTCTTGAAGGGACTGAGTTGTGCACAAAACCAATACCTGACATTAGAGATACTTGATTGGAAGAAAATGACCAAATTGTCTTTGTTGATGGTTCTTGTCTCAGAGATGGTACAGGAACTTTAGGAGCAGGACATGCCGTTTGCACAATTACAGGTACTTTAGAAGCCTCCTGGCTTTGAGGAGTGTATTCTGCACAAGTAGCAGAATTGGTGGTTCTTACTAGGGCGTGCCATGTTTCTGCCAGACTAAGAGTCACTTTCTATACAGATAGCCAATATGGATTTGGAATTGTTCATGATTTTGGTCAATTGTGGTCACCGAGAGGTTTTCTGACCTCTACTGGTTCACCAGTGAGAAATGGTCAGAAAATAAAAGAGTTATTGTATGCAATACAATTGCCTGAAGAAATTGCCCTGTTGAAATGCAGTGCACATCTAAAATCACAAGACTCCGTGCCACTGGGAAATGGATATGCGGATCAAGTCGCAAGATTTTGCGAATTGAACTGTATATCGTTCAGAGGCAAGTGGGAACTTATATCAGAAGAAGATACTACATGTACAAGCTTTAGATTAAGAGTGATTGATACTCTAGAAGAGTTGAAAACCCTGCAGAGTAATGTTGACAAGGAAGAGAAACAGCTTTGGTCCAAGTTAAAATGTGTTCAAAGGCAGGATGAGATATGGGTTTCCGAAGAGGGTCAAATGGTCTTACCAAATAGTTTGCTGTTACAAATGGCGAGGTACTATCATGGTCATGCACACATTGGGAGGGATGCCATGGTTCGATTGTTCAAAATTGATTGGTTTAATCCTAAATTCAGACAAGCAGCGGAAGCAATATGCCATCGCTGTGTCATATGTCAGCAGCTAAATGTGGGACAAGGAACGTGGTGAACTTGAGACACATTGGAAGAGCAGGAGGTCCATTCAGCAGAATGCAATTGGATTTCATTGAGATATCTGCGTGTGGAGGTTTGAAGTATGTGTTGGTGATTCTGTGCATTTTTAGTCACTAGATTGAAGCGTACCCTACACGAAGGAATGATAGTCTCACAGTAGCGAAGTTGTTGCTTAGAGAATTGATACCATGCCTCGGATTTCCTATCTCTTTAGATTCAGATGGGGGAATGCACTTCAATAATGAAGTGATTAAACCATTTGTGTGCAGCACTAAACATTGAGCAGAAGTTGCATTGTAGCTACTGCCCTGAAGCTTCAGGACTAGTGGAGCAGATGAATGGTACCTTAAAATTGAGAATTGCCAAGATGTGTGCAGCTACGAATCTGAAATGACCAGACACATTGTCCTTGATGTTGATGTCAATGAGAAGTACACCTGACAGGAAAACAGGACTGTCACCCCATGAAATTCTTATGGGCAGAGCAATGAGGTTGCCAGCAGTTCCAGCCAATGCAATTGTAAATATTATGGATGATATGGTGTTGGACTACTGCAAGAGTCTAGCTGATGTGGTTAGCTCTTTCTCTCAGAAGGTGGAGGCCACCACACTGCCACCAATTCATGATCCAGGACATAACCTGAGAGCCGGCGAATCTGTCATCGTCCGAAAACATGTTCCCAAGACATGTTTGTAGCCACGTTGGAGAGGGCCTTACCAGGTGATCTTAATGACTACGACAGCTGTGAAGTTTGCAGGAATCCTGAACTGGATTCACGCTAGTCACATGAAGAAAGTGGCATGTCCACTAGATCATGAAGAAGCATTACTGAGAGCTCCAGTGATTGCGAAGCAAGTTGCAGCTCCAGAAACGGAGAAGGAACAAAGAGAGCCTGAAGTCGAACCAGAGTTTGTGGAAGAAGGTTCTATCACCCGTAAGAGACGAAAGTGAAAAGCTACAGGAGGGTGCAGGAGAACCTATCTCAACTGATGCAGCAGGAGAATCTATCATAACTGATACAGCTGGAGAGCCTAGCTCAGCAGGTGTTTTCCCAGAAGAAGACAGATCCAAGAACCAAACAGAGCAAGAGATAGACCCAGAGGGTGAAGGAATTGAGCTGGATCAAAGTCAAGGCGATCTGACTCTTCCTGAGCCTGTTGCAGGTCCATCAAGACAAAACACCATAGAAAAAGAAAAGGAGAAGAGTCCAATCCTGAAAAGAATATTGACTGAAGGAACAAGAAAAGGAGACAAGTGGCCAGAATCGCAAGTAGAGAAAAGAAAAGGAATAGTTGTAGATCAGACAATAGAGGAAGAAGTAGATACAACAAGAAAAAAAGAATTGAGTGAAGGAGAGTTAAATGGTGATTGAAAACTGAAAAGAAAGAGAATAGCAAGTCGAAGATACGCAGGTCCTGAATGGGCGTATGCAAACACAAATGAATGGCAACACAAGTTCATGTCTTTCTGCTTTGATAGGGATGTTCCAAGTTAGTATTTTGATGTAACCTGAAGATGATCAAGGAACTGAATTGCTGAAAATCTGAGAATAGCTTAAGAGAGAGACTGCTGAAATAAACTGGAAAGAGACATTTATATCCTGATTGACATTGAAAACCCGGATGTGACTAGCTGCTAATCGATTTTGACAAAGAGAAAAGGATTCCTAAGAGTGAAACTGAACTGCTGAATGAAGATATTATCTATTTTAGATTTTTGCTGCACTTCCTAAAAAGTTACTTCTTCTTTCTGATTCTGTACAGATCATGGCTGAGCTCAATAACCAGATTAAGGATGTCAAGTGCTGTCAATATACGAGTATTGGTTTGGCAATTATGTGAGAATTTTGTTTATAGTGGTGATTGTGGGAATGTCTGTTCTTGATGTGAAAGGAGTCAACCATACTAATGCTTCTGAGACTACTACAGTGACTACTTTAGATAAGTTTACGTTAGATGAGAATTTTTTTCATGACTATACTAATGCTCAGGGCCAACTTTCTTCTAACGTTTTCTATCGCTTGCTGAGTGAGTATGTTGAGACAATGGATGCAAGGGATTGTCTTGTATGTACGCAAATTCCTTCATTAGTTGAGGAAGGAGTTACTTACCATAGCTTACCTTTAACCTACGGGACAAGTTGTAGTCTGCTACTAACAAGGTTTTATGATCAGGGATATATCCAATATTTTTACTCTAACCACGACGTAGTGTTTTTGTTTGTTCCTATTATTAGGTATTTGAGTAGAGTAGCTAATAGTATTGGTTAGAGGGTTCTTTGAGCCCACACAAACATTTGGGACTGCTTATGCTCACCGTAATAATCTTACATGCTTGCTTACACCTTTAGAAAAGAGCTTTTCAGAACATACTGATGATAGGAGAAAGGCATTAAAGAAAAATTAGAAAAAGGCTTAGAGAAAAGATCTTACATGAATGATGTTTACACTGCAATTAAAACACAAGGGAAATTAGCTTTAGATGCATTACATGTAGGGAAGCTTTGTGTATAGAGGCCAAAATCATGCACTGACACTTTATATGTGGGAACAAATGAATGTAGGCATGTGTTTTTGTTTCAGAGTAAATGGACTTTTATGTTGAATGGTCAGGACCCTGCGATTCCAGGTATCTACTATATTTGTGGACTTAATGCTTATTACCGTCTTCCAAGAGGATGGTATGGGACGTGTTATTTGGGGATAGTATTCCCAAAGATTTATCAGATAGATGACTTGCAAAAAGTTTCCGAAATTGACTGAATTACATCATAAGAGACAGAGGAGGGAATCCTCTTCTGCAGTGGTGGGTGATATATTTGGTATGGTGATGCCTTCATTGGGAGTCATCCTGAACTCAATCAAAATTCAAAAGTTGTCTACTATTGTGGTTAACATGCTGACAAATTTTACAGGGGCAATACTCCTGATTTATACTGAATTGGCTGCGGATAGAGCTATGAGTCTTCAAAATCATCTTGCTTTAGACATCCTTCTAGTGAAGGACGGCGGAGTCTGTAAAATGATTGACTCTAGGCATTGCTGTTCATATATTCCTAACAATAATAAAGAGATAAGAGATTTAGGGCCAGATGTAGGAAGAGATGGGATTGCGAGTCGCAAATTGCGAGTCGCAATCCCATATGCAGGATGGTGTCCCTGACACCATCTGCGAATTGCAAGGGGGTCGCAAAGACCCACCTCATTAATATTAATGAGGTGGTTCGCAATTTGCGACCCCCTTGCCATTCCCTGCACTCACAGGGATGGTGGCCTGCTGGAGACAGCAGACCTCCATGGCTGTGACTGCTTTGTAAATAAAGCAGTTTTTTTGGAGGGTATTGCAGCCCGTTTTCCTTAAAGGAAAACAAGTTGCAATACACTCGAGAAAATGAAAACATTTGGTTTCATTTTTTCAGAGTAGGCAGTGGTCCATAGGACCACTGCCTGCTCTGAAAAAATATTTTTAGAAGCATTCACAAAGGGGAAGGGGTCCCATGGGAACCCTTTCCCTTTTGCGAATGGGTTAGCAACCACTTCACATGGGTGCTAACTGCGAATTGCTTTGCGACCGCGTTCGCGGTTACAAAGCAATTCTGCATCGCAATGCGAATCGCAAATAGGAAGGGGAGCGCCCCTTCCTATTTGCAAGTTGCATTCCCATTTTGCGAGTCAGTAACCAAGTTACCGACTCTCAAAATGGGAATGTGCATCGCAATGCCCGTTTTGCATGGCGCAACCTGCGAATTTCACAGTTTGCGCCATGCAAAACGTTTCCTACATCTGGCCCTTACTCCCTAACCTGAGTAACTCGAGTAGTGATTTGAAGGAATTGAAGGAACCAGGTGTTTGGGAAAGGTTGGAAAGGGATTTGCTCCAGTGGGAAATTTGCTTAGTCAAATATGGAATGGGGTACTATTAAAATTATATAGGGAAGATTAATTCTAATTGCTTGTTTATTGGGCTTATGGAGATTATGCAAATTATGTCAAAAGATTGAATTGAGAAGGTCCAAAAATAATCAGAGGAGGGACGAACGAAACAGGGAAAGAACTTATAGAGAAAATTTGAGGAGAAGGCAAAATGTGGAGGAAATTGAGTTATGAAACTGACAAGGGAAAAGTAATGTGGTGACATATTTAGTCATCAGAGGAGGGATTGTTAATGCAAATGTATTGATTAAAAATTATGAATGAATGTTTATGCATTTTGAATAATGAAAATTAGTAGAAAATGAATAATGTATAAATATAATGTGCACATTTGAAATTGTGACCTCGGAGGGTGGCCACCAGTATTCACAAAAACATTAAGAAGAAGACTAATTTATACGTAAATGATGAAAATGAATTAAAATAATGTAGTAATGTGACATATTGAAGGATATAACCTATGTTTATTAATTGTAGGCCTTAACTTAGCGAATGTCTTGGCCTAGTCTTACCAGGCCTCATGCAGAAGCTGTATTTCTAACGGTAAAAAGAAAATGCTGACAAGTTTAACTAACCGTGAACTGCTTCTTGTTTAATGAATTTTTGCTTAGTTGAAGATTTCTACGTGAACCGACAGACAGGAGATGGTAGAATCTGAATTGTAACAAATGTCACATAAAGCACACTGAGTGTACTTTCCTAGGACTCGAACAATGAAGACACTGACTGGAGAAAAAGATGCAACATTTTCGATACCTGGTGAGCCGGATGATGAGAACATTACAAGATGCACCAATCAACAACCTGTGAACTATGAAATATTATAATCTATAGATTTGATGTGTTTAGTCTTTTGGCTAAGTAAATAACGTATGACTAATTGACCAATTAGCAATTAGGGGATAGTCTGGGTTATTTTGATATAACAACGTGACAGAGGGAAGAGTTTCAGAGATGTTAGGGGAGAGCTTGCGAGAACAGACCTTTATCGAAATTGCAGAGGTGACTCGAGACTTTGTGATTGGGCTCAACTCTCTGACTGAGAGCCTGATGCAATGATGATCGACTTATGATCTGAGGATGAAGACTGATTCTGTTGTTGACCCATAACGTGGATAGGTAGATATGACAATGTGACTGTATTGCATTGCTTTTCCTTTCTAGGTACCAACAGCGCTGTCTATATAGTATCCCTAGTTAGATGCCTTTCTTCAAATTCATGTTCTAAATTGTTTTCGCATGACGCCCCACATGCTAATGCTGATCTGAGTTAGATAAGGTTTTTCTCTTACATGATGGACTGACAAATTACGAGATAAATGATTGACTGAAAATTCTGCTCAACTTATGTCACTAGCTGGGTTATTATGATTGATCTTCTTATTGATTTGTGCAAATGCTCTAGAATGTATCCTGATGCAAGCTTTAATTAGATTATGTTCATGGAATCTTTTGATTAACTAATCGTGGTTTATTGGATTAAATCGGGTTTTGAACTAATCTCATGATTTAGAGTTGTAACAAAAGGGCAATGAAACAACTAAACATATCTTTTGAGGTGTGATTATTCATGACTGGAAGGTCGTAGTGTGTCTATTATTTGGTGTTCTTGATTAACTGTTTAATGCTTTGACTAATGTTGTTGAGATGTGCATTGATTATTGTGTATATTTGTCACACTGTAGCTAGGATATTCCATGTGCATCAAAAGGTTCATCGACCTATACACGTCACCTTGTAAGTTTACTTATTAAGGACCGACGTGCTATCGGTCCAAATAACATGCAAATGCATGTATGCCATCGGTTATATAGGTTACTCTTATCTCCCAGCAAACATCAGCAATGTGTGTGGTTTCCCTGAGTTTTATACCCCTAGGTTCATCTTCCCTCCTGGTGTAATGGTAAAAGGCTCCCTGGCAAGGAAAACCAGGAAGGGTGAGAGTGGATGTCCCTTGTAGTGCCAGTTAGTGCTTGTGAGATGATTATACATGTTTTTATTCAATCTGTGGGACTCTGGTGTTGTAGTGAAATCCAATTTATAATGTTTCCCTGATAGATGATAGACCAAAGGTTGAAGTGTAGTAAATAGAAATTTGCAGCTCAAAGTGTCAAAAGCCATTTCCAAGGTCAACTTACATTATCATGGCATTCAGGTAATTATTGGAGCCTGGCTCAACTAGTCTGTGTAGTAATCTCAAGTTAAGTGAGGACCTATGCCCTGGCATGAACTAAATTTGATCTGGATGAGCCAGTTTTTCCATTAGCTGAGTATGCAACTTGTAAGAAACTTAAGAATTTAGTGGGCCATGCTAATCATGAACAAAGACTCACAACTGTAATATTCCTAAAAGGTCTCTTTCATTTCATTTTGAGTCAGCACTAGAATACCTATATTATTCATCGTTTTTGTGATAAGGGTGCATGTAAGATGGGCATATTCTTCTTAAGTATAATTCAGTATCATTCAGTCTTGCCTTGTGTTCGGAAGTTGATGCTAACACCATTTCAAGCTCATGTATTTTTCAGTGTATTTTACTTAGTTCACTCCATTGTTGTCTTGAAACCCTCTAAAGATCTAATGCAGTGACCTCTAATGGGAACGTTAAAGACCACTCACTCAATTGTGACACTAGAGGCCGTGCCCTTGATTTCCTGAAATTATTGTAGAATGTTTGTAAATAATTCCTCTCCAAAGGGCCTGTCTTCAAGTAAAGTAGACTGCAAGCAGCATGTTCGGGCAGCTATGTGATGTTTCTCCAACACCATGTTCACCAAAAAGGGGTTATGGTCAAATATGGTGTAACCCAAGTGTTCAATATTTAGTATTGTGTTTAACTAGCCAAGGAACATAATAAAAGATCAGGTTAGACGGTAAGTTTCTATACTGCAGAGTAATATGAGCATTATCTTGCTTCTGTGTGTTGGGCTTTCTTTGAATCCACTATTCTCTAATTGGGTAATTGTTATACAGCACTCTGCATTTTTCCCACTGGTGTGCTTGATAGCGGGAAGTGTGATCCATGTTCATGTGTATTTAATACACAATTACAATTAGCCCCAATAATTAGCAGTTAATTGAAAACTTCTAAGCCATCAAATCTACCTCTGATCAAGAAGTAAAGTCCTATATTATCAATCAGTGGCAGTAAATGACAATCCATGCCTAATCCAGATCAGTCCCTTATGTGTATGTGGAGTAATTAGTCATGTGTAATTTCCCCCTCCGCCTTCACTGTAGCTTTTCAACTTCATTACTGCTTCTATATAGGTATGACTACATCTTCACTCTTTTTGCTGCTAACCCTATTTACCTTATGTTCCATGTTTAAAACCAAATGTAATCATGGCATTTAGTGTTGTAGTGAGCAATGCTATTTGGTGTCTCAGATTTCGTGACCCTATCAATACAGCCTAGCCTTATAGAAGATGCTTTGTGATGGTGCCCCTTACCAGTTCCAGCAGAAGGCTCATAACTGTATGTGAGTAGTGCAACCTGTTTCAAAGTTCCTGAAAAGCCCCACCCCAAGACAGAGCTGTGACTGCATTTCATCCAACCATAAATGAAGGGGAACATTTAGTAAGAAATCGTGCAGTGCAGCAAGTCACCTAACTATGCTGCACTGTGTGCTAGGGGAAGGGCAGGAATGAGCCATACTTAACATTGTACGGTGCATTCCTGTCTTGTCCCTTCACTGGCACACAATGTTCTACCTAGCACCATGGTGCAAGGGTGCCTGCCTTTTAAGCCAGATTGTTTTGTGCAGGAACAGACACTTTCCTCCACAAAAACAATCCTGACAGATATTTTCCTCTTTCTATGCATGCTGTAGAATGCAGCACACTTAGAAATAGGAAATAACAAGGTGAAATAAAGTTATTTCCCCTTGTTGTGCCTCACCTGGGAAGGCGTATAATTTTAAGGCATTCCCAGGTCTACCAGTAATGGTAAATCTAAGAATGCGCCAAAATCCATGGGTGGATGCGTGGAAACATCCACGCTCCACCCATCGAACGCCTCCCTAGGACACAATAACACAACACAGCGACTTGTGCTGCATTGTGTTACTCAAGATTTATCAACCAGGTAAGGCTACGCAAGATGGCCTTGCATTGCTTGATAACTCTAACTTAAGAGTTGCATCACTCTTCTGCTTCTATTTGTGAATCATTATTGTATATGAAACCCATGTAGTAATACAGAGCCTCCTTGTTAGAAATTAGGCTTCTGGTTGGCAGAGGTATGCACCCTGTCCCAGCAGGAACCACAATCCTAGTCAGGTTAAGCCACAAACACACCCTAAATTAACCTGTGCTCACTCTCTGGTCTGATCCATGCAACATTGGTGATGCCCCAGTTACAATCCACTAAGCAGTGGCGATGCATTCATTTAAAATGGAGGAGCACTTTATATCCACTTCCAAGGGCCCAGGACTAGGCCCGGGTAGAGTGTGCAGAGTCATACGCCACAGAACTCCAAGAAGTGGCCCAAAAACTCAACTCAACTGTGCTACATGGAGTTCTATGGGCTGAGTTCCCGGTCACACCCATTCACGTTGCGTTTTGCATTAAAGAAAACGCGAAGTACGTTCTCACATTCAAAATTGCACGTGAATGGCACCACACAGTTTGCATGGGTGCTCTGTTCATGGTGCTGGACCTAGTTTGAATCCTTCTATTATCTTTTCAATCCACCACCCCCTAAATTAATCTACACCCCATATTTATTTTTTGCAATAGTGTGTGTTTTTCTGCCTGTATTTTGCGTTTTTTTTTATTTGTGTTTTCGTGACTTTTTGTATTTGTATTTTTTTCCTTCCTTCCTTCCTTCCTTCCTACCTTCCTTCCTTCCTTCCCTGTTTCTTTTCATTTTCTTTACCCCACCAAAGCCAGCGCCATGGCAGAGTAGGGTGGTGAGCAGGGGAGTGGTGGTGCCAGGACCTCAGAGGCAGCCACAGGCAGCAGCCGCCTACCTTGTGGATAGCGGTGCCACCAAGGGGTGCAGTCCCGGCCCATTTTTTGCGAGGTGGAGATGGTAGCACTCATTTTTTATGTGCAGTGCAACCTTCCCTCCATGCTGGCAGCAGGCGGCAGGCCTGGCAGCAGGTACCCCCTGTTGCAGCATCAGCAACTTTGAGGGAGGGTGCACCGGTTTGTGTGGTGCATCAGCCAAGTACAGCGCACAAGCGTGCAGCTGTCGCATCGCTGGGCAGATATCATTGACTGCAAGTAGGACCTGATCGACCTGCTAAGCATATAGATTCCTGGGCTCAGTGAGTATTAACTATATTATTGTGTTTGTGTTCTCCAATGCTAACTTTGTTTCCTGAGTAGCATGCTGCTCACACTTTAAGGTAAGTTATGTTTAGCTTACGTTAAGAATATTATTATGTGATCCAGTTAGAACTAGGCAGTTGCGGTGCTACCTCATCGTAATCATTGGCGCACGCTTTGGCTAATTATTTAAGAGCCCATTGTAATGCAGATGCCTCTGTCCTCCTGTCAACATAGTGAGTTGGCATTCTCTGTGACTTTTATATATGTAGCTGATACAGTCCCAAGCAATTTCACAGTGATGTGTAGTACTACTAGTATGCATCTATGAATTGCAAAAAAGAAAGACTGAGTTGGTCCATCAAGGAGATTGAGAAATGAGCATAGAATAAAACATCATTAATTGCAATGCATTAATTCCAAATGTGGTTTTTGGTAAGGAAATCTGGAATGATGATTTTAGGAGTATTGCCAACTACACAATAGTCGAACATACTAGTACCATAGGCGATTTGATCTGATAAGTACAATGTTAATGCGATTGCTTGTTATAATAATTTTGCAGAAATTAACTATACCACTAATCTATTTTTTTATTTTCTTTGCTTCCTACATCAGCACCCAAGGGCATGAAGAGAGGCACAGAGGCGGGTCCTGCAAGAGCTGGGTAGAAGCTTCTGACCACTAGCACCAATGCTGAGGGTTCTGCTCATCCCAGGAAGTCCTAATTTTTATAATCATTATTATTTCCTAACTCTTACCTCTGCCCTCGATTATACTACTTTTAATTTTGCCTCGTTAATTTTTTTATACTGTTTCCTTTTTTTCTAACTCCCCTATCCAATTTTTGTTTAGTTCATGCTATCCCTGCATTATCTTTTTTTCTGTCTTTCATTGACTATTTTATTCCACCCCTTCATTGAGCTTCAATGACTCTGATTTATCATCATCAGACACTATAGCTCTGCCCCTCCATTATGAAAAGTTTTTGGTTAGCTTAACTAGCTGGCTTTACTAAAGTTGTGAACCAACAAAATGCCCAGATATTTTTGATAGAGGATACTGCAGTGCTCACCTAAGGGGAGGTGTACCTGGCAACTAAAAATGTGTATAATGTTTTTTGCTAGCCACACCGACCACCAGTGGCACCGGCTCAAGTGCCGTTCCAAGAGGAGATGGAGCAGGGGTTGAAGCGGCAGCAGGGACTGGAGGTGGTAAGACACAATGCTTACTTATTGAAAATTACTATTATACTCACTAGCTAAAAGGGCGGCGTCATGACTGTAGACCCCTTGCGTTACCAGGTACAGCGGTGGGTGGGCTATGGCCTCTTCTATCTGCAGCTCAGCAAAAGCACACATAGGGGCATATTTATACTCTGTTTGCGCCGAATGTGCGTAAAATTTTTTGATGCACAATCGGCGCAAACCCTGCCCCATATTTATACTTTGACGCCCGACCCCACGGGCCTCAAAATTCCACCATGTGCGTCATTTTTTGGAAGGGGGAACCAGCCTTGCGTTAATTATATGCAAGGTAGGCGTTCCCTTCCAAAAAATGACTTTAAGGCCTGTGTCCCTTATTTATACTCTGGCGTCATTTTGACGCACAGGAGGGGGTGGGCCTTAAAAAACGGCACACAGCCTGATGTGTGCAGTTTTTTAACGCCTGGGTCAGGGCAGGTGTTAAGGGACCTGTGGGCTCGGAAGGAGCCCAGAAGTGCCCTCCCCTGCCCCCAGGGACACCCCCTGCCACCCTTGCCCACCCCAGGAGGACACCCAAGGATGGAGGGACCCATCCCAGGAAGTAAAGGTAAGTTCGGGTAAGTATTTTTTTTCGATTTTTTTTGTGGTATGGGGAGCCTGATTTGGTCCCCCCTACAATCCACTATGCCCAGTGACCATGCCCAGGGGACATAAGTCCCCTGGGCATGGCCATTGGGCAAGGGGACATGACTCCTGTCTTTGCTAAGACAGGAGTCATGTCAATGGAGGTTGGGCGTCAAACATAATGGCACAAATCCGGTTTGAGGCCTGAATTTTGCCTCAGACCTGACTTGCACCATTTTTTGACGCACAACCCCCATTTTCCCATACGCCGGCGCTGCCTGGTGTGAGTCATTTTTTTTGACGCACACCAGTCCGCAGCGCCGGCTAACGTCATTCCATTAATAAGGCGCCCGCATGGCGCGTTGGAATGGCGTTAGCCGGCGGTAACATTTTTGACGCACAGCTGCGTTGGCGCAGTTGTGCGTCAAAAAGTATAAATATGGGCCATAGTGTATGCTAAAGTGATGGCTGAATGGAAACGGGAAAGAATGGATGGTTAAGGAAAGGATAGGTAAATTGAGTGAAAGGAAAAGATGCGTGGGTAGGTGAAAGGATGTGTGTGAGTACTGGGTATATGGATGAATGGGTGAAAGGATGATTAAAAGAAAGGGTGGATAGTGGATACTGAATGGATGGATAATGGACTGTGAACTTTGGTGAAAGACTGGATGAGAGAAAGTAAAGCTTAAATAATGGTGGCTATGAGTGAATATAGTAGAAAGAATGAAAGGATGATTGAATAATTACTTGGCTGAATAAACAACTGAGCTCTTATGGAGAGAGGCATGCTGCTCACCTACTTCACTTACTTTGTTTTATAGTTATCAAAGTTATGGTTCAAAGTGGGGGGTATTTTAATTAGTGTTCTAAACCCCTGACTCACTGTATTTGTTAGGCGAGGTAGACATGTATCTCACCCATAATCATTCATCAACCCCCTCCCTGCCCATGTGATTTCGCCACCTGTGACCGAAGAAGTGCAGTATGTTTAAACTTGTGACTGCAATGTTGGCTGTGCAATGTGCATCTGCTTAAGTTAATGTGGCATTTGCAAAGTATTCAATGCTTTGCAAACTGAACACCCAAGGTGTGTTTCCCTTTGCCCACAAAATCACCTGTTAGTACTTCAATTCCTTATTCTTTCCTAAGTTCTTCCGTGCCAGCCTACCAAATAGATTGAAAAATCCATTCTTGGCATGTGCCACATTTTTATGGCAATGTGAAGTGTTTCTTAAATATATTTAATGGTTTCCCATAACAGATTTATTTTACCCCCTGTTCAGATTTTTTCCTTTAAACTTTTGTCCATAGAATGACTGAATAAGCCAAAGCTTAGGCGCATGATGAATCAATGATCAGTGACACCCCTCTCTTATATAGCAAATGTTGTACCTACCCGCCAAATCGCTAGACCTTACCCTGCAGTAGAGTAAGTCAAGTTTCCTTTTCTTTACTGCCCAGTAAATTAATTTGTTAGAAAGAATTTGTGGTGGTGGGTAGGCCAGTGAGTACAGTGGCACTAGTAAGTGCCCGTTTGACATAAGGGATGTACTGTAACATGCCAAACACAATCTTTATAGCCCACTTCTTTCCCTGTAGTGCAGTGCATTGTTTTCCCACTGTATACAGTCAGGATAATATATCTGCATTTTAGATGTAACATGTGTGATGTATCTAATTTATTACTCATCTGCCTCTTTGGAGTTAACCTAGAAACTAAGTGAAAGGCATTTGGAGAACAGCAGTGCCATTGGAATTAATGATAGATAATTGTCAACTACAGCTGCCCCTGCTGCAAACAGTAGCAAAGCCCTTGAATAGGTCTGGGCGGAGTTCACAGAGTTTGACTCTGATGGTGTTCCGTGACCTGCTGAGTCCTGAATGCACCCAATCTCGGAAGCACTAAGCAGGGTTGGGCCTGGTTAGCGTAGCACTTCAGAGATTAGGTGCATTCAGAAAAGCACCATAGGTAGTGGAAGCTGCCGTTTCAGGCCTCTTGTGGACAAACACCAGAAAAAAAGAAAATAGGAGACGAGGACTTACCTGGGTCCTCGACATCCTCCCTCTGTCTCCCTCTGCCCTCTGCTCCGCTACTGGCAGAGGGAGGCCTGGCCCTCCCTGGATCTATCTTCGGACTGTCTGCACTTGCGCTGTGTAGCCCATAACTGGGCTGCAGTGCGCACCGGGTGAGCTATGCTCTGCTGGTGGGGCTAGCAGAGTTTTTGGTGAACTCCACGCTCCAAGAAGAGCATGGAGTGCCAAAATCTCTGTTAGCTCCACCAGCGGAGCAGAGCTCCCAGCCCACCCCCGTACTCAAACAGCAGGCTAGCATGCCTCCATTAATTTGGCACAACTTGCACTCCATTGTGCATAATTCCTTACTAATAATTGAGAGGTAAAACATTTTTATTTTTCACTAAAAGTGTCTATTTAGTTACTAGAATAGCTTTTTAAAGAAAAAAAATCAGATCACTGTTTTTTTAATATGGTGTTATTCTGCCTTAATTATTTTCTACTAGACAGTCAGTGCTTTTTATGTGAGGCATGAGTGGGTAAACAAATAAAACTGGCCCTGTGACTCTCATAAACATAATCACATCAAATTCCAATGTCCCTAGGGGACCAGCAATGTACCGCTACTGTGCCACCGCTACCTACTTTTGAAGAAGTGTTTGTTCAGAGCATTGTTTACAATTTGTCTTTTTTACTTTTGTTTTCTCAACATAGCTACTCCTTCTGATTAATGAGCACCACTATCTAGGCAGGAGACAGTGGCTCATCTGCAGCTGCAGAGGCTAGAGGATACACAGGCTGAATACCAGCAGTTGCCGGTCCTGGAGGAGGAAGAGGGTGAAATAGCAGCTTCTGATCCAGGACTCAGTTCAGCAGCATGTCAACCCCAGCCTCCAGCCTCCCGGCCAGGGCCACTACATTGCCTGTGCCTTCGCCAGCTATCAGAATCCCTGTATGCAGTTGCTGCTGCCCCCTCCTGCTCTGACAGGGCATTGCTCCACTGTATCCTGCAGCGGATGGATGGTATGGAGAGCCAGCTCACCAGGACTGAGCAGAGCCTGGATTAGTTCCAGACCCAAACAGACAATGCCCTCCTCTGACCCCTCTTGTAAATGTAAATGTTTTGTTTTGATTGAGGGACTTGTTGTGGGTGGAGAGGGTGAGAAGAGAACTGGCATTCGGTTTCACTTTAGACTTTTTTTGACATTTTGGAAACAGGGCTATTTGTTAGGGGAGAGGGGTGGGCTTATTGTGAGTGGAAAGGATGGGTTTTCTATTTGTTAAAAATAAAAGGGGATATTTTATTTTACTCATTAGTATTTTTGTGTTTTAGTTTGCAATGCTCCCTTTTAGTGTAGCCTACTTTTTAAATATGCTAAAAAAGTGTATGTCATTTACTTATACCCTTGCTCTACTGCCCTCTGCAACTATATTGACCACTAGGGAATGAATGCCATTGGCTATGTTTCCTGCAAACACCCAAATAAACACAAGCAGCATCTTCAGTAGAAATTATTTACTAACTAAACAAGTTCACTTCAATCCATAGTTCATCTCTTCCCTGAATAGATGAAGTGAGGGATTCTTCTTACTGCAGAGTTTTTCCAAGGTGGCACCTAAAGGGGGTGGTAGTAACAGTAACAGGCTAGCATGCTAACAGGGAAGACAGAAGGTGCCACTCCCACCTATGAAAACTCCAACTGCAGGATTAATCAACTAGATTAAAAGAAAACAGAGAGTTAGTTTGGCATATTATATCATAACTTTAGGAAAACTGAGAGCAGACTGCCACAAAGACAGTATTTGAAACACACCAAAGGAGACCTGATATGATAATAAAAACTAGCAATCTCAACTTCTTTTGAGCCGTGGGGGGGAACTCGTTTTTTAAAAATTAAACTTCTTAAATTGAATCATGGAGTCAGGAGAAGTGGGCTCTGAATCAGGAGGGAGGGGTACTGTTAGGGTTTGTGCACAGCAAAGAGCATGTCCCCTCTCACTGCACTAGTGGGTTCTGTAATAGCTCCCTTTTAAACTTACAATTGAAAGCCTTTCTTGTTATCTCACCTTCCCCCCCCTAGGCTTCTGTGTATGTTGTTTAATGTGCTGTTTTGTTTACACATTGGGCCTTGCTTTTACCAAGGCTTCTTTAAAACACTCCTCTCTAGGCCATGTGTTAATTTAACTCATTTGCATAATAACTGAAACTCTGCACACCTTTCAAGAACATGTGCAGCATGTGAGGACCACACCCAGCTCTTCAAACCACACCCAGCTCTGCACACCTTTCAAGAACATGTGCAGCATGTGAGGACCACACCCAGCCCTGTCTATAAAAGGCAGCCCCCGAGCCTCACCCAGTGCTTGTGCTCGTCTACCTCCAGCTTACCGGAGGACAGATCCCTCGGCGCTGGCACTCCTGCTCTCTACAGACTTTCATTGGCGTCAATGGGCGCAGCTGCTGGCTCTTCCTTCTTCCGGTTTACGGTTCCTCCTTGCCTCAGCCTCTCTCCTACAAGCAACCTGCAAAAGAGAAAGAAGACAAGGTTAGACTGATCAGTATCTCTTGCCAGCAACAAGTAAGTGCAAAACTTTTATTACCTGAAAGAACTTTGACAACAATTTCTGGATTTGTGTATAGACAATTTGAAACAAGATACCTTCCACGAACATTGTGATTCAAACTCTTTGTTACAAGAATACTTTGCGGAACTTTGTGAAGCAAACATTTTTTTATGGAACTTTTAAGAATCGAACCGTGGAAACCATTAACAGCAAGGCAAACAGTAAATCAAGGACTTGCACAAATTACATGCTGTATTTTGCCATAAAAGTACAGTATTTGTTTTATAAAAGATTCTGGAAATATGGGAAAAGTGAGTCTGCTATTGGCAATTTAGGCTTTAGTTATATTAAGATGAATGTTTGATATTGGTAATTCTGATAACGGTATTTATTTAATGTTTTAGAAGCTTTAGAGTAATAGAAAGCACATCCCAGAGCAGTAACACATTCCAAACCTGGAAACTAGAGACCAGCATCCAAGAGGTACTTTTAGAAGAAAATTTCTAATAAATAAAGGGATAGTCAGGAACCCAGTTAGGAACAGGATGTACTTATCTGTTCTTTCTTTATGTTTCATTAGGCACCAGTTTCTACAGAAGTCAGAGAGGGCCGCAGATTTGTGCAGCACTTCAACAGTGGAAACGCAAGAACGGTGTTGTCTCTTTATTTTATTTTATCCACTTCCCCCCTTCCCTTGAGCTTCTGTTCTTAGTGCACTGTTTTAAAAACTAGTGTGCTGGAACAAGCAGTTTCAGGGTGGGGTCGGATTGTCTTCAACCTCCATCAGAACTGAACAAGGACTCAGGTGAGCTGGGCTTTGACAGAAGCACAAGCCTTAAATAAAAAAAAATAAAAAAAAATTCAGTTCTGGTGGACGATGAATATCGGGGAAGAAATAGAGGGCATTGACGTCACGGATATGGCGCAGGCCCTAAATGAGGACTTGGCTCATAATGAATCAGTGTCTGGCATCTTGCAACATATGCAAGAGGAAATAGAGAGATTAAAGATGGAGAATACCTCTTTAAAACAGGATTTAAGCAGGTATAAATTTAGGGTATCTCAGTGGAACACAGCTTTTACGCCTTTGTTTAAAACCTCCTCAGAGACTGGGGCGCTATCAAAACATACAACTTTGCCTCCCCCACTTGAGGTCACTGTTAATGTTCCTAATGCTGTGCCCTTAGCAGCACCTGAACGTTTTCATGGAGATAGTAACAAATTCCATGTTTTTATCAATCAGTGTCAATTACACTTCGTTTGTAAGCCACAACAGTTCCCTACTGATGCTATGAAAGTGGCATTCGTCTTGTCTTATTTGGGTGGCACAGCAGCCAATTGGTCAATTCCTTTCGTGGAGAGAGATGATCCCATCCTCCATAATTGGAATCAATTTAAACGTACCATGACCAGCCTTTTTGCAAAACACACTTTCATGCAGGCAAGTGATAATGAGCTTTTAAATCTTAAACAAGGTAACAAGGATTTATTGACCTATCTCACTAGTTTTAATCGTTTACTCACCGAGACACACAGGCCAGAAGAAAAGCGTGTCTCCCTTTTCTATAAAGGTTTGAGAGACGAGTTAAAAGACGCGCTGGCTCATATCGTTGATTTGCCAGAAGACTATTCGGACTTTGTAGATTTAGTTGTGAAATTAGAACATAGACTAGGAGAAAGAAAGGGAGATAAATACAAACTGGAATCACAGTTAACTTTTATTAGACACAAGAAGAAAGACCCAGATAATAAACTCCCTGAACCTGAGCCTATGCAAATAGGGACACTCAGAGGTTCACTCACATCAGAGGAAAAAGAAAGAAGGAGAAAACTTCAATTATGTTTATATTGTGGAAGGGCAGGTCACTTTGCCAGAGAATGTCCAGTAAAGCCTAAAAATCCACGAAAGGGTGCTGTTTCCTCCACCTCCTCAACTGAATCGGGAAACGATTAAGCTCGACAAGGGGAGAGGTTACTTGTTCGAGAAAACATCTTAATCAAACCTCTAAAGCTGCAGCCTTCATGGTACCGCACATACCTAGACATTTCATAATTCAGGTCGTTTTAATTGTTACTACCCGAGTGAGGCATTCTCTCCCTGTCCTACTGGACTCAGGCGCGACAGGAAATTTTGTGGATAATAAGGTAGCTGAAAACTTAGGACTTCCTATGTGCCTAAAGCCTTGTCCAGAAGCAGTATGTGCAGTGGATGGGTCAGAATTGACCTCTGGATTAATCACAAAACAAACAAGTCCACTTGTTATGGTCTGTCAGAACGGGCACACATAGGTGATTAGCTTTGATCTGATAGATACTCCTAATTTTGGTTTGATTCTCGGGGTACCTTGGTTAACAACTCATAACCCAAAAATTGATTGGGTGAATAGAAATGTTACTTTGGATTCCTCTTTCTGTAGAACCAATTGCTATCAAGAAGCAGGTACAGAACAGAGCACAGTATTACACTGTGCTAGTGTTATACAAGATGAACCAAGTCTCCCTCCTGAATATTCTGACTTTAAAGACGTCTTTGATCCAGTAAAGGCTAGTGTGCTGCCCCCACATAGGTCTTATGACTGTCGTATAGATCTTATCCCAGGGGCCCCTTTACCTAATAACAGAGTATATGCTTTGACTGACGAAGAAACCAAATACTTAAGAACCTACCTAGGTGACCTACTACAGTCTGGGTTCATCCGTCATTCCACATCTCCGGTGTCATCTCCACTCTTTTTTATCCTGAAGCCGGATAAATCCCTGCGCGCGTGTATCGATTATAGAGGACTAAATAAGGCTACAATAAAGAATAAATATCCTCTTCCTCTAATACCTGTGTTGTTGGATCAATTAAGACATTCTACTGTATACACTAAACTAGATCTGCGGGGAGCTTACCACCTGGTCCGAGTAAAAGAGGGGGATGAGTGGAAGACAGCTTTCAAGACAAAGTTTGGTTTATTTGAGTACACAGTAATGCCCTTTGGGTTATGTAATGCCCCTGCGGCCTTTCAGTTCTTTATAAATGAGGTCCTACACGAATTCCTGGACGTTTGTGTCATAGTATACATAGACGACATCCTCATTTACTCTAAGAACTCAGAAGAACATACCCAACATGTTTGTGCAGTATTATCAAAGTTAAAAGAAAATCATCTTTTTGCTAAGTTAGAAAAGTGTACTTTTAATGTCAGCAAGGTGGACTTTTTAGGATACTGCCTGTCACCTCAAGGAATAACTATGGATGTAAAGAAAATCAGTGCTATTGCTGATTGGCCAGAACCATCCTCTGTAAAAGATATTCAGAAATTTCTGGGTTTTGCCAATTTTTATAGGAGGTTTATTGCACATTTTGCAGACATTGCGGACCCAATAACTACCTTGTTGCGGAAAGGGCAACGATTTCTTTGGACTGATGAGGCGGCACACGCCTTTCAACTCCTAAAACAAAAGTTCACTTCAGCCCCAATTCTGAAACATCCTGATCCTGACTTGCCTTTTTTTGTTGAAGCGGATGCTTCAAAAGTAGCTTTAGGAGGAGGTCTCTCTCAACGAGATGCAGTAGATGGACAGTTACATCCTATAGCCTTCTATTCCAAAAAGTTATTACCAGCTGAACAAAATTACACTGTGGCTGAAAGGGAACTACTAGCTATCAAAGTAGCCTTTTCAGAATGGAGGCACCATTTAATGGGAGCCAAGTACCCAGTTACAATCTTTTCTGACCATAGGAACCTACAGTTTTTTGGATCACTTAAAGCACTAACACCACGTCAGATGCGCTGGTTAAATTTTTTTAGCACATTTGACTTTGTAATAACTTATAGACCAGGTGCACAACAAATTCAATCTGATGTGTTATCTAGATACGGACATACTTCAGACATGAAACAAGATAAAATAGGAGAACCCGTTATTCCTCCCCAAAAGTTTTTGGCACCAGTACAACAGAAGGATTTCATCACAGATCTATATAATGCACACATGCAAATAGCACCTCAGGATTGGTTAAAGGATTCCCATAACACAATACAACAAGGTTTATTGTATCACGACAACTTGCTGTTAGTGCCCACCTCTGAATTACAAACACAGGTGATAATTTGGCATCACGCCTCACCGTTGGCAGGTCATCCTGGTTGGGTAAAAACCCTGGAAAATTTGCAAAAACACTTTTGATGGGACACTATAAGAAAGGACGTTAAGCAATTTGTCACTACCTGTCCAATTTGTGCAAGACATAAATCTTCTCATAAGGCCCCTGACGGTTTGTTAATACCAATGCCAACACCCAAGCAACCTTGGCACACTGTGAGCGTAGACTTTATTGTAGGTTTACCACCTGTAAAATCTTTCACAACAGTGTTGGTTATAGTGGATTTTTTATCTAAAATGGCACATTTTGTACCATTACGGAAATTACCCACGGCGGCAGAATTTGCCGATATTTTTATAAGGGAAATTGTGCGTTTACATGGTTTGCCAAGCAAAGTGGTGTCAGACCGAGGGAGCCAGTTCAACTCTAAATTTTGGAAAAAATTATGTAAAAAACTGAAAATAGATGTGGCATTATCCACTGCTTTCCACCCAGAGACAGATGGACAGACTGAACGACTGAACCAAACCTTACTTCAAACGCTACGTTGTTTATTGGCTGATTATTCTAGTGAATGGTTGGAAGCTCTCCCTGTAGCGGAGTTTGTTTATAATAATACTGAGCATTCAGCTCTACTTTGCTCACCATTCTATTTCTTGCAGGGGTATCATCCAAGAGCTATACCCATTTTGTTAGAAGATTCTCTGTTACCTACAGTAACGGATAGACTAACAAGGTTAGGTGACATACAAGACAAAGCCAGGAAACATTTATTAAAGTACAAGGAAAGCATGAAAAGACAAGCAGACAAACACAGATCTGAGGCCCCAATGTATAAAATCGGTGACAAGGTATGGCTCTCCACAAAGAACCTAAACATAGAGGAATCCCGAAAGCTGCAACCACGTTTCATTGGACCCTTTAGTATAACTGCCATAGTAAACCCGGTAACAGTAAAATTAGATTTACCAAAAGAATATCCAGTACATACTACATTCCATGTGTCCTTGCTTAAGCCGTACAATCCAAAAACCCGACCTGAACCACCACCTCCACCCATACCAATTAAGGGAAATCTAGAATATGAAGTGAAAAGCATAAAAGACTCAAAAAGAATTAGTGGACGTCTGTTTTATGTAGTAGAATGGAAAGGATATGATGAATCTGAGAATTCATGGGAACCAGCATCATATGTACATGCCCCACAGCTGATTAGACGGTTTTATTTAAAAAATCCAGGAAAACCCCGTCCTGTAGGAGGGCCTTTGAGGGGGGCAACTGTTAGGGTTTGTGCACAGCAAAGAGCATGTCCCCTCTCACTGCACTAGTGGGTTCTGTAATAGCTCCCTTTTAAACTTACTATTGAAAGCCTTTCTTGTTATCTCACCTCCCCCCCCCCTAGGCTTCTGTGTATGTTGTTTAATGTGCTGTGTTGTTTACACATTGGGCCTTGCTTTTACCAAGGCTTCTTTAAAACACTCCTCTCTAGGCCATGTGTTAATTTAACTCATTTGCATAATAACTGAAACTCTGCACACCTTTCAAGAACATGTGCAGCATGTGAGGACCACACCCAGCTCTTCAAACCACACCCAGCTCTGCACACCTTTCAAGAACATGTGCAGCATGTGAGGACCACACCCAGCCCTGTCTATAAAAGGCAGCCCCCGAGCCTCACCCAGTGCTTGTGCTCGTCTATCTCCCGCTTACCTGAGGACAGATCCCTCAGCGCTGGCACTCCTGCTCTCTACAGACTTTCATTGGCTTCAATGGGCGCAGCTGCTGGCTCTTCCTTCTTCCGGTTTCCGGTTCCTCCTTGCCTCAGCCTCTCTCCTACAAGCAACCTGCAAAAGAGAAAGAAGACAAGGTTAGACTGATCAGTATCTCTTGCCAGCAACAAGTAAGTGCAAAACTTTTATTACCTGAAAGAACTTTGACAACAATTTCTGGATTCGTGTATAGACAATTTGAAACAAGATACCTTCCACGAACATTGTGATTCAAACTCTTTGTTACAAGAATACTTTGCGGAACTTTGTGAAGCAAACATTTTTTTATGGAACTTTTAAGAATCGAACCGTGGAAACCATTAACAGCAAGGCAAACAGTAAATCAAGGACTTGCACAAATTACATGCTGTATTTTGCCATAAAAGTACAGTATTTGTTTCATAAAAGATTCTGGAAATATGGGAAAAGTGAGTCTGCTATTGGCAATTTAGGCTTTAGTTATATTAAGATGAATGTTTGATATTGGTAATTCTGATAACGGTATTTATTTAATGTTTTAGAAGCTTTAGAGTAATAGACAGCACATCCCAGAGCAGTAACACATTCCAAACCTGGAAACTAGAGACCAGTATCCAAGAGGTACTTTTAGAAGAAAATTTCTAATAAATAAAGGGATAGTCAGGAACCCAGTTAGGAATAGGATGTACTTATCTGTTCTTTGTTTATGTTTCATTAGGCACCAGTTTCTACAGAAGTCAGAGAGGGCCGCAGATTTGTGCAGCACTTCAACAGTGGAAACGCAAGAACGGTGTTGTCTCTTTATTTTATTTTATCCACTTCCCCCCTTCCCTTGAGCTTCTGTTCTTAGTGCACTGTTTTAAAAACTAGTGTGCTGGAACAAGCAGTTTCAGGGTGGGGTCGGATTGTCTTCAACCTCCATCAGAACTGAACAAGGACTCAACTGAGCTGGGCTTTGATAGGTACATTACACAAAAGAAACCACAACAATATTAATCGGCGCACTGAGCAGCACACCATCATCGATCTGTTGTGGAAGAAAATGATGAAGGGATAAGTATGGCACAGTTCAGTTAAATGCATTGCAAACAGTCCTTCTGTCCCAGAGAGACCCAAAATAGTATATCTCTAAATGTTATGTCTTCTAGGTTTGAAAATACAAGTTGAGGAGGATTGAATTTAACCTACCCAGTTCTAAAAAATATGGTTGTAAAAAGAAAAATGATACTGTATTGTAATGTTGGGCAGTGCATCTCCTGGCTGAACCTGGCTGGTAGATAAGGTGGAGTACTGAACTTTCGCCAAGTGTTGTTTGTGCAGGAGTGGACTAGGAAAAGGCCTGTGTACTGAAAAGAAACAGTGACTGTATGATAGAGCAAAGGAGAAGGACAAAGGAAGCAAGGTAAGCTTCATGAGGAGTTAGACTGTGCCAAGAAGACTCAGAGGCAGATCAAGAACATAAGAGGAGTTTCACATTTGAGCGAGCAGTGCATCAAACTTATACTTAGCAGCATTTCCCAAATCAACGTACCTCTTTCCAGTCCAAAGAGCTGGGTGAGTACTAGGCCTCAGAGTCTCCACTGTCTCTCTGGAGTTCTCTCTGAAGTCTATAAGGTTCTCCTTCTAGCTGTTGAAGTAGTCCCATCTTAAGTCCTTCCATCCTCCTCCTCCTGATTCTGAGTAACTCTGCCCCAGTCCCAAACCGAGCAAGGTAGAACAGTTGTAGTGTACTGCTGTTGAACAAATAGAGAAACAGAACTGGAGTATTTTGTGTAGATTTGTGTTTGGTAACTAAAGTTACTGGTCTGGTCTTAGGATCCAGAAAAAAGTAGTAGACCCTGCAGGTATATTTCACTGTTTAAAAGGCCAACATTCAGGATAAAATGATTACCCATCAGCCCACAAACATTGCCAATCATCAGAAAAAAGTTTACTAATTTGATGAATTCCCTCTGTCAGCTGCCACGTACATCACCAATCATTACTCATAATCACTCAATATATCACTACTTATTGATGCAATGGTTAGTCAATACCTTTTCCAATCCAAGCACGGTGGTTGAACGAAATATTATCCCCTCTTTCATAGTAGCAACACATTGGAATTTGGCATTGGCACTGGCAGTCTTTTAATCAATGATCTTCTGGGGTAGCCCTGCTGGGTGATGTAGAAAAAGTCTAGGCAATGGCATGTGAGGGAGGCAGGCATTGTCTCCAATGTCCTAAATGGAATGTGGGGGCTTCTTCATGGCACACGGTCCAACTCCATGCCGGCCTTATATGTGTCTAAAGAATGGTGGGGCAGCATAAATCTGTCACAAACATAATGTTCCAATAGCAATTTTTATTTTTTGTTGCAAAGAAAGAAAGAAATTCAACGAGAAATAATTAAAATGTTCTTTGATGGCACTGGCATACTCAGCCCAGGAAGTAGAGTTTGTCCTCAAACTCAGGTGGTTCACCGAGAAGTTGGTCACCAAGCACACTTGCTTCTAACCAATCATCCTCTCCTCCTCCTCATGTAGTGTTTCAGAAACAGTGCAATCAGGTGGTATAAAATGCTTGTTCATTTTGATCAAGGTTAATCTCTCCACGTTTTGAGGTTGAGAGACTGGTCCTTCTCACTGTTACAATTGCACCAGCTGCACTGAATACACGTTCAGCAAACATGATTGGCTACAGGACACGCCAAATACTTTATCCCCAGCCTTCAGAGCTCTGGCCATTGATGCATCCTCTTATACCAATACACCAATGGGTTTTGATCCACATACACCTCTTTTAGGTCATCCAGATACTCCTAGGACATCCTCTGATGTGTCATATGTGCTACCACTTGCTCAACCTCTTTTGCCTCTGCACTGGACTTAAAACCTGCCACTTGAAACCAAGACAATGTAAAGGTCGGGTCCAATTCTTCTGATGCTGTTGTAGCCGGTGTTCTTGTTGCCGGTTTTGGCTGCTGTGAGACAAGACTGCCCTCCCTTGGAGTTGAAGGCGGCACCCCAGAACTGCGTAGTGGGACACTGAGTTCCAGATGTTCCTCTTCCAGTTCTATGGATTGCTCAGCAATCCACCTCTTGTATTTTGAAACATACCCTTCAGAAAAAGGAATGAAAGTGGAAAGAATATTTTTGTAGTTTGGATCAAGGGTGGAATAGATGTACTCTTTGGACAAGATAATGCCATTTTGCAGCGTTGCATTTTAAGTTAAGCAAAGTCATAGGCTTCTGGGTGCTCGTTAACATCTCCGAGTATGAACCTTTCAGACACCTTCTTTAGCTGCTCCTGTAGCAGATAAAGCGTTGTACTGTCCTCCTTGCTAATTTCCCATGAGAAAACTTCAAAAGGGAGCAGCATCTGTGTCAGGCATTTGACGAGGCTCCATTAGTCCACATTCATAGTCATAGCTTTCCCAATTGCATTCCCTTTTAGAATGCCATAGTCATTGACCTGTCTGTACCACTCAAACAGACATTGCAACATATAATAGATTGAGTTCCAACATGTTGGTACCTCCTGTAGTAGGGCTTTAAACTGGTACTCTGTTACCACGCTGGATAACACTCAACTGCTCCCAGGATTTAAAAGAAAGGGTGAAATGACTGCAGATTTGTCTGCAGGTGGTCAGCATGTTGCTGTCTATGTCTTCTTTTTTAAGAAAGCCCTGCACAACCAGGTTGATGAAGCGCACCAAACAGAAGACCCTTAAATAGCCACCGTCTGCCATGGCCTTGACTATGTTACTGCGATTGTCTGTGACAACAAATCCATTTCAGAGATCTCTGGGTTGCAGACATTCAGACACCTTGCTTTTTAATTCACCCAAGATGTTTGCAGCTGTATGTGATTTCTCCATGGCTACTCTTGCCTGCTGCCAAAAGCTCTTAAAAATGTCTTCAGGGACAAGATCCTGCAGAAGAAATCCAGTGTGCAGTGATGCACATGTAACCAGTAGCCTGACAACTGGTCCACGTGTCTGTCGTCTGGTGGATAGTGTAGATAACACTTTGCTACAAAGCTTGCCCAACCAATTGCAGCACATCATGATGCAATACTAGAACAGCAAATCGGGCAAAATAAGTCCAACTTGGAACCTCCCTTTTCGGGCAGATGGCTGCCAAAAACCCCAAGAATCCCACTCCTTCCACAAAAAAAACAGGAGGTGGTCCTGTGCTAACATTTTTGCCTGCTTCACATTGAACAAACATGTCATTGGGTGGTTGCAATCGTAGGGCCCCTCCTGCCTAAATGTGCCCGTAATTGTAGCCTAGATTTTCTTCTTTTCTGGGGCCACTGGCACAGGTGAGTTTTGAGATGTAGGTAGTGATAGACTCAATGTGCGTTATGGTGCAGTCACAGTATTCCATCATGCCTCCATGTGACTCCGAGTCTTCCTGTGCTATTGTGAGGTTGCTGAGGCAGGTGATTCTGGCACACTGCTGTGGACAAGGTTGCTTTGTGTGAGGATGTTACCCTCTTCTTCCTCACATTCCACTGTGATTTGACCAGTTGTCTGCTGATGTTTCCTGACACTCCTCACCTTCACCACTGCTATCACATTCAGCATTTTTTTTAGGTACTCATCCTACCGGATTATGTGATGATTTTTCACTTGGGTCACCTGGCCTCTAGTACCATAATGTGAACCAGGCACACATCTCCCAAAAAAGGCTGTGGTTGATACACCACTGGTGGAAAACTACTTCTTCTCACTGACCACTTTCTTGGGTGTAACTTTCTTTGGGACCATCTTAAATCTCTCATTTGACAGTGACAGTAAGTTGCACAAGCAGAAGAGATTTGAGGACTTAACTGTAAAAGACCTTCTCTTTGGCACTACTGTGGGTGATGTCAAGTCTCTTCTTTTGTGCACCTCAAAACAAATAAGCAAGAAAACCATGTAGTTAGTCAAACGTGGCATTGTTGCAGGTTGAAATAGTACATACTGTCGTTGTTGGACTCTTGCTGTTTTGTGAGACTGCTGGTTTAGGGGTGACAGCACTTTTGTTTGTAAGTAACTCAGTCACTCCTACCACAAGTTGCAACTGTCCGTCCAATCCTCCCAGCTCACAAGCAGTACCTAACCAAAACCTCAGAAAGCAAAGGTGTTTCCTGGCACCCTTATAGATGGACTCTAGATGAGCCCTCTCAGGGAAGTTGTTGTGTAACCAAAGTTACCCTTTTCTCTCGTTAGCAATACGTCTTATACACACGTAGGAAATGAAGGAGATGCAGGAGAGTTTTCAGTATATTTATTGAAAAGACTGCAATCTACAATAAAATGCATGTGCTGCAATAATTAGGATAATGAACAGTAATAAAAGCAGAATTGTGAAGATGAGAGTTGTGAGTCTAAAAACCTACTCCATCTTACAATAAACATGAGATATAAAATACCTAACTATGAAAGCCTAATCTCTACCCTAGTGAGAGCTAGGTATGATAAACCTAATCTGTCAGTACCATGTCCATGAGAATTGCCCCCAACCCTCGATACCTTGGAATGAGGCCTCGAGGTCAGACTCCGTGAAGACACAAAGGCTGAGTTCTACAGCAAAGTGACGTGCAGGATAGATGGCATCTGGAAGAAACCCCTCTAATGACTTTGTCCTTGTGAGGTGTATTTAAAATAATCATGTAGGATCCCTGATGCAGGTATGTTCCTAAACTGCTAACGTGCAGACTTGTGTCGGCACTTGCATATACATTCCCCAACAAATGAGCATGATGTTATTGTCACACGTAAGTGAGAAAGGGACATGATGACAATACCTACTTGCATCACTGATACTGACGTTGATAATGGCGCCTTCTCAGAATGGCACTGATAATGAAAATCAAAATATTTCCTATAAAGTATAAACAATGACAAAAGCTAAAAGAAAAAATAAAATAAATGCAATAAAACAGAGCATATTAAGGGGGTAAAAGGTCACTAGGTGACGGACAACAGGCCTGCAAGCCGGAGGATAAGCTAACTCCTGTGGCCAATGGGAAACTAAAAAAAGATTCACCACAATACAAATGTAATCTTAGTGCGTTGGTTACTCATGCCATAACTGTCAATTTAATCAAACATTGTAAAGTCAAACCAAACCATTACATTTAATTTCAAATCAGGCAGCACAACGTGCAGATATAGCTCTTGCTTTATCTCCATCTATTTTAAATGAGACACCTGTGGAAGTCAGAGAGAGAAGCATGGGTAAATGGAATAATACTTAAAAATCCTACAGCGGCAAGGTGGTCCAGGGGAAATAGCATAGTTATGAAAAAAAAATAATTGTGCTGCAGATTTGTCTGCAGTGCACCGCAGCCAGGTTGTCCAGGAGAAAATGCAATTTTTATACAGCTAAAGAAACAGAATGCTGTAGTGCATCTGTGGGCCTTTGGTGGATGGATTTATGGATGGATGATGGATAGGTGGAGGAATGGATGTGGATGGATGGATGGATCAAGTCAAAATGCAGAAGAAAATTAAATTAAATTAAAAATGAAAAAAGCTGCAAAAATTTTAAAAGCTGAAAATAAAATAAAAACAAGCAAATAAAAAATGTAAAAAAGTAAATTCAACAATTAAAATAAAAAAAAGTAAAAATAAAAATAAAAACAAACACTAGAATATAAAAATTTAAAATAAATTCAAATATAAAATAAAAAAATATTAGGATAAAAAATGTAAATGAAAAATCAAAGAGAAAATTCAAATATATTCAAAAATAAACGTAAAATTAAAAAATGATCAATAATTTGCAATGTTTGTATGGAGGCCTATTGCACTTGCTGGATGCACAAAATGGCTGCCAGCAACATGGTAAAACAACAACAGGGAGCAAGGAGGCATGGAAAACAAAGAGCACTTGCAAGCCTATGGCAAAGGGACACTGACTGGATGGACAAAATGGCCACCTGCCACATGGTCAAACAACAACAAAGAGCAAGAATGCATGGGGAACAAAGATTAACCCACACAAGCCAATTACACTGACACACTGGCTGGATGCACAAAAGGCTGCCTGCCACATGGCAAAACAACTACAAGGAGCAAGGAAGCATGGCAACCAAAGAACACATGCATGCCTATGGTAAAGGGACACTGGCTGGATGGAAAAAATGTCTACATTGTCAAACAACAACAAAAAGGAGCAAGGGGGCATGGGGAACAAAGAAGAACCCATGCAAGCCTATGGCAAAGACACACTGTCTAGGTGCACAAAATGGCTTCCAGTCACATGGTAGAACAGCAAAATGGAGCAAAGAGGAATGGCAAACAAAGAACACATGCAAGCCTATGACAAAAGGACACTGGCTGGATGGACAAAATGGGCACTAGCCACGTGGTCAAACAACAACAATAAGGAGCAAGAAGGCATGGGGAACAAAAAAGGAACAGATGTAAGCCTATGGCAAAGGAACATTAGCTGCATACTCAAAAGGTCTGACAGCCACATGGTCAAACAATAACAACAAGGAGCGAGGAGTAAAAAAAACAATACAAGCCTATGGGAAAAACACACTGGCTAGATGCAGAAAATGACCGCCAGTCACATGGTCAAACAAAAACTGTGATCAAGGAGGCATGGAGAACAAAGAAGACATGCAAACCTATGGACTTAGACTTCACAAAATGGCTCCTGGACACCCGGCATGGAGGAACAAAGACACATGGTGGACAATGACAAACACAGACACATATACACACACTGGCCATAAGGAGACATGGTGGTAAGACTGAAGTAAACACTAACATTAATTCAGCAATACAAAACATGAAAATTAACTGAGCTATAAAATTTTTACAACAATACACACATCCTCCATTGCCATTAAATATTAGCACACAACATATACAATTTTTTGTAGAAAAAAATGAAATGCAAATAATAGCCACCATTTTTAATTTAATCCAATGCCATCCCAGTCCTAAATGAAACATTTAGGAAAAGACACATACTGAGCTGTGCAACAATTTTCCTTTACAAAAGAAGAAACATCAATAAAATGCAAAATAAAAGACTTGGCCCATATTTAAACTCCAGGCCACCCACCTCTATACATTTCTAAAATCAAATTAAAGTACAAAGAAATACTGGTGCATGCCCAAGTCAACAAACAACACCCTTATTCAATAGTTTTGGAACTTACTTATGTGATTTCACAAAACAAAGTCCGTAAATCCAAAGGTATATTCAGGAGACAAAGAGAGTTATCCTTCTCATCGAAATCCAAGTGAAAAGTGACCAGGAGATGGACAAAGCACTGGAAGGAGCCTGTTTGACATGAACAGGAAGTTGGAGTCTCTGGAGCACTTCTTTCCTGTTTAAAAAAAAACACCTTGAAGGGTCTATTGGAGAAACAAACCAAAAAACACTTTTTGATTAGATTTAGATGTATCTTGAGTAGAAAATCTACTCTTGGGCATTTGCACTCGCGAGGGGGAGAGTTTTGGCCACCGTTGCGGCCGGAAGCAGCACAGGTAAATGCAACGTTTTGTGCGCGCAGCCGGAAATAGTGCAAACGAACACAAAGGGCCTCATTACGATGGTCGCAGTGGCAGTCTGACAGCCATGGTCAGACTGCCAGCACCGCCATTTTACCTCCACAGGAGGGACTGGTGGTGCTGGCGGTCCTCATCCTCTAGGGCAGCGCTGCAAGCAGGGCCACCTTGGGGATCACGACCCCCATGTAAAGGATGGTGGAGATGGGGTGCAGGGGCCCCAGGGGGGCCTGCTGAACTTGGCATGGGGAGTGCTGGGGCCCCCATTGCCAGCCCAGTTTTGCTGTTCAATGTCTGCATTGCAGACTGAACAGCGCGATGGGTGCTGGTGCACCATACGCACTGCAACATTGCTTCCGTATCAATTATGAGCCGGCGTCAATGTTGTAGGCTGTTCCCTGCTGGGCCAGCAGGGAACTCGTAATGGGGCCAGCGGGAAGGCAGCTGCACTGACGGCAACCTGACTGTGGCAGTTTGGCAGACAGTGTTTTCCATCTGCCAAACTCATAATGACCCCCAAAGTCTTGTAAGCACTCGCTAGTGGCCCTAGAGTATCGTGGCATTGCAGTCCTTTCAGTACAGCAGTCCTTCTTCCTGGCAGAGTATCCACCGGTCCAGAAGTGTTCTGAGTCGGAGGTGTCTGAGGTCCAATATTTATATCCAGTTGTGCCTTTGAAGTGGGGGGAACTTTAAAAAAAAAGCCTTTTGAAGTGCACAGAGTCCCTTCCCTTCCTGGCCTGGCTCCTAACTTACTGTAGGGGGTAATGCAGCACTTTGTAGGGGGACCAGACACATCCTATTCAAGTGTGTGTCAGCTCCTCCCTCTCATCAAACCCAGGATGGCCCATTAGGATGTAGATGGCCCATCAGTCACACCTAAGCTCCCTTTGAGTGTGGCTGCCTAGAGTGAATGCACAAAGCTAAGCTGTCACCCACCCCAGATGTGTATTCAGATTCAGAGACAGGCAGAGGCACAGAATGGTAAAAGTAAGAAAATGCCAACTCTCTAAAAGTGGCATTTTCAGAATTACAATTTATATCCGACTTCACCATAAGTTGTGATTTTAAATTGTGATTCCAGAGACTCCAAACCTGGGGGTCCCATCTCTTCCAAATTAGAAATTGCACTTATAAAATGTAACAAAGTAGTCCAAATACTATCCTATGAGAGAGATAGGCCTTGCAATAGTGATTAAGAATGTTTTAATACTATGAGATGTAAAACTTAAAAGTACCTATCTTACTTTTTAAATACACAACACCCAGCATTCGGGATGTCCAGGGCTTACCTTAAGAGTGACATATATGTATTAAAAGGAAGGTTCAAATCTTCCAAGAGGGAAACTTGCAAGGTTAACATGGCACACACAGGCTCTACAATAGCAGGCCTGGGATATGATTGAGTGGCTACGTAAGTGGGTGGCACAATCAGAGCTGGAGGACCACTATTAGCATTTAATTTGCAGGCTCTGGAACAGGTAGTGCAAGTTACTAGGGACAATGTACTAGTAAATTCAATATGCCAATTATGGATAAGCCAACATTACCATGTTTTAAGCAAAAAGCCCATACACTTCAGCACCGGTTGGCAGGGGTAAAGTGTCCAGAGTCATAAAGTCAGCAAAAACAAGGTCAGCAAAACAGGAGGTCCAAAGGTAGAAAGTCAGGGGAAACCACACCAAGGGTGCCAGGTCTAACATTCCTTATTATCCACTCACCCACCAATGCTTCCACCCTACCTCGTATATAAACTTAGGAAATTCCAGCAATAATCAGTCAGACTAGGCAATATGGAGTTCTTTGCTGACAACTGACCTGCATTTGAGTCTAAGCTTGACAAACCCTCAGCACTCTTTCTGTAAATCAAGTAGGCTCTCCATTCTTCCAGTACTTCTACCACTCTAAATGTTGCTTCTTTCTCACTTTTAGAGTGGGAACAGGTGGTTTGGCTGATGCCACACTGTCTGACGTGCTTCTTTGTGGGCTGTTTGTAGTTTTATGCCATTGTCATGACTTCCTTTCATGCTACATATGTTTCTATCTAATCTCAAAGCTATTTAGGGGCTGTGAAGAGGGATGACTTTTTATCAAACTTGATCTTGCATTTTGCTGGGAATAATAGCTTATATTGTACATTGTATATTGTACATTGAATTTCTATTGTCAATTGACTTGCATTACAGGCTTTTCTAAGGATGTTGTCTTTGTCTTTGTAGTGTAAAACTCTGGCAACCATCAACCTTGATGGGGCCCCTGTAGGAGGCCATTGTCTCAGCACACAGTTGGCTCTCTCCAGGGTGAAGATCTGTGATAAGCCCTATGGAGTGACATCCATGTTTTGCCAGGTTTCTATGTACGAAATCATCATGGTGTTTTCAATTTCTTTGAGTAACCCCACTACAGCGATGTTATTGCATCTGGAGCACTTTTCTGATTCTTCATCCTCGTACACAAGAAATTGCACTTGTTCTGTCAATTACTTGCTTCTCAGTGCTGTGGTGGCTGGTTGAACTTCATCCAAAGTCACCTCAGTTTTCTACTCTAACCCTTAATGTTCACTGGTCATTTCACAGCAGACCAATGTCTACTTGCATTACTTCAAGTCGAACTTCTATTAAGTTTTTTAATTTTGGTTATAGTCACCAGTATTGTGCCAAGCTTGTATTTAAATAGCTGGGTGCTTGTTGCTGCTTGCAAAGAGACCATTCCTCCAAAGGAGATTTTCATTTCATTAGGGCATTGTGCACCCAGTGCTGACTGCTGCTCTATAGGTTTACGTGTGCCCTTTTCAGAATTGAAGAAAGGATTATTCCACAGTAAAGCATCTCACCCACTCAAAAGATATGAGGAGTGTGTGAATTCACAATGTTTATTATCCGTATGAGTTCTTTGTGCATTCTATGTGGATTGTGCAGCTGTCTGGGTAGAGTTGTATTGCTCAGTCACTCCTAACGTCCCCCTTCCCACCAACTTTTATGCATCCTTTAAAACAGTATATGTTGTTTCAAAAACCCTCCCTCCAGACTCTCAGGCACTTATGCCTAGTCATTCAATATGGTAGTTATGTCCTTTTGCAGGGGTAAATCCACCCCATGAGGCATTTTCAGATTGTACTTACTTACTGCACTTGCCTTTGAGCTGATCACCAATGTTTTTCTACTTATTGCTCATTTGAAGGGGCACATTAAAGTACACATCAACAACTGGGTTCAGGTGCTGCTTGGTTCAAAAACAAAGCTCACAATTAGGATTCCAGTAGGTAATGGATTACAACAGGGGTGTGTTGTTATACTCTTTTTGTACTCTGTTGCATGCATTTGATGCACTTAAGAGGGGTATTGTTTCTTTTTTCTCTTTAGAGCTATCTCAATATCAATTATTATGTATGCAGATGAGATAGGGGCTGAATTTGAGTCTGTTGGCAGCAGGAACTCCATCAGGATGGTGAAAGACATCTCCCTCGGTCATCTCCAGGGAACGCTGCCCACCATGCTAGAGTTGTCTACCACACCTGCGGACAACTCTTAACTTTGACAGGAGCTGCTGTCAAAGCAGTTTCTGTCAATTCTTTGAATGTTTGACAGATGGCTCCATCAAACATGACAGCCATCTGTCAAACTTTTACAGAGTTTGACATATTTAAAAAATGAATTCCCAAAGGGGCTTTTGTTATAGAATAATGCAAAAATATTGGCCCCACACCATTGGAATTTTCACTCCTGGGGTGGGGATTGTTTCTTTAGTGTCCATCATCACCAAGTTTTATCTGGTGGTGATATACAGCAAATACAACAACTCATAACTCTAGCCACTCTCAATAGGGCAGAGGGTGTTACATATTGACCTCCAATAGCCGGTATCTGCTACTGAGTAACCTCACCACCAAACTCCAAGTCAGCCCCATAGTACTACTTGAAATAACCTCAGAGGTCTGCAATGGCAGGCTTCTTCAGACTCTGCAACTAAAACAGCCTCCCTGTAAGTGTCAGATTATCAATGCTTTCCTACCTTGTAAGTCTGCACTGTGACTTCGCATAGGCGATATGGAACCAACTCCGAATGCCCTATAAGTCTTACTCCTGAATATCTTATACTAAAAGAAAGATTGGTTGGGACTAGGGAAGAAAGTCTTCTCTGGGTGTCCTTTTCTGATTTTTGTCTGGATGGTGGTCAAACCTTGTTTAAAACAATTAAGCAGATATTATAATTACCTAGGATGACCTATTGTCTAGTTTAGTCCCCTACCCTCGCATTAGGTTGTCAAATGTCTCCTACCTGCAATAAACGGACTCTGTCCTGTGGAAGACGCTTGTGTGATCTTTAGGGAACTTCAGATGACTTTTCTGAATCTCTGTTGCTATGTGTACTGCTCTCACTAAGTGTGACGAATCCCAGAAATCCTCTTTGGAGTGTTCACCGAAGTGTGTTGTTCTTTGTTTCTGTAATTCCAAGATGACAGTTACACAATCAATTAATACAGGCTTTAACAACAGCACTCTTGAACCTGTCTAATCACACAAATACTAGTATGAGCATTACATAAACATTAATCACTTTAATTACTTGCACCAGAAGTCATTGCTTCACCTTGTTCCTTTCCTTACTTGCAAGTGCTTTACGATCTAAGATTGACAGTTCATGCTAGTTTGCCCATGGAAGACGTAATAATGTCCTTTATTTGATTGCTTTCATATGCATTGTCTCTTATGGGTTAAGATAGCTTTGTTATGCATGAATAATATACATGAATATGTCTCTTAAGATTGCTGCTCTTTTGGTTATTGTTAACTCACTGTTATTTTGTATTCTTTAGTTAAGAGAGGTCCGCTGTCACCTCGGGTCTGCTGTCAATGAGGCTGTATCCCAGAGGAGCAACAGTGATCAAAAATCTACGTACAAAACTACAGAGCAGTGGGTATTCAGCTTCAGCAAAGGTCTCAAGGCAAAGCAGAGAGACAGTCTTGGGCGCACTTTAAATATTGGCTGCTCAAGATGGCCGCCAGAACTTGCCAAGATCTTCAAAATTCTCTGCAAATTATCATGGTAGATAGAGAATAGCCAACAGAATATGAAGCTGCTGCAGAACACTGGAATTACAGTATTTAGGCTATGACTGATGTCGGCGGAACTGTGATGTCATCTTTCTTGATTCTGGGAATCATGAATGGATGGCTGTGTGAGGGTCATGAATGGGGGACTGCAAGTCAAAATGCACTAACATGCCAGGGGGTCTATTGTGGATGGTAGTGGCATGGGGCATGAAAATAAGTTTGCAAGAAACAAATGTTGATATTGGAAGGCTATTCCAATATCACTCCACGTGCATGGTAGTGTTGTGTGCATGCCACAAACCTGAATTCCAGGCATTCCGAAAAGGCAATGACAATTCCCCAGTCTCTGTGAGGACAAACATGACTGTGATGAAGAGTATGTTGCCCTCTTACAAGTCCTCAAGGGGAAGGGGGTTTTATGGAGAGAAAAAGAAAAAATACCAGCTTTTGCTTTGTGGTTTGCAGAATCGTACTGCTGGACCCCGAACTGCACATTATGTTGGGCATCAGGACTTCTGATTTCTTTAAAATACTTGGCAGCAAAATAATTACTATAAGGCTGAACAAGTCTCTTCCTCTTTTTTATGATACTTTCAGAGTCTCTGAAGCAATGTTCAAACTCAAAAACAATCAAATTGACTAAAGGGCTACTTTGTATTCTGCCGTAGTCTCTTGCCAATAATAGTTCTGATAAATTTTCTCTATTCCAAATCTCCTAATTCTCAGGGGAGGACTTGTTAAAGGAAATATGTCTTTCCTCAATGTGTGTTTAGGTTTAGCTGTATCTTGGATTCCCACCCAAACAATAAACCACGGTAGTGACTTTTGTCATCAATTATTTAAAAGACAGAGCTCTGTCTTGTTTCATTTAAGCGATTGATCTTTCTTTACCTTGAAATTAAGTTACTTGCTTGAAAATTTCAGAAGAATCCAAACTGGATTTTTACACTTTTCTTATTTTCTTTCTTTTACAGGATATACAGGATCATCAGCAGAAGATGGAAGAGGAGAGGCAGGACCCCACAGGGAGGTGAGGATCGCTGGAACTCAACTGGAGGCTGTCTGGAGGACAAGAAATGCTGGCACTCGACTGCAATCTGGTCCGAGAATGAGGTACTCTGGAACTCAACTGGAGGTAGGTTGGAGGACAAGGAACTCGACTTGAGTGGAAACAGGTGAGCTGAGCAACAGGTACGAAGCAAAGCGAGGCCTCAGATCTCACAAGCAACCTTAAATAATAAAATGTGCACATGTGCCTTTTGGCAGTTGATTGCTTGTTAAGGAAATGAGCAATTATCCTCTTGCTTGTGGCACATGTTCAATACAGATCACATTGTGAAGAGCACATGTTTTGGCAGTTACTGTTGGAGCAGGTGGAAAGGCAGTTGGTTGCTTCTTAAGGAAATGAGCAATTATCCTCCTGATTATAGCACATGTTCACTACAGATCACATTGTGAAGCGCACATGTTTTGGCAGTTACAGTTGGAGCAGGTATGCATAATCAACAATCATTGGTTATAATAAATGAGACATTTAACAATCATTGGTTATTGCAAACTTGATATTCAAAGATGTAAAGAATATACCAAATAAGTATGAATGTTGCAAGCAACAGCATCTTATTGTAATTGAGCTCTTGGATGTGCTGGTGTACCCACAACAGGTAGTTGAAAGAGACTAAAAATGAATCTCTTAAGGACTATCCATACCGTAGTATTGCGTTCAAAACTAATCTCTCCTTTAACTGTCAAATATGTACCCTGGTGACTTGTGAATTGTATTGGCATTAGCTTGTTATTTCTTTTTTTAATTTGGCAGAATAGAATTAGTGACATATAAATGTTATATTGTGATTAAATCCACCTTTACTAATTAACATCTAGAGAAAAACAATCAAATGCCGTGGGCCCGATTTAAGCCACCTCTGGTAAATGTTTGGCAATGTTCATAACAGAATAATTGATAGTAACTGATGAAATATTTCTTGGGTAATGTCTACTCCCAGCCAGCCAGACCATTCTTCTATCCACTTAGCGAGATGGTGTTTCTCTGATTCCCTCAATATAGCCTAATATGTTGAGCTTTTCTGTGGGTCTTTCAATATCAGCACAGTACATTTTTCTGGGTAAATTATTTGGGGTTAGTTGTGACTGCTTCAATTTAGCAACATTCTAATTGGTAAATATATAAAGACCACTCAATAAGGTACATTAAATCCCTCCTTAATTTAAAGACAAGTTTTCAGATGATCATTGTTAAATAATTGATAAAAACTGTCAATTTGCCCATGGTAAAAGTCTGTTTACAGAGTGCGTATTGCCCAAGACTTTTATGCATCAATGATATTAAAGAATCTTAACATGCTGGAGATATCTTGTCAAACTTAGCAAGAGCAACTACTGACTTAAATTTGAAAAGTTTGGGATGGCATGGGGTTTAGCAAATCTGAATAATACCAATACTTGTGATCTATCTTCTGTTAATGGTAGCATGTTAGCCTGTTCTTTCAGAAGTTTCATTAATTAGTTACATAGTGCTGCCCAATAATAGAGCTGCAATTTTTATTGGACAAATTCTCTTCTGGTCACTGGTAATTGTGGAAATTTCAAGGAATGTCCAGGGCTTTCTGAGCCCCAGAACAAAAAAAGGCTTCTATCTTTCTAAGGAATGAAAGTGGGAGATAGATTGGAAAAGCCATAAATGAATCATTAAATTGTTTAATATAATCATTGTAATAAGGATGACCAGACCTAAGATGTATATAGATAATCCTTCCCATTTATTAAGTATAATGTGGAATTTTCTTCAAAATGCATTTATAATTGCTAGGGCCCCATTAAGTTATACTCCTGGGTGATCCAAGCTGCTAAATATTTTTATTTCTGAACTGAATGTTTTTAATATATTTTAGTTTGGTGTGTAGTTAAGATATCAGGGACTGATTTAGGGCTTGGGGAGGGGAGCACTCCGCCACAAATGTGGCATTTACCCTGTCCACTTTATTACAATCTCATGATATCCTATGGAGATCATAAAAAGGCAGACAGGATATCTGTCAGGTTTGTGGCAGAGTATTCGTCCCCCAAGAACTAAATCAGGTCCTTAGTTTTGTCCTTTTGTAACGTAAAACCAGACATTGTTCCAAAAAAGAGGCTGCTTCTTCATTTGCCTGTATTCTTCACAGTGCGTCTGAAATTCCTATTATAATATTGTTGGTATGTGCTAAAATCTTGACTTCCGTGATCAGCATTTTAAAAGGTGAAATGTTTGGATTATTACATAGCAGCTTCATAAAAGGTTACATTTTCAAGACACATATGCTTAGGGAAGTAGGACAGCCTTGTCTAGAAAACTGGATTATTTTGAAGGAATTTGATGTATAGCCTTTAATAGTAACCATCCCTACTATTTCTTAATATATATATTTAATCCATCTAATAACTGAATATGTAAATTCAAATTAGTAATAACTTTCCAGAGAAATTGCCATTCAACGTAGTTGAATGCCTTTTTGGCATACAGAGCTATACATGGCATGCACTGCTGTACTGTTACTGCCCAGGCACTTAAGATAGCTGCATTCTCTATGCTTGGGACTCAACCAGGCTGGCAAGGGGGAACTAAGTCTGCAATTGACTGGTTAATCCTATGGCCAATAAATGAGTATACATGTTATAATGGAACATAAGAGAGATTGACATGCATGATCCTATATGCAACGAAAAGATTACTATAAATGTACTTCTCCAGGTTTCTGGGGAAGAAGGCACCATCCATAATTTCATGAATCATCTGGAGGAAAAAAGTCCTTCTTTCTGACATTAAGGATCTGTGTAATTTTCTAGGTAGTCTATCTATGTCAGTAGCTTTTACCCAAAGAGACTTTTTGGATCATCGATGTAGGTTCTTGTAATACTAGGCCATTAGTCAATCCTGCCTTCTACTTTTGTGTCATATGAGGCAAGGATGTTAGTTCCATAAACTTCAAAATAGCTTTATGTACCTTAGAACAATCATCTCCTCTATAAGTGGTTCGTATGTCTGAATGAAACAAAAGAGGTCATTATGTCAGGTGAAACAGTAGCACTATTCCTTTCAGTAGTTATTCATTTCTAGTACTGTTTGAGCTTATATACGTTGCCATGTTTGAGGAGCCAAGAGAGTACCTATTTTGTCCTCTTGAAGGAAGTGCAGATATCTTGAATCAAGCAGTCACTGAACTACATTGTCGTGGACCAATTTTAGTTCCCTGCGTGAGCACAGGAGATAGTTCAATGTTTAGCTTGTGGACCTGTTGCCATTTATACTCCCCTTCCTAATTGCGACTCGCAAACCCGTTTTGCAATTCGGTAACCAAGTTACCGAATCGCAAAAGTGGTTTTGTGCATTGCAAAGTGCAGTTTGCACATCGCAAACAGCGAATTTCGCTGTTTGCGACGTGCAACCTGTTTGCTACACCTGGCCCTTATTTCTAACAAGAGAAAAGGGGTAAGATTTGTTACACCACAACTTCCCTGAGAGGCTTCCAGGGTCCATGCGCTAGGCTGCCAAAAATCTCCTTTACTACTCAGTGTTTGGTTGAGTTACCCCTAGAGAGCCAGGAGGCTTGGGTTGGCAGCTTCTAACTGGCGTAGGAGTTACTCAGTCACCTACAAACAAAAGGGCTACCACCCCTAATCCATCAGTCTCACTGAGTGGTGAGTCATTCATGACAATATACATCATGGTTATTCCCTTAATATGCAATTTTATAGTTACAATTTCTTGCCACATTCTAAAATGAATGAACGTTTGGCAGCATTTGCTGATTTTTAACTTATTCCTTAATTGTTGTAGCTCCCACTGAAAGGGATATTATTGCCGTATTATATATTCTTGTGTACAATTACGGATAGCGGCTTTCCTAGCATCTCAAGCTATACTATTACTGGCTGAGTCCTTATAAATATACTGGAATTTAGTGACAAAAATCTAAATCTCACTTCTTAGATATATGTCATATCCTGCTTTTGGGAAATGTTCAATCTATGTGGATTTTATCTTGCATCTATCTTTCGAGAATAAAGGTACATGATCTGATACTTATAGTGTAATTTAAATTTTATCCCAGCAGAAAATATTTTGCTGACCAAAAAGTACTTGATTTGAGAATATGGGAATGCACATTGGAAAAAGAAAGTATAGACTCTTACTTCCGAGATTTCCTATCTCATGAACAAATCATGTTTAGAGTTTCTATTAATGAAAGGACAGCTAGTCTTACTCGTATGCCGTTAAAATCTTCTCGAATTGTAAACAGGCCTGAGATTGTCGCAATATGTTTTTCAGTTTTATGAAGATTGCAGGATTATTCTTTTAGGACCATATGCTAAGCATAAGAATAATTAATCATATCCAACTTTCAGCCTGGCTTCCCGAGTCTGCATTGTTACAGATAACCTGATAATTAGGTTTATATATAATAATAGCAGTTCATTTAAAACAACCATTCGAAACGCTTTGCTCAAGCGCATGGATACACTCACTGGTGCCTAGGACGCAATACGTCAAAACATAATGCAAAGCTTTCTAGCACCCAATTCCGCATACAGTGATGCCAACTGAGTTTTCTTGCAGGCATGCTGTGCTAAGCGTGTAAGAAACATCCTGTGGATCACTCAAAAAAATGTAAGTATTACGTTTTTCAGTATAATGGATTCATATGCAGTTCTTAATTAATATAAACCGTAATAAAATTGAAAAGAATGTGTTCAATGAGTTAAATGTGGCAAAGACATGTATCAAATGTTTAATCATAAGTGAATATGTCAATCATTCAAAGGAAAAATGACAACAAAACAAAGAAAACCAATTGTTCAAAAATCTAGACTGATACAATACTGCTTTTTTCCTTATCAAACATGACGGCGGTTCGCCAGGGACCTAACGCACATGAGAATCCCTTCGAGATGACTGGTTCTGTGTATGGTCTTTGTGTACCGGTATCCTTATCAAGAATTTTTTTTCATTATTATTGTTTTGTATATACAGGACAGTATCAGGAATATATTGGGATAGAGCCTGTATATGAAAGCCTTGATAAAGTCCATATTTGGACGAAACACATGTCGGCTGGTCTGGAGATTTCAACTAGGTTGATTCTTATGACTACAAGCAGCATCTTCTTTGAATGGACTATACTAGGAGATGAAACTTCTTATCTACAAGCAGGAATGTGACACATATTTGATGGACTGATCCTGTTTTTTGTTAACTTTCTATTTGGACTTGTAGTTTTAAACTTCAGAGGTCATATAAATGTATGGTGATTTTCACATTATATGTGTTAAACAAGGTGTTTAAACGTGTATTGTATCAGTCTAGATTTTTGAACAATTGGTTTTCTTTGTTTTGTTGTCATTTTTCCTTTGAATGATTTACATATTCACTTATGATTAAACATTTGATACATGTCTTTGCCACATTTAACTCATTGAACACATTCTTTTAAATTTTATGACGGTTTATACCAATTAAGAACTGCGTATGAATCCATTATATTGAAATACTCAATACTTACATTTTTTTGAGTGATCCACAGGATGTTGCTTACATGTGTGCATTTACTGATGTAAGTTTATTCTTAGTTCATTATACATATTAGGCAACAAATATGTTTTCCTGTGTATGAGCACCATCTAGTATAATTTGTATTTACAGGGGAGTGTGCGGCCCTAGTTAGGTTATGTGTTGCCATATATATAGTGTATATGCTGTGCTAAGCATGAGGGTCCCTACCCCTTGTTTAATCCTATTTTGCTTTATCCATGAATAGTTCCTTAACAACATGAATAATAATCTGTATGGCAAACACCTCTTCAGTCCCCACATTTATTCTACTGTTGTGTCTAATCCCTTACCTTTATCATGCCCCCTGGTAGTTGATGGGCCCCTCCACACTGTTCCCTTTGAATGCATCTGAATACATCCGGTAAAACATGGCTGGTCCTTCCTGAAACCCCTACCCCAAACTTTTTCATGACAAGTAAGTGTTGGTCCTCCTGCACATAGCTATTATTCATATCCAATTCAAGGCAATAGTACAGAGGGCTAGAAGGCCCCTCCTCCAATATCAGTACACAAAGCTAAACAAAAATTAAAAAACGGGGGCTTTAATTCAGATATGCACACAAGTTTACATCCTAATCAAGACACTTTGGTGGTCATTTCGACCCTGGCGGTCTCGGACGGAAGCACCGCCAACAGGCTGGCGGTGCTTCCAGCCCTACTAAGACTGTTTTAGCCCCGGCGGTGATAATCCACAAGGGCAGCGCTGCAAGCAGCGCTGCCCTGGGGATTATGACACCCCTACCGCCAGCCTGTTTCTGGCGGTTTGCACCGCCAGGAAGAGGCTAGCAGTAAGTGGTGTCCTGGGGCCCCTAGGGGCCCCTGCACTGCCCATGCCACTGGCATGGGCAGTGCAGGGGCCCCCTAACAGGGCCCCGGCCAGCTTTTCACTGTCTGCATAACACAGTGAAAAGCGCGACGGGTGCAACTGCACCTGTCGCACGGCCGCAACACCGCCGGCTCCATTAGGAGCCGGCTCCTATGTTGCGGCCTCATCCCCGCCGGCCCAGCGGGAATGTCATAATGGGGGCCGCGCGAGTGCAGCCGCACTGGCCAAGGTCGTAATGACCCCCTTTGTGCTGAAAATAAATTGTTGTGCTTTACATGGTTCTAAAACATTGAAAAAAGAGGCCTGTCAATAAATTTCAAGCATAAATCTATTACATGGCCGTTGGCAGAGAGAGTGCACAAAATTAATGGATCAACAAATGTAGGGCTTGTTGGATTTTGATGTCTTTCACTGTTTTCTCATCTTGTACGCATTGCCTCTATGATCTTATAGTCCTGAAAGTAAGCAATTAATGTTTTGGGTTTTCCTCCTGGTTTCTCTGTTAGGGCAGACACTCTGTATGTATGTATGTATGTATGTCTATATGAAAGTGTGTATGTATATATGCAGGTATATTTGTATGTATGTGGTATTTCTATAATTATGTTTCTGGAATGCAAACCTAGAATAAAAGCCAGCAGAGCCCTGTAAATGATCTCAGACAAGCATAAAGTCAATGAGTAATAGAAGAGGAAGCTGAGCTGTAGATGGTTACTGAATTGTGATATACTGTGCTTTAATGAGGTGAATCTTCAATTCCTTCCTAAATTGGAGCAATAGAGCGGTTCTAATGGTTACAGGGATGTTGTTACAGAACCTGGGTACATAGATGGGAATGGCTTCCTATCTTTTTTATTTTTTATTTTTTAGACTTCATAGTCTGCAACTTATGGTGTCCTGCCTGTGAGTGTGCTGAGAACCACCAGACATAGGGGGTCATTACGACCCCGACAGGCTGGCAGTACTTACCACCACATCATGACATTGGCGGGTTGGCTGATGCCAACCCGCCAATGTACCACTCCGACCGCCACGGTGGTAACAGCTGCCGGGCTGGGGATATCCATCTCCCGCCTGGCAACTGCAATTTTTCCACCTGCGGGATTATGACTCCGCCTACCGCCATGTTTTTCGTGGCGTACGTAATGCCACCAAAACAATGGCGGTAGTCCATATCAGTGACAGGGAATTCCTTCTCTGTCACTGATAGGGGTCTCCCCCCTCCTCTCCAGTTACTCCCCACCCCCTTACATCCACGCCCCCCACACACACACACATGCATACACACACTCATTCACACATACATACACGCATGCATACATCCAATCACACACACACACATCCGCACACACTTCCAAACGACCGTGCATGCACACATGCATTCAACACTCAACACACACCTGCATTCGTGCACACACATACATTCACACACCCCCCACACATACACACAATACCCCCTCCCCTGTCGGAGACCTGACTTACCTGGATCCAGGGGTACTTCAGCAGGAGATGGGACAGGGTGCTCTTATCACCACCAGTGCCGACCAGCAGAACACCACCAGGCTGTATTATTCCTCATAATACAGCCGGCAGCGGTCTACTGGCGTGATGCTGCTGGTGGTAGCAGCGCCACCTTTCCGCCATCTGCCAGCATGGCCACAGCTGGATATCTGCCATTCTTGTGGCCAATCCGGCTGTGGTCATAATATGGCGGACGGCTGGTAGCCGCAGCGACCGTCTTTTGGCAGCCATCGCCGCAGCGGTAGGTGGTTTTTACCGCCAAAGTCATAGTGAGGGCCATAGTGATTTTGTCTGACGTTTGAGTGAGGATGCTAGGTGTGAGTGTAAGTGATGCAGCTGGTTTTGTAGATAGTGTGGACGAGCAAGTGAAGCTAAGGGAGATCCATAAGGATGGAGGTGGTGTGATCATTTTTCTTCAGGCCTTGAAGGAGAGGTGCTGCAGTAAGTATGTTGCCCTTAAAGGGGCCTAGTGTGAAGTCTGGGAGGCCAGCGAGGACGGCATTATCCCCATCCAGAGGGGAGAGTACCGGGCTTGAACATCAGTTCTGAAGTCGCTTTCTGAAAGAAATGATTGAACTTTCTTTAGAAGAGAGAGGTTTAGAAGAGAGAGCTGGTACCAGGATGTCTTTGTTTTTTGGTCTCTGTGTTCCTTGAGGGTGAGGTTAGTGTCCAGGGTTAATCCAAGGGACTTGGCATTCAGCGAATGTTGTGGTTTGAAGCCCTCAATGTTCATGCCATTGAGCCACTTTGTTCTGCATCTTGTTTATTGTTCTTGACAGATAACAGGATTTTTGGCTTTGTTGAGTTGAGCTTCATGTAGGTGCTGGACATTCAGGTTTTGATAATGTGCAAGCTGTGGATGATGTGTTGGGTGTCTGAAACAGAGCTGCAGCAATTAATAGACCTGATCAGCTTCCAAGAAATATTCCTTCTAGGCTCTCTTTAAATATATTTATACACAACAGGAGCTGCAGAATGACTATAAAGGTCCAAGGGCACTCTCCACTCAAAAAGCTAACACCACAAAAAAGCCCTTGGTGCTGGTCACACCAACATACACAAGGCACTTTCCTCAAGCCCATGCCATATAGAGGGCTCAGTCATGCTGCAGCAAAAACTCAAAGTCAGATCATATGTCATGGTGTGATTCTTTCCAGGAATGGTGCCTAGGGACCGTCTAAATTATTCACAGTTATACAGAGACATTTCCAAAAAATGTTCATAAAATGATAGGAAGTGCATCACATAAGTGACCACCATGAACCTATCCTGTTGAGATTCCAAAAAAGTCCATCACCATTATTTAGTCGTTTTAGATTTGTCAACCATCTTTAAAAAAGTAACATTCATGGCTAATGAATGCAATACAAAATTTTGATGTTTTTGTTTCTGCCTTTTTTTTTTTTTTTTTATTTACCCCTTTAGACTTTAATGATTCTATTGTTTTCTCTTTTACCTCTGAAGTATAGGTAAATATTCAATATCTGCAGATTTATCATGCTGCTCGTCGTCAGTGCTGCCAATCACAGATTATCTTACTGCCAGACTTTAACATATTTACTCCCTACACTGCCCCACTATACATGGTGTTTTATTTAGCACTGCTACATAAATCAGGCTAATTTTAAACTGAATTGGATGCATACACAAATTGTATGTCGCAGTCTCAGTCTAACTACTCCTTTGGTTGCATAGACTGGTTCTCCACGTCACTTATGAGCTGAGAGTTTGTTGCATTTAAGTTAAGTAAAATATCTTCTAGTTCTCCTCCCTCCATTCATTCTCTAAATCTAAAGAGCTTAGATTTATGTTTGCAAAGTGCATTCTATTTCCAATTGTTAGAAAAGGGGTCTCTCGTTGGCAGTCAGTTTGCACTCTGTCCAAGCATGGACCCTCACTCTAGTCCAGGTAAAAGAGAAACAGACATGGTTAACCCCCACTAACCTCCCAGTAGCTTGGCACAAGCAGAAAGGCTTAACCCCAGAATCAATGTGTAAAGTATTTGTGCCAACACACACAGAAATAAAGTGAAAACACTACAAAATGGACACTACACCAGTTTAGAAAAATGGGTAGGATTTATTTAAAGCAGACAAGACCAAAACGACAAAAATCCAACATACACAAGTCAAGATATAAATTTAAAAAAAGAATAAGGAGGTCATTCTAACCCTGGCGGTCCAAGACCGCCAGGGCTAAAATGACGGGGGCACCGCCAACAGGCTGGCGGTGCCCCGCTGGGCATTCTGACCGCGGCGGTTTGACCGCGGTCAGAAGTGGAAAACCGGCGGTCTCCCGCCGGTTTTCCGCTGCCCATTTGAATCCTCCATGGCGGCGCAGCTCGCTTCGCCGCCATGGGGATTCTGACAGCCCATACCGCCATCCTGTTCCTGGCGGTTCGCCCGCCAGGAACAGGATGGCGGTATGGGTTGTCGAGGGGGCCCCCCTGCAGTGCCCATGCCAAAGGCATGGGCACTGCAGGGGCCCCCGTAAGAGGGCCCCACAATGAATTTCACTGTCTGCATTGCAGACAGTGAAATTCGCGACGGGTGCCACTGCACCCGTCGCACCTTCCCACTCCGCCGGCTCCATTCGGAGCCGGCGTCCTCGTGGGAAGGTAGTTTTGCACTGGGCTGGCGGGCGGCCTTTTGGCGGTCGCCCGCCAGCCCAGTGCAAAACCCAGAATACCCTCAGCGGTCTTCCGACCGCGGAGCGGTATTTTGGAGGGGGAAGTCTGGCGGGCGGCCTCCGCCGCCCGCCAGACTTAGAATCACCCCCTAAGAGTCTTAATCCTTAGAAGACAGTGAGAATGCTGTTGTTACACAAAAGTACCTGATTTGCGTCAAAAATATAGCTGCACAGGCGAGCGTGTATCTGAAAAGTCAGCGATACATCGATTCCTTACTCTCAAGTGAGGCCGTGCACCATTTCATTCTCTGGTCGGCAGAGAGCGATGCGTCTATTTCCAGACGGGCACCTCGGGTCCGGGCAGGATTTGCATCATTTTTTTACACCCAGCGACGTTGCATTGAAATCCGGTCACACAGTGTCAGAAAACTGAGCTGTGTGGGGTTTGCGTCGTTATTAGCAGCAGCATGCGGGTGTTGCACATGGTTTCTCCAGCCCCAATGCGTTGATCTTCCATCCATGATGCAGGAGGAGCGTTGATTTCAGCCACGAGGATGGGGGCGCGTCATTTGTCAGCAGTGTTGCAGATGGTGGGTCGCAAATTTTCCCGCATGACAGTCTTTGCGTGGATTTCAGTCCTTTTCCACCAGCTTCACCTTTCAAGGGCTCAGGGACTGGATGGGGAACCACTTGGCAGGGCAGGAGTCTCACCAGAGAGTCCAGGTACTGGCAGAGGAAGTCTTTGATGGACATGAGACTTCAACAACAGGAGGCAAGCTCAACTCAAGCCCTTGGAGATTCTTCTCAAGTAGGCATGCACAACGAAGTCCAGTCTTTGTCCCCTTTCACAGGCCCAACAAAGCACAGACACAGGCAGGGGCAGCACTTCTCCTCAGATCTTCTCCTGACAGAGGTTCCTCTTGAATCCTTGAAGAAATCTAAAAATGTGAGGTTTTGAGTTTAATACTTATACCCCTTTCTGCCTTTGAAGTTGGCAAACTTCAAAGGAAAGTCTCTGTTGTTTGCAAAATCCTGCCTTGCCCAGGCCAGGCCCCAGCCACACACCAGGAGGTTGGAGACTGCATTGTGTGAGGACAAGCACAGCCCATTCAGGTGTAAGTGACCACTCCTACCTCCACTCTAGCTCAGATGGCCCATCAGGATATGTAGGCTACTCCCCAGCTCCCTTTGTCTCACAGCCTAGAGGGGATTCACAAACAGCCCAACTCTCAGTCTGACCCAGACAGGAAATCCACAAGCAGGAAGAGTCACAGAATGGCTTAAGCAGGAAAATGTCCACTTTCTAAAAGTGGTATTTTCAAAATGACAATTTAAACATCACCTTTACCAAAAGATCTATTTTAAAATTGTGAGCTCAGAGACCCCAAACTCTTCCATATTTCTACCTGCTCTCAACACACATTACTACATGTCCCACCTTTAACATACAGTTCCCATCGGGCTACCTAGGGCTTACCTTAGTGGTGCCTTACATGTAGAAAAAGGGGAGGTTTAGGCCTGGGAAGTGGATGTTCTTGCCCAATTGGTTGAATTTGCAGTTTAAAACAGCACACACAGACACCGCAGTGGCAGGTCTGAGCCATGTTTACAGGGCTACTCATGTTGGTGTCACAACCAGTGCTTCAGGCCCACTAGTAGCATTTGATTTACAGTCCCCAGGCACCTCTAGTGCACTTTACTAGGGACTTAATAGTAAATCAAATATACCAATCAGGAATAAGTCAATTACACATACAATTTAAACATAGAGCATATGCACTTTCGCACTGGTTAGCAGTGATAAAGTGCCCAGAGTCCTAAATCTAACAAAAACTGTTCAGAAAAAATAGGAGGAAGGAGGCAAAACGTTTAGGGATGACCCTGTAAAAAGGGCCAGGTCCAACAGCAATATATACAAGTGAGAATCCAATCTCTTTAATTAGTTAGTGTAACTCAAAGTAAATCAATCTAAACGGAGGTTTAAATCCAGTAATATGGTGCAGTTGAGGAGATCTCTGCTTATGTCCACATTTCTTACAGGAGGTTCTCTTGCTATAACTCCACAGTGTCCTTTCCAGAGATTTTGTAACTCGCTATTTCTGCAACTGCCTCCCGCTTTTCTATCTTGTCCTAGAATCCTTGCTCATCAATCGGCAAATCCACACTGGTCGACAGCACTAGCTTTTACTCATGTTCAGGTGAACTTTTGCATTGACCATTTTTCTAGTAAAGAGAGTAAAACATGGCTAAACCGCAGGCTGTGCCTGCAAGTTTGCTGTCCATTTCTAAAATATTTCCCTTACTCCTCACCCATAAATCTCCTTTCCTTCCTATTAATCTTGCCTCCTGTGTATTGCACTTCTTGAAGTGTTTAGTGAAAAGGCATGTGTGAATTGAGGAAAAGACCAATAAAGAGATCTCCAAAGAAGTGTAGTTAAATACAGCCAATCATAAAATGGGACCAGTTCTGAAAGCAAATCTTATTCAGCAAACATGCCCATAGAGAAGTTACTCTTCTATTGTTACACCTAGCAAATTGCTATTTGTTGGACCTGGCCCCTTCTGCAGGGTCACCCCCAAACATTTTCCCTTCCTCCTCCCCCTTTTGCTGAATTTGTTTTATTGAATTTAGGAGTCTGAGCACTTTACCACTGCTAACCAGTGATAAACTGCATGGGCTTTCTCCGTAAAACATAGTAACATTGGCTTGTACCCAATTGCTAATTTAATTATTTTATAAGTCCCTAGTAAATGCACTATATGTTCCCAGGACTTGGAAATTAAATGCTACTAATGGCCCTGCAGCACTGATTGTGCCAACCCCTTAACCATGCTTCAGGCCTGCCATTGTAGAGCCTGTGAGGGCTGGTTTAAACTGCCACTTCAACTTGGTAAAATACACCTTGTGCTAGGACCAAACTTTCCATTTTTGTACATATGTCACCCCTAGAGAGAAGAGTGCAAGGTATGTAAAATGCAGGACATGTATTTTTAAGTTTAAATATTCCTGGTAGTGAAAAACTCTTAAATTTGCTTTTCAGTACTGCTAGGCCTATCTCTTACAGAAGATAACATTGGGATTAATTTATTACACTTTGTATGCCATTTCAAAGCCTTTTACCATAACTCACTAGTCATAATGTTCATTAAAGACAACAGCAGAAAAGGCTACGACTCAGTATTTCAAACAGGGCAAGTAGCCCTGGATGAAGATGTTAATCCCACTCTCTGCCCATGATGGTGACACCTTATGCCTGTTAACTTAAGGCTGAGGAGATCCCCTTAGCGAAAATAGAGTCATGAGAAAAGAGAGGATTAACACTGAATTATGCAGATGACCCATCAGGAGCATCAATATAGTAGAAAGAAAGGAATGCCTTTCGTGGGCATTAAGCACAGGCAGTCTGAAGGAAGTATGTAATAGGCAGGAATGGGAACACATTGGCAGGTCTCTGCCTAATCATGAATGTACTTGGTCATCAGTGAAAGGGTATGTGTTGCTGTAACTAGTTCTCAGCTACTTGGAATCATCCAGAGAACTGAACAGGATGAAGGTAGATGGTACTTGGAAACTCAAAACTTCATGCTGCTGATTTGAAAAAAGGTGGAAGACATGGAACCTTAAACATAGCACCTCCCGAAGAAGAACAAAACAAACATGCAGGGATGCAGAATGGGTGCAAATTCATCAAAACTCAAGGAAAACACAGCAACTGCTGTTGCTCATCTTTAAGATTATGCTAGTGAGGTTTCTTATCCTGTCTTTACTCTTCCTGCTTTAGAACGTATTCTCTGTCTAGCCTGAAAGTGACTAGCCCCAGCACCCTGTGGACTAACCAAATAATGAATACTAGTACACCAACATCCTTGTTTCAAAATCCACCATGACAAGAACCTGTGCTTTCTTCTGTGTAACATGTGAGGGGATTTGTTCAGTAATTTGGATTTGAAATGCCTGGAAATGAGTAATGTCAAAGAACTTTATATTCATCGACAATTTGGGCCCTAGGGTTCAATTATGTGAGGTGGCTGGTAAGAAACTACAATGCATTCACCTAATCACCGCAAGCACTGTGATAAACCTACCGAGTTTGAACACCAGGGACATTGAAAGCTATCCCTTTGGGACTTTAAAATGGAAAGATCAATAGAGGGTCTCCCTGATCCTGATCCTGGAATGCTACTCTTAAAATTAAATGGAAAATTGATATCAGTTGTTACTTATTGACCTCTTACCTCCACCCCATAAGTATAAGTTGTTAGACTTGCTAGTTGATTTTAATAGATTGTATGATTGAAATTTTAGAAACCTGCTGTTGGACAGTTATGGGATGAAACTTTACTAATGTAAATCTACATTGGGCCAAGATAAGAGGTGGCACCTCAATAAGGTCTCAGAGACTGAACGAATTGCAGAGAAATAAAATGGCCAAATTACATCACACCAAACAAACCTCCGAAAGGAATTTGATATGAGAACTATATGGAAATAAATTGCCTTGACATATTTGGAGTTTAAGAGATTATGAAAAGCAAAAGTGAAAAATTTGCCACAAGGAAGACCTAAAAGAATAATCCTCACTAGGCTTGAGATTGCTTTATTGCCCACTTGCTTAATGCCAAATATATTTAAGGGAGATTTTAACTAAGAGATGCAATACAAGATATTGAGGTTTAGATTCCAGTTTTGTTATATATCTCCATGTCTATGTGGAGCTATTTGTCTCCCAAAGTACAATTTGGTTTATACTTTCTCTGTGGTAGGAGCCCAGAATCAATTCCACAATTTATGTGCACTTGTCGTAGACTTTCATTTGCTATGAAGTTTTACATGAAACCAACATTCCTACTTACTGCCACTCGTACCTTGACATTCGCCTATTTTAAATCTTTAATGGGCAAACCAATGCATTATGTGCTTGATTAATAATTGTTGGTCCCATCTGATCAGTTAATTAAGCCAGGACAACAATTTGTGATAATTCAGTGCTATAATGTTTGTTAATAACTAAGGGAAAGGATGTAGAGCAAGGCAAAGGTTGACATGCTCTTGGGAAACAACATCAGACTTTCAGTGCTAGAGGACACAAGAAATGAAGGGTGGTATCAAGTGCTGAATGTACTAATGAACAGGCTTCAAAAGGTGATCATACATTGTGCACTAACATTTTGTGATCTATCTCTCAATGTGTGATGTAATCTATGTACATTAGGTTGCATCACAAAATCTCCAGTCACAGGAAATCACAAAACAGCCTGCCTGATCAATATTAACCAGACAGGCTGCCTGATGAAATCTCTATGACTGGCTACAAACCCAGGAATGTTGGCCTGTGAAGAAAGGCAGACCACCATTCCTGTGTTTGCCTTCCCAAATTGAAATCTTGTTTTTTTAAACAGCCCATCTTCCTTAAAGGAACTGTTGCTGTTTAGCCTAAAACACAAAGGGGCAGATTTAAGAGCACCTAATGTCATTTAACAACCATTAGCGTCCCTTTGTAACCCTTTGTGCTACATCATGCATGCACCATGCATAATGTATACAAAGGAGGCATTCCCGCATTAGGGTGGCCAAAAAAATGGTGCAAAGAAATATAAAAGATTTATTTGCGTCATTTTTTCAGCACTTTTAACATCTGCTCAGAGAAGGCATTAGAAAGAGGCACACCGTCATGCATAATGGGCCTCAATGGGCTTTTCAAGATTAGCATCAACATTTTTTACACTGATCCTGCAAAGCTCCAAACTAGCGTAATTTTTTTGACATTTGTCATCAGTACAGCAATCAGTTCAGCTGCTGTCTTGACATTTTTTAGGTGATTCGTCAAGTGGGAGCCAAGAAAAGGGGCATCCCAAAATGCTTTTTCCCCATGCAATTTGGTGTAAATCTCCTTAGTAGTTTCGGAGAAATGTAAAATAACATATAGATATATAAGACTACAGATCCTCCATGGATCCACCGGCCCAGTGCTGATATCTGATTGACTGGCATCACTTCAACAAGAAAGTGTTGGCAGCCATTTTGGGACTCGGACCCAGTCAAGTACCAAAAATAAACTTAAAAATAAAGGAAAAGGGAGCAGGGTAGGAATACTCTGACCCCCTAGGACTGGTGCTGGAGTACCTCAGGGACCGCGCCAGGGATAAAAAGCATTTTTGTAAAAACAATTCCAGTCAAAACACTGAGGATCCGTGGATCCTGGAAAAAAAAAAAAACAAGTGTGGTTTCCCACGCTTGTTTCTCTTTCAACCCCAGGGTGGGCCAGGTCCCAGTGGCATATTTAAATGTAACATTTTTAGCCCCAGGGATCACCGCCTCCCCCGGGCTGGCCCTGTGTAAACAAAGAAGGGGGGCATGCAGCCCGCCTCCTCAAGCCACTATTGGCCATGGGGACCTCCACTTCCCAGGGCTGGATCTCTTTGTTCTGAGGTTCCCACCTACAGGACATAGTAGTTTGCTGTCACTTTGTGGGAGCTTTCACAGCTTCCGCCAAGCAAGAGAAAACTGTAAGTCTGCTCCCTGCGGGCGGGAGCAGGAAATCTTCTCCCACTCACTGAAAGCAACTTTTCATCTGTTTTAGGTTAAAAGATTTCTCCCGCATGCAGGGAGCAGCAATTTTTGCTGCTCTCTGTGTGTGGGATCAATGCTAGTTCCTGCAGGAGGCGGGGGAGCCAGCAGGGACTGCAGGGGCATTAAGGTTCCCTTTTACTACTATGAGTACACAAATGTGCAAAATGTCCTAGAAGCCCTGTCTGTTTGGCCGAATGCCCTGTGTGGCACAGGGTTGGATACCTAGAGGGGATACGTCAGACCCCACAGCAAACTACGACTGTGCAAACCTGAAGGCCTTACGTGGTGCCGGGATGGATTATTGTAAGGTATTTTAATTTTACTTCATGTTAAAAACAACCTTAGAAATTCACTGAAAAAACGAAGGTTTTTTCAGCTACTACAAGCTGGGAGCATACTTCATGTTTGATCTTGCTTGATGGGATCTTTGAAGTTGCTCCCACCAAGTAGTTTTCCCTGCCCCCACTGTTGCGGGCAACCGCTATATTCCAGATGTGGGCACCATAGGTCATAGCAGGACCCGACCCTCAGTAATGAGGTCCCCAGGGCCAACAATGGCTGCAGAAAGTGGTCTGTGTGGCCCCCTTCCCCTTTGTTATTGCAGCCAGGCCCCATGGGATGGGGTGCCTAAGCCTAAAGACAGCCTGGGGAAGGGTAACAGTTGGCCTCCCTGCCCATTAGTAATAAGGTTGGGTCCCGGGATATGGGGTCCATGTGGTTGAAATCAACACAGGAGAGGGACCATGTGATCCCTCCCACTTTTAATAAGGCCAGGCCTTGAGGGATGGGGTCCCTGGGGCTGCAACCAGCCTGGGCGAGGGTAGACCTTGTGCACACTCCTCCCCAATAATAATATCAAGTATCCCTCCCCAACACCTGGCGCACCTGGTAGGCTAAGAAATACAAGCGCAGAGAACCCCACTTGCATTTTTTTTTTTTTTTTTTACATAGATCCACAGATCCTATGCGAATTTGCAACAAAATTAAAAATTTAAAACAGTTTTGGCCGTGGCAGGGTCCATGTGAGACCCCAGTACATGGCCTAGGGGGTCAGGGTATCCCTACCCTGCCTCCTTGTGTTTCTTTATGTTTTTTCTTGAGACTCAGCCAATTCTTATGCCACATGATTGCTGACACCACTTCCTCGTTGACCCTCTGTGTCTCTAGATATACATCTTTTTTATTTTTAATTTACACCAAATTATAAAAAGATATCTTTTTGGACCAATATCTAGCTTTCTGCCAAATTTGGTGTAATTTTTTATTCAGATATTTGAGCTATAGTCATGTCTAAATCTCTAGGGGAAATTGCATGGGGAAAAAAGGGTTTGGGACCCCTTACAAATTCACAAAAAAAACAAAGGTTACAGGGACGTTATAGTTAGGTTCAGATTTTGCACTCACAAAACCTTATTACAAGTTTCTAAAACTTGGGCCCTAAGGTAACTTTAACTCGCGCCCCTGCCATGCACAGTTTTCTCATCAATAATTTGACTGCAAATACTACAGTGATAGTATCAATGATGTTGTAGAAGATGTCATGAGTGATGTAATATCTGGGGTAATTAGCAGTGCATGGCGAAGGCCGGAGTTCTAGTTACCCTAGGACACAAGTTGTAGTAACTTGAAATAACTCAAACTATAACAGCTGAATTTCTGGTTTTGTGCATGTAAAATCGGAACCTAACTATAACATGCCTGTAACCTTGGCTTTCTAGTGAATTTCTAATTTTTTTTTAAATTCTACCTCATAACTATAGCGTCTGTGTAACCTTTGTTTTTTTCAGTGAATTTTTTAACGTAAAATAAGATTCCCATCGTAATGCACGGTGGGGGGGTTTGACACAGGGCCTGTCATTGTGCTGCCCCCCACCCAAGTTTGATGCTCCTGCCTCCTCTCCTCCTTGCCGTCCATTGCCCAAGTTCATGCCCCTTCTCCCTCATTACAGCCATGTGGCCGTTGGTTTGCCACTGCCCTTCCCGCCTGCCCTGAACAGTTAGCTTGCTGCCCTATCCACCTCCTCCCAACCCTCTGTTGTCAAAGTCCATGCACCAGCCCCCTCCCTCCTACTATTCTGCGTTGTCCAATATGCTGCCATTGCCCTCCGTTTAGCTTGAGGGACCTGCCCACTCCTCCTGCCCTTTGTTGCCCACTCCTATGCCACATCACTACCCTGTTGCTTAGCCTCTGTGCTTAGCTTGCTGCCCCTACCTTCCTGCACTTGCCCTCTGATGTCTGTGTGCATGCCCCTGGTCCCTTCTTTTTTCTCACCATGTTTTATGGATCTGCCACTGCCGTTCTACTCTGAGTATTCTATTGAGCTGCCAATGCCCCTTCCACCTGCCTTGCATGGTCAGATGCCTGCCATCTGTTTATACCACCTCTACCCAGACTGTCCAAGTTCCATGCCCCTATCCCCTCCTTCCTGTCCTCCATGGTCTATTTTGCTCCAACTCCATTCTGTCCTCCATGCTCTGTTATGCTGCTCATTTTTCCTGGTCTGTATGGTCTGTTGTGAAGCACCTTCCCCTGCCGCTCCTGTCTGTGTCCAGCCACTATCCCTCCCTTCTGTCCTCCATGGTCCTTTGAGCATGCCCCTGCCAGCTCCCTCTTGCCCTCCATGGCTGTTTTGCTGCCCATCTGGCTTGCCATGCATAGTCTTCTGTGCTACCACAGCTCCTCCCACCTACCCTGAGTGGTCAGCTAGCTGCCCCTGACCCCCTCCAACCGTCCCTCCATTGTCTGTGTGTATTCCATTATAGTCTAACTGTTGCTCTTCAAGGTGTGTAGTGCTTCCACTACCTTTCCTGCCTGCCCTCCATGGTCAGTTTGCTGCTCTTGCCCTGCCCCATTGCCCCCTGCCCTCTGTTTTCTATTTGAAGGCCCCTGTCTCCTCCCTCTTGTCTTGTCTGGTCTGTTATCCAGCGCCTGCCCCCTCCCTCTGCCCTTCATGGTCCGTTATGCTGCTACTGTCCCTTTTGTCTGTCCGATATGCTCAGTTTGCTGCCCATGCCTCTTTCCCCTCTGCACTCTAATGCCAATGTGCTTGGCCCTGTCCCCTCCCTGTTGCTTTCCATGGTATGTTGTGCTGCACTGCCACCTTGCTTGCTCTGTGTAGTGTATTGTGCTGTTGCAACCCCTGGTGCCTGCCCTGTAAGGTCATTTCAGTGTCCCTGCCCATCCCCTCTTGCCCTCTGTTATCCCAATCCATGTCCTTACCATGTTTCTCCTCCTCTCTGTGATCCAATGTATCATACTTGCCAACATTTTGAACTTGGTAAGAGGGAGATTTTGAAAAAACAACCTGGGGAATTGGTTTCCCCTATTAACTTACATTGAAAAAGAAGAGATTTTAGGCAGGAGACAGATAAAATAAAGCCCTTTTGGGCTCAGAAACATCAGGAGTCTCCCACCTGAATGAGGTCTGTTGGCATGTATAGTAGTGCCACTACCTCTTCCGTCTGCCCTCAATGATCTGTTTTATTGCCACACCCTTTCTTGCCTATCCTGTATGGTTGATTTGTTGGTCCTGCCCCCTTTCCCATGCCTTCCATGGTCTTTTGTACTGCCACTGGCCCTCTCGCCGTGGCCGACTTGTTGCCTCTGCACCCTCTTCCTTGCCCTTAATTATCTGAGTCTATGCCCCTGACCTCTGCCTTCCCAGAGTATTCTAATGAACAACTAGATTGCTAACATTCTATATTTATTACAAAAGTGTGGCACACCTGACGTCATCTTGATGTGATCAAACCTGTAATACCTGAAGCATTTCCTTTATAAATTATAAAAATGAGAGAAATTATGGTTAGAGCTATAAAAAAATGAAAATACGGACATATTGTCTGAGTTCTCAACAGTGACAAAGCACTTTTAAAATATTTGCTATCCTTATTTTTTTTTATCTAGTTGATCACTTGATTTGGCGAAGACAGCCCATCCATCACCATTGTGACAGAGTAACTCACCCACCCATATCTAAATCTGGCATTTACTCTCCCCATACCTGAAGCCCAAAAGGAATGTGTCCTTGTGTAATGTAATTGATGCTCATGTAAAGCACTCCAATACCTTCAGGTCAAGTCTGCGCTATAAACAAAAAGAGTTTTGCACACTTCTGTCATTTGGCTATACTTGGGCTACAACTGGGTGATATTTGTGCTACGTTTGGGAACTTTCTTCTCTGGTGACCATCTTGTGAGACTTATTTGTTATGAAGCTCGCTTATCTCTTCATTTACTGCTGTATGTTCGGTAGAAAATGCTTTTAGTTTTCTACTTCAATACCGTCAAGATGGGGGTCAGATGTGCCACACGTTTGGTATAAATTCAGAAAGTTAGCACTCTTGTTGCTCAGTAGAAAACTGTAGCAAACTGCTGATCACCAGGGAGTCAATTGGCAGTCTAATGCTGGTGTTGAAAGTGCATGTTTCAGCCTACATGTCAGAATGTCAGAATAGAGGAGGAAGATATTTGAGAACTCACTTAAAACGTATCTTAATTTTTCGTTCTACAGCACTAGCCATAATTTCTATGACAAAATGAACCCCCTCATTATGTTCCTTTCTAAATTAAATGTTTTTTGTCTTACCAGTTTGAATAAATAAAAATGGCTTCAGGTGTGCCACATGTTTGTCGTAAGTAAGACTGTTAGCGCTCTAGTTGTTTTAAAACACTCTGGAAGCATTGTTGCCAGATTGGGATATTTTCTGCACAAATGGGCGCTACCTGTGACAGCCCTGCTAAATACTGCTGGCATGCCCCCAAGTGTATCTGAACCATTGTGGTCACCAGGAACAACAACAAGCAAGGTATTTCGGTCACAAAACACCTCCTACCTCTGCCCTTTAACATGTTAATCACTATGAACTAGCTAATGAGCATTACAAGTGCTCTTTTAAGTTGGGTAATGTCTTTCATCCTTGGAGGCAGTGGCAGCTCTGAAGAAGTGGGAGATCTACTGTTGGATGCCAGAAGATAAGGCCATGTTCCGGAGGGTGTTCTTGCTTCCTTTGCCCCAGCGTGTACCCGTGTTGCAGGTGGCATGCATGCAATCAGCCATCAATGTGTCCTTGGAGCATAGCTGCCAAGGTTTCCAATTGGTTATGTGTGACATTTGTATACTTTCAAAGTACTTATGAGTAACATTCAATTCCAGATGTGTTACACTTAATGAGAGACTTTCTTATGAGTAAAAAACAAGCAAGGAAGTCCATAAAAAGCAATAAAAATCAGAAACTACACCTGTTTGAAAAATGCAGAGCTCCAAAAAGATCTTGTAAGTTGTGAAAAACCCCTGATATGGAAGGTCACTAACCTATTGCCCTTATTTTACAATAATGAATTAGGTATTTACTGAGCTTTTGGTTGTGGACTGGAACATCACAGCACTATAAATATAAATTTCATCTGTTCACGACTGCACAAAACAGGATTTATTATTCCCCACTGCGCCAACCAGGATTCAATTCTGTTTCTCTCTGGTTATGCACAGTCATCTGCAGTGATAGTATTAACTTCTGAGGCTTTATAGTGTAACAAAGTGCATTTCTCTCCACTCATAACGTTACTTGCATTTATCATTCATTTCAAGGTGTGTACACCACACCTTTAAATGCAGCTGTTCAAGTTAAAAAGAACAGTAAAAATAGTTGCACTCAGTTCAGTGCTCTACTGTTGGACTGACTCATCTACACCACCCAGAGGTGACTGCCTTCAAACTGGGGCCTGGCTCTGCTCGGAACCACTGGTATGCAGAATGGAGGGGCCCACAGAGAGAGAGACCCGGTGTAGTCTCTCCACGGGTACTTTCGGGAAGAGGAAGTGACGCGGAGAGACAGGATTGTCAGGTAAGTAAGTGGGGGCGGGACTGGGGAGGGGGTTCAAAAGGGCTCTGAGGGGAGGGACCGACCTCTTTCCATGCCACTCATCGTGCGGTCAGGAATTTGGTCGGTCCCTGGGGGGGGATTTAATTTTAGCAGGCAAGTGCGTTTGTTCTGTGTTTTGCCCTTGGCGCCATGGCAACAAGCCTGTCACAGTGTCCTTTCCTCGGGATCTGCACGTTGCTGAACAAAAAGCCCACCTTCCGGCGTCACCAACTCAGAAAGCTATTATAGCACAGAGTTATGGTGAAGCCAGGTGGGGGGAAGGGAATTAGGGTAGGGAACAGCAGGGAGATCTGAAAAGAAATGGTTAGAACAAATATGCATTTACTCATGCATAGAAATGCAACTTATCAATAGAGTCTTGACTAAATGAGTCTCTGAGATATCAGATGGATACCCCTTTTGAAATGAGGGCAAAGCCTCTTCTTTGAAACATGAAACAAGAATAAACTACGACCTCAGAAACAAGAGATGGCAAGAGCTTTGGACTATGATTACACTCAGAATATGAATCCTGTAACATCTCTGCATTCACAATATAAACCTTTGATCATGACCTAGAAAATCTCAAAGAATTAAGTATACTTTTCACATCTTAAGCTTTTCAAAGAACAATGAAAACTATGATTTGCTTATCTCCAAAAATACTTTCACATTCAAAACTATAAAGACCGAAAGGTTTTTACTCATTGAACTTGAAGCGCTTTACTTATAATACCAGGAAACGCTTTTACTTGTCTTGCCTTAAAGCGCTACGCTCATTATACTAAGGGGGCGCGCTTTACATCTGTGAACTGAAGCGATTGAATTGCTATGCCAAGAACACTTTACATCTATGAACTGAAGCGCTTGAATTGTCGTGCCAAGAGCACTTTACATCTGTGAACTGAAGCGCTTGAATTGCCATGCCAAGAACACATTACATCTATGAACTGAAGTGCTTGAATTGCCATGCCAAGAACGCTTTACATCTATGAACTGATGCGCTTGATTCATCGTGCCAAGAGCGCTTTACATCTATGAACTAAATCGGTTGATTTGTTGTGCCAAGATCGCTTTACATCTGTGAACTGATGCACTTGAATTGTCGTGCCAAGAGCGCTTTACATCTGTGAACTGAAGCGCTTGAGTTGTCGTGCCAAGAGCGCTTTTCATCTGTGAAGTGAAGCGCTTGAATTGCCGTGCCAAGAGCGCTTTACATCTGTGAACTGAATCGCTTGAATTGCTGTGCAAAGAGCGCTTTACACCTGTGCTCTGAAATGCCTTTGATCGTTGCACCAAGGCCGCTATACTCTAGGAACTGAAAACGCTTTGCTCGTTATGCTAAGGGGCGCTTTACCTTTTGGAAGTAATAACTTCCTCCAAACTTGGATTCATCAAGGCCTTACCGCTACGAGTACGACCTACTTGTTTTTTAATGCACCATGGAAACAAGGATACTTCGGATGGATGACACTCTGCTCTTCTCCAGAGAAACCCCCACGAGGTCTGGCTGCATCGAAGTCTTCAAAAAAATTAGCAACGTGCTTGGGTGTGGCTGGGCTTTATAGGCCTGCCACACCCCAAGATGGCTGCTGCCTCTAAAAACATTGGAATTGTAGTCCTTTCATGGAATATCACTGATAAGTGCATCTTGACCACCAATGTCCTGAACCTGCAGCTCTATGAGATTTGCCACAGGGCAGACGATGCTGAAGGCCACCTTTGGAACAAGAGGGGGTGACAAGTGGTGTGCATAAAGCGCTGCAGAGTCGCGAAGCGGAGTTTCGGGTGAGACCTGGACCGCGCATGGCCTTATTCCTGACATTACACCCCTCTCCCAAGCGCGGTCGAGGGCCTGGTTTATCAGGATGGAGGAGGTGAAATCGTCACATCAAACGTGGTGCATGGACATGTCTTGCATGTTCCCAAGAGTCATTTTCCGGTCCGTATCCTTTCCAGGACACCAAGTACCAAAGGGAAGACCCACTATATTTAGAATCTAGAATAGATTGCACCTCATACTCCCAATGACCTTGGACTAATAGAGGAGCAGGTTGTGTGACACTTGAGGGCAAAGCAGGTTTAAGAAGCAAAGTGTGAAACACCGGATGATTTTTTAAAGACAATGGTAATTTTAGCTTATATGTTTCTGGGTTTACTTGTCGTTTTACTTCAATGGGCCCTATGAATTTTGGATGAAACATATTTTTATTTTTGAATACAAAGGCCCTCATAACCACATTGGCGGTAAATGCCGCTTAGCGCCGTGCAGAAGACTGCCAACACACCGCTGCAGCGGCGGAATTCTGCAACAGCTACCATGACCCACAGCTCCGTATCCGCCATAATACAGACACCCACACAAGTCCACCCCACAAAGGTCAGTGATAAACTGGCGAAAACAAAACCTCCACCGTCACGCCAACAGGAATACACCCACACTATCACGACCCACGAATCCACGCGGCGGTCTTTCAACTGCGGTATTCCATTGGCGGTACACACCGCAGCACTCACAATACACACACATTTACAAAACACAACCACATTGGACAAATCGAAATACACACACCTGATACACATACACACACCACTCCCACACACCCAATCCAATATAAAACACACGCCCACATCAACCATAAACCCTTACTACCAAAAATTCCAAAAGAAGGCCAGAGAGAGACACACCAGAAACAACACTAGCATCCACAGACATACAACATCATCATTCACACAACATCCACGCACCTTAAACAACACACAACAAGACTTTTAGCTTATATGTTACTGGGTTTACATGTCGTTCTACTTCATAGGGCCCTATGAATTTTGGATGAAACATATTTTTATTTTTTAATACAAAGGCCCTCATAACCACATTGGCGGTAAATGCCGCTTAGCGCCGTGCAGAAGACTGCCAACACACCGCTGCAGCTTCGGAATGCTGCAACAGCTATCACGACCCACAGCTCCGAATCCGCCATAATACAGACACCCACACAAGTCCGCCCCACAAAGGTCAGTGATAAACTGGCGAAAACAAAACCTCCACCGTCACGCCAACAGGAATACACCCACACTATCACGACCCACGAATCCACGCGGCGGTCTCTTCATTTGCGGTATTCCATTGGCGGTACACACCGCAGTGCTCACAATACACACACATTTACAAAACACAACCACATTGGACAAATCGAAATACACACACCTGATACACATACACACACCACTCCCACACACCCAATCCAATATAAAACACACACCCACATCAACCATAAACCCTTACTACCAAAAATTCCAAAAGAAGGCCAGAGAGAGACACACCAGAAACAACACTAGCATCCTCAGACACACAACATCATCATTCACACAACATCCACGCACCTCAAACAACACACAACAAGACATACCCTCACACATCACAACACACACCACCTCACACATCACCCACACCACATCTTGGCACCACAGCGACACCCCAGGTTCTCTGAGGAGGAGCTCAGGGTCATGATGGAGGAAATCATCTGGGTAGAGCCACAGCTATTCGGATCACAGGTGCAGCACACCTCCATTGCTAGGAAGATGGAGCTATGGTGCAGAATCGTCGACAGGGTCAACACAGTGGGACAGCATCCAAGAACTAGGGATGACATACGACCTACGGGGGAAAGTGTGTTCCGTAGTCTCAAGACACCAGATTGCAGTATAGACGACTGGCGGTGGACCCCCACCTCCTCCCCCACAACTAATAACATGGGAGGAGCAAGTCCTGGCAATACTGCATCCTGAGGACCTCGCAGGAGTAGCAGGAGGAATGGACTCTGGAAAGTCAACTCTTAACTATTATATCCCCCACCCCAAGTGCATGCCATCACATACCCCCACCCTCACCCTCATCCCATCACTCCAACACCTCACATATGTTCCACTATCACAACCCACCCATCCCAACACCAAGCCCTACATGCAACACCAAAGCAGGGACACCCATCACCAAAGCATGTCCACTACAGATACCCACACAGACCCCAAACCAAATATCACACAAGGACCAAGACAAGAATGCAAGCACTGGAGTACAGGGTCACTCACCCATTGCACACAATGGCACACACAGATGCAATAATCATGCCTTTACACCCCTGCAGGACCCCTACCCAACGTCACCGGACAGGAGGTTCCAGACATATACAGTCCCCCCACAGAAGAGGCCCACAGTGATGACAGCATCTCTGCACAACTAGATCAAGATGACCAGCCCGGCCCATCTGGGACATCAGGACAGTCGGTTCTCCTGACACGGGCACAAGCCACCACAGAGCCTCCCCCCTCAGGAAACACCAGCACAGCACCAATCCAGCGGGCCCATCCCTCTGTCCCCAGGACACATCAAGCAGCTGTGTGTCCACCACTAAAGGGAACCCAGGCAAACCCACCACCCCAAGAACATCAGGGACCTGGGGGGGGGGGGAGCAGTGGCAGTGGGCACACGGTTCAGGGGACAGAGGAACAGGAATACAGGGAAACTGGGAGGACTGCTGTGCGACGAGGGAGGACAGGCCCAGGGAACCCAGGGCCATATGTACGAACACATTTTCCCATTGACACAGAATGGGAAAAACCCTTTGCTACATCTGGCCCCCACTCTCCATGAGGCCGTCTCCAACATCATGGGAGCGTACCATTATTCCCAGGAGGCAACGGTACTGGCCAACTTTCAGGAGACACAGCGGCTGCAGGAGGAACACTATCTGGGGATCAGGGAGGAACTGAAGTCCATTAACACCACCCTGGTCACCATTGTAGGGGTGCCGAATGACCTTGTCAACCCCAGGAGGGACACTGTGGCACAACAAGGGGCCCCTGACACTAGCCTGGATGATGAACAGCCCTCCACCTCTGCCGGCGCTAGTGGACAGGAGGCACCACCAGAGGACCACGACACCAGCACCCCACCCCCTGCAGATGGCGAGCCACCCTGCAAACGGTCCCTGAGATCCAAGAACAAGACAGAGAACATTCCCAAGACCCCCGCCAGGAAATGAGACTCCCCTGAATGTCACCCTTCTGTCCCACTTTGTCACCCTGTCCATCCTTCAACTGCCCTTGCTCCATTTCCTATGCCCCTTTGGACAATGTACCTGTGAAACAAATAGACTGGACTCTGCCATGGACATTCCTCCATCATCACCCCTGCCCATTTTACAACCCCCTCCATTTATTTGCACAGAAATAAACACACATCAATCACAAAACAATCTGGAGTCAGTCTGTGCTTTCACTAATGTGTAATTGCAATAACTATGGGATATAGCAATGTCAATTTAATTGTCCACATACCAATGAAACACAGCTGTAGGTCTGGAGGGACTATAGCAGAGGGCACAGAGTGGGACCCACATCTATTAAATGTAAAGTCAAAGTGACAAGTCAGGGTCCATTCACTGGGTGAAAATGCAGACTTCTGATAGCTCAAACAATAGTATGAGATGTGTGAGACAGTGACATCTTCTTACCTGTGTCTCACTGGAAGTATTTCTGGATAACATTGTTTCTGTTGTCGATATCCTCTTCTTCTGCCTCCTCTTCTTCACTGTCCACAGGTTCCACAGCTGCACAAGACCCTCAGCTGGACCATCCTTCTGCAGAAAAGGCCCCTGTCGTCGCAAAGCCAGGTTGTGCAGCATACAGCAGGCCACGATGATCTGGCACACCTTCTTTGGTGAGTAGTAGAGAGAACCACCTGTCATATGGAGGCACCGGAACCTGGCCTTCAGGAGGTCGAAGGTCCATTCTATCACCCTCCTAGTTCACCCATGTGCCTCATTGTAGCGTTCCTCTGGCCTTGTCCTGGGATTTCTCACTGGGGTCAGTAGCCATGACAGGTTGGGGTACCCAGAGTCACCTGGAAATTTCGAGGGACAACTGTTAGACACACACTAACCCGTAGGGACAACCCCATACCCAGACGCCTATCACACTGTATAGGGTCCTTGTCCTCGCCTATTAGCCACACATGGTGCTTCTGGAGTTGCCCCATTACATAAGGGGTGCTGCTATTCCTCAGAATGTAAGCGTCATGCACTGTGCCAGGAAATTGGGCATTCACATGGGAGATGTACTGGTCGGCCAAACACACCATCTGCACATTCATCGAATGATAGCTTTTCCGGTTTCTGTACACCTGTTCACTCCTGCGTAGAGGGTACTAAGGCCACATGTGTCCCATCAATGGCACCTATGATGTTGGGGATATGTCCCAGGGCATAGAAGTCACCTTTCACTGTAGGCAAATCCTCCACCTGAGGGAAAACAATGTAGCTGCGCATGTGTTTCAGCAGGGCAGACAACACTCTGAACAGCACGTTAGAGAACATTGGCTGGGACATCCCTGATGCAATGGCCACTGTTGTTTGAAAAGACCCACTTGCCAGGAAATGGAGTACTGACAGGACCTGCACTAGATGGCAGAGAGCTGACATCAGGTCTGGCTCCACCTGGGCACACAGTTCATGGATTGTTGCACTATCAAGTCTGTAGGTGACTATTACGTGTCTCTCTTACATTGTCAACAGGTCCACCAGTGGTCTGTACACCAGAGGATGCCGCCATCTCATCACCTAGCCCAGCGGATGTGCCCTATGGAGGAGAACAGCGAGCAGAGAGTCAGCCTACACTGAGGTATCACAAAATGTTATTTGCACACATTTATTAATCCACAATGTGCCTGTTACTGTGTGTATGCAAGGCCTAGATATGTGTGACACAGTTATTATTAATGTCATGTGGCCCCCTGAAATGTCGGCTGCCTGACCTGTAAGGTGGGACGAGGGGATATGAGGTAACTGCGCTGGCTTTCTACACCGTTGCAGTAGGCGGTCGAAGACCACGGTGCAATCCTACATTGGTTAACGATGGACCCTATGGGTCCGAGGAGCCAATGACGATGTACGCCAGCGGTGTGGGTACGCACCGCCGCGGACGTAACCTCCATTTTCTGACTGTTCACTCACTTGATACCTGACCTTCAACAGGAGAGGACATACACTGCAAGAGCTGCTGTGACCTCCATCTGGAAGCGACAATGGCTCATGTGTCTGGGGAAAGGGCCCCTGCCTTCACTTCGGAGGAGTTGGAGAAATTAGTGGATGGGGTCCTCCCCCAGTACACACAACTGTACGGTCCTCCAGACAAACAGGTGAGTACACTGTGAGCATGCTGCATGGGCAATGCCTGTTTGGAGTGGTGTGGATGGAAGATACATGGGGGGCTGAGGCCTGCATGAGCGGACGGTGAGTGTATGTGCGTCAGGGCAAGGGTGGGAACGTGGGCCAATAAGTATGATGGTCTGGACGGGTAAAGATCTTCCTTTTCCCCTGTACTATTCCTCTAGGTTAGCACACACCAGAAGAAGGATATTTGGCGTGCCATCGGCAAGCTCGTCAGGACCCTGGGGGTCCACCACAGACGGAGCACCCACTGCCGGAAAAGATGGGAGCACATTCTGAAAGGAGCAAGAAGACGGCGGAGGCTCAGCTGGGGATGGCCTCCCAACGTGGGAGGGGTGCCCGTCGCACCATGACCCCCCTGATGTTCCGGATCTTGGTAGTGGCCTATCCGGAGTATGATGGGCACTTGAGGGCATCACAGCAGCCACAAGGGGGTGAGTACAGTCACATTCATCTGACTCTGCGCGCATTACGAGGTGTCTGGGTGGGGGTGGTGGGCAGTGGGTTCCCCTAGGCCAGGGCAAGCTTTTTAGGCAAGGTCCCTTGAGAGGCAGGTTCAGTGGAACCCCAACCCCATTAGTGGTTAGTGCCATTTACACCTAGTCAGGCTCCTGTGACTTCCATGTCTGCAGCAATCGGGCTTTGGCCTTATACCCCATGGGCATGTGAATAATCTAGGAACAATAAGTGCATGGCGTAGTGCAGAGGGCTGCTGTGTCTGTAGTGTCCGCCAACGGCAGTGGTGTTGCATGCACTGACCATGTCTTTCTTCTGTCTCCCCCCCCCCCTTTTTGTGGTTTCCCTGTTCTTGTGTGCAATAGTATAATCAGGCGGAGGAGCAGTGGCACCGGAGCAGGAGGGAGCTGCATCCCACTTGGCCCTGGACGGCAAAACAACGGAGTCAGAAGCCACCAGTGGGACGAAGGGTGAGGGGAGCTCCACAGCGGGGACACGAGGTGACAGCAGTGACAGCGACTCCTCCTCTGATGGGAGCTCCCTTGTGGTGGCGGGCCCCTCTGTGCCCCCCGCATCAACAGGTACAGCCGCCACCCCCCCTAGCAGCACCGCCCTTCCAGCAGCCCCTCAGCGTGTGTCTCGTGCCCGCTCACCCAGGAGGGTGGGCATCTCCTTTGCCCCAGGCACCTCAGGGCCTGCCCCAGTCAGCCCTGCTGCCCTCAGTGAGGAGACTATTGACCTCCTGAGATCCCTCACTGTTGGGCAGCCTACCATTCTGAATGCCATCCAGGGTGTTGAGTGGCATTTGCAACAAACAAATGCATACCTGGAGGGCATTCATTCTGGCCAGGTGGCCCAACAGAGAGAATTTCAGGCTCTGGCCTCAGCACTGATGGCAGCCATTGTTCCTGTGTTCAGCCTCCCCCCTCCAACTTCCTCCACCCAGACCCAATCCCCTGTACCTCAGCCTATCCCAAGCACACCATAAGACCAGCATGCACACATCTCAACACACAAAAGTGGCTCAGGCAAACATAAGCACCACACATCCCACAGGCACTCACACAAGCATCATACCCACGCACACATACCAACATCCACTGCCTCCACTTTGTCCCCCTCCTCCACGTCTCCCTCCTCCCTCCCAATCTCGTCTCCACTCACACCTGCATACACTACATCTTCAGCCACTACCTCCATCACCAGCACGCCCATCACCATACACCGCTCACGTGCACTCACCACCCCCACTACCATTCACACAACCCCTGTGTCCTCTCCCAGTGTGTCAGTGAGCCCTCCTCCCAAAGTACACAAACGCAGGCACACACCCATCCAACAGCCATCCACCTCACAACAGCCTCCAGCCCATGCACCTTCACCCAAATTCAGCAGACGTACACCTCCTATAACCACTACCTCTTCCTCCACTCCCAAACCCCCTCCATCTACTCATCCCAGTGTGTCTAAAAAACTTTTCCTGGCTAATATTGACCTCTTCCCTACACCTCCCTCCCCCACGTCCGTCCCATAGGCCCAGGCTTTCCAGGTCCCAACGCAGCACCTCAGCCACCACATCCCCAGGCACAGTGGTGCCAGCAACTGCGGGCTATTGGATTGCGCCAACCATCAGGGCTGCCAGTGTGCCACGGAGCGAGGGCAAGGACATTCCGCCACCTGCCAAGCTAAAAAAGTTGCCCTCATCCCGGAGGGAGGAGCAGAAAACACCTGCCACCAAGGGGTCAGGGAAAATGAAAGGGGATAGTGGCAAGACAGCTGTACCATCATCAAAGGTGGGGAAGGGCCAGAAACTGAAGGGCAGGTCAGGAGAGGTCATGGTGGCACCGACTAAGGGACCAGTGTCACACCTTCTTTCCACATTGACGCCAACCTGTACAGCGGAGAAGACCGCCACCTGCACCGCCACCTGCTCTGCCGCCAGCACCGCTGCCACAGAGCCCGCAACCAGCACCACTGCGACAGAGCCCGCTGCCAGCACTGCTGCCACAGAGCCCGCCGCCACCACCACTGCCACAGAGCCCACCGCAAGCACCGCTACCACAGAGCCCGCCGCAAGCACCGCCACGACTGACACCGTCGCAAGCACCACCTACGAATTGTAGTCCCTTCATGGAATAGCACTGATAAGTGCATCTTGACCACAAATGTCCTGAACCTGCAGCCCTATGAGCTTTGCCATAGTGCAGACGACACTGAAGGCAACCTTTGGAGCAAGAGGGGATGACAAGTGGTGCGCATAAAGCGCCGCAGAGTCACGCAACGAAGTTTTGGGCGAGACCTGGACTGCGCATGGCCTTATTCCTGACAAAACCACAACGCAGAGGCAGTTGGGGCTATGCTTTACATTTTCGGAGAAGACGGCCGAGCCGACTTGCTCAGGCCTGGTGTCCTCGACCAGGCCTGGGTCGGCATGACGCGCCCGACGTGCAGCGCGTCGGGCAGGGTAGCGGCTGATGTAGCCGCTTGTGTATCACCTGAACGGGCAAAAAAGGCCAAGAAAACAGCGGGGCCGGCGCGCAGCGTGTCAACCCCCTTGGGGCCACATTCCCTAGATGAGTCAGGGCAGGGGGAGACAGTGGTGGATGCTGGGGTTGGGGCCCACACGGATGGGGGCGTGTTAGGCCACGAGGGGCAGGAGATACTCACTGGGCCTGTTCAGGAAGTGAATAATGGGGGCCATGAAGAAGCACGGCCCAGTGCAGACATGGCACCCTTGGACCTTTCCTTGCCCAGAGGTGGCACATATATGCGTAAGAGTGGGGGGCCTCAACTGAAGAAGAAGGGCAAGAGTGCTAGCAAGGCAGGGGGTGGGTCAGGCAAGGCCAGGGGGCAGGAGGGAGAGGGAGTGATTGCTCCCTTTAAGGCAGGGAGTGGGCAACCAGAGAAGGCTGGGGGAGTGCCTGGTGTGGGGCAAGAGGTGTAGAGGTGGGTGGGCCCAGGCAGAACAGGCTGGATCTGGGTGATGCATGGGACCTAGAGGTTAGAATTCAGGAACAGCGGCGTATAGTGGCAGAGACAGAGGAGAGGTTGGCCCAGTTGTGTAAGGAGAGGAATGGGGCATGGGAGAGGGACAGGCAGCTAAAGAAGGCATCTGAATTAGTGGATGAGTTGGGACCTCTGATCCAGACACCAGGGCGCGGTAGCTGGGTTTGGGTACTGCAGGTAGAGGTGGGGAGGGGCCAAGAGTCCTGTGCGGCCAGAGGGTCATGAGTGGCGCACACGGCCATGAAGGGTGCTGAGAGTCAATGCCAGTGGCTGAGACTGGCAGAAAGAAGGTGATGCCAACGGGGCGCAACGCGGCCTCAGCACATTGGTCAGACGCACTAGAGGGGTCTTCGGCAGCCTTCTCTGCGATGCACGATCAGGTCAGCACAGAGATGGTGTGCGGGTCTCACTGAGAATTCGTCTAACAATGTGCTGATGAGTGGTGGTGTTGACAGCAGGTGGGAGATGGATGGGGATGATGTGGTGGAACTCGATTTTGATGAAGAGATGGATGAGTGAGAGGATGGGGAGATTCATGAGGCAGAGGTGAGCAGTGGCAAAGGAAGGGGGAGAGGGCGCAGGAGCGGCGTAACACCTTCTTCTGTTTCTATCTTGCAGGATCACAAGGCTGGTGGTGAACCACAATAGGTGCAGCAAGGGCTGACACGTGGTCGCAGGGCACGGAAGGGTTTGCGGCCTTTGGTGACACGAGGCAAAGGCGAGGGTGAATGGTGGTCCGTGTGTGGGGACTGTTCATGCTCCAATGGGGCCAGTACACATAAGTCTATTGGGGTAGGAGATTTTTCTGTTCATGACACACTTGCTGATGGGGTCCCGCAGGCCGGTGACAGTACAAAGGCCAAGGGTGCAGGTGCATCAGCTGGGAGCGAGTCGGTAGGCAAGGCAGCTGGAGATACGCCGGGGTCTGAAGACAAGGAAGGGGGGGCATAAGAAGCGGCTTCCATATATGGGTTTGGCTATGCCACTGGACTCTCATGTAGCAGACAAAACAAAGGCTAGGATATGGAAGCATGAGTATGATGATCTCTTTAAGCTTTTACATAGGGACATACAAGCCAAGGAGGGCTCTAAGGAGGAAGAATGGGAGTTGGCTCGTAGGCCAAGCGTCCCTATTATTATGGATAACTGGACCTCGGCATTTTTTATTTTTGCGAGTATATACTGTGAAAAGTTCCCAGACAGGGCCATAGCACTCTTTAAATACATGGACATTATACGGAAAGCCCAGATGCATTTCGGGGGCTTCGCTTGGTTGAGCTACGAGGAGTTTCGGGGAAGAGTGAGTGTCAATCCTGATAAGCCATGGGGGGATGTAGATCCGGAGCTGTGGATGCAGTGGATGACGTTGTTGCAGTCCACGGCATCTACACACACCGCGAGTGGCCTGCCAGTGGTCTACAAGCCGTTTCAGGCCCATCCCACCCAAGGAGAGGCTGGTGTGGGTCAACGGACCCCAGTACCCACGACAGGAGTCTACTGGAACTTCAATAAAGGTTTTTGTTCCAGGCAACCCTGCAAATTTAAACACGATTGCTCCAAATGCGGGGGTCGTCACCCGGTCACGCAATGTTTTTCCCTCTTTAGCCCAGCTGAGCAATGGAGATCGTCCAAAGGAAGAGGCATGCAGGGTGCTCCTGCGCCAAAGGGCTCCTACGCCAATTAGGCTGGAGGCTCTTCTACCCTGGCTACACAGATACCTGGATAAGGCCATGGCTTGTAAGTTAGCGTGGGGTTTTAAGAAAGGTTTCCGGGTAAGTTAAAGGTAAGAGAATGAGGAGGTGGGCAGACAATTTGCAGTCTGCCAGAGAGATGCCACACGTAGTGAGGGATAAACTGGCTAAGGAAGTGTCTTTGGGCAGAATTGCATGCCCTTTCTATGAGTGGCTAAGTAGGGACCTTATTATCTCCCCTTTGGGCGTGGTACCAAAAAAGGTGCCAGGTGAGTATCACCTGATTCATCATTTGTCATGGCCGAAGGGTGCGCTGGTTAATGATTTTATTGCACCAGAAGATACTAAAGTGATTAATGCATCTGTAGATGTTGCCATCAAACAGGTCAAAGGGTGCGGCAAAGGAGCGGAGTTTGCAAAATGCAACATCCTATCAGCTTTCAGGCTGCTGCTGATACACCCAGAGGATTTTGATCTGTTGGGTATGCAATTTGGAGGGGCAATCTATGTTGACAGAGTTCTTCCGATGGGTTGCGCCATTTCTTGTGCACTTTTTGAAGCAATCAGTACCTTTTTACAGTGGGTTATTGTCAAAATAAGTGGGCATCAAGTGGTGACTCACTAATTGGATGATTTCCTTTTTGTAGGAACAGCAGGATGTGGGGATTGTGGGAGGGCCCTGGTTTCCTTTCAGGGTTTGTCTCAACAGGTTGGGATGCCTTTGGCTCCCAAAAAAACAGAGGGACCACATTGTGAGCTGACTTTTCTAGGCATTGAGCTGGATGCGAACAGTTTGGTCACTAGATTGCCAGCCGCTAAAGTGGCAAAAATGTTGGAGTTCCTGGGGCGTGTGCGTTTATTGCATAAGATTGACCTACGCACAGCACAGAAGCTGTTGGGTTACCTCAACGTCGCATGGAGGGTAGTTCGGGGGGTAGTACTTTTGGTAGGCGGTTAGGTTTAGCTATGTCTGGAGTGGTGCTTCCACACCACAGGATACATGTGTCGGTAGGTTTGAGGGAGGATATCAGGGTGTGGGAAACCTTTTTGACACAGTTTAATGGTGTCTCCATGTTTTTCTGTGAAGAGGACACGGTACAGCAGGTGCAGATTTTCTCAGATCAGCGAGAGCCACAGGTTTTGGGCTTTTTTGGGACAGGAGATGGTGCGCAGAGTCATGGCCACGGCAATGCTTGCAGCAGGGTAGGAACATTGCTTTTTTAGAATTTTTTCCACTCCTGATGGTATTAGTGGTATGGGGGCACGAGCTTGCAAACAGGACTGTGGTTTTTCATGTTGACAACATGACAGTTGTTGAGTTAGTAAACAGGCAAAGAGCAAAAGATCTCAGTGTGTTACGTCTATTGCGGCAATTCATGCTTAGATGCTTGTCATTAAATGGTGTTTTCAAAGCTGCGCACATACCTGGGGCATACAATGAGATTGCAGATTCCCTGTCTTGTTCACAGTGGCAACGTTTTCACAGCCTGGCCCCAGGAGCAGAGCGGAACAAGACTACAGTCCCGGCAGACATTTGGGAGTGGAGGGGCGTGATGATCACAAGGGCTGGTGGAGATGTCTTTAGCGGAATCCGCCCAGCGGAATTACCGATTGGCATGGTTGGATTTTCAGTCCTTTGAGAATTGTTCAGGCAATTGCTAGTTACAGAGTACTAGAGAGCTTGAGTTGTGCACGTTGCGCTTTGTGCTTTATTTGATACAAAAAGGTCTGTCACCCGCCACCATTGGTGGCAAATTGGCAGGGGTCTCCTTTTACGGAAAGCAGTTTTTTGGTTATCATCCAGCTAAGGATGATTTGTTGGGGAAGATGTTGAAAGGTTGGGGTAGGGTCAGAGTAGGTTCAGTTAGGACGGCCAGGGAACCCATTTCGTTCGAATTGTTGCTTTTATTATTGCATGTTTTGCCAGTGTGTTGTGTAAATGATTATGAGATGGTGTTTTTCCGTTTATGCATGGTGTGAATGTTTTTTGGTGCTTTTAGAGTGTCTGAGCTTTTGGGGGTAGGAAGAGTGGTAGGTGTGAAAGTTGGGGAAGTTTGTCTGCATGGGGAGCGTTTTGGCATCTGGCTCAAGTGCTCCAAGACTGATCAGCTAGGGAAAGGAAAATGGGTGTGGTTGGAGAAAGGTGGTAACGTAGTGGTGTGTCCGGTTTTGGAACGGATGAGTTTCTGGAGTGTGCGGGGGGATTCAAGAGAGAAAGTGGATTTTACGCATAAGTCTAGTGCTAAGCTTACGGCTTTCCAGCTTTTGCAAGTCTTAAGGATGGCTTTACGGTGGACAGGTCACCAAGCTCTTGATTTTGGCACGCATTCATTCCAAATTTGGGCAGCTACTGCTGCAGCACATTTAGGTTGGGACTGGGCGAAGATCAGGATTATAGATGGAAGTCTAGATGCTGCAAGCGTTATGTGAGGCCTTAGAGTCGTACAACCAGTCTTGCAACAGCTTGCGTCAGTGCAGGGAATATGTTGGCGTTTGTGGTCTGGGAACATTTGTAAAGACCGATATTACAGTTTGTTTTCTTTACAGGATGTGTGCCCGGTCTACAGAAGGACAAGATGGTCACATGGCTGGTCAGCATTCTTTTATCCATTGGGCAGTGAAATTTGCAGAGAAGCAGATTTACGGACGGGCATTGGGACTGCCTAGTAACCAGCATGAAGTTTTTTGGTGGGGTAAAAGTAGCATGAGGTGGGGAAATCTGCTTCCTTTCATAACTTTTACTTTGCTGAATTGGGGTTATCCTGATCTAATATTGATTCATCTGGAGGAAAATTATCTTGTGAAACTGTCGGGGCTTACACTACTGCAACACATGCAGAGAGACTTGGAGCTGCTTAAGCAGAAGTTACACGGCACATGCTTGGTTTTGACTGAGTTTGTGCCTCGACGAACATGTAGAGGGGCTATCAAACAGGGAGCCATGGAGCGGGCTCGCACAAAACTTAATCGAGCTATGAGGGTTTTCTATTGGGCTAATGATATTAAGGTTTTAAAGCATGAGGACATCACAGAGCAGAATGAAGCACTTTTCAGGGCGGATGGTGTGCACCTGTCTGAATTGGGAAATGCTTATTACCTGACAGATCTTAGGCTGCTGGTTGGAGACTTGTAGGGTAAGAAGATGTGGCTCAGAGAACAGGTGTAAGGAGGTCAGGTTGCAGTAGTGTTTTTTCTTGGTGGGGCAGAAAAATGCCTATTGGGTTTGTGCTGGATGGCAGTAGATGGGGAGGGTGGAGAGTCAGATGCAGGCTTGGCCACCTTTCCAGGGGAAAAAACAAGCAGGCGAAAGATAAGAGTGTGGGGGATGCACGAAGCAAGTAGGGCATGAAAGGAAAAAGGGGAATGTGTTGGGGGAATGGAAGCGAAAAATGCTGGTTTGATTAAAAGGATGAGCACAGAAATGTTAAAATGTGGGTTTCCTAAAGTTGGGTTTCGTTGAAAGTTTAATGTTATGTATTATGTTACAATCTTGTCCTAAATAAATGGCCTTTTACACTGAATGGATTGTGTCACTGAGTATGTCCCGATGACTTGTGCTTGACATTTTGCAGTTTGACTGAAGCATATGCCAGAAGCCTTCTCTTGCCTTGGATGGTGATCCCTTCAGTGCAGCAAGCAGGCTGTTCCCTAGCACCGGCAGCATCTCGGATTTCACTGTCACAGTGTATTACAGGTCACATTGCACCGACCAGTGGAGTCAATTTTATGGCACAAAGGTGGCCCTCCAGTGCTTTCACCCAACAGTGATCATTACATTGTCTACTAGATAGTGGCTGGGGTGGCCTGGTCCCCAGGACTATGCATCTCCTGGACAGGCGCCTTGCTAAAATAAATAATAACTGCCATGGTGCCGCCCCCATACCTTGGTGATTTTTGGGGGATTTGTCTGTGCAGCGCCTGTGCCAACGAGGAGAGCATGAGTTCCTTACATCCAGAAAAAAAAAATTATGACCATTGCAGGTACCGGTGATGTGCCGCTGTCTAAGGCTTCTCATGTTGGTAGCTCTGGGCCTGACTTAGTTCATGATTTATGATGTCTTAATGATTACCTGCACACCAGTTGATAGCACACTTACTGTCGGCACACTCTCTGCAGCTCGGTTTGTGGACCACTAGAAATTCATGACTAAGCACTTTTAGGACCATATTTATACTTTTTTTGCACCGTATTAGCGTCACTTTTTGACGCAAAAGCAGCGCAAACTTACAAAATACAATTGTATTTTGTAAGTTTGTGCCATTTTTGCATAAAAAATGACACAAATGCGGTGCTAAAAAAGTATAAATATGGACCTTAGTTCGTTGATGTGGACACCAGCACTAAAGTACTTTAGCCTAATCCCTGAAGTGTGTTATTTGGCAAGGCTGTTGGAGTTAGTAAGAGGTGGCCCCCAGAGTTCAAGATGCCCCGTGTTGGATGTACGGTCACCTGCCCTTGTATTGTATTAAATTTAGTTCATGTGATGGGAATCCAGTAAAACGAAGTAGTTAATGTAAGGAAAATAACTTATGATTTGATACAGTGCTTCTCTAACCTGCACAGTTCTTTTATGGGAAGAAGGGGTTCAAAAAAACTCAATGCTGATACCGTTAGAGTGATCATACTCCTGAGTCTAGCTACCAGCAGTGCATGATCAAGCTATTTTTTTCTTTAAATAGACCATTTCTTTGTACAATTTTATTATGGTACACACACAAAAATGCCTAAACACAAAAACTGTATTGAAAACTACCTGAATGTGCAAGGAATGGTAGCACATGTTTTGCTAAGGGCTATTCACATAACAAGGGGATGTTCAGAGAGACTCTGCTACTGGTCAGAACACATGTAAGCAGTTTAATAACAATTATACACATGTGTTAATAAAGACCTCTAAAAAATAAAGAGTCAAGGGTATGCCCAGTGCTTTAAGTGGGTTGAGAAAGCTAGGGGTTTCTCAAAGAGGCGCATCCTATGTAATAAAGGACATGGCTTAAACATGTAAGATAAAAAGTTCTCCTGTCTGACTGGTATTTCACTGCGTCTATCTGTTATTGCATCCCGATTTATAATAGAACATCTGGCATGCACTTAAAACAATCCCAGACTATTGGCTTTATCAATGGTTGTTTGCTGCAGAAGATAAATGAGTAATAACAATGACTTTGTGGTAAATAAAAGTGAAAATACTTTGGTTCTATAAATATGATATTGTGAAATACCACTCCATTAGAAACTTTAAATGAAACTATTTGTAAAACACTTACTTTTATTTATTGTCTGCTTGAAAGATGTCTACAAGTTGGTGGTACTTGGCAGCAGCTGCCCATGCTTTATCACTGCTGACCTGTTAAATGTGGAGAATGAGCCTGCGCTCTGCCCTTCACACCTCTGCTCTGCTACAGATCCCCCTGATGTACTTTCAGATCACTAGCAGGTGACTGTATCTTCTGATGAGCTCCTCCGTGGCACCTGCATAACAAAGGAGTCTCTCAAGGGTTACATCAAAGGCTGGTGATGGCTGGTAGTGCCCCAAGTGTAGATTTATTTTCACACTCAGAGTGAGGGCAAAAATGAAGAGCTGAATAGGGACCCGTTTCAGCACATGTTTTATTTTAGAACTGCCTGTGCTTAGCACCGTTAGCGCCCGGCCCACTTAAAGCCCTGGGTAGGCTGATGAAGAGACTATCTTACTGTGCCAGTACTTTAAGAGGGCCCAGCAAATCCCGGAAAACTTGAGACTCCCTGTCTCGCCTAGTTTTCTATTTCAGGGGCTTCTGGATTGTGATTAAAAGAAAACTACACTCAGCACCATAAACAGAAATAGAGCGGAAGAGGGGTGCAAAGGCAGTGATTGCTTTGGGATATAGCTTTTTATTTGAAAGGGCTCTTTTAAGCTTCTGCTTTTCTGCACTGCTTTCCCATCAGTTACAAAATGTATTTTTGGTGACAGAAGGTCACTGTGGGTCTAGTCATCAAAATGAGTGTTTGACCCAAGGGTAGGTCGCTCCCCCTGCCGCTGCAGCTCCACCAGCCCAGGCTCCTGAAACCTCCAAGCAAGTCCTGCAAAACCACAGTAAGTACTCCCCCCGCCCAGCCCCTCGCCCTGCCCCGCGCTACTCACCTCTTCTCCTGCCTCTTTCTTCATCTTTGATCTTCCTCTGTGCTCTCCATCTGTATTCTTCATCTGTGCTCTTCTTTCTTCCCTGCACCCCGTCCTGCGTGTTCTTTCTTCTGTCTTCATCTGTGTTCTTCTTCTGTGCTCTTCTTTCTTCCCTGCACCCCGTCCTGCGGGTTCTTTCTTCTTCTTTGTCCTTCTTCTGTGTTCTTTATCTGTACTCTGTGCTCTTCTTCTGTGTATTTCATCTGTGTTTCTTCCTTCTCTTCTGCACCGCGACCTGCGTGTGCTTTCTTCTTTCTTCATGTGTGTTCTTCATCTGTGTTCTTCGTATCCTCTGCTTCTCAGGCCTCTCCTCTTCTGCCTGACTCCTCTTCCTTGACTCTTCGCTCCTCTCCTTCTTTACCTTTCTTCTTGGCTCTTCTCTCTTCTGCTCCTCTGCTCCTGACTCCTTGCTCCTCTTCTTCTTTACCTTCTTCTTGGCTCTTCTCTCTCCGGTTCTTCTGCTCCTGACTCTTCTCTCTGACCTGCCTCACTCCCCTCCACCTCTGTAACCCCCCTCCCCTATCTTCCTATCTTTCTTCCTTACTCCCCACCACCTTTAACCCCCCCTCCCCTATCTTTTCCCCCCTCCCCTCTACCTGACCCCCCCACCCTCCGCTTTCCCGCCGCCACCTCCTGCTCGCCTCCGCCCCCCCTGCTCCCATTCGTCGCCCCCCGCCCCCAGCTCACCCCTCCTCCCCCCCTCCTCCCTCTTATGGCGGCCGCTGCACGACAGAGTTAGCGACCCTTGACCCAAGGGTAGGTCGCTCCCCCTGCCGCTGCAGCTCCATCAGCCCAGGCTCCTGAAACCTCCATCAAGTCCTACGAAACCACAGTAAGTACTCCCCCCGCCCAGCCCCTCGCCCTGCCCCGTGCTACTCACCTCTTCTCCTGCCTCTTTCTTCATCTTTGATCTTCCTCTGTGCTCTCCATCTGTATTCTTCATCTGTGCTCTTCTTTCTTCCCTGCACCCCGTCCTGCGTGTTCTTTCTTCTGTCTTCATCTGTGTTCTTCTTCTGTGCTCTTCTTTCTTCCCTGCACCCCGTCCTGCGGGTTCTTTCTTCTTCTTTGTCCTTCTTCTGTGTTCTTCATCTGTACTCTTCATCTGTGTTCTTCTTCTGTGCTCTTCTTCTGTGTATTTCATCTGTGTTTCTTCCTTCTCTTCTGCACCGCGACCTGCGTGTGCTTTCTTCTTTCTTCATCTGTGTTCTTCATCTGTGTTCTTCGTATCCTCTGCTTCTCAGGCCTCTCCTCTTCTGCCTGACTCCTCTTCCTTGACTCTTCGCTCCTCTCCTTCTTTACCTTTCTTCTTGGCTCTTCTCTCTTCTGCTCTTCTGCTCCTGACTCCTTGCTCCTCTTCGTCTTTACCTTCTTCTTGGCTCTTCTCTCTCCGGTTCTTCTGCTCCTGACTCTTCTCTCTGACCTGCCTCACTCCCCTCCACCTCTGTAACCCCCCCTCCCCTATCTTCCTATCTTTCTTCCTTACTCCCCGCCACCTTTAACCCCCCCTCCCCTATCTTTTCCCCCCTCCCCTCTACCTGACCCCCGCACCCTCCGCTTTCCCGCCGCCACCTCCTGCTTGCCCCCGCCCCCCCTGCTCCCATTCATCGCCCCCCTACTTCCCCCTGCCCCCAGCTGACCCCTGCTCCCCCCCTCCTCCCTCTTATGGCGGCCGCTGCGTGACAGAGTTAGCGACCCTTGACCCAAGGGTAGGTCGCTCCCCTTGCCGCTGCAGCTCCACCAGCCCAGGCTCCTGAAACCTCCAAGCAAGTCCGGCGAAACCACAGTAAGTACTCCCCCCGCCCAGCCCCTCGCCCCTGCCCCGCGCTACTCACCTCTCCTCCTGCCTCTTTCTTCATCTTTGATCTTCCTCTGTGCTCTCCATCTGTATTCTTCATCTGTGCTCTACTTTCTTCCTTGCACCCCGTCCTGCGTGTTCTTTCTTCTGTCTTCATCTGTGTTATTCTTCTGTGCTCTTCTTTCTTTCCCTGCACCCCGTCCTGCGGGTTCTTTCTTCTTCTTTGTCCTTCTTCTGTGTTCTACATCTGTACTCTTCATCTGTGTTCTTCTTCTGTGCTCTTCTTCTGTGTATTTCATCTGTGTTTCTTACTTCTCTTCTGCACCGCGACCTGCGTGTGCTTTCTTCTTTCTTCATCTGTGTTCTTCATCTGTGTTCTTCGTATCCTCTGCTTCTCAGGCCTCTCCTCTTCTGCCTGACTCCTCTTCCTTGACTCTTCGCTCCTCTCCTTCTTTACCTTTCTTCTTGGCTCTTCTCTCTTCTGCTCTTCTGCTCCTGACTCCTTGCTTCTTTACCTTCTTGGCTGTTCTCTCTCCGGTTCTTCTGCTCCTGACTCTTCTCTCTGACCTGCCTCACTCTCCTCCACCTCTGTAACCCCCCCTCCCCTATCTTCCTATCTTTCTTCCTTACTCCCCGCCACCTTTAACCCCCCCTATCTTTTCCCCCCTCCCATCTACCTGACCCCCCCACCCTCCGCTTTCCCACCGCCACCTCCTGCACGCTCCCGCCCCCCCTGCTCCCATTCGTCGCCCCCCTCCTGCCCCCCGCCCCCAGCTGACCCCTCCCCCCCCTCCTCCCTCTTATGGCGGCCGTTGGCACGCCGAAGGCTCACCAAAGGCAAGCCCGTCTGCGCCCGTCCGCGCCTGGACCACGCCCAGCGCCACGACCCCTGGCCCACAGCAATCCCAAACCCCGCAGCACCGCTACGACCCCACCACCCTCCACGCCCTCAACCCAGGGCGCTCCAGCACCTGCTTCGAAGCCAACCCGAAACGTACCCACGGACCCTTCGTATGTCGCACCTGCAAACTCACCTTCCACCGCGAAACTACCACGCCTGCCAGTCCACGCGCAAACAACCACCTCAAATGCATCCTGATCAACGCACGCTCCGTCCACAAGCACGCCGCTGAACTATGGGACCTACTCCACTCCACCGCACCGGACGTCGCCTTCATCACTGAGACCTGGATGAACGTCTCCTCAGCCCCCGACATCGCCATAGCCATCCCCGACGGCTACAAAATTTCCAGGAGAGACCGCACCAACCAAGTAGGTGGAGGTATCACCATCGTCTTCAAGGACTCCATCAACGTCACCACCTCCACCGAAGACACCCCCCTTGCCGCGGAACACCAGCACTTCCAGATCCACACCGACCCCAGGACCACCCTCAGAGGAACTCTCATCTACCGACCCCCTGGACCACGCTCCCTCTTCAGCGACTCTATCACTGACTTCATCTCCCCGCACGCCCTTGCCTCGCCGGACTACATCCTCCTCGGTGACCTCAACTTCCACCTGGAACAGAACAACGACCCCAACACCACCGTCCTGCTGGACAACCTCGCCAACCTCGGTCTCAAGCAACTGGTGAACACCTCCACCCACATCGCCGGACACACGCTCGACCCCATCTTCTCCGCCAGCAATCACGTATCCTTCAGCCACTCCTCCGCTATACACTGGACCGACCACAGATGTGTCCACTTCACCTTCCAACGCGAGACTCGCCACATCCGCACACAACCCATCCCACGCCGATAGTGGAACAAAATCCCAGAGGAACAGCTTCTCTCCACTCTCAGCGACAACCAACCCACCTTCTCCTCCGACCCCAACGACGCAGCCCTCAGCCTCACGAATTGGATCACCAACTGCGCAGACAACCTCGCCCCCCTCAGACGCCTCCCAAGACAGACCAACACCAAAAAACCTCTTGGAATCAAAAAAACCCTGCTGCACCCTCGAGAAAGCCTGGTGCAAGGACCACACCACAGATAACATGACTGCCCTCAAGAACGCTACCCGCGAACACCACCAACTGATCCGCGCCGCCAAAAGAAATTCCTTCACAGACAGACTGGACAAAAACAGCCACAACAGCAGTGAACTCTTCAACATCGTCAAAGAGCTCTCCAACCCTAACGCCAACGCCAACGCCATCACGCCCTCACAAGACCTCTGCAACTCCCTCACCACCTTCTTCCATCGTAATATCACCGACCTACACGACAGCTTCGGACACCAGACCCAGCCAACCACCACAGAACCTACGACCCCAGCCATCACCCTCAACGCCTGGACTCACATCAACACGGAAGAGACCAAAGCCACCATGAACTCCATCCACTCCGGTGCCCCCTCGGACCCCTGCCCACACTACATCTTCAACAAAGCCGACGACATCATCGCCCCGCACCTCCAGACCATCATCAACAGCTCGTTCTCTTCTGCTACCTTCCCCGAGAGCTGGAAACACGCTGAAGTCAACGCCCTACTGAAGAAACCTACGGCGGACCCAAGCGACCTGAAGAACTTCCGCCCCATCTCGCTCCTCCCCTTCCCGGCCAAAGTCATAGAGAAGACCGCCAACAAGCAACTTACCAACTTCCTTGAAGACAACAACCTACTCGACCCCTCTCAGTCCGGATTCCGAGCCAATCACAGCACAGAAACCGCTCTCATCTCAGTCACAGACGACATCAGAACCCTGATGGACAACGGAGAAACAGTCGCCCTCATCCTCATCGACCTCTCGGCTGCCTTCGACACCGTCTGCCACCGCACCCTAATAACCCGCCTCCGCTCCATCGGGATCCAAGGACAGGCCCCGGACTGGATCACCTCCTTCCTCTCCAACCGCTCCCAAAGAGTATACCTCCCACCTTTCGGCTCAGACCCCACCGAGATCATCTGCGGCGTCCCTCAAGGCTCCTCGCTCAGCCCGACTCTCTTCAATGTCTACATGAGCCCCCTCGCCGACATCATACGCAAACACAGCATCATCATCACCTCCTACGCCGACGACACTCAGCTGATACTTTCCCTCACCAAGGACCCCACCAGCGCCAAGACCAACCTGCAAGATGGAATGAAAGACGTCGCAGATTGGATGAAACTCAGCCGTCTGAAACTAAACTCTGACAAAACGGAAGTCCTCATCCTCAGAAACACTCTGACCGCCTGGGATGACTTCTGGTGGCCCACGGCCATTGGCACCGCACCAACCCCCTCAGACCACGCACGCAACCTCGGATTCATCCTGGACCCTCTTCTCACCATGACCAAACAAGTCAATGCCGTATCATCCTCTTGCTTCCTCACCCTCCGCATGCTTCGAAAGATCTTCCGTTGGATCCCCGCCGACACCAGAAAGACCGTGACCCACGCCCTCGTCACGAGCCGCCTGGACTACGGTAACACCTTATACGCAGGAACCACCGCTTAACTCCAGAAACGTCTGCAGCGAATTCAAAACGCCTCCGCCCGCCTCATCCTCGACATACCCCGCAACAGCCACATCTCCGCCCACCTGAGACACCTACACTGGCTTCCCGTCAGCAAAAGGATCACCTTCCGGCTCCTCACCCACGCACACAAAGCCCTCCACAACAAGGGACCCGAATACCTCAACCGCCGCCTCAGTTTCTACACACCCACCCGTCATCTTCGCTCCGCCAACCTCGCTCTCGCCGCCGTCCCTCGCATCTGCCGCACCTCGGCGGGTGGGAGGTCCTTCTCCTACCTGGCGGCCAAGACATGGAACTCCCTCCCCACCATCCTCAGGACCACCCAGGACCACTCCGCATTCCGGAGACGACTCAAGACCTGGCTCTTCGAGCAGCAGTAACCCCTTCCCCCGAGCGCCTTGAGACCCGCACGGGTGAGTAGCGCGCTTTATAAATGTTTATGATTTGATTTGATTTGATTTGATTTGATTTAATAGACTTTAGGAATGATTGCAGAAGCCCGTTATTTTCCAGTGTTCCTCCTTCTCCTATATGAGATTAAACAGACATTAGAATCAACTTTAAAATGTTTTCTGAAGGCTATTTCTGTATACTTTGAGAGTTTCGTCTTTGGGCTGGTTTTTGGGCTGATGTTGCTCTATGTTGGGCTGAATTTGGGCTTGTACTTGGATAGCTTTGAGTTTGGGTTGGGTCTCAAAATCTGGCAACACTGCCTGGGATGCTGCAGTAGAACACAGGGGAATCAACTGACAGGTTGCTCCTGTTGGAAGTACATATTTTACAGAGAAGTACATATGGCTGACAAAAATAGTGTGAATTCACAGAAAATATGCTCTTGTTTTAACTTCTGGAGCAGCTTTCAGAACCTCCATGAGAAAATCATGAGGAAACAGTTTTCTCTCGAACATAATTCATGAAATCCAAGCAGGGTAAAATCACCTTAGAACACACCATAATTCCTTAAATTAGTATGGTACCATCAACAAATGATTTATATTGTAACTAAAATGTGTTATCACCCATTATACATTCTCCTTTTTATGACCCTCAAAATCTGCCATTCACTGCAATACACTTTAATGGGGTGCTATCATGTATGTTGGTCCCAAGATGACTGTCATCACTTTCTGGTCGAAGTGCTGACAGCCAATCAGTTCCCATCAAGAGATCTGTGCTTAGGCTCCACCCAGTTATACACATTTATTTTTCCTTTAATTTCTTGAAAAACTACTAAACAGATTTACATCAAATATCAAAAAGCGTGCCTTCTGAACCAAGAGCTGCCTTTCTGGCAAATTTGGTGTAATTCCACCCAACGGTTCAGGCTGTAGTCATGAATAAACTTCTATGAGAATCAACTTTTTTTTACCACCCCTTTTTCTCAGCCCCTGCTTGACGCATTGCCTTGGAACGGATGCCCTGAAACCACCCCTTCCAAATAGCGGTACTGTCACAAACTAAAATTACAATTTAGTAACCTCATATTTGAAAAGCATTTTTGTGTTCACAAAGAAGCCTGATTCTGCAAATCGGGTCATTTGCTAACTCAAAAATGCTTTGTACGTCTGGTCCCAAATGAAGATGAGTCACTGCAGGAATCAAGAGACAAGGCTGGGGAAGAGGGGTTTGAAACACTGACAAGGCCCAGTAGGTTACACTGCACAACTGCTTTAGCAAAGGAAACCATGGATAACAATGGCCTAAGGACACTTCCAATCTCTGCTCTGAGAAGAAAGCAGTGACCCCTTCAAACTAGAGAGGAAAGGATTTCTCTGAAGAAAACTAGAAACTGCAAAGCCAATGTTTCCTGACTTCCTCAAAGATGGGCAATCTGATGAGTTCCTTTAGAGTGCAGACAAAAATGGCCAATCATGGGAAGCACCTGGACTCCTCTTCTCGCTCATGCTTCTCAACAAAAAGAAAGACTGTTGTAAAAGTCAAACGATGGGATTTCACCCACAAACAGATGGTTTGGGATACATTTTCCAGAAACTGACACCATATCTACAATGGTTTTTTCACAAATTCCTTTTATACTTATGCCCAGTGTGAAGTAAGTACATCTGGTCCTAAAGGAGCAGAGAAAATAAGAGTAAGTTGTAATTAATCACTCTCCATTAATTATTTCCCAGTTTCTAGGAATCCTGATTTCCTAGTGTTCGCCCCACTCAAACCAATTGGTAGGTAATTGTCAAGATGAATGCTCAATATTTTCTGTTTCTCTATCAAAATCTATATCTATAACAGAAAATATTCTTATATACTAACACTATTATTATTATTATTATTATTATTATTAGTATTATATTTGTTTGTATCTATTTATTTTTCTCTTCATTCTTATGATCTTATTATTTCCTATTGGAATCTTATATATTTTAGTATTTCTGTTGAAGTGAGGTACTTTGTGGGGTACTTTGTTATTACAGTTGTTTTTCTTGTATCTTAAAAATCACTATAAAGAAATGTTAAAAACATACTCAATAATATTGGGGTCAGAGGACATGAATAACCCCCCCAGAACACAGTAGATTTAGCTTTACTTTAAACGAGAGCCTTATAGACATCCAGAAATACCTAATCCAATTAGTTTAAAGCCAGTGACTTTTGTGGTGATTGAGAAATGAGAAGGCAAGCTGAAGATGTATGCATGGAGGCGTGTGACAACACAACTAGCATGGCTGCCAAGTACCTCTGTACCCATAGCCACTCCACAGCAAACTCATGGGATTTATACAGAAGAGAAGAAAAATGCATCTGCAATTGGCTATTTTCAAGGTGAACACAAATACAAATGTGTGCTGACGACAGTGCCGGTATGCTGAATTTGTGATAGGTGAAAGTATGAACTGGAGTAGCAGGGCAAACCGTCCCCACCAGCTTTCTCGGAAAAAATATTTTATGGACAAGATTATCTTCTCATATTCTCTTGTCTTATACAGTAAATCTACACATGTCGGCCATCTGTAGAACATTCACCATTAGTGAAGGTCCAGACACTTCAATTTGGGATAGAAGGCATTGGATATAAGGAATAAATGTGACTGCTAGCTTTTTGAGTACAACCCAATATATTTTCCCCATCTGGGCCTTTATCCGACATCTAAGTTTTTCCTTATTAACAAGTGTATCAGTCACTTCAATCATTGGGTGATAAAAAGGGAAAAGATTCTTAGTTATCTGATACAGTAGTAAAGTAAACTGGGGCATGATCAGTTTTCATGGGACAAGTGGATTGAATGTCCCTGTCTGCATTGTCAACAAGGAAGATGGAAGGTGTGTAAATAACTGAGAACTTTTCTTCTAAAATCATTAAGCATGTGAGTGCTGAGGACTCTTTATGTACATGGGAATGAGAAAATCCCAGGCAGTGAATGTCAGTGTCCTGAGATGAACACAATGTACACTATAACTCATCTGGAGCGCCATATCAGCTTGGATTTGTACTTTTAAAGCAGCACCAAATCCCAAATTCCACATCCCAAATTCCAAATCCCAAATGCATGTCAAGACCGCAGGGATGTGTATTGATAGTAAAGGGTTATCTTTGTGCACATACCGAGCAGCAGATTTTGTTCTGCAGAGAGAGAGCTGTAGCACAAATCATGGTCGAAATATCAACATACATATATAGCAAGACTACAATATTGACTCTATACATTTGTTCTATTTTAGGAATTTATGTTGTGACATACAGAGAGGACTGGCCTACAACAGTATAAAAAGAAAGAAGCGCTAGCACCTCACACGATCCAAAAGTATGAAACGCCATTTAAATATGAGACCAGCGGTATGGGCAGGACTAAGATGCCCTTTTTATACACGTTTGTTTGTTGAGGTTTTGAACAAACATAGCATATAAGAGGTACATGTGATAGAGCGTTCCGTCCTAATAAATTACCTGTATCTGGACGCTCTTAGGTCGATGAATCTTTTGACCAAGTGGGGCTCTCTTCATCCGAGATTAGTCAATTTAACCAAATCAATAATCAATAACGAACATAAGCAATGCCCTGATCAACATAACACTTCACAATTAACCCAGAAAACATTTCGGCGAACCATGACCTTTCGGCCATGAATAACCACACCAGTTTATTCAAAGTTAGTGAATTTATTTCCCTATATTAACAAAGCTAGCACGATATAAATGTGTCTCAACACCAAATGATATATGTAAATGAACATTAATAGCTGTCCATGACGGCGAAAAAGATGCAATCTATGCAGCATTTGAATAACAATGCATTCGATGATAGCAACGCAAACCACTAAAACTATAATCTGTAATGGGCTAATTGCATACATTAGTCAGCATAACAAGGTCTCAAATTGCATCGTGCAACAAATGAATCCTCATCTAACCTCAAATTAGCATCTGCATGTGGGATTTCATGCAAAATCAATTTAGCAACATTAATTTGGAAAACTCCTAACTAGGGCTCTTACCAAAAATCAGCAGTTGGTTACCTAAAAAGAAACACAATGCAATTGTACATTTTCCTTTCATATTTACCAAATTGAATCAGCATTCAAGGAAGTCTTCGTCTCACAGGTACCGGATTCATCAGCATGGGACGGGGGTAAAGGGGCAGGGTGGACGGGGCAATTGCCTCACAGCGGCAAGATAAAAGGACAAACTACTACTTTATGCAAAGTGGCAAATCGAAGTTAAAGTCTCTAGGGCGAGAATTATTTAAAGTCTCTTTCTCTCGATTAGAGAAAGCATCAAAGTCTCATTCAAAATGGCATCGAACATCAATTGGCATCGTAGAAGATGGCAAAATGACGAGGCCGGCAAGATGGGCCATAATGGCTGCAATGTCCTGCAAATGGCGGGTAATGGCTGGTAATGGCTGATGGGTAATGTCCGTAATGGCCGCAATGGGTGCAATGGCTGCTTTCTTCTTGTGCACCAGGTTTAAATAATCAACAGTTCAAATCCAGTAGGGTCTTCCATTGGAGGGTTCATAGGTTGGCTTCAAATTGTCCAATCAAAAACAACAATTTACAAGCTTCTACCTAGGCATACATTATCCTTGGAGTCGGGAACGTAAGTTGCAACATATTTTACCAATTAACTCACTTTCAGAGCTTCCATTGTCTGCACCTGCAGATTGACCTTGGAGCAAAGAAGAAGATGCCAGGCTGGCACGAAACCTTAAAGATAAGCATGTGAACCGATCTCACTGGAAAAGTACAGCTTCAAGCAAGAATACACGTTTTATTAGCACATTAGAAAAACACGAGCATCTAAACCGTGAGACAAGGCAACTAGGCCGAAGCCTCCACTAAAGTTATGCTAAGTTAAAACATTTCAAACAAGCAAATCATGGCACACGTTTATGGTTATGTCAAATTAGTACAATTCTAATACATCACGTTATATAAAGCACGCTTATAAATGTTGGCGAACTACTCTAAGGGCACATTTGTCCCCGTACAATCTTTATTAGTTCGGTTAAAGTCACACTTGATTATTGCGGCACTACGTTTATGCGCTAATAAATGTAAAACCTTCGTTTCTGCGTCATCAATCCCTCCTCTGATGACTTTTTGTCATCACACAAAACTATTCCCACAAATTTTATTCCATTAAAATTCTGTCAGTTCTCTTTGCCTTTTAATTCCCCTTGTTCTTGCCTTGTATTCTTCTGACATTCTTTTCATCATTTTCTCTTCCTTCCTTCTTTTAATTCTTGCCATGATCATTAGTATTCCCCTCTTTATTCCCCAAATCCCAAAAATGCAAATTAGTACTATTAGTATTCCCTGTAATATTTTTAGTAATATTCCATTCCAAATGCCACCAAGCCAATTTCCCACTGAAGCAATTCCCTTTCCAACCTTCTCCCAAACTCCTGGCTCTTTCAATTCCTTCAAGTCTGCACTCTCTTTTGTTAGATTTGCAAGCATTGTTTTAATCTTCACACTGTTGTCCGGTATATACGTGCAACAGTGACGCACACCAAGCATTTTGCAAACGCCGCCATCCTTTGCTAAAAGAATGTCTAGAGCAAGCCTGTTTTGAAGAGTCATAGCTCTTTCTGCTGCAAGTTCAGCATCCATCAGGATTATAGCACCTGAAAACTTTGTCAACATGTTATCCACTATAGTAGACAACTTTCTTATTTTGATGGAATTCAACACAACTCCCAATGAAGGAATCATGGCTCCAAATATATCTCCTACCACAGCAGCTGCGGTCTCTCTTTTCTGGATACGATGAGATCCAGGCGTCTTTGGAATCACCGATAGGTCATCCAGTTGATAAACCTTTGGGAACACTATACCCAAATAACATCTCCCCCACCATCCCTTTGGAAGACGATAATAGGCATTATGCCCGCAAATGTAATATACACCAGGTATGACAGGGTCAAGTCCGTTCAGCATGAATGTCCATTTGGCCTTAAAGATAAACGTATGTTTACATTCACTCGCTCCCACAAAAATGTTATCATAATAAGACTCACCACGATATATACAAAATTTCCCTACATGCCAAGCGTCTAAAGCTATTTTCCCTTGTGTTTTTATTGCGGCAAAAGCATAATTATCTACTGAAGTCCTCTTACTTAGCTCTTTTTCTAATTTCGCATTCATTTGTGCCCTTCTATCATCTTTGCTATCTTAAAAGCTAATCTCTACTGCAGAGAGTGAGCAGGTAAGGTTTTCCCTATGAGCGTGAGCTGTTTCAAATGGTTGCATTGGCTCGAAAAATTCCCTCATTATTTTAGCATCCCAATCTTTAGCAATCTGGCTTAGTTGCGTTATTATAGGAACATATGCAAAGGTAACATCATAATTTGAGTAAAAATACTGTATGTTAGTTTGACCATAAAATCTAGAAGTTACTAAACTACATGTAATCCCATATGTAAGAGGCATGTGGTGATAAGTCACCCCTTCCGTTACCGATGTCGGTATCTGTGTACACACATAACAATCTTTCGCATCCATAGTCTCAACATATTCTGTTAGTAGGCGATAGAAAACATTATACGAAAGTTCCTTCTTATCATGCAAGTGTCTCTCATCTAATTCTAGTCTTTTCAATGCGGTTAGTTCAGTGACAGTAACAGGAGCAGAAGTAGAAGCATCAATTTTCTCATTCTCACCCTTACCACGCGTTGCAAGCACTATTGCCATTATTATTAGTACACATGCAGTTATCAAGCCTATACACGCATATTTACAATATTTCACTCTACTGTTTTGTGTAGCGTACTTAGTCATGATCTGTATAGAATCAGAGAGCTAGAAGCACTTATAAAGAAACGATTTAGCAATTAGTTACAAAGCTGAACGAGCGCAATGTTCACACAGTTTTCTTCAGGAGCCCAGTCACTTATCGGTTAGCAGCATTTGTCTCAATTCGGCAATAACTCAGTCTTTTATCAGTTAGCAACGTTGTCTCAAATCGGGTTTAAGAGTCAATCAGGTTATCAAAGTCTTATCAAGTTAGCAAATGTCTCATCCGGTTTAGCAATGTCTCAGCTGGTTGTATCACGTTAGATTATAGCAAACAATGTTATTTATCAGTTTTTCAGTCAATAGTGTCTATAAAACTTTTCTTTTCTATTGGTATCTCTTCTTCTTCGTTCTCGAGGCTAAGAGATACAAATTCGTCGGTCCAATCGTCATTGACTACATATGCCCATTCTGGACCGGAATATCTCCTGTTTGGTATCCTTTTCCTTTTCAATTTTGCATCTCTCTTTGATTCTGCCTCACTGGTACTTTCCTCTTTGGCCAAATCTTTTTCTTCACTTGATGTTGGTACCACGACAGACACTTCCTTTCTTTTCTCTTTCACTCTTGGCCCTTCACTGTCGTTCAACGTTTCTCTAGTTCTTAGTTTTACTAGTGATGTACTTGGTCTTCTCTTTGCACTGTGTCCACTTGATGGACCTGCGATCTCTTCTGAAGAAGTTTGAACAGTTTCGTTCTGTTCTGCCTTGTCCCCTCCTTCTGGGGAGTCAATCAGGTTTTCCTTTTCTTTTTCTGTACCGTCTGCTTCTGGGAAAGCCCTCCTCTGATCAGGCTCTCCTGCTTCTCCACCTCTTTCGAGCCCTTTGTCACCGTTACTTACTTCAGGCTCTTTGTCACTTTCAGCTGCTTCAGGCTCTTTGTTACCTTCAGCTGCTTCGTCGCTGTCTGAGGTTTCTCCTTGGTCTTCCCCAAGTGAATCGGTTGTTTCGTCCTCAGAGAATATTTCTCTCTCCTCTATCTCTGCCTGTTCGCTTCTAGTTCTGTTTTGCTCTGTCTCAGCGCTCGGCACTTTGTTATCAGGTACTGGCAGTTTCAGCGCTTCAACTTCCTCATCTGTGGGACACAACACTTTCTTTGTATGACTGGCGTGGATCCAGTTGGGAACTCCCGCACACTTCACAGCGGTAGTGGTCATCAGGATCACTTGGAAAGGGCCTTTCCAACGGGGTTCCAGACACGACTTCCTCACGTGCTTCTTTATCACGACCCAGTCACCTGCTTTCAGTGTGTGTCCTGGACCTTGGATCGGTGACAAGGTGGTTGCCTCCACCTGGTGAGAGAAAGAGCGAACCACGTCAGCCAGACCTTTGCAGTAGTCTAACACCATATCATCTGTAATATTCAAAAGCGCGTTTGCGGGAACTGCAGGAAGTCTCATGGCCCTGCCCATGAGAATTTCGTGCGGGGACAATCCAGTCTTTCTGTCAGGGGTGTTTCTCATTGACATTAACACCAAAGGCAATGCGTCAGGCCATTTCAAATTTGTCGATGCACATATTTTCGCCATTCTTGATTTCAGTGTACCATTCATTTGTTCCACCAGTCCTGAGGCTTCAGGGCGATAGCTACAATGCAGTTTTTGCTCAATGTTCAGCGCTGCGCAAAGTAACTTTATCACCTCGTTATTGAAGTGACTTCCCCTATCTGATTCTAAAGAGATCGGGAATCCGAAACGTGGTATCAACTCCCTCAACAATAGTTTTGCAACTGTAAGGCTGTCATTTCTACGTGTGGGGTATGCTTCAATCCAGTGACTAAAAATGCACACAATGACCAACACATACTTCAAACCTCCATGCACAGGCATCTCAATAAAGTCCATTTGCATTCTGCTGAACGGGCCACCCGCCCTGCCAATGTGGCTCACGTTCACAACCGTTCCCTTTCCTGGGTTCATCTGCTGACAAATGACACAACGATGGCAAACTGCTTCTGCAACTTGACGGAATCTGGGGTTAAACCAATCAGTTTTGAAAAATCTTATCATGGCATCTCTCCCTAGGTGAGCCTGCCCATGATAGAACCGCGCTAGCTGCGATAAGAGACTATTGGGTAAAACAAATTTTCCTTCATTTGAAACCCATAACTCATCTGGTCTCCTTGTACATTGTGACTTAATCCAGGAAACTCTGTCATCCTCCCTGACGCTATTCTGTAATGCTTTTAGCTCATCCATTGTATCCACGACCTTCAAGGCAAATGCTTCAGCTGGTTCGAGCTCTGGCTCACTTATCAAATTCCATTCATCCCTGAGCAATATACAGTTCAAGGCACAAAATCTTGCGACCTGATCCGCATATGCATTTCCCAGGGAAACATAGTCCTGTCCTTTTGTATGAGCACTACACTTTACCACTGCAATTTCAGCTGGCATCTGAATGGCGTGTAACAATTCCCTTATTCTCTCCCCGTTTTTCACTGGGGACCCTGAAGAGGTCAAGAAACCTCTCTGTGACCATAGTTGCCCAAAGTCGTGCACAATTCCAAACCCGTACTGACTGTCAGTGTAAATGGTAACCTTCATCAATGTAGACAGTTGGCATGCTCTTGTAAGGGCTACAAGCTCTGCTACTTGTGCGGAATAGACTCCTTGAAGCCAGGACGCTTCCAAGACACCTGTTACAGTACATACAGCATATCCTGCTTTCAATATTCCCAATGCATCACTTAAACATGACCCATCAACAAAAACAATTTGGTCATTTTCATCAAGCTTAGTATCCTTAATGTCAGGTCGGGGTTTTGTGCAAAATTCAGTCACCTGAAGGCAGTCGTGCTCGACGTCTTCAGCGTTCTCAATTTCAGCATTTTCACCGGGAAGCAAGGTTGCTGGATTCAACATAGTGCACCTTTTCAGCTGCACATTCGGTGAGCCCAGAATTATTGTTTCATACCTTGTGAGTCTTGCTCCAGTCATGTGTTGCGTTCGGGAGCGGGTCAAAAGTATCTCAACTGAGTGAGGGACCATGACTGTTAATGGGTGTCCCCTCACTATTCCTTCACTCTGAGTGAGGCTGATACCAACTGCTGCTACGGCGCGCAAACACCCTGGCAGTGCTGCTGCGACCGGATCCAAAGTAGCTGAAAAATACGCTACTGGTCTGTTTATGCCACCATGGGCTTGGGTCAAGACAGACAAAGAACATGCATCACGTTCATGACAAAACAATGTGAAAGGCTTTGTGTAATCAGGCATACCTAAAGCTGGAGCCCTGCACATGCATTCTTTCAATTCAATAAAAGCATCCATCTCATCTCCTTTCAGCTCAATTTCATCCAAGGCATCCTTCTGGGTCAGTTTCAGTAAAGGCTTTGCTAGAGTTGAGAAGTTGGGAATCCACTGGCGACAGTAGCTCACCATCCCCAAAAACTTCCTCACCCCTCCCTCCTCGTCTATGGTGGACTCATTTGAAGTACACTTGTTATTCTTTCCTTCATTATTCTCCGTGACCCTTTCTCTATTTGATGACCCAAGTATTTCACTTTCTTCTGACAGAACTGCAACTTTGAAGGAGACACCTTGTGTCCATTCCTTCCCAAATGGTTCAGTAGAGCAATGGTGTCGGCTGTGTAGCCACTTTCTGTCTTAGATGCAATCAGTAAGTCATCAATGTACTGTACTAGGGTTGACTCGAATGGCAATTCTAACGCTTCCAAGTCTTTCTTTAGAATCTGATTGAAAATTGACGGTGACTCAGAAAACCCTTGAGGAATTCGACACCAACTGTAAACTCTGTCTAAGAATTTGAAACAAAAGAGAAATTGGCTGTCCTCATGAAGAGGCACCGAAAAGAATGCTTGTGATAAGTCGACGACTGAGAACCACTCGGCATCGCAAGGGACTTGAAACATTATCACAGCTGGATTCGGTACTACAGGGCAGCATTTAATTACGATGTCATTTATTTTCCTCAAGTCCTGCACTATTCGGACCTTTCCACTCGGCTTTATTAGTCCCATGATTGGTGAATTACATGGACTGCTTAACACTTCTTTCAGTACTCCCTGTTTTACAAACTCGTCAATGAGTTGGGCGACTTTCATGAGGGTGTCTTGTGCCATGTGGTATTGTGGGGTCTGGGGAAAGGTTACATTGGGTTTTACGGTCACTTTCACTGGTTCCACTCCTTTCACCAATCCCACCTCTTTTCCTGTCATATCCCACACTTCCTTTCCGACTGTTTCCCGTAATTCAGCTGGAATATCTTCTTCAGTTATCATCGGAAAAAGGTTAATCAGAGGATATTCTTCATCGACAGTTTCCATCTCATCCCCTTCTACACTGTCCTCTTCTTCCCCATCACTGCTCGTCTGAATTCTAATTCCATCGTTCGAACACATAATCGAACATCCCAATTTGCACAATAGGTCTCTCCCTAACAGTGCTATCGGGCTTGAGTCACATACCACAAAACTATGTGACCCTTGATAGTTACCAATTCTGACTTGTACTGGATCTGTGATTGGGTTCGTCAGGTGCCTATTTGCTACTCCCACTACTTGAACTGTTCTCCCTGAGAGTGGCAAATTTGGTACTTCAATGCTCCTAACAGTTGAACGTGTGGCTCCTGTGTCAACCAAGAATGAAACACCATGATCCATAACTCTTCCCTCCACATATGGACCCTTTTGATCAACTTCCAAGGATGCTGCAAGCACACAATTTCCCTCCTCATCTGAACTTTCACTCTCCCATACATTGTTTATTCCATTCTCACTGTGTAATGGGAACTGTTGTACTGTGCCGTTTGTATTCATCACCTGACCCGAGACCTGTGGAGGAACCATCGCTTGCTGCTGATTCATTGGTGCCAAAGGTATTTGCATTTGCTGATTAGGTACCATGGGAAACTGCTGTTGCATTGGCTGCATTTGCGTCATCTGCATACGGGGCATCTGCATCTGCTGCGGCTGCACGGGCTGTAACCCCTGCAGCTGATTTATGGACTGGAAATTTGGGTTTGGACCTCTCATTTTCGGTCCCCTCATTGTCTGGAATGCATTGACATCATTGTTTTGCTGACCAACACCTGCACCTTCCTGCACCACCATCGGGCACTCGCATTTCCAATGCCCGACGATTCCGCACACGTGACACGGCATCACCCTTTTCATTGCCTGCACACCATTCGGAATCACAACAGTGTTCAAATCCGGACCATTACTCCCAAAGCCTCCTCTGCCTCTGCCTCTCGCCTGTCGCTGAAACACCATATTTCCCTGCGGCTGCGGCTGCGGTATCTGCTGTTGAAACCCTTGTAACCCTTGCAAACCTGTCTGAGCTGCTTTAAGTTGCATCATCATCACTTTCTTTTTCAACCTTTTCTGTTTCACTTCAATTTCGTCGCTACAGTATTTCGCATAATTCAACACCTCATCAATAGGTTTCGACTGCCAACAAATCAAATGCGTCTTTATCATCTGACTTATCTCTGGTCTTAGCCCTTCCACAAATCTAAACACAAAATGAAGCATGTCCTTCGCCTCTATTGTTTCCGTGCCACTGTAGTTCTTGAACGCTTTCAACAACCTCTCAAAGTAACCATGAATCGACTCTTTAGCCTCTTGGGCAGTTCGATCAATCTTCTGCCAATCCACATTTTTCGCGGCAACCTTCGTCTTCAAATGCTCAATCACCTTATAGTACAAGCTCATTACCATAGGTGATGGTGCACCTGTATCCCTGTCTCTCTCTGGTTCACTTGTCGGCCAACCTACAGCCCTTTTGCAGTCTTCCCACAAATCTGCCGGAACCACAATCTCAAAGAGGGTGTTCAGGTCTTCCCAAAGACATTTTGCAAGCTTCACAAACCTATCAGTCTGTTGATACCATTCAATCGGTTTCTCTCTCAGTTTGGGAAAATCATCCGTAAAAGACTGAATGTCGCTTCTGTGCCACGGTACATGTATCAATTTTCCCCCTGCTGTCTCCCTCATTGGTAACATGTTTATTGCATCACTACTCTGTGATCTTTTCTCGTTGTGCTCTGGGACACTGTCTTTCCTCTTTTCCTTTTTCTTTGCCCATCTGCTTTCCCATTTGTCTAAACACCTCCACACTTGTGCACTCTGCAGCAATTCTCTAAGGTGCGTTTTCATGCCTGCTGACCTCATATGTTCAAAGTCTGTGGTCCTGAAATCCAATCTATAGCTCCTGCTCAAGTGTTTTGTCTTGTCTATCTCAACCCCGTTTTTGTCAGCTATTTCTTGCAACCTTCTATGTACCTTGTTCACTTCTCTCGTAATCCTAGGACATAGATACCTCAGCTCTTCTTCCGAGTAGGAATCTAACCTATTCAAACCCTGTGAGAAGGTAGCCTCTTTCTAGCCTTGTTACCCCCACTTTTGGCCTGTTTGTGAGTGTATGTCAGGGTGTTTGTCACTGTTTTCACTGTCTCACTGGGATCCTGATAGCCAGGCCTCAGTGCTCATAGTGAAAACACTATGTTTTCAGTATGTTTGTTATGTGTCACTGGGATCCTGCTGGTCAGGACCCCAGTGCTCATAAGTTTGTGGCCTATATGTATGTGTCACTGGGACCCTGTCACACAGGGCCCCAGTGCTCATAGGTGTGCATGTATATGTTCCCTGTGTGGTGCCTAACTGTCTCACTGAGGCTCTGCTAACCAGAACCTCAGTGGTTATGCTCTCTCATTACTTCCAAATTGTCACTGACAGGCTAGTGACCATTTTTACCAATTTACATTGGCTTACTGGAACACCCTTATAATTCCCTAGTATATGGTACTGAGGTACCCAGGGTATTGGGGTTCCAGGAGATCGCTATGGGCTGCAGCATTTCTTTTGCCACCCATAGGGAGCTCTGACAATTCTTACACAGGCCTGCCACTGCAGCCTGAGTGAAATAACGTCCACGTTATTTCACAGCCATTTTACACTGCACTTAAGTAACTTATAAGTCACCTATATGTCTAACCTTTACCTGGTAAAGGTTAGGTGCAAAGTTACTTAGTGTGAGGGCACCCTGGCACTAGCCAAGGTGCCCCCACATTGTTCAGAGCCAATGCACTGAACTTTGTGAGTGCGGGGACACCATTACACGCGTGCACTACATATAGGTCACTACCTATATGTAGCTTCACCATGGTAACTCCGAATATGGCCATGTAACATGTCTATGATCATGGAATTGCCCCCTCTATGCCATCCTGGCATTGTTGGTACAATTCCATGATCCCAGTGGTCTGTAGCACAGACGCTGGTACTGCCAGACTGCCCTTCCTGGGGTTTCACTGCAGCTGCTGCTGCTGCCAACCCCTCAGACAGGCAGCTGCCCTCCTGGGGTCCAGCCAGGCCTGGCCCAGGATGGCAGAACAAAGAACTTCCTCTGAGAGAGGGTGTGACACCCTCTCCCTTTGGAAAATGGTGTGAAGGCAGGGGAGGAGTAGCCTCCCCCAGCCTCTGGAAATGCTTTGTTGGGCACAGATGTGCCCAATTCTGCATAAGCCAGTCTACACCGGTTCAGGGACCCCTTAGCCCCTGCTCTGGCGCGAAACTGGACAAAGGAAAGGGGAGTGACCACTCCCCTGACCTGCACCTCCCCTGGGAGGTGTCCAGAGCTCCTCCAGTGTGCTCCAGACCTCTGCCATCTTGGAAACAGAGGTGCTGCTGGCACACTGGACTGCTCTGAGTGGCCAGTGCCACCAGGTGACGTCAGAGACTCCTGCTGATAGGCTCCTTCAGGTGTTAGTAGCCTTTCCTCTCTCCTAGGTAGCCAAACCCTCTTTTCTGGCTATTTAGGGTCTCTGTCTCTGGGGAAACTTCAGATAACGAATGCATGAGCTCAGCCGAGTTCCTCTGCATCTCTCTCTTCACCTTCTGATAAGGAATCGACCGCTGACCGCGCTGGAAGCCTGCAAACCTGCAACATAGTAGCAAAGACGACTACTGCAACTCTGTAACGCTGATCCTGCCGCCTTCTCGACTGTTTTCCTGCTTGTGCATGCTGTGGGGGTAGTCTGCCTCCTCTCTGCACCAGAAGCTCCGAAGAAATCTCCCGTGGGTCGACGGAATCTTCCCCCTGCAACCGCAGGCACCAAAAAGCTGCATTACCGGTCCCTTGGGTCTCCTCTCAGCATGACGAGCGAGGTCCCTTGAATCCAGCGATGCTGTCCAAGTGACTCCCACAGTCCAGTGACTCTTCAGCCCAAGTTTGGTGGAGGTAAGTCCTTGCCTCACCTCGCTGGGCTGCATTGCTGGGAACTGCGACTTTGCAGCTACTCCGGCCCCTGTGCACTTCCGGCGGAAATCCTTCGTGCACAGCCAAGCCTGGGTCCACGGCACTCTAACCTGCATTGCACGACTTTCTAAGTTGGTCTCCGGCGACGTGGGACTCCTTTGTGCAACTTCGGCGAGCACCGTTTCACGCATCCTCTTAGTGCCTGTTTCTGGCACTTCTCCGGGTGCTACCTGCTTCAGTGAGGGCTCTTTGTCTTGCTCGACGTCCCCTCTCTCTGCAGGTCTAATTTGCGACCTCCTGGTCCCTCCTGGGCCCCAGCAGCGTCCAAAAACGCCAAACGCACGATTTGCGTGTAGCAAGGCTTGTTGGCATCTTTCCGGCGGGAAAACACTTCTGCACGACTCTCCAAGGCGAGAGGGATCAGTCCACCAAAGGGGAAGTCTCTAGCCCTTTTCGTTCCTGCAGAAACCTCAGCTTCTTCTGTCCAGTCGAAGCTTCTTTGCACCCGCAGCTGGCATTTCCTGGGCATCTGCCCATCTCCGACTTGCTTGTGACTTTTGGACTTGGTCCCCTTGTTCCGCAGGTACCCTAGATTGGAAATCCACAGTTGTTGCATTGCTGGTTTGTGTCTTTCCTGCATTATTCCTCTAACACGACTCTTTTGTCCTTAGGGGAACTTTAGTGCACTTTGCACTCACTTTTCAGGGTCTTGGGGAGGGTTATTTTTCTAACTCTCACTATTTTCTAATAGTCCCAGCGACCCTCTACAAGGTCACATAGGTTTGGGGTCCATTTGTGGTTCACATTCCACTTTTGGAGTATATGGTTTGTGTTGCCCCTATCCCTATGTTTCCCCATTGCATCCTATTGTAACTATACATTGTTTGCACTGTTTTCTAAGACTATACTGCATATTTTTGCTATTGTGTATATATATCTTGTGTATATTTCCTATCCTCTCACTGAGGGTACACTCTAAGATACTTTGGCATATTGTCATAAAAATAAAGTACCTTTATTTTTAGTATAACTGTGTATTGTGTTTTCTTATGATATTGTGCATATGACACTAAGTGGTACTGTGGTAGCTTCACACGTCTCCTAGTTCAGCCTAAGCTGCTCTGCTAAGCTACCATTATCTATCAGCCTAAGCTGCTAGACACCCTATACACTAATAAGGGATAACTGGGCCTGGTGCAAGGTGCAAGTACCCCTTGGTACTCACTACAAGCCAGTCCAGCCTCCTACATTGGTTGTGCAGCGGTGGGATAAGTGCTTGAGACTACTTACCACTCTTGTCATTGTACTTTTCATAAGAGAAAAATATACAAAACAAGGTCAGTGTATATACACATAGCCAAAAAGTTTTGCATTTCCTCTTTTCTAAGTGCTGAAAAGTACTTCTAAACTTTCCAAAAGTTCTTAAAAGTTTAAAAAAGTTTTTTCTGTCTTTCCAAAAAGTTCTGAAAACTTTTTTCTCTTTTCCTATCACTTTAACTCTCTCTAAAAATGTCTGGCACAGGCCAAAATGTTGAACTGGCCAAACTTGCATATGATCACCTTAGCTGGAAAGGAGCAAGGAGTCTCTGCATAGAGAGAGGTTTGAGTGTAGGGAAGAATCCTTCCTTAGAACTGTTAATTAATATGCTTAGAGTACAGGATAAGGCCATAAGTGCCCAATCTGGTGAAAAAGTAGCTAATGGTTCTCAATCTGATCCAGGGACTCCCCCAGGAAAAGATTCAGGAAAGAAACTTCTCAGCCTGCCCATTACTAGACAGTCTAGCATAGTTGGTACAGAGGTTGAATCACACCATACTGATGGTGTGCTCTCACATTATACTGTTAGCCAAGCTGTTAGGGTGCCCTCTGTAAGGGACAGGTCTCCTTCTGTTCATTCCCATCATACCTCTGTATCTAGAAATGTCCCTCCCACCCACCCTGATGACAGATTGTTAGAAAGGGAGCTCAATAGATTGAGAGTGGAACAAACCAGACTGAAGCTCAAGAAGCAACAGCTGGATTTGGATAGACAGTCTTTAGAATTAGAGAAGGAAAGACAGAAGTTGGGTTTAGATACCCATGGTGGCAGCAGCAGTATTCCCCATAGTCATCCTGCAAAAGAGCATGATTCCAGGAATCTGCACAAGATAGTTCCCCCTTATAAGGAGGGGGATGACATTAACAAGTGGTTTGCTGCACTTGAGAGGGCCTGTGCTGTACAGGATGTCCCTCAAAAGCAGTGGGCTGCTATCCTATGGCTATCATTTAGTGGAAAAGGTAGGGATAGGCTCCTTACTGTAAAAGAAAATGATGCTAATAATTTCCAAGTTCTTAAGAATGCACTCCTGGATGGTTATGGCTTAACCACTGAACAGTACAGGATAAAGTTCAGAGAGACCAAAAAGGAGTCTTCACAAGACTGGGTTGATTTCATTGACCATTCAGTGAAGGCCTTGGAGGGGTGGTTACATGGCAGTAAAGTTACTGATTATGAAAGCCTGTATAACACAATCCTGAGAGAGCATATACTTAATAATTGTGTGTCTGATTTGTTGCACCAGTACCTGGTAGACTCTGATCTGACCTCTCCCCAAGAATTGGGAAAGAAGGCAGACAAATGGGTCAGAACAAGGGTGAACAGAAAAGTTCATACAGGGGGTGACAAAGATGGCAATAAGAAGAAAGATGGTGAAAAATCTCAAGATAAGCATGGGGATAAGGGTAAAACCAAAGATCCCACTTCAAATCTTAAACACTCTTCAGAGGGTGGGGATAAAACAAATTCTTCCTCTTCTTCCCAACCTGCACACATTAAAAAGCCTTGGTGCTTTGTGTGTAAAAACAGAGGCCATAGGCCAGGGGATAAGTCCTGTCCAGGTAAACCCCCTGAGCCTACCACCACTAATACATCAAGCTCTAGTGCCCCTAGCAGTAGTGGTACTAGTGGTGGGACTGCTGACAACAGTCAAGCAAAGGGTGTAGTTGGGTTCACTTATGGGTCCATAGTGAAAACTGATGTAATCAGTCCCAAGACAGTTTCTGTCACACCTAGTGGCATTGGCCTTGCCACACTGGCTGCTTGTCCCCTTACAATGGATAAGTACAAGCAGACAGTTTCAATAAATGGTGTTGAGGCCTTGGCCTACAGGGACACAGGTGCCAGTTTCACTTTGGTGACTGAAAACCTAGTGCCTCCTGAACAACACATCATTGGACAACAGTATAAGATTATTGATGTCCATAACTCCACTAAGTTTCTTCCCTTAGCTATAATTCAGTTTAGTTGGGGTGGAGTTACTGGCCCTAAGCAGGTGGTGGTATCACCTAGCTTACCTGTAGACTGTCTCTTAGGTAATGACCTAGAGGCCTCAGGTTGGGCTGATGTAGAGTTTTATGCCCATGCAGCCATGCTGGGCATCCCTGAGGAATTGTTCCCTCTCATTTCAAGTGAAATGAAAAAGCAAAGGAGAGAAGGCCTGAAAACTCAGGATCCCTCTCCATCAACAGGTAAAAAGGGTATCACAGTATCCCCTAACCACCCTACCATTCAGGATACCATTCCTGTGGTGGAGAAACCTCTCCTGGGGTGGCACCTGTTCCAAGGGAATCATCAGCTGGCAAAGCTGGACTCCCTGAGGTGGAAGTACCTCTCTGTGGGATAACTAACATTGGTGAGAAAAACAGCACCATTTTAGTTAACATGGAACATCCCTCCAACCCTCCCAGAGAAACTTTAGTGCAGAAACCCTGCACTACCTCACAACACTTAGGACAGCATCCCTGCCCTAGTGTGGAGCTCATAGGACAGCATCCCTGCCCTGCTCCAACTCAAGAGAAACAGCATCCCTGTTCTCTCTTCCAGCCAGATGGACAAAGTTTTTGCCCAGCTATGGCTTTTCTGAGACAAAATCCCTGTCTGGCATTTCCATCACTACAAATAGGTTCAGTGGATAATTCCCACTGCTCTAAACTAAAACTTACTGATAGAAACTCTGAAAATACATCTTCACATTGTTGCTTAGCTAAAAAACTTCAAACAGGGTGGTTTACATCCCCACAGGGAAGTAACCATATAGTGGATGATAAAGGGAGTAACCAGTCTATTGCAGAGCTACTCTCTACTTATCACCACTTAGACAATAAAGTCTCAACTGGCCAAGGTTAGCCTTATTGTCCTTCGTTTGGGGGGGGGGTTGTGTGAGAAGGTAGCCTCTTTCTAGCCTTGTTACCCCCACTTTTGGCCTGTTTGTGAGTGTATGTCAGGGTGTTTGTCACTGTTTTCACTGTCTCACTGGGATCCTGATAGCCAGGCCTCAGTGCTCATAGTGAAAACACTATGTTTTCAGTATGTTTGTTATGTGTCACTGGGATCCTGCTGGTCAGGACCCCAGTGCTCATAAGTTTGTGGCCTATATGTATGTGTCACTGGGACCCTGTCACACAGGGCCCCAGTGCTCATAGGTGTGCATGTATATGTTCCCTGTGTGGTGCCTAACTTTCTCACTGAGGCTCTGCTAACCAGAACCTCAGTGGTTATGCTCTCTCATTACTTCCAAATTGTCACTGACAGGCTAGTGACCATTTTTACCAATTTACATTGGCTTACTGGAACACCCTTATAATTCCCTAGTATATGGTACTGAGGTACCCAGGGTATTGGGGTTCCAGGAGATCGCTATGGGCTGCAGCATTTCTTTTGCCACCCATAGGGAGCTCTGACAATTCTTACACAGGCCTGCCACTGCAGCCTGAGTGAAATAACGTCCACGTTATTTCACAGCCATTTTACACTGCACTTAAGTAACTTATAAGTCACCTATATGACTAACCTTTACCTGGTAAAGGTTAGGTGCAAAGTTACTTAGTGTGAGGGCACCCTGGCACTAGCCAAGGTGCCCCCACATTGTTCAGAGCCAATGCACTGAACTTTGTGAGTGCGGGGACACCATTACACGCGTGCACTACATATAGGTCACTACCTATATGTAGCTTCACCATGGTAACTCCGAATATGGCCATGTAACATGTCTATGATCATGGAATTGCCCCCTCTATGCCATCCTGGCATTGTTGGTACAATTCCATGATCCCAGTGGTCTGTAGTACAGACGCTGGTACTGCCAGACTGCCCTTCCTGGGGTTTCACTGCAGCTGCTGCTGCTGCCAACCCCTCAGACAGGCAGCTGCCCTCCTGGGGTCCAGCCAGGCCTGGCCCAGGATGGCAGAACAAAGAACTTCCTCTGAGAGAGGGTGTGACACCCTCTCCCTTTGGAAAATGGTGTGAAGGCAGGGGAGGAGTAGCCTCCCCCAGCCTCTGGAAATGCTTTGTTGGGCACAGATGTGCCCAATTCTGCATAAGCCAGTCTACACCGGTTCAGGGACCCCTTAGCCCCTGCTCTGGCGCGAAACTGGACAAAGGAAAGGGGAGTGACCACTCCCCTGACCTGCACCTCCCCTGGGAGGTGTCCAGAGCTCCTCCAGTGTGCTCCAGACCTCTGCCATCTTGGAAACAGAGGTGCTGCTGGCACACTGGACTGCTCTGAGTGGCCAGTGCCACCAGGTGACGTCAGAGACTCCTGCTGATAGGCTCCTTCAGGTGTTAGTAGCCTTTCCTCTCTCCTAGGTAGCCAAACCCTCTTTTCTGGCTATTTAGGGTCTCTGTCTCTGGGGAAACTTCAGATAACGAATGCATGAGCTCAGCCGAGTTCCTCTGCATCTCTCTCTTCACCTTCTGATAAGGAATCGACCGCTGACCGCGCTGGAAGCCTGCAAACCTGCAACATAGTAGCAAAGACGACTACTGCAACTCTGTAACGCTGATCCTGCCGCCTTCTCGACTGTTTTCCTGCTTGTGCATGCTGTGGGGGTAGTCTGCCTCCTCTCTGCACCAGAAGCTCCGAAGAAATCTCCCGTGGGTCGACGGAATCTTCCCCCTGCAACCGCAGGCACCAAAAAGCTGCATTACCGGTCCCTTGGGTCTCCTCTCAGCACGACGAGCGAGGTCCCTTGAATCCAGCGACGCTGTCCAAGTGACTCCCACAGTCCAGTGACTCTTCAGCCCAAGTTTGGTGGAGGTAAGTCCTTGCCTCACCTCGCTGGGCTGCATTGCTGGGAACCGCGACTTTGCAGCTACTCCGGCCCCTGTGCACTTCCGGCAGAAATCCTTCGTGCACATCCAAGCCTGGGTCCACGGCACTCTAACCTGCATTGCACGACTTTCTAAGTTGGTCTCCGGCGACGTGGGACTCCTTTGTGCAACTTCGGCGAGCACCGTTTCACGCATCCTCGTAGTGCCTGTTTCTGGCACTTCTCCGGGTGCTACCTGCTTCATTGAGGGCTCTTTGTCTTGCTCGACGTCCCCTCTCTCTGCAGGTCCAATTTGCGACCTCCTGGTATCTCCTGAGCCCCAGCAGCGTCCAAAAACGCCAAACGCACGATTTGCGTGTAGCAAGGCTTGTTGGCATCTTTCCGGCGGGAAAACACTTCTGCACGACTCTCCAAGGCGAGAGAGATCCGTCCACCAAAGGGGAAGTCTCTAGCCCTTTTCGTTCCTGCAGAAACCTCAGCTTCTTCTGTCCAGTCGAAGCTTCTTTGCACCCGCAGCTGGCATTTCCTGGGCATCTGCCCATCTCCGACTTGCTTGTGACTTTTGGACTTGGTCCCCTTGTTCCGCAGGTACCCTAGATTGGAAATCCACAGTTGTTGCATTGCTGGTTTGTGTCTTTCCTGCATTATTCCTCTAACACGACTCTTTTGTCCTTAGGGGAACTTTAGTGCACTTTGCACTCACTTTTCAGGGTCTTGGGGAGGGTTATTTTTCTAACTCTCACTATTTTCTAATAGTCCCAGCGACCCTCTACAAGGTCACATAGGTTTGGGGTCCATTCGTGGTTCACATTCCACTTTTGGAGTATATGGTTTGTGTTGCCCCTATCCCTATTTTTCCCCATTGCATCCTATTGTAACTATACATTGTTTGCACTGTTTTCTAAGACTATACTGCATATTTTTGCTATTGTGTATATATATCTTGTGTATATTTCCTATCCTCTCACTGAGGGTACACTCTAAGATACTTTGGCATATTGTCATAAAAATAAAGTACCTTTATTTTTAGTATAACTGTGTATTGTGTTTTCTTATGATATTGTGCATATGACACTAAGTGGTACTGTGGTAGCTTCACACGTCTCCTAGTTCAGCCTAAGCTGCTCTGCTAAGCTACCATTATCTATCAGCCTAAGCTGCTAGACACCCTATACACTAATAAGGGATAACTGGGCCTGGTGCAAGGTGCAAGTACCCCTTGGTACTCACTACAAGCCAGTCCAGCCTCCTACAAACCCATAGTCCCTTCCACCAATTCTTCTGCTTCCATGTTCAACCTTACCCTATTCAGATAGTCTTCTCCCTTCCCACTGGCTGAGCTTTGTGTGGAATTCAGACTGTTGAACCACTGTGTCAGCTGTTGCGCATTCAACCCCATCAGTGTAGCATTCACATCGACTGCCATTGATGGTTGCGGCAACTTTTCAGTGTTCGATGATAGCGGTATCATCAGTGGGGGACTCGACCTCACCACTGTTGACTGAGCACATATGGGACTAAACTCCATCAAGGACCCAGATCCAGTTGGCTGAGCCGCTATCAGAGCTGTCTCTGGAGTGTTTTCTATGCACCTCCTTTCCGTCCCATTCTGCACCACTGATCCTTGACCGCTCATACCTGAGTTAGGCTGAATGTACAAAGGTACCGGTGGACCTACAGTAATGGGTAGGGATATCGCATCTGGGTTCTGTCCATTCCCCAGGTTCTGAGGCATGTTCATTCCCACACTATGGGTCATCATTGCCGGCATGCCCGTCTGACTCCCCGTCATCTGAGCATGTGCAGTTCCCCCCTGCATCTGCTTTTGAGGCATCAAAAACTGGGTTGATTCAGCTTGTGCCAATGTTGGGTTGCGACCATTCTGTACTCCCATTACGGTTGGATCTAGAATCATTCCCGTACTGTTGTCACTGCTGTAGTACCTTGGGACCTGCGGCTGATAATTTTCTGCTGTTTTCAATATAGGCACATCTGGATATATTCTCCTAACCTGCGGTATCTGCGGGGTGAACAGTAAACTCGGGTCCTTAGATCCCGATGGTGTTTCTGAATTCGGAGTTTCATTATTCTGTACCGGTGCCGGAGGGGCAGAACTGGTACTTGGACCTTGTTCACTCTCTACATAAGGTGGTGGACGGTCGTTCAGCAATTGCATGATGAACTCCTCATCCTCTGACTCGTCTTCCTCTCTATCTTTGGAACACCTCCTGTTTGTTTTACAGGTAGCTTTCTTGCCTGTCGCCTCTTCTTCCTTAGCAATTGCGGGAAACAATTTTATCCCCTGCAATATATCTGACCTCCACACCTTCTGTGCATTATCCCACCTTGCGTCCGCTAGTGTCTTTTCTGCCTTTCTTATCCTGGTCTCGAACTTCTTTTGCTGTTGCTGTCTAGCCATTAGTTCCCAAATCGCTAGAGCCTCAAACTGTGCTGGCCTTGGAGGTACCTTCATGTCGTACATCGCGAATCTCAAATTCTCTAGGATCCTTATATTGAATGTCCCATGGATTGGGAACGCTACGCTCCCATGTCTCTCTGTCAGCTTGTGCCATTGCTTTAGCCAAAGGCACGGAGCTACCCCCCTTTCCTCCATTACAATGTAAGCTGGTGTACCTTCGGGTGGCGTCTCCTCTCCTACGCTCGCTTTAATGTAAGACTCCCCCTTCATCGCACTCTTTAATGCTTGAAAAAATTTCATTTTCTCATCTTTTATTTCACAAAATTTGTAATCAATAAGTGACTTTAATTCCCGGAATACTCTTCGCTTGCCTTTCCCCTTCCAATCGAGCCCCACGGACTGCGTCCAATCCGTGCGCGACCCTTCTCTGCAACCAACCTATCCCAGTGCGGCTCCTAGTGACGTCACACTCACACACACTGCGGCTGACAAAGCCTCGCGGCTTGTCCTCCTTCACTCAGCTCCTCTCATAACAACTTCTGGCATGTATCGCGAGCACCAAATAATAATAAAACAGATCTGTCGGTTTACTACAGGAAGGGTAACACAATCGCTTCAGGACCTTAGGGATTTTTCACTAGCCTCGGCAGTTATTCCATCTTTCTCGGTCCCCACTTTCGCAAGCAAATTCTGACCTGCAGACTCTGCTCTCAACTTGTCAGTGATCTATTCTAGTGCACTTAGAATTTGTCAAAGCCCGAAGTCGAAGTTTTCTTTCACTCCCTTAACACACGTACCGACTCGTTGACCACGCCCGGTCAACCTATTGACCAGACCACAACATAAACAAGTGTCTCATACACTTTTCAACATACTCCGGAGTCTCTTGACCTCGCAGGGCCCGTCTCAACAACAACAACCACGTGGACCTTTTTCTGCACAAAGCGCCACATGCACATGAAGTTCGACGACTTCCCTACTCTCACACTCGGAGTCGCACCTCCGCTATTCTCTAAAATCCTCGCAACCTTTTCAAACAATCTGCGGCAATAAGCTGTGCAAGCGCAAAAATCCTAACTTCACTCATACCGTCACTAGTACCGCCAACGCCGATTTCACACCTCCATTCTCTCCATTCGCAAGCTCCGAGATCCCGGGAAAGTCGCGGGGGACTTAGGGCATCATCATTCTCTCAATCTGTTTTACCCAAAAAAAATCTAATTCAACACCATATACTTCTCGAGTGGGGTCCCAAACGGCGTAACCTTCAATTCAACACCATATACCTCTCGAGTGGGGTCCCAAACGGCGAAACCGTTACCTCTCGAATAGGGTCCCAAAGGGCGTAACCGTTACCTCTCGAATGGGGTCCCAAAGGGCGAAACCGTCCTCTGCTACCATCTACTGATAGAGCGTTCCGTCCTAATAAATTACCTGTATCTGGACGCTCTTAGGTCGATGAATCTTTTGACCAAGTGGGGCTCTCTTCATCCGAGATTAGTCAATTTAACCAAATCAATAATCAATAACGAACATAAGCAATGCCCTGATCAACATAACACTTCACAATTAACCCAGAAAACATTTCGGCGAACCATGACCTTTCGGCCATGAATAACCACACCAGTTTATTCAAAGTTAGTGAATTTATTTCCCTATATTAACAAAGCTAGCACGATATAAATGTGTCTCAACACCAAATGATATATTTAAATGAACATTAATAGCTGTCCATAACGGCGAAAAAGATGCAATCTATGCAGCATTTGAATAACAATGCATTCGATGATAGCAACGCAAACCACTAAAACTATAATCTGTAATGGGCTAATTGCATACATTAGTCAGCATAACAAGGTCTCAAATTGCATCGCGCAACAAATGAATCCTCATCTAACCTCAAATTAGCATCTGCATGTGGGATTTCATGCAAAAACAATTTAGCAACATTAATTTGGAAAACTCCTAACTAGGGCTCTTACCAAAAATCAGCAGTTGGTTACCTAAAAAGAAACACAATGCAATTGTACATTTTCCTTTCATATTTACCAAATTCAATCAGCATTCAAGGAAGTCTTCGTCTCACAGGTACCGGATTCATCAGCATGGGACGGGGGTAAAGGGGCAGGGTGGACGGGGCAATTGCCTCACAGCGGCAAGATAAAAGGACAAACTACTACTTAATGCAAAGGGGCAAATCGAAGTTAAAGTCTCTAGGGCGAGAATTATTTAAAGTCTCTTTCTCTCGATTAGAGAAAGCATCAAAGTCTCATTCAAAATGGCATCGAACATCAATTGGCATCATAGAAGATGGCAAAATGACGAGGCCGGCAAGATGGGCCTTAATGGGTGCAATGTCCTGCAAATGGCGGGTAATGGCTGGTAATGGCTGATGGGTAATGTCCGTAATGGGTGCAATGGGTGCAATGGCTGCTTTCTTCTTGTGCACCAGGTTTAAATAATCAACAGTTCAAATCCAGTAGGGTCTTCCATTGGAGGGTTCATAGGTTGGCTTCAAATTGTCCAATCAAAAACAACAATTTACAAGCTTCTACCTAGGCATACATTATCCTTGGAGTCGGGAACGTAAGTTGCAACATATTTTACCAATTAACTCACTTTCAGAGCTTCCATTGTCTGCACCTGCAGATTGACCTTGGAGCAAAGAAGAAGATGCCAGGCTGGCACGAAACCTTAAAGATAAGCATGTGAACCGATCTCACTGGAAAAGTACAGCTTCAAGCAAGAATACACGTTTTATTAGCACATTAGAAAAACACGAGCATCTAAACCGTGAGACAAGGCAACTAGGCCGAAGCCTCCACTAAAGTTATGCTAAGTTAAAACATTTCAAACAAGCAAATCATGGCACACGTTTACGGTTATGTCAAATTAGTACAATTCTAAATCATCACGTTATATAAAGCACGCTTGCTTGTGCTTATGATACTTTAACATAATACTTGTGTTGATCACAAAGCCTGGTTGCCACGAGAGGACGGACTGGTCTCTTATGCCCTCGGACATTTCCCCAGTGGGTTGAAGCGACTGGAGGCATATTTCTGAAAAAAGGGCCGCGGCGAAAACCCCGCCACTTTCGTCAGCCCCCAGATAATCAAATCAGGCCCGATAACGGCGAGAGAGGGGTGGGGTAAGGAATGCGAGAAAGGTGGAAAGGAGTGGGGTTGGTGCAAACATTTTTGCCAGGGCTGCTATTGGTTGCCAGTCCGGCCCTGTGTAGGGTGGAGCGAAACATGTGGATTACATGCATACACTTGACGGAAAACGGAAGACCGCCCGTGGCGCCTAGAGTAATCGGAGCCCATGACAGGAATCCAAATGAAAGGAGGAGTCGTTTCGAATTCCGAACAGAGTCCTGACATAAACTCTTTCACAATGGAGAGAAGAGATAATTGAGTGTTAGTTGCACCGTGAACAAAGGGAACTTTCCCTTTGTTTGCTCTTTCACGGATGAAGAACCACGTCTAGATAGTACACAGAGTGGGTTTTAAGTACTGTTTGAAATGTGCCAACGAATGACAACAACGCTTCTTTTGACGCTATGAGTATTCTAACACCCAGGAGAGCAGCAGCATCCATCTACTTCAACAAACATCAACACATTGTTTTCAGTCCCTCCTAAAAGACTCGAAAATGTGACTGCGCTCATAATTGTGAAGAATAAAATAAATATTTGTATGGAAATGTTGATATAATATAGCAGGCTGAGTTAGACTGAGTGCTTGCAGTAGCTCTGAAAAATCCATTATAATCATTATAATACTAGCTCTGTCGCATAGAGCTGGTGGCAGGAACTATGGCCCATATTTATGAAAAAGTGGCACATCAGAGCTGATGTGCAACTTTTTCTGCACCCCCCTACGGCACCTAACGGCACCATGGTTGAGCCGTATTTATAATACGAATCACCATGGCGGTCGTTAGCACAACAGCATCAACATTTGTGACTCTATTGGGGTGTGTTGCTACACTAGTGTAAAAAATGTTGATGCTAGTGAAGCAAAGTGCAAGGAGGCCCATAGGTTTTTATGGGTGCGTCATTTTAACTCCTGCTCTGAGCAGGTGTTAAAAATGGCGGCAAAAGATTTCACTGCGCCATTTTTGCTTGGCCTCCTAGCGCCAGAACGCCCCCTTTGCATACATTATGCCTGGCAGAGGTATAATGTGGAGCAAGGGGTTACAAAGTGGAGCAATGCATGCATTGTCCATTTTGTAAATATGGTGTGGGAAAAAGCACCTTAGCACCACACTAGCATCACAAAAATTATGCTAAGGCGCGCAAGGGGCTCTTAAATATGCTCCTATCTATAGCCGCATCCAGGGAAACCAAAACAAGTCTTTCCAACTAGTTTTTTTCACAAAAATGAAGACAACCCGTTCTATTTAAAGGTCAATTTTTCAAATACTCATTGGCTAAAATGTCATGTTTTTTTCTGACAATTTAAACAGGAACATATGAAAAGTTCCAACAATTCATGGTTCCGCACTTGTACTAGGAGCATTATTTCTACACAGCAGCAAATCTTTCATAAGTCCACATGAAAATTGTGTTTTGCACCCTCAACACTGCTTGTAGAGCAAAATGATTTCAAAGTGGGGTAACTACCTCCCTCCAGGTCATTATAGGTGCTGTTTACAGTCCTGGACTTTTGTGTAATAGCCTGTTGCAGGCAGGATGATGGAGTTTTGCTTTGCTTCCATTTAGCTTGTAAGACTGACATAATTTAGTTCAATGACTTGTTACTGTTGAACGTTCCAAAACTGGAGGCAATGTCCATAATGCCCTGGAGTGTGGTGGTCACCTTACCAGAGGTTTCCTTCAACCTACTGTGCACTCAAAGCTGCTAAATCTCCTCTAGCCAACTGAGGTGGTTCCAGAGTCTTGATCAATTCTTGGATTCACACAAACTCTCCATCTACTGTGCTACCACATCTTAACAAATGCACTTTTCAGTCTTCTACAACCAAGAGCTGGACGATTGAATTGGCCTAGTCCAGGTCTGAACTTTTAAGTCACTGGGAAATGTGGCAGCCGAGGCAGTGCATTAAAGCTGACTTATTAGCAAGAACTTAGTCAAATATAATTTACAGTATTAGTTTGCCACTTAATTACTTTTCATTGCACCTTACAATGTCCTTCCAAGATTTGTTTGAACGTAAATATCCACTTTATAGATAAATCTTAACAAGCAAAGGATATCTATAACAGTTTCACCAAAATAGGAAGGTGGGTCCCTGGAAGGTTAGGTGAATCTAGATTATAGCTGAGCCTTAGGAGTGTGCAGATTCCTCATGCTCCTGAGGCAGATGCCCCGAGGACAAGAGTGTGAACAGAAACTCCTGTGTCACTAACAGCTGGCAATATGGTAATAAGGGAAACTGAACAATGTTTTTGGAATGTAAAGAATTTGCATTATTCTTCTGTATTTCCTATGTGAATTCCTTGCAGCTCACCAGCTCCATTGTAGTAATGCCACCCACTCATTTGTATCACCTTTCCATTTTTTCCTGCAGCTATTTTGAACTATTACTAAGTTGATACACAATGGCAATGCCTTTAAGCCTCTCTGCTATCAATGGGCGACTGTCTGACATACTATAGGCAGCCTTTCAATTCCTTTAGCTCGGCACTTTGGATTGCTAGAGATTTAATTATGACCAAAATCCATTTAATTAATAACCCGCCTGAGTGAAATATAGGCCTAACAAAAAGCTGTGTTTTAAAAATGCATTTTTGTTTCTAAACTCTGCATGACCTGCAAAACTAACCTGAAACTTGCTTCTTTATGAAGACTTTTAGTGTATAGATGTGTGTGAGAGAAGATAATATGATGTAAATATCCTATAAAACTTACATGAGTGTCCTTTCTTTCACAAAACAAGTGGGATGTGAAAATTCCTTAGTGTAACATTCCGAGCAAAACTTTTATTATTTGTATCTTACATTAGAACTGTCTTTGTTAGAAGTTACCATCTCGACAGAAACTGTTCCTGTCTCATAGTTTTCTCATCTGCTGATGGGTTGACTGAATAACTTAACTGAGATGTTTGTAATAACTTGTTCTCATTGTAATTTGATTTTAAAAAGTGTCCTTGGAAGAATAGATAATGTCCACTCACTCTTAGCATTCAGAGCTTATGACTGCAAGGCTGCGAGAAAAACTTTGCTCTCTGCCTAGACTATTCTCTATCAGAGCCTTTGTTTAGTACTCTGTATGAGTACTGATAGCTTCACAGACTAATCCGCTTCTTAGATGCTTGTTCTTTTTTGCTATTATCTGACAAATATGAATTACTCCTACTGATTTAGAATATTACAATAGGGACAGGATTATGGGACACACTTTATGCAATTTTCTGTAATTCTTATTTAACTAATAAAGAAAAGATTTAAAAACTTATGATAAATACAATTTTAAATTCCAACCATAACCTTTGTTATTGAGTCCTGAAAATTACAAAATGTATGAATTCTATGTATTGATATTGATATTGCAGTTTCCTTTTCCACCTAATTACAAATGTTCCCTGCTGGGTATCTAAATGTTGCAGCACAGTTTATAAATTTAGGATTCTCCACACTCCCAAAAGTTGGTAGCAGAGATAAGGTTCAAATGATGGCAGGAAGTAAGCTGCAATAATCAAAAAGTGACCAAATTTAGATAAAGTCCAAATGCCCAGAACCCGGTTGAGAAGACTGATGAGGTAGAGTTTCTGAAGTGGTTGAGGATTGCAGTTGAAGAACTGGTGAAATCGGTGGGTGTGAGGTCAATAGGGCAAGGCATCAAAATTGTGCTAATTATAATTTGTGAATGTTCTAATGATATTTTGAACTGCGGTTGCTATTTATCCATATGTTTTATGTGCTTTGTTGGAGATGATAAAGACATTATCGGACTAAGAAGTAGTCTAAGATCCAGGGATAAAGATAGAGATATACAGAAATATAAGAGGTTTTCTTGTATGCTAAGAGAAGTGTAAGTCATGAGAAGTGGTCGACTACACAAATAGATAGGTAACTTGTTGTGCTTGTACTAATTTTAATTAGTGCTTGTGAAGTCTAATGGGCGAAGGTGACACAGCACTAATTAGGTGATTTCCCACAAGTTGAGAACTCATCACTGTGAATGGAAAATTATTTTTGATTTAGAATTGGAAGGTGCAAAACCTGATTTCGATTGTTGAATTGTACTATTTGTTTTCTTTAGAAGAAGCAGAATTTTTTTTTTTTATGTTGTCCAGTTTTTTTATTTGTGTTTTCGCATCGTACGGAAACTAAAATTGTAAAGGAGTGTGAGCCGGTACAAGGAGCTAGTTGTTGCATCATATTGTGAAGTGCTGGTATTGATCAGTTGGTATAATGCCGCACTGTGATTGGTTGTATTCTAGCAAAGGCTGTGAAGGCATTGGTTAATAAAATTATTGAACTGCATTGTGATTTGATAAAAGGGGCTCTGTGCTCTAACGTATACGGAACAGTTTTAAAACAACTGAGACTCTGTAATTCTGATTACTGATTTTGTTGAATTAAATCTGAAATCATGACATTTTTCAAAGCTTCAAGGAGTCTAATGAGAGGTGATGTAATGGGTCCAGTTAGGAAGGGTGAGGAAGCACTTTCTGCGGGTATGCCAGATTATCATATGATGGTTGAAGAAGGGTTACATACATGTTTGGTTTATTTGTTTGGTTTCATCAGTGGTGCAAGATTACTGATAAAGAAGGGATATTATGTTTTTCTAGATGAGGAAGATTCAATTTAGGGATTGTAGGCAGATTACGAGAATTAGTACATGAAATGAAACCTCCTGCTAGAACTACACAATTTGAATCACTTAGTGCATGGGAGAAGATGGCTCAAATTAAGGACAGAGAGAGATTAAAAAAATTAAGAGAGCAATTACAAATAAAGTGCAGAGATTGAGGAAGAGTGTAGCTGAATATGCTAGATTATATCTGCATTTACAAAACAAGAGAACACAAACACTAAAGAATCAGAAAAACCTAAAAGGAAAAAGATTGAAGAGGACAAAGAATTAAAAGATCAGACAAAATCTGATGTGGATGCTCATTCACTGATGGCATTTTAGATTGACTTTTGGCTACACATCCACCACCATATGTGGGTCCTATGCCAAGTGATGGAGCTCAATTAATAAATAATGGGACTAAAGGTACAGCTCCAATAGATACAGGTGTTTCACAAGTTTACTAGTCCGATGCAGCAGTATAGCCTGCACATATACAACCTGTATTGGCTCAACCAATTATTGTAAAGCCTGTTATTACACAGCTTGTAACTCAGCAAGCAGTTGCAAAAGCTCTAGCACTGAGTATAGCTCAAACTGTGACACAGCCAGATGCTCCATTTTCTGTGGTGCCAACTCTAGCACAAATTACTGAATTGATTGCAGCACATACAGTGCCTGCACAGGTTGTTCTTATGCCAGCTACATTAGTTCAGGATATGACTGGGAGTATACTGGTAAGTGGGTTTATTTCAACATCATACAAATCGCAGATTCTAGTAAGGATGCCTCCACAGACCATTCAATCCCAAGGAGAAAGAACACAATTTGTCTTTGCAACATAACCCCTTCGCTGCCAGGCCTTTTCCTCCTCCTGTGCCAAGCCTTTTTTTGGCTATTTGGGGCAGTTTGCGCTTAGGCTCTCATAACTTTTTGTTCACATAAGCTACCAACCCAAATTTGCGTCGTTTTTTCCAACATCCTAGGGATTCTAGAGGTACCCAGACTTTGTGGGTTCCCCAGAAGGAGGCCAAGAAATTAGACAAAATACAGCAAAAGTTTTGTTTAAAAAAAAAAAAGGGAAAATGGGGCTGCAGAAGAAGACTTGTGGTTTTTTCCCTGAAAATGGTATCAACAAAGGGGTTCAGGTGCTACAATCACCAGCTTCCCAGCTTTCAGGAACAGGCAGACTTGAATCAGAAAACCCAATTTTTCAACACAATTTTGGCATTTTACTGGGACATACCCCATTTTACAATTTTTTGTGCTTTCAGCCTCCTTCCAGTCAGTGACAGGAATGGGCATGAAACCAATGCTGGATCTCAGAAACCGAAACATTTCTGAAAAGTAGACAAAATTCTGAATTCAGGGGTTTCCTGCAGAAAATAACAACTGAAAAAAAAACAAATTAAAATTGAGGTGAAAAAAATGCACATTTTCTCTACGTTTTACTCTGTAACTTTTTCCTGCAATGTCAGATTCTTTAAAGCAATATACCGTTATGTCTGCTGGACTCTTCTGGTTGCGGGGATATATAGGACTTGTAGGTTCATCAAGAACTCTAGGTTCCCAGAGCCAATAAATGAGCTGCACCCTGCAGTGGGTTTTCATTCTATACCGGGTATACAGCAATTCATTTGCTGAAATATAAAGAGTAAAAAATAGCTATCAAGAAAACCTTTGTATTTCCAAAATGGGCACAAGATAAGGTGTTGAGGAGCAGTGGTTATTTGCACATCTCTGAATTCTGGGGTGCCCATACTAGCATGTGAATTACAGGGCATTTCTCAAATAGATGTCTTTTTTTACACACTCTTATATTTGGAAGGAATAAATGTAGAGAAAGACAAGGGGCAATAACACTTGTTTTGCTATTCTATGTTCCCCCAAGTCTCCCGATAAAAATGGTACCTCACTTGTTTGGGTAGGCCTAGCGCCCGCAACAGGAAATGCCCCAAAACACAACGTGGACACATCCCATTTTTTGACAGAAAACAGAGGTGTTTTTTGCAAAGTGCCTAGCTGTAGATTTTGGCCTCTAGCTCAGCCGGCACCTAGGGAAACCTACCAAACCTGTGCATTTTTGAAAACTAGAGACCTAGGGGAATCCAAGATGGGGTGACTTGTGGGGCTCTGACCAGGTTCTGTTACCCAGAATCCTTTGCAAACCTCAAAATTTGGCTAAAAAAACAAATTTTCCTCTCATTTCGGTGACAGAAAGTTCTGGAATCTGAGAGGAGCAACAAATTTCCTTCCACACAGCGTTCTCCCAAGTCTCCAGATAAAAATGATACCTCACTTGTGTGGGTAGGCCTAGCGCCCGTGACAGGAAATGCCCCAAAACACAACGTGGACACATCCCATTTTTTGACAGAAAACAGAGGTGTTTTTTGCAAAGTGCCTACCTGTAGATTTTGGCCTCTAGCTCAGCCGGCACCTAGGGAAACCTACCAAACCTGTGCATTGTTAAAAACTAGAGACCTAGGGGAATCCAAGATGGGGTGACTTGTGGGGCTCTGACCAGGTTCTGTTACCCAGAATCCTTTGCAAACCTCAAAATGTGGCTAAAAAAGCACATTTTCCTCACATTTCAGTGACAGAAAGTGCTGGAATCTGAGAGGAGCCACAAATTTCCTTCCACCCAACATTCCCCCAAGTCTCCCGATAAAAATTATACCTCACTTGTGTGGGTGGGCCAGGTGCCTGCAACAGAATAAAGCCCAAAACTTGTAGAGATAGAGGGGATAGCACAGCGAGTTGATAAGGACATATTCTTCTATTATACATCTTTAGGCTGACTCTGCTTTGGGGACCCACACAAGTGAGGTGTCATTTTACTTGGGAGACTGAGGGAAATGCTGGGGAGAAGGAATTTTGTGCTGGAGCGGTGATCGTACAAACGAAAGTCAGTTATGGGAGTGATACTATCCCACACATACTCCCAAGAAAAATCTACATATCTGTCAACCACTGAAGGTGTGGGGTAGTAGAAGTTGAGGGTGGAACTAGATCAGTGTACCCTCAGTTATTAGTACCGGCTAGGTGGGGATTCGTGCTAAGGGAAATGTGTAAAGAGTGTCTCTAAACGGGTGGCTGTGTTAAACAAGGGGGAGTTCCTTTACGGACTAGGTAGTCTCACACACATAATAGTGTCATGCTTCATCATTTGACCACCTAGCCCCACCCAGGTAAGATGATACTACCTGGGCGGACTCAACCTCTTTGTTAAAAGAACAAGAGGGAGTGCTGAAATTAATCTTACTGGATAAATATCAGGGATCCAGATAGGGTTAGAATAAAATTACCATACATGTCACCTATTTCAATTGATTACATTTAATAGAGGTGCATGTCAGTAAGGTTAAATAATCATGACCAACATGTTTCTGCCCTCTCTGTGTGCTGGAAGGTCAGGGGCATTCGTCAGGGTCTAGGATCCCCAGATCACTGCTGCTAGTGGGTGTGCTCTCTGAGTGAAATAAAGGGGTGTCTAAAGGCCTACCTAAACAGTTGGTTCATTTTTTTGGTAGGTCCAAGAAATAGGGGCGATTAGCCTCTGGTCTGGGTAATGCCGGGGTTGGGGTTTTCCCCTGTAGTCACACTCACTCCAAAGGGAATACCCGGTGGGAGTACCTACATGCCGGTGCTCCTTTATTTCACTCAGCGAGCACACCCATTAGCAGCAGTGCTCTGACCTTCCAGCACAAAGAGAGGGCAGAAACATGTTGGTCATGATTATTTTTTAGACTCTAAGAGACATTAATCTCTATTGAGTCTTTTCCCCCCTGTTTTAACCTTACCGACATGCAACTTTATTAAATGTAATCAATTGAAATAGGTGACTTGTATGGTAATTTTATTCTAACCTTTGTGACCTTGTTGAACAGTCGTCTACCAAGTTCCCACACAATTTTCTCAGTAACTCCAAAAGTGGGAGGACAACCATGGGGGTCAATACTGGAATCCCTACCAGTGTAGACACGGATATTATACACATATCCTGTACTACTTTCAGACAGCATATACAATTTAATTCCACATCGTGCCCTCTTGCTAGGAATGTACTGCCTAAAAACCAAACGACCCTTGAAGAGGACCAAAGACCAATCTACAAAATGATCAAGGACAGGCCTAATCTTAAAAAGACGGTCAGAATCAGGGTGATCTCGTGAGCAAGGCTAATGCATTGTCAATAAAATGCAGCATCCTAAGAAGAAGCAAATACCGATTACAACTCATTGTAGCAGGAAATATAGTTGTTGCCATCAATGGACTAGTAGACCAATAAGAAGCCAGTGACGGCTTCCTTATCAACCCCATCAAAAGAGTCAAACCTAAAAACCTTTTCATCTCCTCCAAATTTGTGGGAATCCACTGGGCAGCTCTAGAGTGCGGCCTAAGTCTAACAGCATTGTCCCTCAAACACTGCTCCGCATACAAATTAGTCTGCTCAACAATCTCTTCCAAAAACACATCATCCACAAATAACTCAAAGAAATTGACAGGCAAAAAGTTCTCAGTATCGACTCTACACCCCGGGAGACCAGTAAAGGCAGGCAACTCTGGCTGCTCCATGTTTGGGGCAACCCAGAGTTCAGGTCTTCTAACGGGAAACCTTTCAGCCCCAGGTTGCTGCACTAATGGCACATCAGTGTCCTCCTCTGAAACAGGCCCTTCATCTGCACTGAGTGTGGCTTCCTCATCAGAAGATTCCTCTCCGGCAGAAACTTCACTGCCAGAATCCCTTACTTCCTCCTCTGCCTCAGATGCAGAGTCCGTCTCATAATCATGACCAGACAATGACTCAAAAAGCATACCAACCACCTACTGAGCAGTCATCCTGCGGCTAGCCATGATCTTTCCTACGAAAATTAACTGGACAAATGCACCACCAACAACCAGCACTGTGTAAGATATTAATAAAGTGTAGCTTTATTAGTAAGAGTTATAAACTCAAAAACGAAACCGCTCACTTGCCTGAAAAAGCTTGAATCACCAGCAACTACTCTGCACAGACACAGCAATCACCAATGATATCCCACTAAAAAGAAAGAAAGAAAAGCAAATTAGAAATAAGACAACACAAATATCATTGTGCACAAATATAACCACAATTTCACACAAACCTGCATTTAGTACACCACCTACAAACATTCATTTAAAGTCATTCATGCATGGCAACAATACTCTTTGGAGTAAATTGTTTTTACTTACCTAAAACATGCAACTATGCAAACCGCAGGTCAACCACCGCCAAAACCGCAAGGAGCCACAGCAAAGAAAGCAAAAGCTTTGAACGAGAACAAAAGGAGGAAAACACGTATCACAAATGCAAATACTTCGTCAGTTGACAAACATCCCACCATCAAGCATTTAGAAATTGGTGCCTAAGTGGATTCTGCCATAGGGGCAGATGGGCCTACTAAAATATAGGCCTATCTGCCCCAAGGAGGGCAGAAAATACCTTTAGTAGTGTGTCCCCAGGGGGAGCGACCCTTGCCCAAGGGCCCACCCCCAAACTAAAAACAAACCACATACACACACACTATCCCTGGTGCCTATGTGGCTTCTGCCCCCCTTGGGGCAGATGGGCCTAAAAAAAATAGGCCCATCTGCCCCCAAGGGGGGCAGAAATGGCCAACAGTTCAATGCCCCCCTTGGGGGGGGGTGCCCCTTGCCCAAGGGGACGCTCCTCACATAAATAAACATATTTTAAAAAATCCCTGGCGTTCTAGTGGTTTCTGCCCTCCTTGGGGACAGATCAGCCTAAAATTTATAGGCTGATCTGTCCCCAAGGGGGGCAGAAATGGCCTTGGTACATGTGCCCCCAAAGGGGGGTGACCCTTGCCCAAGGGGCCGCCCCCCCTCCACTAACACACACACACACACACTATCCCTGGTGTCTAAGTGGCTTCTGCCCCCCTTGGGGGCAGATGGGCCTAAAGAAAAATAGGCCCATCTGCCCACAAGGGGGGCAGAAAAGGCCAACAGCTCAATGTCCCCCTTGGGGGGTGCCCCTTGACCAAGGGGACGCCCCCCCACATAAATAAACATATAAAAAAAAATCCCTGGCGTTCTAGTGGTTTCTGCCCCCCTTGGGGGCAGATGAGCCTAAAAATAATAGGCCAATCTGTCCCCAAGGGAGGCAGAAATGGCCTTGGTACACGTGCCCCCAAAGGGGGGCGACCCTTGCCCAAGGGGTTTCCCCCCTCCACTAACACACACACACACACACTATCCCTGGTGTCTAAGTGGCTTCTCAGCCTAAAAATAATATGCTGATCTGCCCCCAAGGGGGGCAGAAATGGCCACAATAAACATGCCCCCAAAAGGGAGAGACCCTTGCCCAAGGGGCCTCTCCCAACGCAAACAATTTGAAACGTAAAACAAAAAAAATGAATCCCTGGCGTCTAGTGGCTTCTGCCCCCCTTGGGGGCAGATCAGCCTAAAAATATTAGGCCAATCTGCCCCCAAGGGGGGCAGAAATGGCCATTCAAACATGCCCCGAAATGGGAGCGACCCTTGCCCAAGGGGCCACTCCCCACATACACATCACTATACAATACATAAAAAAAAAGTCCCTGGCGTCTAGTGGCTTCTGCCCCATCGGCCTAAAAATATTAGGCTGATGGCCATTGAAACATGCCCCCAAATGGGAGCGACCCTTGCCCAAGGGGCCGCTCCCGACACACACATCACTGTAGAGTAAATAAAATAAATAAATCCCTGGCGTCTAGTGGCTTCTGCCCCCCTTGGGGGCAGATTGGCCTAAAAATATTAGGCCGATCCACCCCCAAGGGGGGCAGAAATGGCCATTCAAGCATGCCCCCCAAATGGGAGCGACCCTTGCCCAAGGGGCCGCTCCCGAAACACAAACTGCACAGAAAACAAAAAACAAAAAAAATCCCTGGCATTTAGTGGGCATTCCTGCTGCCCGATCGCAATGCGATCGGACAGCAGGAATGCTCAAAGAGGCACCGGGGGAAAGGAAAAGCCTTTGCTTTCCCCCGGTGCCTCTTTGGCCCAAACCCCCCACCCGCCGGAGGAGAAACTCACCTGTTTCTCCTTTCGTTGCACTGGAAGCAAATGGCTTCCAGTGCGACCGGCAGTGGGTAATGATGTCATTACGGAGGGGTGGGGGTGGAAGGAGAAAGTCTTCCCCTTCCATCCCGCCTTGGGGGGGTGAGGGGGAACCCCACGGAGGAAGCTCTAGCGCTCCCTCCGGGCTCCATGCCGAGGACGTAATGGTTACGTCCTCGGCACAGGAGCACTGTGCCGTGGGACGTAACCATTATGTTCGCGGCACAGAGGGGGTTAAACTGCACTATGTGAATGTAATTTAGAAGGTGGTTTATTTCCTCCTTGTTTGGAAGAAGCTGCTAGAAAATTGTGTGAAATTTGAGGATGCAGAAAGGCCAGATATTAATTCAAGTTCACATACCAGCCTAGCTCCTGAAAAGGAATGACCTTTCAATATGCCTAAATTGAAAGTCTTCAATCTTTATCACATACATCATTTCCAAGAAAAATAATTGATTTACTTTGCAATAAACATGAGGAGGAAGGCTGCAACTGTTCATGACAAACTGACTGATTTGGCAAGCAACTATGAATTTGATATTTCTAAAAGCGTAACATTAAGAAAAGTTCCAGGATGCAGACAGACGACAAATCAATTGAAAACATGTATTCTTCAGGAATTCAAATTCATCTCACTAAATTAATAAAATTTGACAAATTTGGAAGTAAATTGTCACAACAACATGAAAAGAAAAAGAAACAAGCAGAAGAGGCTGAGGAAGAAAGAAAACTAGCTGCACATTCAGAAAGGAAAGAGGCAACTTCTGCCTATCCTTTAAGGGAGATACCAGGAATAGGGTATGTGCATGTCCCTTGCAGTAGGGGAGACCTTACATCATTTACAAACAAACATCAATACATTTTTTAAGCTTAAAAAAGTGTTGTGGTTTAAATTTAAATTTTATTTTTATTTTTTGATATTGTGGTTCTAAGTGATTTGTGGGCAGAATGGAAGATTGCTGTTCAATGACCAGATGCAGAACTAGCAAGTAATCCTATCACAAATGCACCTTCGCCTTAGTTACAGTAGACAGTGAATACCCAACTTGTCCTTGGTGACAAAACCTTTACTGAGGTCGATACACAAAGACACAGCAGATCGGATTCCATGGGACAACGAATGCATGAAAGTGCTTCTAGAGCTGAGAGAAAATTTCTGTTGTGTCCTGGCACTGGAAATGGAATGCCAAATTATTCAAAGGATTTCATACTTTTTTGCAATGAGAAGGAGAGCTGCGCTCTCTCAGTGCTGATTCAATTACACCGATATGGCAAACATCCTGTGTTATATATTTCTGTGATCCTTTAGCTAATGCTTTGCCTGGCTGCCTCCAAAAAGTAGCTGTAGTGAGTATTAGTCTCGAGAAATGTGAAAACATTGTGATTGGATATCCTTTGACAGTCATTATCCCTCACTCAGTAGAAGTATTACTTGCAAGGACAAAGATTCAACACCTCTAGACTAACTCGTTGTGAGCAGCCGATCTTGTCAGGAAGTAATGTTGTGCTGATAAGATGTCAAGTACTAAGGGCCAGATGTAGCAAAGTCCGATTTTGCGAATCGGAAATTGCGAGTCGGTGCGACACGCAATTTCCGATTCGCAAAATCGGATGCAGTACGGTGTCTCAGACACCGACTGCGAGTCACTATGGGGTCGCAAAGACCCACCTCATTAATATTAATGAGGTGGGTCACATTTTGCGACCCCATAGCGAGTCCCTGCACTCACAGGGATGGTGGCCTGCTGAAGTCAGCAGACATCCATGTCTGTGACCGCTTTTTAAATAAAGCAGTTTTTATTTTTTTATTTTGCAGCCCATTTTCCTTAAAGGAAAACGAGTTGCAAAATAAAAAAAATAAAAAAATCTTTTGGTTTCGGTTTTTCAGAGTAGGCAGTGGTCCATTGGACCACTGCCTGCTCTGAAAAACACTTATTGGCAACATTCACAAAGGGGAAGGGGTCCCACGGGGACCCCTTCCCTTTTGCGAATGGGTTACCACCAGTGTGACACTGGTGGTAACTGCAAATTGCTTCGCGACCACATCCGCGGTCACAAAGCAATTTAGCATAGCGATGCTAGTCGCAAATAGGAAGGGAACACCCCTTCCTATTTGTGAATGTGTATTGCAAAAGGCTTTTTGCATGGCGCAAACTGCGATTTTCGCAGTTTGCACCATGCAAAAAACTTTCCACATCTGGCCCTAAATCCTAGCACATTGTTACCCATCACCGAGGGAGATGAATTTGATTGTTTTTAACATCATTGCTTTGATGTCACAGACTTATGCACCAAACCCAAACCAGATATAAAAGATGAGCCATTAGTAAGTCCAGATTATGTCCTATTTTTGGATGGCTCATATTTGAGAACAAATGAAGGTTCACTGAGAGCAGCTTATGCAGTGAGCACAATCCAAGAAATGATAAAAGCTTCATGGTTTCAAGGAATTCCTTCATCACATGATGTAAAATTATTTGCTCTTACTAGAGCTTGACAGCACAGATGAGAGTGACTATATTTACAGATAATCCGTATGGACCTGGTGCTGTCCATGACTTTGGGCAGTTGTAGTCACAGTGAGACTTCATGACCTCATCTGGTTCACCTATTAGAAATGGGGAACATGTTTACTTATGTATCTTTTATTAGATTATTAGGAGCACAACAGCAGAATTTCCCAATTACCCCATTCTCCCATCACCTCCAACCATGAGAAGGAGCCTGCTACAGCAGTCACATAGCACTACCTTTCCACTGTATTTATCACATTTATTGTTTGGCCATCTAATTGGCATGTATCCACATTTATTTAGTTTTTCATGGACAGAGAAGGTGATAACTTGTATATTTCTGCATTTGTTTAACGGAGAAATGTGCACTTGGTTTTTGATGCCTGTTAGGTTTTAGCACGTTACAAAGCCAGAAATAATAAAATAATGAACCCACATGTGCATAATAGCACAAATACAGGTTGAGATATGCAGTGACTTCAGCAAATCTCATTCATCTTTGTCACTCCTTATTCATCAATCTCAATATGGAAAGTCACTCAAAAGACGGCAATTTATCTGTATTTTTCCACTTTTAATTATAAACACAGTCAGGAAACACTATGCTTTCTGTCTGTATTTATATGTATAATTCAGTAAAAAATGGAAAACAGGGAGACGTACACATGGCTACCTTCTACACGTTCTTTGATCTGCCCTTCTTTAGGATCCTCCATTTCCTGTCTCAGTCGTCCCTCTGTCATATCCTTCCCATCCTACCCCCATGTCTCACCCCAATGTGTTCTAATCTGTGGCTTTTCCGATATTCAGCACATACCCATCTCACATATTCAACAGCCATTGTTTGCAGGTGTGTGGTTGGTTTGCTATACATCCTAGAGCTATACACTTCCTTGCTACAGTTAATCCCAATTCCATAATCTTTTCTCATATTTAGTGTGCTTGGTCTTAGACACCATACCTACTAAGCAGAGTTGGTATGTTGGCTGAAAGGGTACCTTGGTCAGGTCCCCCAGTGGTTTAATTACTGCCTCCCAGAACTCCCTCACCCCCAGATACCCCCACCACATAGGTATGTAAGTACCTTGTGCCTCCTTGCATTTAGGACAGTGCTCAGGTTTAGAAGGGTCAAATCTGTGTAGCCAGCAGGGTGTGACATAGTCCCCGTGTATGCAAATGTGATATATATGTTTCAGCCTTGCACTGTGTGTGACCCTTCTGCAGTTGCTTAATATACATAGCCAATAAAAGTCACACAGTTCTGTTCCTAGATCGGTATCCCATTGCAACTTCAACGCCTCCACACGGGTGGCAGTTTTTTGGGTAACAAAAATGCATATAAGCGAGTAATCAGTTTGCCTTTTCCTCGCATATCCAGAAGCGTTTGGTTTACGTCTGGTTCCTGCTGGAATTCCACCCAAGCTTTGCAGATAGCTGCAGTAAGGTTGTCATAGGACAGAAAATAAACCCGGACTAGCTCCCACCTGGCACAGATGGCCATATATCCTGTTAATCAGCCGTCTTCATAGAGGTCCCCCAATGTTTGTGGGATATCATTACCCTCCCTGTGTCTTGAGAAAAGTGGCAGCTTTGGACTAATTCCTGTATACCAGTGGATCGGTTGTGGCATATAAATATAATCATCTCCATCATTTTGGGAGGCCTGTCCCCATATATCTAGTATAGCCCTGACTTGCAGTGGCAGTGGGGTCCTCTTCTTTCCAGGGATGAGAGGCAAAGCCAGAAGCTTATGTGGTCGAATCAATCAAATCAAAAGTCCTGTCACACAGTCATTGTCCTCCTCTGCAAACCACATCACCACATGCTTTAAGTGGGCTGCCCAGTAATAAGCATGAAAATTCACTGCCTACAACCCTCCCCACCCAACAGTAATTTCAGGACCTCCAGAAGTATGCATGCCCTCCCATGTCCCCAGTACAGCAACCGAAGTAGTTCATCCAGCCTATGGAACCATGAGTCTGACATCTGTATTGGCCGGTGCTGTAGCACATGTAAGATTTTAGGAAGCATAATAATTTTGCTGATGGCTATATGCTCAATCAGTGACATTGCGAACCATAGCAACTTGTGCACACTCCCCTCCAGGTTATCGAGCAGGATACCCACATTCAAGTCAGAGGTCTCAGCCATATCCAGACTCAAGTATACCCCTAAGTGCTTAGTTGGGGTTGATTGGAACCTAATATTTGGTAAATCCTCACCCAGTGGTCGTTCTGCCCATGGGTAAAGTACTGACTTTTCCGTGTTCGACCTTAAGGCAGAGTGTACCCCCACTTCCTCAGTTGTAGGGAGAACTATACTCCATGGTGTCTCAAGGTTCCGCAAGGTTAGTAGAATGTCATCAGCGTACATTGAGATGACCTCTCACTTGTCTCCTACCTTTACACCATCCACCTTATGCCTGGTGTGTACCATGCATGCCAGTGGTTTGATTACTAGGATGAAGATCAATTGCAGAAGATGGTACCCCTGCTGGGTCCCTCTCCTTGCCTACCAGCTGTCTGATACTCTATGACTTACTTTAACTCTTGTCCTGCTGTCAGTTTAGAGTAGTTGCACCCACCTTAAGAAATCAGCACCTAAATTGTGGCTTTGTAACACGTGTTCCATAAACACCCAATTAACACTATCAAAAGGCTTATGGGTATCCATAATAGCAATGACGCAGGATTCATCCCCTTTTTCGATCTGTTCCATAATTAAAAACATTTTCCCAATGTTTTTGGTGGTGGTACGACCTCCCACAAACCCTACTTAATCCATGTGAATGATTTCCTCTGCAACTTTAGCCAAGCGGTGGGCTAGTATTTTCTCCAAAAGCATTAATCATCAACAATGGTTGATATTATTGGCAGTCAGAAGGGTCTCTCCCAGGCTTAGGGAGGACCACTATATTTGCCTCCCTCAGCAATGTCCGTAACAACCTAGCTTCAAATGCTTCTTTGTATGTAGCTGGGAGTGGTGCACACAAAAATTCCACATATTCTTGATAAAATTCAACTAATAACCCTCACTACCGGGCACCTTTACTGTGTTAATTTGTTTTGTGGCCAATCTGATATCTGTTTAATCAAACGGTGCATTCAGGGCTGCCCTCACATCTCTGTGGGTAGTTGTGCTCCCTGTAAAACTGTGGAGATGCCTGCTATGTCACCCCAGTCTTGTTGCACATACAATGCAAAAAAAGAAACCGCAAGGCTGCTTAGGATATCCTCCTTAACAGTAAGGGTCATTTTGTTTGCATCTGTGATAGGCACAACTTAATTCCCTCCCTTCACCCTGTTACCCAACCAAGCAAGTAATCTTCCCAGTTTGCCACCCTATTCATGTTGGACCTCTGCAGACATTTTAAAATCATGTTTCCCTGGATTGTCCCAAGCCTCATCGAACTCATCATACAGCCTATGTTTCCCCTCCCATATTGCTTCTGTGTGTGGAGCCCGCCTGTCTATGTCCCCAAATTTGTGCTTTAGAGTTGTTACTGTTTGTGTCAGCGATTTACTCACCCCATAGGTTGTAGCCATGTTCCTATTTCCCTTTTTTCCTTCTTACAAACTCTTGCAAGGCCCTCACAAGAGTGGGAGGATCTAAATGCTTTCTCTCACTCTTAGATGTCACCAGATTGTTAAAAAAAATTAAAATAAGAAAATAACCATTTACTAAGCACTGAATTTATCTCTTACACACTTTCTGTGAAAAACAAGCACCACAATATCCATTTTAATAATAGAATCTATTGTGAAGTAATTTTTACCATTCACAATCCCAAAACAGACCCGCAAGATCATAAAAATGAGTTAAAAACAATACACATTTATAATCTTCACAGTAGTTATCCCTTAGACAGGTCCTCTTTAAATCTAGTGGTACAGCATGCTCTTCTGCTAGCCCCTCATATAGCTTTTTTACATCATTTCCACAAAACACCTCAATTTTTATTCAGTAAAAAGTAATGGCAGCCATTACATTTCTAATATGGCAACTGCCAGCCAAGCAGAGCACTTGCAAGACTCGTGGGAGCCTGTCACTCTTGCGAGAGCATGAAGTCTCACAAGAAAAACTAGCCTCTCAACCAATCATTGGCCTCTATTATTAAATTTGCACTCTCGCAGGACACCCGCAGGACACTAGCAGGACTCTTGCAGGACTCTCACGAGCCCAACCAGGCAAATTCTTTTGACCCTTAGGGCCCCATTTACAAAGCCCTAACAGCACACTGGGCTACTGGAGCATCATTTTGCTGACACTCCGGTGGCGCAGTGTGCCAGCCCATACTTAAAAGGCCATGCAAAGCCACCTAGCATTGTTTTTCATGGCCTTGTAAATATGGACCCATTTCATGCATAACACTGCATGAAAGGGGTGTTCCATGCGTGTTGCTTGGGGTGTTCCCACGCCACACCCATGGAACCAGAAGGAACCTGACGCATTCTCAGATTTACAAGTCTGGGAATGCATCACATTCCTACGCCACCGCAGGGGTGGTGTGAGAATGACGAAAAGGGGAGAAATATCTTAATTTGCATTTTGCAGCACACATAGAAAGAGGAAAACATCTCTTGTGATTGTTTTTGTGCAGGAAATTGTCCCTTCCTGTACACAAACAATCATCCCCACAACACACTTGTCAGTTTACCCTGAAGCTTTCCACAAACGAGATGAGGTGGATTAGGTTTTCTCGGTGAAGTTTTGTGAAGATTCGTCAGACGGGGCCAACATTATTAGCAAACCAAAAAAATGCTCAGAATGGCAAGTTAGAGTTACTATTGTCTGGTTAGTGAGCTAAAAAGAGTGTGTAAAGTTCTGCGCTACTTATAAAAATTTGAAGGTGTAAATAAATTGTAAATGAAAGTTATATCAATAAGTTTAACATTTTTAAAGTATGTTCAGTTTAAAGTTTTGAACTTGTTTGGATAGGGAACATAAATTTTCCTAACTATAACTAAACATTAACCTTTGCTCTTTTCATTGATTTTCATTGTTTTTTTACTTTATTATTAAAAATATAGAGTCCAGTGTTGCAACTAAAGAGTTACTGTGTGGGGTATAGTATTGTACAGTTGAGGAGACTGTTGCAAAGTTTATTGTCACAGAGTAGAGGATTGGAGATTGGAAGAGACTGAAGTAGAGTAGAGTGTAATAGTGTATCATGCAGTGTATTAAAGTGTTATATAGTGTGGTGCCAGTGGAGTCAAGTATGTAGACTGGAGCAGTGAGTTGTAAAGAGGAATATTGTGTAGAACTGTAGGGTGGCAAGTCGTAGACTTCCTTAGAGTGGAGAAGAGTGTTTCAGAGTGGAGTCGGGTGAAGAAGAGTATTTTAGAGTGGGGTATCATCAAGTAGGGTGTTGTACAGTAGAGTGGAGGAGAGTGTCAGGGAGTGGAGTGCTGTGTCATTTAGTTGAATGGCATGTCATACAAAGACGTTGAGTGGCATGTCATTCAGTGTCATACAGTGATGGGCATAGAGTGGAGTACAGTGCCATAGAGCGGCATAGTGTAGTACAGTGTTGTAGAGTTTAGTTCATACAGTGAAGTAGAGTGTCTGAGTGGAACGCATTGAGAATAGTATAGTACAGGTGTGTAGAGTGGGATGAAGTGTAGGAAGGTGGAGAACAGTTTAGTGTAGTACACTGGAGTAAGGTAGTGTAAAGTGGAGTAAAGAGTCATAAAAGAAAGTGGTGTGTCATAGATTATAGTGGTATAGAGTGAAGTAGAGGGGAGTGGCGTAGCATACAGTTGAGTAAAGTGTCATACTCTTGAGAACCGTATTGTACAGTGAAGCGTAGTGAGGTGTTGAACAGTATTGGAAATTGATGCAGTAGAGTAGGATTGCATACAGTCTAGTAAACTGTTATAAATTGGAGTGAGATCTCCTACAGTAGAGTGGAGTGCTGTGTCATATAGAAAAGTGTTGTATAGTGCAATAGAGTGTAGTAAAATGAAGTGTACGGACGTAGAGTGGAGTATAGAGATGGGCAGTGGAGTGTAAGGGGATAGTGGAGTACAATGTTATAGATTGCCATGAAGTGTGGTAGACTTTTATAGAGTCGAGTTATATTGAATGGATGAGAGTGTCATACAATGGAGCAGTGTAGAGTGGAGTGGCATACACTGTAGTGGCATAGAGTGGATTACCATAAATTGGAGTAGCATACCGTGGAGTAGGGTAAAATGGAATATTGTACAGTAGAGTGTAGAAGAATGGAGTGGCATAGGGTGGAATAGCTTAGAGTTTGAGTGGTGTACAGAGGAATGGCATAGAATGAAGTAAGGTACAGTGGATTAGCATACCGTGAAGTGGGATACATTGAAGTGGTGTAGTGTAGAGTCGAGGAAACTGCTATAAATTGGAGTGGCATCTCAAGCATTAGAGCAGAGTGCTGTGTCATACAGCATTAGAACTGTTGTAGAGTGTTGTACAATAAACTGTACAGGCATTGAGTCAAGTGTAAATTTGGACAGTGGAGAGTACAGGAACAGAGTGGAGTAGAGTTTAGTAGAGTAGATTAGAGGTTAGTAGAGATTTGCAGAATGGAGTTATTTAGAGTGGATTAGAGTACACTGGAGTATAGTGGCATGGCATAAAGAGGAATAGCGTAGAGTGGAGTAGCATAGACTGGGGTGGTATACAGTGGAGGGGCATAGAGGGTACTGGGTATAGTGCAGTAGAATACAGAAGAGTGGTGTAAAGTGTAATACCATATAGTGTAGTAGTGTAGAGTGGAGTGTTGGACAGTGAATTGTTGTAGAGTGGAGTGGTGTATTGTGGGGTGGGATAGTGTAATAGCATACAGTGGAGTGGTGTACACTGGAGTGTGGTAGAGTGGATTACCATACAGAAAAGGAGCAAAGATTGAAGTTGCGTACAGTGTAGTAGCATAGAGTGGAGTGGCGTACAGTGGAATAGCGTGGAGTGGAGTACAGAGGAGTGGAGTAGAGGAAAATAGTGAAGAGCGGAATAGCAGACATTAGAATAGCATAGACTGGAATCGTACACAGTGGGGTCGAGTGAAATAGCATACAGTGGAGTGGCGTGGAATGGAGTAGATTGCAATGGACTAGCTTGGAATCGAGTGGTGTCGAGTATAGTAGAATGGCATACAGTGGAATATTATAGAGAGGAGTGGTGTGAGGTAGAGTGGCATAAACTGGAATCACATATAGTGAAGTAGCATACAGTGCAGTGGCGTACAGTGAAGTGGTGTAGACTGGAGTGGCATATAGTGGAATAGGGTAGAGTGTGATAGCATACAGTGGAGTGGCATAGAGCGGAGCGGCGTCCAATGGAATAGTATTGAATAGAGTGGGGTAGAGTGGAGTGACATGCACTGGAGTGGCATACAGTGGAGTAGAAAACAGTGGAGTGGCATTCAATGGAATAGCTTAGAGTGGAGTGTCATACATTGGAATGGTGTAGAATGGAATAGCATATACTGGAGTAGTGTATAGCAGAGTGGCATACACTGAAGAGGCATAGAGTGGAGTTGCATACAGTGTAATAGTGTCAAGTGGACATGTGTAGAGCGAAGTTGTGTACAGTGTAATAGCACAGAGTGGAGTGGAATAGAGCGGAGTGTTATATAGTACAGTGGAGTAGAGTGTAATAATGTATAGTGGAGCAGCGAACTGTGGAGTGGTGTATAATGGACTGGTGTAAACTGGAGTGGCGTAAAGTGACATCGGGTAGAGCGTAGTGGCATAGAGTGGAGTGATGTACATTGGAGTGAGGTCCAATTGAATAGCTTGGAATGAAGTGCTATAGAGTGGTGTACCATAAACTGGAGTGGCATAGAATGGAGTAGCGTACTGTGAAGTAGCATACAAAGGAATAACATGTATAGTGTGGAGTGGAATACAGTGGAATAGATTAGAGTGGACTAGTGTACATTAGAATGAAGCAGAGTGGAATAGCGTGTAGTGGAGTACTGTCCAGTGAAGTGGTGTACATTGAAGAGATGAAGACAGCTGTGGTGTAGAGTGGAGGTGCGTACAGTGTAAAAGTGTAGAGTGTAGTGGCATACAGTGGCATTGCATACAGTGTAATGGCATAGAGTGGAGTGCATAGAGTGGAGTTTTGTACAGTGGAGAGGCATAGAGTGGAGTGGAGTAGAGTGGAATACCAGATAGTGGAGTAGCTACAGTGCCATGGAATACAAATGTATGTGAAGTTTAGATTTATGATAGATTATGGTATGCAGAGTCATGCAAACAGCCAATTTTGCTGCTTTGCGTTTCTCCAGATTTACCAGTCAACACAGGGTCACACATGGTAGCCTTGTGTTCCTTTGTAAATCTGACTTAAGTATTGGGCTGCCCATGTCACACCATGTGTGATGCAAGGGAACAACAATCCATTAATACAGCTAGGCCGTAGTAATATTTTGGGCCATGGTATACCGTGATAACTTTGCAGTATACCATGGTATATGGCAATGACAAGCCACTAAATAATTGGGTAATTGCTATTTTCAGAGAATAAAAAAACAGCTATATTTTTTTACTACACTTTGGCTCTGTTTAGTGTTAGGGTCTTGGATATAGATAAGAAGTAGATTCCTACTTATTACTTCTTTATTAAAGTGGTAATAGGTGGTAATAGGTAGAGAAATGTATTAATATTTTGCACATATTTTTAAATATGTTTAAAGCCATGTACTGTGGTAGTTTCACAATAATTGTGGAATTCTGTGAAAGTACTGCGATGACAGATATCGCTAAGTTTAAATGCCAAGAAGATTACCAAACACACATATATATGTATATCAAACTACTTTATTGCACAAATAGAAATAAATTATTTTTTGTCATAAACCTTAAAAAATATAGGTGTGCCATTAAACATTTTTGAGAAAAAAAGCTGGAAACCAAAAATAAAGGGCACAAATCAGTGACTAGCATTTTGAGGTTATTCATCCAGAGATCTTTACAGAGACCAAACAACTGATAGAGTTCTATGACTGCCTTACTGCACAGTGACTAACATAAAAAAGGAAAGGTTTTCATAAATTAATCGTGCTAAGAAATGCCAACAGTAATCAATTACATGTACACATCCTTTTCCATATTCAGGTTTTGTAATTTTCAGAGCACCATCTGAAAAAACAAAAAGCAACTGGTATATCAGACGAGAAAGGACAGGAAAAAACACAACCCCGGTGCTAATTGTTTAAAAAAAACATGTAATTGAAAAATATACTTCTGCAAAAGCCACAATTATAAAAGCACCAAAAAAATGACTAATGAAAATGTCTTCAACGAGGCACTAGCATTAAATTAATGCAACTTTATATGCATTTTGTAAAATAGAATATGTATATCAACCCCCCCAAAATATCTTTACAGCAATATATTAAACATTTTCCATGAAGAATTAAAAGATTACATGATGCAGTCATTGCAGTTTACTGTAATAGTCCAAATAACTTCACAGAAAACCAACCAAGAAACATATAGTTCACAAAGTAAAAAATATACATTGCAATACTGTTTTCAGATTAAAACAATGTAAACAACGAATTAATGTTTTAAAACAGTAAATAATATTACAGGTGCAGCATGTAAATTAACACTATTTTTCATGTCAATTTCCTTTTCAAGAACACAGAAAAAATAGTGAATATGTTACACTACCACATACCTAATGGCGAAGAGGGGAAATCAAATTTTCAAGGATGAGGAGTACATTTACTGTAAGAAAGGCACACAAAACCAAAGGCTAATTGGAACGTGTCATTCATTTCCTAATTTGCTGCGGGTCAGAGAAGGTACTGGGGACTTTGCTGAAAGATACTCAGAACATAACCACTCTGCCTCTACTACCGAAATCGAAATTAGAAACACAATAACACAAACCAAGCCACTGTCAATATCTTCCAATAACCCCTCTGCTGCAGTTTTAAGGGAGATCACTCAAAATCTCCCTGTATACATTGGTGTCAAAATGCCTGCCATCCCAAATTGGAAAATAATTATTAATTAATAGAAATAGACAGGTTAGTAAAGATATCCCCCCCAACTCGTAAACTAAAATGCAGCAATGAAAGTAAGGTGCAGAATTAACTGATATTTTTCACCTGATATCCCCCCTACGTTCCAGTGCCAAAGTGCCATGAGCAAAAACGAGAGCTGTGATATTCAAAAATACAACAAATGCACAAAAGAGGACATAAAATAGTAGAAGAGTACATTAAAGCTAACTGTATATTCTACTGCGATTCTATATACTTAAAAAAGCTCCCCAAAAAATTAATGGCCTGGTAGGCACATCTCCAAAAATCTGCAAAGGGAAAAAAAGAAAACAACAAAATATACTAAAATTTAGCAGTGATTAATAACTGGGAAGGCATCTCAAACCCCTTTCTTACAATAAGAGTACCCCAAATTTTAGTCACAGTTAAAAAAAAGGTTTTTTACCTCTCCAATGCAGTACCATCCATCCAACCTTGACTGTGAACCTCCACCAACTGAAGAAACAGAGAAAAAAGTCTGTTTCCCCTATGAGCTTCAGTGTGAACGTGTAGAACCAACAATAACAATTATTATATAATGTTATTAGAATATACAAATATTTTAAAAGCTTCTCAATGATTCTATACATTTGGAAAATAAAAATGAAGAAATAAAAACATTACATAATGTTAATAAAAGACTGAAAAAGTAATAAAAAAGTCAACGTAAAATTATGGCTATGTGTTGTGATGTGTTCTCACTCTACCCAAAATAAACAAATAGCTATCCTAAATTCTAAAATAAATTACTTCAACACAATAGAAAAACCTTGTCCATATATATATATATATATATATATATATATTACCTAGTAGTTGTAGGTAGGACCGTGCTTCATTAGAAAAAACATTTTTTACTTGCTTATATCTTTGGCACCATTTGACAAATCCTCATGAAATGTTCTGAAAATAGTGTGCCGAGGTGATCGGTTAAGCGGAGGCTGAGAAAAAGGGATGGTCAAAAAAGTTGCGTATCCCATGGTAATTCCCATGTAGACACGACTACAGTTTGAACCACTGGGCGAAATTACACCAAATTTGGCAGAAAGCTAGCTTTCGGTACACAGATTATGCTTTTGCTTATTTGGTTTACATATGTTCAGTAGTTTTTGAAATATTAAAGGGAAAATACATTTGTATATCTAGGGCAGCGGATCCTTCACAATGTATTCATAAATAATGACAAGCTCATGCAGAGAAATGCACAGCTCTGATTGGCTGCCAACACTTCAACCAGGAAGTGTTGACAACCATCTTGGAACTTGGCTTCAGCCAACACCCTCAAAACAAAGGCCCATATTTATACTTTTTTTGCGCCGCATTTGCGTAATTGTTTGACGCAAAAGCGGCGTAAACTTGCAAAATACAATTGTATTTTGTAAGTTTGCGCAGCTTTTGCATCAAACAATGACACAAATGCAGCGCAAAAAAGTATAAATATGGGCCAAAATGTGAAAAAAAAAAAAACAAGCCAGGTTAGAGACACCTTGAATCCTTAGCTCTGGTGCAGGGATCCCACAGGGACCCCGCCAGGGCAACAAAGCATTTTTTTAATTTCTCTCCCATGCTTGTTTTTTTTAAAGCCCCGGATGGGCCAGGTCCCCAGGGCAAAATAAAAAATAAGGAGGGGGCACATGGGCCCCCCTCCTGGGCTTTTCAGTGCCCTGGGAACGCCACCTCCCCAGGACTTCTTTTTCATTCAATGCGGGTGGCCGCATGACACCCCCATAGCCCCGGAGACCTCCAACTCCCCGGGGCTTGATTGTATTTTAATGCAGGGGTGGCACAAGTCCCCCCACCGCCCCAGGGACCACCACCTCCCCGGGCACACATGAAAAAAAAAGGAAAGGGGTCTGTTTCGGACCCCTGCAGCCCAGGGGACTGCCACCTCCCCGGGTCTAAATTCTCTGTTGGAAGGGGGCCACGCAGCCCACCTTGAGGAGCCAATGATGGCCATGGGGACCACCATCCCCCAGGGCCAGCTTCTGCTATGTCCCGTGTTAGAAATGGGGTCTTTGGTTGGCAGCCAGGTTACCCCTTCTCCAAGCAAGGACCCTCACTCTAGTCAGGGTAAAGAAGAATCACCCTCAGCTAACCCCAGCTCACACCCTTAGTAGCTTGGCACGAGCAGGCAGGCTTAACTTCAGAGTGCTAGGTGTAAAGTATTTGTACCAACACACACAGTAACTTAATGAAAACACTACAAAAATGACACAACACAGGTTTAGAAAAATAGAAAATATTTATCTAAACAAAACAAGACCAAAATGACAAAAAATCCTTGAGAAAACAGGTAAAACACTACAGTACCTGGGTAGCGTCAAAATAACACGCACAGGTGAGTGTGCATCTAAAAAGGTAAGTGGTGCGTCGATTTCTCACCTGCAAGCGAGTCCGTGCGTCATTTCTCCTTCTCCGGTTGGGTCAGCGTGTGTCGTTTTTCCTTTCCGCAGTGGAGCTATGCATCGATATGGGCAGTACCCAGGTCTGGACAGGCGTTGCGTCGTTTTTACGCACCCAACAAGGTTTGCATCGAAAATCCTGGCACACGGTATCAGTAAAACCGCGCACTGTGGGTTGCAGCGTTAACAGCCTCCATCAGCGGGTGTTGCACGTCGTTCTTCCAGCTCCTTGCATAGATTTTCCAGCTGCGATGCCGGTGGAGCATTGATAACTGCCACGAAGCCGGCGGCGCATCATGTTTCAGCCGCGTCTCGGAAGGTGTATTGAATTTTTCTCAGCACGGCGGTCTGTGCGTGGATTTTCAGTCTTGGTCTGCTAGCTTCACCTTCCAAGGTCCCAGGAACTGGATAGCGCACCACTTGGCAGGGCAGGAGTCTCAGCAGAGAGTCCAGGTGGTGGCAGGAGAAGTCTTTGATGGCCCTGAGACTTCAACAACAGGAGGCAAGCTCAGGACAAGCCCAGTCTTTGTCCTCTTGCACAGGCAGAAGCAGCAACTCCACAAAGCACAGTCTCAGGCAGGCCAGCACTTCTCTTAGCTCTTCAGCTCCTCTACAGGCAGAGGTTCTTCTTGATGCCCAGAAGTGATCTAAAGTCTGTGGTTTTGGGTGCCCTTCTCATACCCATTTTGCCCTTTGAAGTAAGCTTACTTCAAAGGAAAGTCTCTTTTGTTTGTGAAATCCTGCCTTGCCGTGGCCAGGCCCCAGACACACACCAGGGGGTTGGAGAATGCATTGTGTGAGGGCAGGCACAGCCCTTTCAGGTGTAAGTGAAAACTCCTCCCCTTCCTCCTAGCACAGATGGCTCATCAGGAAATGCAGACTACACCCAAGCTCCCTTTGTGTCACTGTCTAGAGAGAGGTGCAAACAGCCCAACTGTCAAACTGACCCAGTCAGGGAATCCACAAACAGGCAGAGTCACAGAAATGGTTTAAGCAAGAAAATGCCCACTTTCTAAAAGTGGCATTTTCAAACACACAATCTTAAAACCAACTTTACTAAAAGATGTATTTCAAAATTGTGAGCTCAGAGACCACAAACTCCACATGTCTAACTGCTCCCAAAGGGAATCTACACTTTAATCATTTTTAAAGGTAGCCCCCATGTTAACTTATGAGAGAGATAGGCCTTGCAACAGTGAAAAACTAATTTGGCAGTATTTCATTGTCAAGACATATAAAACACATTAGTATATGTCCTACCTTAGACATACACAGCACCCTGCTCATGGGGCTACCTAGGGCCTACCTTAGGAGTGTCTTACATGTAAGAAAAGGGAAGGTTTAGGCCTGGCGAGTGGGTACACTTGCCAAGTCGAATTGGCAGTTTAAAACTGCACACACAGACAATGCAGTGGCAGGTCTGAGCCATATTTACAGAACTACTAATGTGGATGGCACAACCAATGCTGCAGGCCCACTAGTAGCATTTGATTTACAGGCCCTGAGCACCTCTGCTGCAGTATACTAGGCACTTACTAGTAATTCAAATATGCCAATCATGGAAAGCCAATTACCTACACATTTTGTACAGGAGCACTTGCACTTTAGCACTGGATAGCAGTGGTAAAGTGCCCAGAGTAACAAAAACAGCAAAAACAGAGTCCAGCACACATCAGCAAACTGGGAAACAAAGACAAGGATTAAAAGTCTAACACCTGGGGTGCCCACCCCCAAAACATAGCTGTTTGCTTTTGCTTGGTGGAAGCCGACAGCGCCCGCCAAGCAAAATTCAAATGAAGTACGCTTTCTGACAGCAGGAGCTGTCAAACAGCTCCCACTTGCAGAAATCAGAGTCTTCCCTGCACCCAAACATGCATAATGGGATGGAAGAGAGAAAGAGAGATTGTCATTGCAGTGGTCTCTCCATGCAGATCTTTAGATTGGGCTGTCAGAGGGCTTTTTGCTGTCCAACTCTGCCACGCAAAACCTGGTGATGAGGGACAGAACAAATAAAAACAGTGACCCCCACACCATTAGAGAAAACTCCCATTGTGTGGGGGTCATTAGTTTTACATTTTGCAAAAACAAACTCATACTTAGGGGAGTATGTTTTAGAAAAATGAAAAACTTTGGAAACGTTTCACTGCCAGCCATCATGTTTGACTGTGCTGTCCTTCAAACATCCAATCCGAACATAAAGACCTCCACCGCACTGTCTGTCTTTGCTCCACTCGCTAAACCCTAAATCAGCCCATAACTTACTTATCTAGAATGCACACAATTGCATACCATTATCAACCTCCTTGTACATATAAAATTAACAGATTATCTTTAGGTGTGAATGCTCTCTTAGTTTACTTGTGTTTCTCAAAACGATCTCGAATTTACAAGGATCTGTTCACTTAATGAAATAAACAATTTAAAAAGTATTCTTAGAGCTTCCTCTTAATCAAGTCACCAGTACACTCAGGCACCTCGTCCACAAATAAAAGTGTTCTCAACAGTGATGCAATACCAAACTATCACTGTTGATTGCTCTCACACATGTGGCCCTTTTACTTTACATGCACTGAACATTAGTAGCACATTTCTATTGTTAAAGGATGCTAGAGTTTTATTGTTCATCATAAAAACAATTACTGCCAAGTGTCTGTTTTTTTGTTTCAAATTATTTCTGTTTCAAAGGTTTTCCTCAATTCCTAGTGCACCTTTTTTAGGTTTTGCCTGCACAGAGCTTGTGCTGTGCTTGTGAAATCTATTGTTGATAAAATTCCTAAAAGGGGCATACATCCTGCCGCCTTGCTTTTTATTGGTTCCTGTGCTCGTCACTTATTGTGCTTACCGTGTCTATTGGCTGAAGCATGCTATTTCCTGTTGTTCCTCGTATCTTTCTCTTATCTTGAGGCCCAAGTACTGTTTTCATCTGCTTTGGAGACCCCTTGATCCCAAACTCTCTTTCTTGTTTTTTTGGCATTTTTACTTCCTTGACCGAAAGGTATTAAAGTGCTTAACATGCTAAACATGAGCACCAGCTACGTTTCACATGGGCACATTCATCAGCAACCCACTCAAGTGCATCAGAGCCTTGCACTTGTTTAGACTGCAACATGCAACACGCAATCACTAGTCCCCCCGTGCCAAAACAGGGCCCACTAATGGGCATCAGAGGCCGGCGCTTGTCTAGATTACAACCCACAGTCACCAGTTCCTTGTGGCAGAAGAAAGGGATCCACTCATGTGCATCAGAGGCCGACACTTGTTTTTAATGTTAATATAGCACTCTGTTAAAGTGCCCATGTTTGAAGGCCTCATACTAATCACAGTCTTTCCCATCCTTGTTGCTTGCTCTCATTCCTTCCACTTGGGCCTCATTAAGAAACATGCACTCAAAGAAAAAACACAATAACCACTGAGTGCCAGAATATATGCACTTCGGAAGGTATATATTTCATCACAAGATCTCTCATGAATGTTTTGTTATGTGATAATACCCAGTAGTAACATTTGTCACTGCAGCAGGAAAACGGTCTTGTCTTGTTTCAGAGAACATTAGGGAGGCTGAATAGCTTACATCGATATCTTGTGCTGGTCATTTGGAAGTGATCACACAGTGTTTAGATCGAGTGCAAAACAGAAGAAGTCAATTGCACATGGGAGGAGAGGGTGCTGCAGGCCATTTCCATTCCAAAGGTGACCCAAGAGCAGCTCCGCTGCATGATTAGGGGAGACTTATGACTGTTAATGGTGCGCTACAAATGTGATTTCCTAACTGTAAACATACTGCCATTCTGGGCTGGTCTCAGGATCCATTGATTATGTCTAAGAATGTAACACGTTCCTTTTATTTAAATGACTCTCCTTTTGCAAAGAAATATGGCACCAGGAATAGCCTGCCAATGTTATTCACCACTGAGAGACTCAGAGATGTGTGATTCTGGACAAAACATTTTGTTCTCCCCGTCTCTTAGTCTGTAGGGAGGGATCTAAGAATTCACTAAATTGCTGTTATTGTGTGCCATGGGTTTGTTAGATAGTTCTTGCTTGAAGTTAATTTTGCGACCAAAAGGGGCCATTAGGTCTCACATTTCTTTCTATATGCAGTGTTAAATACCTTATCCGGGCAATGACTATTTGTATATTTGAGGAATTGTTTCGGTAACATGCAGTCTGATTTCTTGGCCAGTGTCTAATATCCTCTCAATGTGGTGCGATGGAATTCACAACTTCGCATGCCATTCATTTCCCTTCATATTCCAGACAGTGGAGAAATCTGGCTTTTACAACATCACCCAAAGGTACAGGGCCGCTTTATATAACCACCAGACACTGCACATTATATTGTCTTTCTCAAAAAACAAGCCACAACACTTTCACAGTTTCTTTAGCTTATATTGCACAACTGCTCATAAACTTGAAACTTACCAAAATATATTATTCATCACATAGGCGAACCTAATGCATTAACCAATGCTTGTTAAATTGCACTAACTAGAACTTCAATCGCAGAAGCATGTTTTCAAAACAAACATTGTTTTCCTACCATGTTTCAGAAGTCATATTCCTACCAACACCAGTGGACTTCACAGCCTCTCATGTCGGATGCAACAAGTTTAGGAAAACACACTCTCATCTCTCACCATGGTTCTTTCTTCAGGTTCAAAATTATATTGAAAATGTATTTATTTAAACATCATTCATTTTCTCTAACCTTCTAAGGCCCCGATTGGTTTGACAGATAGCGTGGCAGAGGATTTCCCTGACCTTACTTTTAGTCTACCTGCCACATTTAACGTTCAGAGTGTATGGGTTTGTATGACCTGCGGTCACAACACAGAATTTTGGCATAGTCAGAACGCTGGAAACTCCGCGGAGAAGGAGGAGGTCTCACAGCCTGGTTGAATTCATTTCTGCCTGCCCTGAAAGAAAAAACACTCTGTCGCATTTTCTTCAGTGCCCTACCTGAAGTATCTGGCTTAATGTGGGCTTTAAAAAACAGGAGTGTTTTTTATTCTTGAAAGCTTCTCAATGGACATGCCCAAGTTGGTCCCCAAATATAGTTTATATGAAAGGACATACTAAGTTACCCAGCCCTCTGGGTATCTTCTATTTTCCAAGTTTTGAGGTAGATACTCCGTCGAGCAGCAATATTGGGTTCTGTAGAAAAAACAGGCTTTTAACATGTCACAGATAACATCCGACAAAAAATTGCTTATAATTCCATATTAAAAAAAAGCTCCAAACACTTCTTCCTGAATGGCCGATATGATCTTCTAGAAATCTTTAGCAAGAGGCTGCGAGATATAAACTGCAAAGATGACGGCTTTTACAGCAAGATTCAAACCAGAAAAAATGCTTCTTTAATGATGCCCAGTGCTTAATTTGGCGGAAGGGGGGGTAACAATACTGATTATTACTTATTTTTCGCCATTATATATTTCCTGAGAGCAAGAGATGAAAAAACACACAAATCGAAAAGGCGAAGGAAGACAAGAACAGAAAAACATCCGAAAGGCAGAAAGCGGGAATGTGTAAGAGTCTGAAAAAGACGCAGAGAGTGTCAGGTAGTGGACTGACATTTAATTACACCAGCCAAGTACTTCTGAACAGGAGTTTTGGTCACCTCACACTCTTTAATTTATAAATCAAGCACTGATGATGCCTCAGTCGTGCAGTCCATTAAGTCTGAAACTGAAACTTCCCCAGATCACCCGTGAATGACTTGACAGATTGGCCAGCAAAGGATACAATTTAACTGCTGACAGTAACTCTATGTACACAAAAGGATGATGGACCGAGTGCTGAAACTTTTCAAACACTCACCCCCAGTCACTGATCTGGGTTAAATCCATCATTCTTTTTTTCTCACCATGCCACTTCAGTTTGGACCTAGCAATGTGAAAATCAGTCTTGATCCTGCTCCTTATTGGAACAGTCCAGCCCGAACTACCAGGCCAGGTACCCCCTGAACCGGAAACAAGCATCTTGGGACCGTTTGCGTGGGAGCAGGGTCAAGACTCATTTGCATATGGCTGAGTCCAAACTGGATTGGCATGCTGAGAAAAAAACTGATGGATTATACCCATTTCTGAGGCTGGGGGTGAACGTTGGATTTGTTTTGCATCCGTCCACCATCTGTGTTTTTTTGCCGGTAACTCGATGTACTCATTAGCAAAGATTTATTGATCCAAAATCAAAAGAGGGCGCTATTCCTATAGAACAAGAAGAAAACAAGCATGTCTGGAGAAAAGTATGACAGAGAATCCTTAGGATCAAAGAAAGGTGCCCTCACACACCCAAATACGTGTCATGCACCTCATTGGGCCAGCACTGCAATGCCTTACAGGCCCCACAAGAGGGCTCGTTTTCAGAGATCTTCTCAGTTATCAGCCAGAATGATGTGTTTGTGTGTGAGGGGGTGGAATGTGTGTGGTGGGGTAAGTGAAAATGAAAAAAAGTGAATTAAAACTATCTCAGGGATACCAGATTAATTTTAATTCAATTGTTCCCTGGACAAAGTTAAAAAAAAAATAGGAGTGCTATCTCAAAAGGCTCAAGGAACCCAGATAGCTGGCCCCGGCCCTTATTTTCAGGCAAAGCTAGTTGGGAAAGGTCACAGGTGCCCGACATGCAGTGTGCCTGACTTTGGCTTTGGCCTAAGGGGCCTAACAAATCAACCCTATAAGGTTGGGAGATACTTCAGTGAGGTATTTATTTGTAAGGGAACTAGACTTACTATTTTACTTCCCATCCAGTTTTAGGGCAGGGATTATCCTGGTCTTGAAGAAACACCATGGATTTGGTGTGATCTCTAGACATGAAACATGTTAACCATACATAACACAATACACACGTAGGCTTTCTAGACTGCAGTCATCATCGGAAGGGGATGTTGCGCATAGCTGAGCTGCACCAACACCGGAATGGGGTCTGTACAAACCGTGGCCGACTCGACTTGCTGAGACCTGGTGATGTGGCCCACCCTCTAGCCCGCCTGGAGACAGCGTTGTAGACTGGAAGAACCGCAATTGTGAGTGGCTGGTAGGCAGTGTGGTTTTTGTTACTCCTCTGCATCTTGGACACCAGATGGCCTGTTAATGCTCATATAGGCCCATTGAAAGGCCTACTTCATCGGCCTGCTCTCTTTGGCTCCCTGGCCTCCCTGCTAACTCAGCTTTGGACATTCTGCTGCCCATTGCTACTCACGTCATGGCATCACCCCTTCAGCACACCAGGGACACATTGGCCTTCCTCCTCATTGCTCCCCATTGCTCCCCATCTACCTGTATTAGAAGACATTGGAACCCTCCTCAAGCACAACTGAGGCAAACATATTTTCCCCCTGCACTCCATTGCTGGCTAAGACTAGAGACCCAACCCACAAAGCAACTGGCCTGGGCCACATACTGCCAGTTGACCCTTTCAACACATGGTGGCCTGGACAACAACCTTTGTGCACTATCAACCAACCTAACCTGCCTCGCAGTAGTTCGACTTGACGTAGGAAATTGCCAATGGCACTCTCTCCAGACATGGGTGGTCATTACAACCCTGGCGGACGGTGTTAAAGCGGCGGTAAGACCGCCAACAGGCCTGCGGTAAAAAAATGGAATTACGACTGTGGCGGAAACTGCCAACAAAGACAGCCACTTTAACACTCCGACCGCCACGGCGGTACAAACAAACAGGGCGGCGGTCACCGCCAACAGACAGGCGGAAGACAAAGTACCGCCCACTGTCTCACAACCTACCAATCTGCCACCTATTCCGGGGCGGATTCACGGCAGACAAAAACACGGCAGAAACAGAACTTCGAAGGGAAAACGCTCACCTCTACACACCCCACGAGGAACTCGGACGCCATGGAACCAGAGCTGCAGATCCTGCCAGCCCTTATCTTTTTTCTCCTCTACCAGGAGCACGAACGCAGGCGGCGAAGACAACGGTGAGTACTGCACCTATGACACAGGGGAGGGGGGAGGGAAAAAACAGGGACACACACACGCAAAACCCCCACCCCCACCCTCACCCACTACAACACACACACCAATACAGCATGATACATTACAGTTACACCCCCAAACCCCCCGGAAGGATGCAAAGACAAAAGAAAATTAGTGTAACCCCTGTAATATATTAAAATCAAGTACGCAAAAATATATATATACACTATAAACAACATATACACCAAGCATAGTAGTCCAGGTAGTGCTCCAATGAAGTCCGTGGAACACTGAGCCAACACGATATGGGCGAGGCCCACACAAGATCACCAACCATGACGGAAAGAACACTGCAGGGGTATCAGAGAGCAAGTAAACAGGCACCTCAGGGGGAGGGAAAGGGGGGCACCTCAGCCGGTTGAGTGCACGACGCCAAATCCAAGAGAGGGTCACATGCCCACTGTTCCATCCTGGGGAGTGCAAAGCCACATTCTCTCAAGTCTGTACAGTGGGTGGGTTGCCACTGTTCCATCCTGGGGAGTGCAAAGCCACAGTCTCTCAAGTCTCTACAGTGGGTGGGTTGGCCACTGTTCCATCCTGGGGAGTGCAAAGCCACAGTCTCTCAAGTCTCTCAAGTGGATGACAGTCTTCACTGGTTCTGGAGGGGGCATTGTGCCCAGAGTGCTTCATCCTGCTAAGGACAGAGGTAGTGGATGTGAATCTCCACTGGTTCTGGAGGGGGCATTGTGCCCAGAGTGCTTCATCCTGTCAAGGACTGAGGTAGTGGATGTATCTCTCCACTGGTTCTGGAAGGGGCATTGTGCCCAGAGTGCTTCATCCTGCTAAGGACAGAGGTAGTGGATGACAGTCTCCACTGGTTCTGGAGGGGGCATTGTGCCCAGAGTGCTTCATCCTGCTAAGGACAGAGGTAGTGGATGTGAATCTCCACTGGTTCTGGAGGGGGCATGGTGCCCAGAGTGCTTCATCCTGCTCGTGACAGACTCAGTTGCGTCAGTGCCCTTGGCGCTCATGGGCCAACGGTGCTTGAGGCGGCGGTGCCCTGTTCAGCGGTGCTTGAGGCGGCAGTGTCCTTGGCAGCGGTGCTTGAGGCGGCGGTGCCCTGTTCAGCGGTGCTTGTGGCGGCGGTGCCCTGCTCAGCGGTGCTTGTGGCGGCGGTGCCCTGTTCAGCGGTGCTTGTGGGTGCGGGCTCCTTTGCAGTGACTCAGCTGCTGGCTGTCCTCTCTAGCCCAGCGGGGCTTGTGCTGGCAGTCCTCTCTAGCCCAGTGGGGCTTGTGCTGGTTGTTCTATCTAGCCCAGCGGGGCTTGTGCTGGTGGTCCTTTCTAGCCCAGTGGGGCTTGTGCTGGCGGTGGCCTCCTGGGCAGCGGGGATGATGGCGGTGGCCTCCTGGGCAGCGGGATGATGGCAGTCTTCTCTGCTGTGCTGCTCTTCCCAGACTTACCGGGTTTCTTGTGGCCCTTCCCCACCTTGGAAGGTGTCGCAGCTGACTCCACACTCCCACCGGGACCCCTGGGAGCGGCTTTGGTGGCTGGAGTCTTCCCCCTCTCCGCCGGGCACTGGCCAACTTTTGATGCTTGACAGGTGGGGGACTGTCCATGCTGTGGCTCTGTGCCTCACTCGCTGCCCTGGTGGCCGGTGCACTCCAGATTCCGGTGAATACAGGCACCACTGGTCCCGGAGATGTTGTGGCTGAGGTGCTAGGTTGGGACTTGGAGAGTCGGGCCCTAGGAGACGGACGGGGTGGGGGAGGTGTGGGAAAGTGGTCAAGGTTGGACAGGAAACGTTTTTTGGAGACACTGGGACGGGTAGCTGGAAGGGGTTTGGGAGTGGAGGAAGAGGTTGTGGTAGTAGGAGGTGTTCGTTTGGTGACTTTGGGTGAAGGTGCATGCGCTGGAGGCTGTTGTTAGGTGGGTGGCTGTTGGGTGGGTGTGTGCCTGAGTTTGTGTATCTTGGGAGGTGGTGTCACAGACACACTGGAAGAGGACACAGGGGATGTGTGAATGGTAGTGGGGGTGGTGACTGCACATGAGTGGGGTGTGGTGGTGGGTGTTCTGGTGATGGCAGTAGTGGCTGTAGATGTCCTGCATGCAGGTGTGAGTGTAGACGAGACTGGGAGGGAGGAGGGAGACGAGGAGGAGGGGGACACAGTGGAGGCAGTGGATGTTGGTGTGTCTGCATGTATGTGATGCTTGCGTGAGTGCATGTGGGATGTGTGGTGCTTAAGTTTGCCAGAGCTTCCCTTGTGTGGTGACGTGTGTGCATGCTGGTCTGATGGTGTGCTTGGGATAGACTGGGATACAGGGGAATGGGTCTGGGTGGAGGAAGTTGGCGGGGGAGGCTAGAGACGAGGACAATGGCTGCCATCAGTGCTGAGGCCAGAGTCTGAAAAGCTCGCTGAAGGGCCGCCTGACCAGAATGAATGCCCTCCAGGAATGAATTTGTTTGTTGCAACTGCCTTTCTACACCCTGGATGGCATTCAAAATGGTGGACTGCCCAACAGTGAGGGACCTGAGGAGGTCAATGGCCTCCTCACTGAGGGCAGCAGGGGTGACTGGGGCAGGGCCTGATGTGCCTGGGGCGGAGGTGATGCCCATCCTCCTGGGTGAGAGGGCACGGGGCAAAGGCTGAGGGGCTGCTGGGAGGGCAGTGCTGGTAGAGGGGGTGGCGGCTGTTCCTGTAGATGCGCGGGGCACAGATGTTGCCGCCACCACAAGGGAGCTTCCATCAGAGGACGAGTATGTGTTGCTGGTGTCAGCTCCTGTCCCCGCCGTGGATCTCCCCTCGCCCTCCGTCCCACTGGTGAACTTCGAGTCCGTAGTGTCACCCTCGAACTCCGGTGCCACTGCTCCTCCGCCTGATGATGCTAATGCACACAAGAATAGGGAGACCACGAAAGGGGGGGGATCACAGAAGAAAGACATGTTGAGTACATGCATTACCGCTACCATTTGCGGACACAGAAGCCCCCTGCACTACGCCGCACTCTTGGGCTCCACTGTTCAATCCCTGGGACATGGCCTACAAGGCTATGGACGACATCTGCACACATGGATGACACAAGGGCATGACTAGGTGTACTTGGCACTCTACAGATGTGGGGTGCCACATGGCCTGCCTTATGTAGGGACCTTGCCTACTAAACTCGCCCTGGCCTAGGGAAACCCACAGCCCACCTCCCCCACCCAGACACCTCCACTGCGCGCAAAATCAGCAGGATGAGAGTGTACTCACCCCCTTGTTGCTGCTGTGATGCCCAAGAGCGCCCATCCAACTCCGGGTATGCCACCGCCAGGACCCTGAAAATCAGGGGAGTCATGGTGCGACGGGCACCCCTCCCACGTTGGGAGGCCATCCGCAGCTGAGCCTCCGCCGTCTTCTTGCTCCAGCGGTGAATGTCCTCCCATCTTTTCCGGCAGTGGGTGCTCCGTCTGTGGTAGACTCCCAGGGTCCGGACGTCCTTAGCGATGGCATGCCAAATATCTTTTTTCTGGTGGGTGCTGACCTACAGGAATTGTACAGGGGGAAGAGACATTTTATTACCAACTGCACCGTCACAGTCATTGGCCCAATCCCTACCCTTGCCATGTGGCACATGCATTTATCATCGTTTAATGCACGCCTCAATCTCCCCCCCCCCATCTTTCATCCACCCCACTCCTCACAGGCATAGCCCATACAGCATGCTCCCAGCGTACTTACCTGTTTGTCGGGAGGACCATAGAGTAGCCTGTACTGGGGGAGGACCCCATCCACGAGTTTCTCCAACTCCTCCGATGTGAAGGCAGGGGCCCTTTCCCCAGACACTCGAGCCATTGTCTCTTCCAGACCGAGGTCACAGCAGCACTTGCAGTGTAGGTCCTCTCCTGTCGAAGATCAGGTATCGAGTGATTGAACAGATAGAAAATGGTGGTCACGTCCACGGCGGTGCGTACCATCACCGCCAGCGTACATCGTCATTGGCTCTTGGGACCCATAGGGTCCAATGTTAACCAATGCAGCATTGCGCTGCGGTCTTCGACTGCCTACTGCGACGGTGTACAATGCCAGTGCAGTTACCTCACATCCCATTGTCCCACTTTAGAGGTCAAGCAGCCGCCATTTCAGGGGCCCACATTGCTTAATTTTTAACTGCGTCACACATACCTAGGCCTAGCCTCAACACACATACAGGCCACTTTTCGGATTATGATTCGTGTTCTGTGTAAGCTGTGGGTACGTACCTCTGAGTTGGTTGACTCTGTGCTCGCTGTTGTCCTTCATAGGCACCGTCCGCTGGGACATGTGAGGAGATGGCGGCATCCTCCGGTGTACAGACCGCTGGTGGACCTGTCGACAATGGAGGAAAGACATGTGATCATCACCTACAGGCTTGACCGTGCCACAGTCCATGAACTGTGTACCCATCTGGAGCCAGACCTGATGTCAGCTATCCGCCATCCCACAGGAATCCCCCCTCAAGTGCAGGTGCTGTCAGTACTCCATTTCCTTGCAAGTGGGTCATTTCAAACAACAGTGGCCATAGCATCAGGGATGTCCCAGCCTATGTTTTCCAACGTGTTGTCCAGAGTGTTGTCTGCCCTGCTGAAACACATGCAGAGCTACATCGTTTTCCCTCAGGTGGAGGATTTGCCTACAGTGAAAGGTGACTTCTATGCCCTGGGACATATCCCCAACATCATAGGTGCCATTGATGGGACACATGTGGCTTTGGTACCCCCCTGCAGGAGTGAACAGGTGTGCAGAAACAGGAAGAGTTATCATTCCATGAAGGTGCAGATGGTGTGTTTGGCAGACCAGTACATCTCCCATGTGAATGCCGAATTCCCTGGCTCAGTGCATGACGCTTACATCCTGCGGAATAGCAGCATCCCTTATGTGATGGGGCAACTCCAGAGGCACCGTGTTTGGCTACTAGGTGAGTACCTGGAAGCAAGACAGTGGGAATGGTTGTCTGGGTCTGGGGATATCCCTACAGGTTAGTGTGTGTCTAACAGTTGTCCTTGCCATTTGCAGGTGACTCTGGTTACCCCAACCTGTCATGGCTACTGACCTCAGTGAGGAATCCCAGGACAAGGGCAGAGGAATGCTACAATGAGGCCCATGGGCTAACTCGGTGGATTATAGAACGGACCTTCGACCTCCTGAAGGCCAGGTTCCGGTGCCGACATATGACAGGTGGATCCCTATTCTACTCACCAAAGGTGTGCCAGATCATCGTGGCCTGCTGTATGCTTCACAACTTAGCTTTGCGACGACAGGTGCCTTTTCTGCAGGAGGATCGTCCAGATGGCGGTGTTGTTGCAGCTGTGGAGCCTGCGGACAGTGAAGACGAGGAAGCAGAAGAAGAGGACATGGACAACAGGAACTCGGTGATCCTGCAATATTTCCAGTGAGACACAGGTAAGAGTACAGACCTGCCTACTACATTTACTTTAACACTACTACCTCTCAACTGTCTGTCGTTTTCACCCAGTGTATGGTCACTCAGTTGTCACTTTCCCTTACGATTTCACAGATATGGGTCCCACTGTGTGACATCTGCTTTGTTTCCTCATGGACTAGAGCTGTGTGACATAGGTATGTTGCCATTACAATTGAAATAGCATTGTGTCACTGTAATTGCTAATACACCATTTCGAAATCACAGACTGACTCCAGATTGTTTTGTGGTTCAAGGGTGTTTATTTAAGTGCTCAATATTGGAGGGGGTTGTGAAATGGTGAGGGGTGATGGTGGAGGAATGTCCATGGCAGAGCCCAGTCTATTAGTCTCACAGGTGCATTGCCAAACTGGGCATAGGAAGTGGAGCTGGGGCAGTTTGAGGATGGACAGGGTGACAAAGTGGGACAGAAAGATGACATTCAGGGTGCTCTCATTTCTTGGCGGGGGTCTTGGCATCGTTCTCAGACTTTGTCCTGAATCTCAGGGACCGTTTGCGTCAGTGGTTCTCCCTCTGCAGGGGGTGGGGTCCTGCTGTGGTGGTCCTGTGGTGGGGCGTCCTGTCCACTAACACCGGCGGAGGTGGTGGGCAGTTCATCGTCCATGCTAGTGTCAGGGGCCCCTTGTTGTGCCACAGTGTCCCTCCTGGTGTTGAGTACTTCCTTCAGCACCCCTACGATGGTGCCCAGGGTGGAATTGATGGTTCTGAGTTCCTACCTGAAGCCCAAATACTGTTCCTCCTGCAGGCGCTGGGTCTCCTGAAACTTGGCCAGTACCGTTGCCATCTTCTCCTGGGACTGGTGGTAGGCTCCCATGATGGAGGAGAAGGCTGCGTGGAGAGTGGGTTCCCTTGGCCTGTCCTCCCCCTGTCGCACAGCAGCCCTCCCAGTTCCCCTGTGTTCCTGGGCCTCCGTCCCCTGGACTGTGTGCCCACTACCACTGCCCCCAGGTCCCTGTTGTTGTTGGGGTGGTGGGTTAGCCTGGGTACCCTGTAGTGGTGGTCACACTGCTGCTTGACGTGTCCTGGGGACAGAGGTATGGGCCCGCTGGGTGGGTACTGTGCTGGTGTTTCCAGAGGGAGGAAGCTCTGTAGTGGCCTGTCACTGTGTGAGGGGAACCGACTGTCCAGAGGTCCCCGATGGGCCGGGCTGGTCATCTAGATCCAGTTGAACAGAGATGCTGTCATCACTGTGGGCCTCTTCTGTTGGTGGTGTGGACATGTGTGGACCCTCCTGTCCAGTGTTGTTGGGTAGGGGTCCTGCAGGGGTATAAAAGGATGCTTATCACATCTGTGTGTGGCATGGTGTGCAATGGGTGGTTGACCGTGTACCCCAGTGCTTGCATTCCTGTGTGGGACTGTGACGGATCGGACCAGGCCGACCCGCACACCATTATGCCTTGTGCTGTCTCTGCCTCTGGCAGCACGGAAGCAACCCGGGGAGAACCCCTTCCCATTGGCTCCCTGTCGAGGCCGCAGGAACATGACACCGTAAAAGGGGTGGTTCCACCCATTCAAGACGAGAGAGAAGGGATTCGGAGGGGGAGATCGGAGGAGACGACAGGAGAGAGAAAGGAAGAGCAACGAAAGAGGAAGACACGGAAGACGCCTGGAATCCTCTGCAAGAGAGTGGACCGGAGCCAGAATCAAGATCCTTGCGGTACCGACTCAGAGACGAGGACCACTGGCCCCGGGGAGTCCACGAGTGAGCCCGCCACGCTTCAGGAGAAGCGTGGCCAAACCAGGTACGGGACTCCGGGACAGGGAGAAAGGAGCGGGAGGCGGGAGGAGAAGGGAAAAACCCACGGGCACAGCACTAAGAGCACGGATAAGGGGTGGGTAAGGAAACAGAGGGAAAAGATATGAAAACCCGATGTAGGGAAGGAAAAAGGACCCTAGCCTAGGAGCAAGAAGAGAGAACGGAAGAGGAACAGACCAAAGAGGAAGGAAAAGGACATTAGCGAGAACTTGTGCACCAACTATATACTAGACAAATAAAAGGAGAAGAAACATAAAAACAGTACAAGTGAGAGAGGAGGAGAATAAAAGGAAAAAAAAACCGCCAGCATCAGGGAAGAGGGTAAGACAGGGAAAACAGAGTGACAGAAGAAACCCAAAAGACGAAGTCAAGTAGAGTGGAGAAAAAAAAAAGATAGAGAAACCGCGTATTGAGACAGTAGAGTGGAGAGAAGAGATAGAGAGAAAGAAAAGGAAGGGTGAAAACCAAATACTTACCGAACCTATTCTTCTTCTGTCCCCACACGCTTCCCGCGAGGCCTCTGGAAGAGAAGGAAAGACGAAGACGAGATTAGCGTCCACAAGAAAGAAGACACTCAGCAACTCCTACCTACAAAATATCTTACAACAACCTTATTTACACTGTACAAAGACCAATAAAAACAACCTACCTAAAGCAAAGACAGATAGTCTGGTGTATTCGATCGGCCAACCTTGTACAAAGTGGTATCAGAAGTGGGATTTCCGTCCACCTACAACCCAGAATGGAGGAAAAACCCACCATGCCGGACGTCATAGCCCAGCTGGTGGAAGGACAACGCCATCTCCAGTTGATGTGGGAACAACAGATGAAGGACGCTAAAGAGGAGCGTGAGGCCTTACAAACCGCCCTTAAAAGCCAGACCACAATCATGGCGAACAACCAACTCGTCCATGAGACAGCACTTAGTAAACTAACAGAAACCATTGCCCACACTAAGGTACACCCCAATGTACTGAGTAGTGTGCTACAAAAATATCAGGACCAAGAAGATCCAGACTCCTTTTTCCTTAATTTCGAGAGGGTAGCCAGCTCAGCTAGTTGGCCAGAAGAAAAATGGGGTCAATACATTGCCCCACTGTTAACAGGACAGTTACAAGCAACACACCAAACCATTAATCCTACCGGTACTCTCCCTTATAAAGATATAAAAAAGACCATACTAGAAAGGGTAGTACTGGACAGCGAGAGTTATCGGTCCAAGTTCCGACACATGAAGTGGCTCCTGCAGGAAAGCCTGCCGGAAAGCCTGCGCACCCTCTATTATAGGGTACAACACGCTGCTGGGCGATGGTTACGTCCCACAGAAAAGACTTGTGAAGAGATGTTTGACGTCATAGTATTGGAACAATTTTTGGATGCCCTGCCTACTTCCACCCGGAATTGGGTTCGCCAACACCCCGGGCTGAGCAATGAAACGGCCATTGAACTAGCCCGCGCTTTTCACAGGAGCCCGGACTTTAGGGCCAACCCCAGCAGAAACCCGGTTCCCTCCCCGGTGCGCCCCAGTATAGGAAAAGGGGCCACCCCACGACCTCAGGGTTCACATGACCTTGAAAGGGTACGTATACCCCATCCGCTCCAAACCTCATTTCCCGTAACCGGACCTCAGTGTTATCATTGTTCAGAAAGGGGTCATATCGCACGGTTTTGCCCTAAAACAAAGGACATGGAAGAACCGATGGAAATAGGAGTAACAAAAGGAAGGGTATTCTGGGTAGGAGAAACAAAACCCATTTATACCCTCCCTATCCTTCTCAATGGAAAGGAGAGGATAGACTTGGTAGACTCAGGTTGCAGTCAGAGCGTTATACGTCAAGACCTGGTTGAGCCCAGCCAAGGATTACCCCAGGCCCATGTATTAATCGCCTGTGTCCATGGAGACCAAGCCTATTATCCTGTGGCAATTATTAAGTTTCAGTGGAGGGGCTAGGATGAACCCCTCAAGGTGGGGGTGTTACCTCAACTTGAAGAAGACATTATAATCGGGACGGACTATGCGGCCTTTCCTCTGTTGTTGATTAAAGCAGGAGAGGAACATATGATAAAAAAATGGTGGGAAGAAGTACCATATGACACTGGGGTAGCCGAAAACCAGCCACCCAAAATACGTTTAAGTAAACGACAGAAAAGGATTCAGAGACAACAATATTGGGGAAAAGACTATGAAAGCAACAACACAACACCAGGAGCCATGGGCAAGGTATACACAGTGGCAGGAGACTTTAGACAGAGCCAGAGGGATGATCCCTCCTTAAAAAATGCATGGCAGAAGGCGCTGAGTAACGAGGAGCCTGGGGTGGGACCGACATTCCACATCCATAATCATCTATTACATAGGCTTCCCCAGCATAGTAATGACAGACAGAGACAATTATTAGTCCCTGGTAGCTACCGACAACAGGTTTTGCAGTTAGCTCATGGGGACCAAGGGGAAGGGTATCTTGGAAGGGAAAAGACCGAGGAGGCAATACTCCGGAGATTCTACGGGCCCGGGGTCTACGGAGATATACGTAGATATTGCTCTAATTGTCAGAAATGCCAACTATACAATCCAGTCACTCAACCCCCTTCCCCGTTACAACCCCTCCCAGTTATAGAGACCCCCTTTTCCCGGGTGGGCATGGACATTATCGGTCCCCTCATTCCGTGCAGTAGAGGGAGACAGTACGTCCTGGTGTTGGTGGATTATGCCACTCGCTATCCCGAGGCTATTCCCCTCCCCAGCATGCACACGAAAGTAGTAGCCCAAGCAATGATTGAGTTTTTTTCCAGGGTCGGCTTCCCTAAAGAGATCCTAACTGACCAGGGCACCCCGTTTATGTCCCGACTTATGGGGGAAGTCAGCAAAACCTTGGGGATAAAACAAATCAGAACCTCAGTGTACCACCCCCAAACTGACGGTCTCATAGAAAGATACAACCAGACCATTAAATCTAGGAGCATTGCCGAAGATGGAAGGGATTGGGAAAAGAAACTACCCATTGTAATCTACAGTATGCAATACGCACACATACTCAATCATCCCTAGGTCATAGTCCCTTCGAACTGTTATTTGGCCGACCACCCCGCACTCTCCTCGAAATGTTAGTCGAACAGTGGGAAGAGACGGATGAGGAAGCTAAAGACCTCCTGACTTATACTAAAGAATTGAGAGAGAATTTACAATTGGTCTGGGAAAAGGCCCACTCTAGTCTCCGTGAAGCTCAAGAAAAACAGAAGAAAGGATACAACACTAGAAGTGTACTTCGTACTCTTAAAGTAGGGGACAAGGCACTGGTCCTCCTCCCCAGTGGTGAGAATAAATTGTTAGCCCGGTGGCAGGGACCATACGAAGTACTAGAGCAGATCAACCCCACAACTTATAAATTGGCTCTTCCACATAGACACAATAGAGAACAGATCTATCGCATAAATCTGTTAAAAAAGTGGCAAGAATCTGATATCATAAAAAAGGTCCAACACATCATAACTGACCATAGAGAAGACATACCATATCCATCCTTTTCCCCGTCCCAAAAACAGGAGGAGACCAGACCCCAAATATATACATCCCTGTCCGAGTCACATAAAACCTCCCTCTCTCAGACAATAAATTCCTATACGGATGTTTTTTCCCGACAGCCCGGCCATACCCCATTAGCAGAACACAGCATCCGTACCAAGAGTGAGGCAATAGCAAGACAAAGACCCTATCGAGTCCCCTAGGCCAAGAAAACACTGGTTGAGCAAGAAGTCCAAAATATGTCACAGACAGGGATTATAGAGCCATCTAGCAGTCCCTGGTGTTCTCCCGTGGAATTAGTACCCAAACCGGATGGGACTACTCGGTTTTGTGTAGATTACAGGAGGGTCAATGAACTCACATATTTTGACGCATATCCCATGCCCCGTATAGACGAGCTGTTGGAAAGATTAGGACAATCCCGGTTCATGTCCACTCTGGACCTGACAAAGGGGTATTGGCAGATCCCTTTGAAAGCAGGAGACAAAGAAAAAAACGCATTTGCAGCACCCTCCGGGTTGTATCAGTTTACTGTCTTACCCTTTGGGTTACACAGAGCCCCAGCCACATTTCAGAGATTAATGGATAAGGTATTACGTCCCCACCAATCATACGCGGCAGCATATTTAGATGACATTGTGATATTTAGCGAAACATGGTCCGACCACCTCAAACATTTAACAGCAGTCCTACAGGCATTAAGGGAAGCCCGGTTAACTGCTAACCCTGAGAAATGTAGACTGGGATTTACCACTATTCGGTATTTAGGCTACGTCTTGGGACAAGGACAGGTCCGTCCACAAATAGAGAAGGTGGAAGCCATTCAACAGATCCCGGTACCGACATCAAAAAAAGAAGTATGTGCCTTCCTCGGACTGGTAGGGTATTATAGAAGGTTTATACCCCAATTCTCAACCATAGCCGAACCACTAACCAACTTGTTGAAAAATGATACCCCTAAAACCTTTCCCTCCTTACCCGAGGCAAGTCTACATAGTTTCATCCGTCTCAGGAATGCCCTGTCTACTGACCCGGTGTTGTGCTGTCCCGACTTCCGTAGCCCCTTTTATTTACAGACTGATGCTTCAGACGTGGGACTGGAGGCTGTGTTATCCCAACCTCAACCGGAAGGGTTCTGTCCACCCCATTTTATACATCAGTAGAAAACTACTCCAGAGGGAACAACACTATCCCACCATTGAAAAGGAATGTTTGGCCATTAAGTGGGCCATTGAGTCCTTACGTTATTATCTCAGTGGACGTACCTTCACCCTCTTGACGGATCATGCACCTCTCACCTGGCTCGCCCGCAATAAGGATACCAACTCATGGGTTCTAAGATGGTTTCTCTCTTTACAACCCTTTTCCTTCCAGGGGATCCACTCTCCAGGCCGTCACATGGTGAATGCTGATTTTCTCTCCTGACATCCTGCTCCTAAGCGTCATCAACAGACGCTCTCTAGGGGGAGTGCCTGTGACGGATCGGACCAGGCTGACCCGCACACCATTATGCCTTGTGCTGTCTCTGCCCCTGGCAGCACGGGAGCAACCCGGGGAGAACCCCTTCCCATTGGCTCCCTGTCGAGGCCGCAGGAACATGACGCCGTAAAAGGGGTGGTTCCACCCATTCAAGACGAGAGAGAAGGGATTCGGAGGGGGAGATCGGAGGAGCCGACAGGAGAGAGAAAGGAAGAGCAACGGAGGATGACGAAAGAGGAAGACACGGAAGACGCCTGGAATCCTCTGCAAGAGGGTGGACCGGAGCCAGAATCAAGATCCTTGCGGACCCGACTCAGAGACGAGGACCGCTGGCCCCGGGGAGCCCACGAGTGAGCCCGCCATGCTTCAGGAGAAGCGTGGCCAAACCAGGTACGGGACTCTGGGACAGGGAGAAAGGAGCGGGAGGTGGGAGGCGGGAGGAGAAGGGAAAAACCCACGGGCACAGCACTAAGAGCACAGATAAGGGGGGGGGGTAAGGAAACAGAAGGAAAAGATATGAAAACCCGATGTAGGGAAGTAAAAAGGAGCCTAGCCTAGGAGCAAGAAGAGAGAAGGAAAGAGGAACAGACCAAAGAGGAAGGAAAAGGACATTAGCGAGAACTTGTGCACCAACTATATACTAGACAAATAAAAGGAGAAGAAACATAAAAACAGTACGAGTGAGAGAGGAGAAAAATAAAAGGGAAAAAACCCCGCCAGCATCAGGGAGGAGGGTAAGACAGGGGAAACAGAGTGACAGAAGAAACCCAAAAGACGAAGTCAAGTAGAGTGGAGGAAAAAAAAGATAGAGAAACCGCGTATTGAGACAGTAGAGTGGAGAGAAGAGATAGAGAGAAAGAAAAGGAAGGGTGAAAACCAAATACTTACCGAACCTATTCTTCTTCTGTCCCCACACGCTTCCCGCGAGGCTTCTGGAAGAGAAGGAAAGACAAAGACGAGATTAGCGTCCAGAAGAAAGAAGACACTCAGCAACCTCTACCTACAAAATATCTTACAACAACCTAATTTACACTGTACAAAGACCAATAAAAACAACCTACCTAAAGCAAAGACAGATAGTCTGGTGTATTCGATCGGCCAACCTCGTACAGGGACCTTGTGTGATGATGGTTTAGGGGGGTGTATGGGTATGTGCAGCGGCCATGCTTTGGTGATGGGTGTCCATGCTTTGTTGTTGCGTGCAGGGCTTGGTGTTGGGATGTGTGGTTTGTGATATTGGGACATTTGTGAGGAGTTGGAGTGATGGGGGTTAGTGTGAGGGTGGGGGTATGTGATGGCATGCAGGTAGGGTAGGGGATGCAATAGTAAAGCTTTGACTTACCAGAGTCCATTCCTCCATCTACTCCTGCGAGGCCCTCAGGATGCAGAATCGCCAATACCTGCTCCTCCCATGTTGTTAGTTGTGGGGGAGGAGGTGGGGGTCCGCCGCCAGTCCGCTGAACCACAAGGTGGTATCTTGAGACCACGGAACGCACCGTTCCCCGTAGGTCGTTCCACCTCTTCCTGATGTCATCCCGATTTCTTGGGTGCTGTCCCACTGTGTTGACCCTGTCCACTATTCTTCGCCATAGCTCCATCTTCCTAGCTATGGAGGTGTGCTGCACCTGTGCTCTGAATAGCTGTGGCTCTACCTGGACGATTTCCTCCACCATGACCCTGAGCTCCTCCTCAGAGAACCTGGGGTGTCTTTGCCGTGCAATGGGGTGGTGTGGGTGATGTGTGGGGTGGTGTGTGTGGTGATAAGTGTGCTGATATGAAGTGGTGTGTTGTGTGAGGTGCGTGGAAGTTATGTGGGTGATGGTATTGTGTGCCTGTGGATGCTTGTTAGTAGTTTGTAGTGTCTCTCTCTGGCCTTCTCTCGGTAATTCTGGTCGTAGGGGTTTGTGGGTGGTGTGGGTGTGTGTTTTATATTGTAATGGGTGTGTGGAAGTGGTGCGTGTATGTCTATCAGGTGTGTGTATTTCAAATTGTCCAATGTGGCTGTGTTTTGTATATGTGTGTGTATTTTGAGCGCAGCGGTGTGTACCGCCAAAGGAATACCGCGGTTGAAAGACGGCCGCGTGGATTCGTGTGTCTTGATAGTATAGGCGTATTTCTGTTGGCGTGACAGTGGAAGATTTGTTTTTGCCAGTTTATCACTGACCTTTGGTGTGGCGGACTTGTGTGGGTGTCTGAATTTTGGCGGATTCCGTGCTGTGGGTCATAATAGCTGTGGCGGATTTCTGCAGCCACTGCGGTGTGTTGGCGGTCTTCTGCACGGCGGTAAGCAGCTTTTACCGCCAATGTTGTAATGACCACCAAGGTGTGCAGCAACCTAAAACTCTGTAAATTACCCTGTGAACAGCCCAAAGTGAGCAATGCACCTGAGAAAGTGCTGGATATGGAGACTGAAGCAACAGGGAGACCTGACATTAGGCAGTTGTCCAACGTATATACCATGAAGGCTGAACTTTGAGCTGGCTTCCGTGCAATAGATGCACAGTTTGACACCCTCACTGGTCATTGATCGCATGGGGGAGCGATTGGACTGACATAACACGTGAGTAGAGGAGCTCATTTCATGATTGGAGGACAGAGTTGTCACAACAACAAAACATCTACAGAAATTGGAATCCCGTCTCAAAACAATAGCCATCAAAAATGAGGACCTAGAAGCCTGCAGCCTCATTCTAGGTATTGTAGAGTTCATAGACACTGGATGTCTGGACCTGTTTGTGGAATGTCTCCTCTCCGAACTTCTAGGTCACCAAAACTTTACATCCACTTTGATCATAGAGCGGGTACATAGATCCCTCAGCCCACTTCCTTCTCCAGGCACAACGCCACAGCCGATCATCACCCACCTCCTTAATTTCAGAGACTGAGACACACACTGTGAGTGGCACAGGAGCTGGGTCCTGTCCACTACCAAGGAACACCGATCTCCCTTTTACTAGATTTTACAATGGCAATCTAGGAGGCCCGCCCCAGTTTCAACGACGCAAAGACATTGTTACGTAAACTGGGACTGTCCTATTGCATGAGCTACCTGGCTAGCCTTTGGGTGGAAGTGAATGGCAAACCCTGCTTCTTTGACAACTCGGTGGAAGCCCTTGCATTCTGCAAGCAATGTAACAAGGAACGATAGTCCTCCAGGCATTTCACACTGGATCGCTTCTCATCTGATTCCCAGAGCACTACCAGCATAGATCTGTTCTCTCTGGATTGATGTGACTGATTGGCCCAAGACTCCTGTTTGCGGCCCTCCTGAACCGTCCTGTGTTTTTTTGCAAAGCGCCATCTAGCTGTTTGAGGATGCCACACTCCAGACAACATGCCATTTGTTACAAAATAGGACCTATCTTCACTTACATTTTTATTGGACAAAACACTCAAATATGGCCCCTCCGCCATTTCATTGCAACCCCCTGATGTGTACTCTGCACTGGAATTCTAGAGGGTTTTTTTCAGGTAAAGGCTCCATTTGGGTTTCACCAGGCATGTTCTTGCCTTGTGTGGTTATTTGTTTTTGTTTTTTGCATTCCTCAGTAACCGTAGGCAGTTTTCACACGCAATGTCATCGCAATCTGAACACGTTAATAGATGACAGAGATATTTGACAAAGGAAAGTCAATAGTGGATACTAAGTTTTTGTTAGGGAATACTTGGGGCCTTAATAACCCCCGTAAAGAAAAACAAGTACTACAATACTTGTCCAGACATGGTACGCAGATAGCTTCTTACAGGAGACACACTTACCACCCAGTCCCACACATACCTTTGCTGCCACACCAATAATTTGCAGGTTATCGCACCTACTCATGAGGTGTCTGTACACTGATTCATAAAAACCTCCCCTTTCACCCATATGCCAGCTTGATTGATCACAGGTGTAGATACGTACTGGTAGCTGGAACCCTAGCTGGACAGCGTATATTTCTCGCCAGCATGCATGCCCTGAATATTGACACTCCAGAATTCTTCCAGTCACTGCAGTCCCAGATGGAACGCATAGACACCGACCATACCATACTAGAGGTGGACTTCAATATGCTCCTTGATCCCTTGCTGGAGACCACAGCCACTAACCCTGGAGGTAAATCCTGCTCACTGTGCACATTTTACAACATCTGCAACACTTACATGCTCCGGGACCTTTGATGCAAGTGACATGCTTCTGCTACGGCACACACATTCTACTCTGCACAACACAACACATGCACAAGTATTAACTAATTGCTCATATCTGCCACACTTACCCGGTTGCTAGTCTCAGTCTCACACCTGGTATGAACTCTCTATGACCACTTACTGGTCCAGATGGTACTGCGCATTTCCCTTAGAGGACAGCCAGTGGTGCTTTCTTAGTATGGCGTTGTACGATGAGCTATTCCGCTCTGAACTCCACTAAGCAATCATAGAATACTTAGAGCTCAATAACGGCTCTATTACATCGCAGGCTACCCTATTGGAGGAATTCAAGGCCTATATCAGATGCATATGTATAGCTCAACACTCTGGGATTCTACGTGACATTCATGGAAGCCTGGCCCACATTGAGAGTGCATGATACAGACCCAGATCATGCAGATGCCCAACAACACCACAGACCTAAATTACATAAACGCACTGTCCTACTAGTTGAATTTCGTGATCTGGCAGAACACGAGATGAGTTATCTAGGGAAATTCACAAAAGCATGCTGTTTCAAAGAGGATGAAAGACCAGGCCGCACATTGGCTAAACTGCTACAGCCACCTGGAAGTGCCTCATATATACCGGAATTGCAACGAGATTATGGAACGTGGATTAATGGATTAATGATAATGTATACATCCATGCTGAGTTACTCAGCTTTTATACACACCTCTGCTCTTCCCGACAGGTTGAAGGGTCCACCGAGATGGTGACGTACCTCACCAAGGTGGCAATGGTCTGGCTTACTGATGCACAATGCCAGTTTCTCAGTGAACCCATCTCAAGTGAAGAGGTAGTACAAGCAATAGACTCGCTGGAGGGGATGATTTTTTTTTTTTTTTAAGACTTTCAAATTTATCTCATCTCCACACCTACTCACTATGTATGCAGAAGCACTCAAAACTGGGGTGTTTTCCACATCGCTACTGGAGGAAGTGATCACATTACTGTTGAAACCCAGCAAAGACCCAGATCACTGTGGCTCCCACCGGTCATTGTCACTGTTTAAGCTCGATAATAGGATACTAGCCAAGATACGTGCCACACACCTCTTCCTCCTGATGAATGAGATCAACTCCCACATCCAGTCGGTTTTGTCCCACACCAGTCCACATCCTCAAATTTTCTCATGGTTTTCTCTGTACCCAACATAATCACCCCGACTGTCCCAGTTGCAGTGGCCCTGTTGAACAAGGAGAAGGCCTTTGACTTTTTAGAATGACCCTGTCTGCAAGCCACACTCCTTAAATTAGGCATGCTGTGTGGGTTCATCTCCCTGACCATGCTCAAATTCATGGCCAACTGCCCAGATTCGGGTTAATGGCTCCCTGTCGGTCCCTATGCCATTTCCAGAGGAACCCAGCAGGGATGTCCTCTTTTGCTGCTGCTACTGATTACAGCTATGGATTCCCTGGTGTGACATCTCTAAGAAAAACATTTGCCTTACGGCTGGCAGTTCAAACCGGGCCCACTGCTACTTTCACTATATGCAGACAACATTTTGTTATTCGTTTGGCATCCTGCAAACAACCTGGCACCGATCCTTTGCAAGATTGTCACATTCAGAGAATTCTCCTGCCTTCACATTAATAGGACCAAGTCTGAGCTGTTTCCTCTCACGGGCGCAACTGAGCCAGTGGGTTGTGAATTCCCCCTGAAATGGTGCGACAGTATCCAATTACACTGTGACAAATTATTGGTAATAGGACTGAATTATGGCCCGGGCGTGGATAAATTGATCACACAGGTGGAAAGATGGATCTATCCTCCCCCTCTCAATGGTGGACCACATCGCAATTATAAAAATGGTGGTTCTTCTTCTTTTTTTATATATTTTTATGAACATACCCATTCCATTCACTAACTCCTTCTTCGCCTCCCTGTAGAGTCTATTATTACAACTTATCTGGGCAGGTAGATGGCCCAAATCGGATGGGACTCTAATACTCCCATACGAGCGCAGTGGGTTTGGTGTTTCTCACTTCCACTTGTAATATTTAACTGCACATTGTCAATTTGCTTACCACTGGTACTACACAGACGTGTGCCTTCCTTATTTAAACCTGAGATGGATCAGGTCTCCCTGACACCATTACCTTCGATACTCCCTGCAAAGCTCCTATTAGAACCGATGGATATCCAAACCCTATCTACTAGCTCGGCTTGGCAGAAACTTAATTGACTTCTGGGTGGCAGGCTCCTTTATTCTCCTGTTATATCTTTAGCAGACAATCACTAGATCTTCATAACTCAAGAGAGTTGGTCCAGGGCACATGGACGCTACATGCTTTACACACTTTTGGAGACCTGTTCCCAGACGGACATGTCTTCCATGAATGCAAGATTCACTAATGCAACTCAGATGAACCACTTCATGCTGTGGTGACTCTGTAGTGCCGTGCATGCCCAAAACTCATCGTATCCCTTGGCTCTAAAGGAATTCATCCCACTGACACTAGTGATTACAGATAGCGATAGGGGCAGGCTAACTTCCAAACCATACTGCACCCGCATAGCCCTACTGCCGACAAGCAAAGCTTAGAGACACCTGGGAAACAGATTTAGGTCCATCCCTATCTGACAGGATTTGCTGTACCAGCTGCACCCAAACACGCCTCATTTCCCCCAACTACCCCCACAAGCTCAGATGTTATGAGTTTTTACGCAGAGCTTATGTCACACCCAACACACTGTTGCGGCTCAAACCCACTAGATCATCTAACTGCCCTAAGTGTCTCATAGCTGTGGTTGACTTTGCACATGTGACGTGGACATGTAGTTATGTTGAACCCTTTGCAAGCATTGTATTCCACTGCTTAACTTTGATGATGAACACTATGCTCAAGACTGATCCCTCATTGCCATTACTGGGTACGTTCAAGATCGACCTAAAACCGTGTGATGATTCACTGCCATTGCATTACTCCTGGGCAAACATGAGATAGCCCTTCACTGGGGGGGGGGGAGCTCCCCCAGAATTAAGGCTTGGTTAAAGAGTCTCATGTACTGCAACACTAACAGCGAGTTGTATGCATTGCTCCAATCTTCAGAACAGAAGATATTTGCCAACCACTGGGAGATTACCTAGAGACTATGGAGACCTTGGAGCAAGACTCCTGAATTTGAGTGTTTGTTCAAACACATTCCTAGAGGTTCTTATTGACCCTAGCCCATAGGTGCTAATGGTGCTTTGTATTATTGACCTAACTGTTTTCCCTATTGAATGCACTTCCCTTTCATATATCAGAATGCACTGTCACTACAACACCACTCGCTGTTTATAAAGTCTTCTGCAATGTATAATCCTGTAATGTGGTTTGTATTACTGCCTGCGTTCAGGGCTATTGTTATTCTGTTTATGTTCTGACATAATAATAAATAATAAATAATGTTTTTAAAGTAAAACAAAGAAGATGCTGAGACATTTCCAAGCTGGGGCTTGAGATCTCATTTTCCATAGGATTCTGTAAATTGTCACACAGATGCCTTAAAAGGTGGCCAGGCTCTGATATTAATAGATTTTACCCCTTGAGTGGTTTGAGGTACTTTGGGCCATATTTATACTTTTTGACGCAAAACTGCGCTAACGCAGTTTTGCGCCAAAAAAATTAGCGCCGGCTAACGCCATTCTGAAGCGCCATGCGGGCGCCGTATTTATTCAATGACGTTAGCCGGTGTTAGCCGCCGGCGCTGTCTGGTGTGCGTTGAAAAAAACGACGTACACCAGGCAACGCCGGCGTAGGGGGAAAATGGCGTATGGGCGTCCACAAATGGTGCAAGTCAGGCTGAGGCAAAAAAATCGCCACAACCCGATTTGCGCCATTTTTTTAAGACGCCCATCCCCCATTGAAATGACTCCTGTCTTAGCAAAGACAGGAGTCATGCCCCCTTGCCCAATGGCCATGCCCAGGGGACTTCTGTCCCCTGGGCATGGTCATTGGGCATAGTGGCATGTAGGGGGGCACAAATCAGGCCCCCCTATGCCACAAAACAAAATATAAAAAAATACCTACCTGGACTTACCTTAATGTCCCTGGGGTGGGTCCCTCCATCCTTGGGTGTCCTCCTGGGGTGGGCAAGGGTGGCAGGGGGTGTCCCTGGGGGCAGGGGAGGGCACCTCTGGGCTCATTCTGAGCCCGCAGGTCCCTTAACGCCTGCCCTGACCCAGGCGCTAAAATCCAGCGCAAATGCGGGTTTTTTAGACTCGCCCACTCCCGGGCGTCATTTTTGCCCAGGAGTATAAATACGACGCATATGCATCGCAGTCATTTTTTAAGACGGGAACGCCTACCTTGCATATCATTAACGCAAGGAAGGTGTTCACGCAAAAAAATGACGCTAACTCCATGAACTTTGGCGCTAGACGCGTCTAACGCCAAAGTATAAATATGGAGTTAGTTTTGCGTCGAATTTGCGTCGAAAAAAACGACGCAAATTCGGCGCAAACGGAGTATAAATATGCCCCTTTGAGTTTTCACTCATCATACTCCAGGTGACTTTGGAGGAGAAGATAAAACATAGAATAGAGACAACTGGCATCTTTTGACTTCTGGATGGTCTCAGATAATGAAGATATCAGAATCCACATCTGATTTTCAGGTACAGGGTTCTCCTCCTTATCCACCTTCCTCTCACACTCATTATCATTGGAGCAATGGTGCTTTTTAGCAAAATACTTCCTGTGATCTACAGTGAACACAAAGAAAGGTTAGCTCATGACTGCCTTTATATATCGTTCAAAAGAACCACAGTCATCCAAAGGAATGCCTGGACCAAATGAGTCCCATATATTTTATCTGTAATCAGTAACACCACTTATATGACATATAGGAAGTATTAATTAAGTATTATACGTAAAAGAGACACAGGAAAATGATCATTTATACTTTTTAATCTTCCTTGTATGTATTTTATCATTACTTAAAAACCAAAATACAGAAGGAAAAACTTGGCTTAGATCTTCCAAACTACCCAGTGTGTTCTGCCAACTATTGTAGCACTGACAGTGAGGCTTCTACTGTGCAAGAAATGAAGAGGTTCATCTTTCTGCAACCTCTTCCCTCTTTATTTCCACTTTATCTTTTTTTTTTTTTAAAGAAGACATTAAATCGTCTTGCATGACTCTTTGTACCCAAATTAAGGTAAGACGCATGGTAGTCAAACTCACCAGACCTTTGATTTTCTTTTTTGTTTTTAACATGGATCCTTCATGCCTGTCTCTGCCCTTTTCCTCCAGTGTGAGAAAATAACATACTAGAACAGACCTGCCTTTATGCACCAGGCTGAAGAGCCACAACCACATTGCAGGTAAAAAGCTTTGATAAGCGGGTAGTAATTATTTTCTGAAGTTTGAAAAAATAAACCTGACAGCAGTTTGAAAAGATGTGTTTGTGGCAACAGATGGCCCTGTGATCGCACAAGTAAAGAAATAAGAAAGAAAGGCATTATAAATAATAGGCCTAATAAACGGGGTTATAAAAGTTAAAAAAAACTTTTCCAAAAAAGATTAAACATGAGCAGACCACGGTCCAAAGTAGAATGAAGCTCCCTAGCTTTTAATGTAAACAAGTAACAACCTCTAAGAAAAAGACACAACTTAAGGGGGCATAGGGCCAGATGTATCAAAGGGTTTTACCCATTCTGTGTCTATGGGAAAATGTGTTCGTACATATGGCCCATAATCCCTTAAAAACAGAATGACTCTAGGTGTGCTCATTGCATGAAACCCCAGATGGCATACCCAGCTTACCATCCTACTTACCAAGGCTAAACATTGCAATTGCCTGAAACCTATTCTACACCGACAAATCCCAGATTATCATCTCTCTCTCGCCATGACTCCCAACACCTGGAACAAGTTCACTGCCTACATAACTGAAGTAAGCAACTGAATGAAAACCAACTGTGTTAAGCTTATCACTGACAAGTCAGACATGTGATCTTCAGGAAGAACTATCTCCATGAGATTCCACTGGTTGCTGGCTGAACTTGGGCCTACACCACCCTTGCCATCTGTGTCAAGAACCTCTAGATCATCACTGACGGCCAACAGAACACTACCAGCCAAGTCAATGCTATTCTTCCTCCTGTTTTCACACCCTGAAGAAGCTGAGGAAAATTTTTCAAATACCTCCCAACCACCACCTGTAAAACCATCACACAAGTCCTCATTACTAGCAGCTGGGATACAGGAATACCCTCTACACCAGTTTCAGTAACCAACTCATCAAACGACTTCAAACAATTGACCAATCAGCAGCCAGAATCACACTCAATTTAATATGTCACACACACATCACACCACAACTTAAAGAGCTCCAAAGTCTCCCAATCATCAAACAAGCCAGTTTTGAAACTCCTCACACACACCTTCATAGCATTACTAAACACGGGATCAGCTTAACTCAATAGCTGAATCTCATTTCACAAATTATACAAACACCTCCGCTAGGCTGAACTCCCACTTGCACACATCCCACGCATACACAGAACCAGTCTGGCAGGTTGTACTTCTCCTGCATTGCTCCTACAGCTCAGAGTTATCTGCCGCTAAACATCAGAGCTGCTGCTTCTGTTCTGGAGTTCAGCAGGAAGATGAAGACCTGGCTCTTCGAATAGACTCACCAGCCAGCCAAACCCAGGCCAGGCTAGAATTGCACCGATTTCAGCACCAGGATTCCTACCTGCATTATAGTGTGATTTGCTAGTAAACATAACGTAAAATAACATAACATAATAAAGCTTAACATAACATAACCCAGGGATTAATTCTTGTAAAGTCTATCTGGGGAGTCAAACAAATGCAACAGGAAGTGCATTGAGCCTCTTCCCCATTCTTTGACTCAAGGAAGGGTGGGGTGGTGGGACTAGACTTTTTTAACTGCCAAAGGCTGTTTCACGAGATAAATGGATGTGATGTGGGATACCTCATGCAGTAGGAAGTGGGAGAAATTGATTCAAGATGTGATTTGCGACAAATTTGTATTGGTGCTGAAGCTCTGTGGTTAATTTAGAGGCAGGTTGTGAGCGTTGCAAAAGCTAGTCCTCATACTAAATATGCAGTTTAGTGTGGAGCGCTTTCAATTGAATGAACTAGTGTAACTAACACTTGATCCACTTTTAATCATCTGTTAGGAGAAGCGTGCAGAAGAAATGTACTTGGAAAGCTGGGGGTGGCACCGTGACTTCTATTTTTCAACGTAACCCTGGCCCCTCCATGATATTGCCCTCTGTGTTGCCTCTTTGTTATTCTCCCACGCTGCATTCAGCTGCCATGTCTTTTACAAACACCCAATATTGTGCTGAGCACCTACAAGTTGTCCTTTGATACAGCCAGCCCCTCTCGTCCTTTGAAGTCAGGAAGCGCTAATATGCTATAGCAGTCCGGCCTTTCAGTTTTAACTAAGCTGTAAATCCCCCACTGCCGATTCTGGAGCCTGAATGTATGGTTCCCATAGTCCAGTCAAAAGACTGACTAAACAACGGCATGTGTGTCATTAAGATGTAGGCTGGACAGACACAAGCATGTGAAATCCATTTCCAAAACACCCCTCAAAACACCCTATGTCACTGTCAAATCCAGAGTGTGTAGCGACAGTATAAACACAGAACAGATTTTCTAAAGGAGTCCCTCCCAGCGATGAATCGCATTTGTGAAGGTATACAAACGACCTATTAACAAATAAATAAAATATGACTAAATAAATCGGTCGTCAATATGTTTTGAATACACACGCAGCCGCTTTTACTACAGGAAAACTCTTTCCATCTCTGTCTCCAAATCACCCACAAACCATACGAAAGTATGTTATGGTCTAAAACGCTCAGCTCCTCTAAAATTAATCACTTTTTTGTGTGAAAACAATAACAAACCAGTAGAGAATATATGTCATAATGTCATGTAATTCGAATGAACTCGCCACTAAAATTCAACAAATTCCTTTAAAAATAGTATAATATGCAAGTTAGTTTCACAGTACATTCTTTCAAGTACATTCTGTGTTACTGTGGAAGATGTTGGGCTGTTGTTTGTGTAAAGAGTGGGGAATGGGCAGGAGGACTTGGGGAAATAATTCAAATTGTCTGTTGCAATGCGGCTTCAGGAAAAAACATACAACCAAAAAAAAGCTTAAGAAACAGATAATAGATCCAAATAAATTCTACCATGGCAGTGCTTCTAATTTTTTTTTTATTGTGACGAAAGCATCGTGTTTTAGCGTACTGTCAATTACAGACAGCATATTTCAATTAAAATGGCCACTGAATTTGCACAGACACACAGTATTACCGATACAACTATTGCGCATAAATATTTATGTGTAGAATTAGAATTTCAGTGAATATTTATCATTTGTGCATCACCAAGTCAAGTGTTTTGAATTGTTTTCATCCATTCTAAGACTTTGGCCCACCTTTATGAAAAAGTGGCACATCATAGCTGATGCTCCACTTTTTCTGTACTCCCCACCAGCACCTATCAACACCATGGATGGGCGTATTTATAATACGGCACACAATGGTGGTCTTTAATACAATAGCATCAACATTTTTGATGCTATTGTGGCTCTTTGCTACACTAACGTAAAAAATGTTGATGCTAGCGTAGCAAAGTGCAATGAGGCCCATAGGTTTCTATGGGTGTGTCATTTTAATGCCTGCTCTAGGCAGGTGTTAAAAATGACGCCAAAAATGGTGCAGTGAAATCTGTTAAATTTCACTGCACCAGTTTTGCAGACCTCCTAGCGCTGGAACGCCCCCCTTGCATACCTTATGCCTGGCACAGGTATAATGAGGCACAAGAGGTTATCAAAGTGGGGAAATGCATGCATTGCACCACTTTGTAAATATGGCGCGAGGAGAAGGCCACCTTATCGCTACCTTAGCGGAAAAAAAAAGTATGCTAAGGCGTTGCTATGGTGGCACAAGGGGCTCTTAAATATGCCCCTTTGTTTCCACTACACTTCAGAATTACAAACAAATGTCCTTCATTTTTCCTTTCCTAAGTGCTATATGTGTTCAGCTCGTTTACAGGTACTTACAATTTGTTATGTGTTACAAAAATTTCATCCAATACACGACCAGACTGGGGACACAAAGCAGTCCAGACAACTTTTTCTGAGCAGCCCCCCGCCCCAGAGGTGAAGGGTTTGTGGGGGGTACCTTTGCATGCACAATGAGGTCTTAAAACTGTGTGTGCAAAGGTATCACGCACAGTTTTAAGACCTCATAGGAGGTGTGCAAGTGTGAGCTTGCTGCTGTTTTGGAGGCTGAGTTCACAGCACTGCTGCAAAATTGACCCACAGTCACAAAATTGGCCCCCACCACTCCAAGACCGGCCCCTTACCCCTTTCTGCCCACTGGGAAAATGCCCGATGCCTGCTACGGCCGGTCCGGCCCTGATCCTATAGCCTTTCCTTTCACACTTCTGATACACAACCAAGATTGTCACAAAATTCACTTGACTTTTCTGTCTCAGACTGCAGAAGTCAGAGATGGCAAAACCGATCCCCATGTTAAAAAAACATAAACAGCAATTTGACATAGCCTGACATTTGAGCTCTGTCTTTGAAGTGCAGCAAAAGTGACAAGACTTATTCAGAACTTAAATGCATCTTTATTTATTGCTTGGACTCTCATGTACCACAAAAGGGCTCCTGACCTACAGTTTGAGCTGCACTATGGAATTTGTCTTTGCAGCACAAATAGAGTTACTTTCAGGAGAGGTCTGGAACCAAATACAACCCAGGGAAACATCTTCATGCAAGCCTTAATCCTTTCTCCCCTTCTTTCCCTTTTTCTTTCAGTTCATCTATTCTCTCTCTCTTTTTTTCTTCTCTCTCAGTCTAAATACTCACTCTTTTTCGTTCCATTCTCTTTCCCTCCCCAGCGTCTCTCTCATTCTGATCTCTTTTCATTGTCTGTCTCTTTCCTTTCACTCAGTTTACTTCTTGCTTCTTTGTCTCTCTCTCCCCATCCATCAATCTTACTCTCTCCTTAGGCTCTATCTGTGCCTGCTGCTGCAGAGAGTGACAGAAACACAAGCAAAGGCAGTGCACCTTCAAAAACCAGCTTCCAATGGCTCCTGCCCATGGGGATAATCCAAAAGAGACAAACGGCCAGTCTGGCCATGATCAGAGAGAACAAATCCCATTGTGGCAACTGACAATCATTTTAACAAAACAAAGATCACATTTCTGGCAAGAGGATGGAACATGTGACCTGTGAGAACTAATAATAAGGGTAAAGTTAAGTTGACACACTGTGGGATAGAGGTGGGTAAAAAAAGAAAAATCATATGGAGATCTAACTCAGGGACAGACCAGTTTGGTCAGAATTAATTGGTATACTTGCTGTTTGTCCCAGAAGTGTCTCTCAAAGAAAGCGATACAATAAAAGGTGATGAGAGAAATGTTTACAAAAGTCTCTGCCAATGGTAATCTCTCAGCTCACATTCCAATTCAAATTTATTTTGCCCATTGTGAACTCTAGGTGGAGGAGCGGCCAAATGAAAATAATACGTAATTGGGTTATTCGTTGTGTGGCCTGCACAAGTTATAGGTCAACAATTTCCTTTCCTGGGAATCAAGCACCCCACTGTAGAGCTTGACTATCTCAGGATAGCAAAGCAGAGCAGTCCAAGACTCAGGGGAGGTGGTGTGGGCTAGTGATGACCACATGCTAGCAGGCAATAAGAGCACTCAATAAATGACTGTCCAGTCAGTATTTTTTCTTTAGAAAAAGGAGAAGTACTTTTATTACATTCACAGTACTAAATACTACACAGTAACTTACAAACATATACATTGGTGGATGGAAAATACGAGAGATGACATTAGATAATCACCTTTGGTCCCCCAAAGGGATCACAGAAATATATATAATAATTCTATTGGCTTGGCCAAAAGTTCAAGATCTACAAACATTCTTACTTCAATACATCTATTGAAATGAACAAAACTGGTGTCTTTGCATTTTTATAAGCTTTCCAACCATGAAAATGCAATCATAAAAGCAGTCGCTAGAGGACATTACATTTGATGACATTACTTGCAGTTATAAACCTAGCCCCTAGAGGGCACTTCAGTACACCTTTATACACCTTCTGGCCACATAACGTGCAACCATAAAATAAACTTCTAGAAGTCATAGCACTCCCAGCCGTAGAACAAAAGCTCCAGCTTGGGGAGAACTGTGAGTATTGAGAAACATCTTGGAGGGGTCCTGGTTTCTGTGACCTGCAAACCCAGAGGCATTACATTTCAAAAACTCATAAGGAAGCTCCTGTGCTCTTGCAGAGTCCCAACCCCCCACACTTCTATTCTGTCATTGGTGGTATCCATGCCATCCTGGAGCCAAAACAAGCAGGAAAAATCAGCTAAATGAGAAAGCCCTGTGGGGCATTATGGGGCGCTCTTCCAGGAGCAGTGAATATCTAATGAGGGGCTCTCCTGCTGTGCTGGGGAGAGCCCCTGCTTTGTTTTTGCAAATCAGCTTTGCACTGTAAGGGGCGCAATGGTGCTCCACCTGTCTTCTGCTGCTCGGGTGTCAGGGATGGGGTCCCAGCCCCTCCTTAACCAATGCAGGTCAAGGATGGGGTCCCTGGGTGAGGAAAGTGTCTGGGTAGTGGGCCCCAGGCATGACCCCTCCCCTGAACAATTGTAAGTGTCGGCCTCTGGGGATGATGGGGCATTCAGGGGTAAGATTGAGCCTTGGGAGGGTCCGCCATGCATGCCCCTTCCCTGGGGGTAAATAATTAAAATGATCCTTGCACCAACCCCTGGGACCTTGGAGGCAAATTAAGGAATGGCGATGGAGTCCTGCATGCTTGGTCAGGAAAAAAGGTCACAGGTCACCAATCTTTAAAATGCTATAGCTCAAACCCCGTTGGGCTGATTTTTACAATCTTGGTTTCGTCTTACTCATAGTGGTGAGCACCAGAAGCAGTTGCAGCACACCTCCAAAGTGGTATAGTTCACAAAGATCTGGTTCTCCTGGCTCCCTGTGCCAAACTTCCTCCTGGTCTTTGTCTCTCGGTGCAAAATTTGAGAGCTTTCCTGGAACTGGTCCTCAGGGTTTCACCCTGTAAGGACCTTAAACTTAGAGAGGCCTTCTACAGATTCTTCCGGTTCTTACTTTAGCTTGATTACCAATAGAGAACCACCCTTTAGTCTTCTCATCTTGCACAGATTTCACTCCACCAACCAAACTCCTACAGTCATACCTTAAGCATTTTAGTTCCTGCCTCCCTTCCATATATTTAGAAAAATGTGGTTTGATCAGCTGGTGTGTTTATCGTCATGTGTCGAGACTGTACTTTTTCCATTACTGCCCTTTAAAAATTCAGGGCCTTATTCTGAGTTTGGCAGGTGGCAGAGGCCGCCCGCCAAAGTCTTTGGGTCAGAAGACTGCCACTCTGGTCTATCGCCCATTGGCCCTATTCTGAGTTTCCCGCCAGGGCAGCGGGTGGAAACAGTATTTCCGCCCGCTGGCTCAGCTGAAACTACCCACAACATTGACTCCGGCTCATAATTAAGCCGGTGGCAATGTTGCGGTGCATGGGTGCGACAGCACCCATTGCACTTTTTACTGACTGTAATTCAGGCAGTGAAAAGCACAACAGGGCTGTCTAAGGATACCCCTACACTGCCCATGCCAAGATCATGGGCAGTGCAGGAGCCCACATGGGGCCCCCAGGACCCCATCTCTGCCAGCCTTTGCATGGTGGTGGAACCGCCATGCAAAAGCTGGTGGACACGGGATTCGTAATCTTTGGCGGATTAATATCACCAACACCACAAGAAAAGGTGGCGGTGCCGGTGGTCAGACTGTGGCGCTTTCACCACGGTCGAAATGTGGCTGTCGGGCCACCGCTTTGGTGTGGTCGACCGCCAACGCGAATATGGCTGTCCTAGGACCACCAGACTCGTAATCAGGGCCTCAGCCTGCTTTCAAGGGCCATTTCTATGAGTCCCTCAATCAATCTCTTTGCCCACTTGACCATATAACTCGCTTGAGAATTTATAGTGAAGTATGATAATGTTTACACAGATGGCTGACACAATATTGTGGTAAAAAATATTGGTGACAAAAATACTGTGTCAAAAATATAATTTACCACAATATCGTGTTTCTATACTTAAAATAGTCAGTAGAAAAATATCAGAAAAAAATATCATTGACACTAATGACGTCCAGAACCATACAAAACTATTGTTTTTTAATATACATACAGTTTAAAGTAATACATCTTTTTTATTTTAATATATATCATTGCTAAATTGTAAACATAAATACATTCCACTAGTACTTAATACTGTAAATAAATGTATACCTATATAAACACACACACACACATATAGGTGTACGTTCCAATATATATGTGTGTGTGTATATATATTTTAAACATTTATTGAAAATATATATTTGAAATGATGTTAAATTTATTTGTTTACATATGTGTGTACATGATGTTAAATTTATTTGTTTACATATGTGTGTGTGTATCTAACTATATACTTATATATTCATACATAGACACAAATAAAAATAAAATAAAAATATAAACAATTCAATTACAAAAAATATTAAGTAAATTAGACAATAAATGAAATGTAAAAAAATTAAAAACTCAAAAAGCACATTTACACAAAATAGCATAAACATTGAAAAAAATAAAAAATAAATACGAATACAATAAAAAAGATATAAAATAAACTAATAATACTATAAATTATATTTAGCTAATTTTAAGAAAAGTATTGATGTCTCGGAATATTATATATACTCTTCCCACTTGAGTTTATGCAACAATAGAAAAAGTGCATGACGTCTGAGGGGTTAGATTTACTATTCCTACTCTAGTCAGTGTAATAGTGTAATAATAGGGAAAATGTTTGACTTTGGAGGGGTTAAATTTACTTTTCTCACACCAAACAGCACAGAGGTAGGGGAAGTGTTGGATTTTGGGGGGGTTAGAGTTATTAATCACACTCCGAACAATGCAACCCTAAGGAAGATGCTGGCCTTTACTCTTTCTACCCCCAGTCAGCTTAATAGCAGTCTGTGAAACAGTAGGGAAAGTGTTGTACTTCGGAGGGGTTACATTGACTATTCCTTCTCAAGTCAGTGCAAATGTAGGGAAAGCGTTGTACTTCTGAGGGGGTGAAATTTACTATTTCCATTCCAGTCAGCTCAACAGTAGTGAAGGGATTAGATTTACTATTCTCATTCCTACCAGTGCAACAATAGAGAAAGTACTGGAATTCAGAGGAGCTAGATTTACTATTCCTATTCAGTCAGGGCAACACTAGAGAAAGCGTGGGACTTTTGAGGGGTTAGATTTACTATTCCTTCTCCAATCTGTGCAACAGTAGGGAAAGCATTGGATGTCAGAAGGGTTACATTTACTAGTCTTACTCCACTCAGCACAACAGTAGGAAAACTGTTGGACTTCAGAGGGGTTACATTTGCTATTCCTACTCCAGTCATTGCAACTGCAGGGAAAAGTTTGGACTTCAGAGGAGTTTATGTACTATTCCCACTCCATATAGCAAAACAATAGGGAAAGTGTTGAAGTTCAGCGGGGCTAAAGTTACTATTCCCACTCTAAAAAGGGCAACAGTAAGGAAAATGTTGGACTTTGGAGATGTAAGATGTACCATTCCTACTCTAGTCTAAGCAACATTTGGGAAAGTGACTTCAGAGGGGTTTAGTCGGAGGGGATTAGGTTTACTATTCATACTCCAAGCAACAGGAGGAAAAATAGTTAACTTCAGACACATTATGTACACAAATCACCCTATTAATGTAGAACAAATATATATGCATATATATGTGTAAATTAAAAAATAATAATAATAATAATTACAATGGGAAAGGAAAAAAATATTTAAGTACAATAAATCCAACTTCCAGAAATACCAAAAAGAAGATAAAGCATTAGTGATATACTTATTAATTTTAAATAATACATAAGAAACAAATGAAATCTCAAATATTATAGCACAAACTGTCAAAAACACCTACCATAAAATAAATTAAAAATGTTATTATAATTTTTTTTTGTTTTTCAAATATATACAAAATTACCAATTAATAAATTACATATAAATATAAATTATTATAAAACATATATACATTTTCTTCTGAACCAACTCATCAAAAAATAGTAAAACATACATTTTAAAAATATAGTTGTGAAACACATATGAATAGCAAAATGCATACAAAAATAAATTAAACAGTAGAAAAATGACACAATTATGTAAGTGAGTTAATTAATTTACCTAGCAGAAAAATAACACATAATGTACAAAAAACAATAATTTAAATCACATTTAATTTCATGCACTTTCCACTCTATACCCCACTACAAACCAAGCAGTCCACACCCAAAACATAACTAAAATAAATCATTATTAAACTATTTTAATAATTAATTATTGTTAGAAATGGGGTCTTTAGTTGGCAGTCAGGTTACCCCCGTCCAAGCAAGGACCCACTTTTCAGGGTAAGTCACACACAATCCAAATTATCCTGTGCCCACCCTCCAGTAGCTTGGTGCTGAACAGTCAGGCTTAACCTAGAAGGCAATGTTTAAAGTATTTGTGCAATAAATCATGCAATAACACAGTATAGCACCACAAAAATACACCACACAGTGTTTAGAAAAATATAGAATATTTATCTGGTTAAATGAAGTCAAAACGATCAAGTACAAGTAAAATATCCCTTCAGAGAATGATAAAAGAGTCTTTACTCTTTAAAAAGCAACAAGTGTCTCTTGCAAACACAAAGTACCTGATTTACGTTCAGATTCTCCACCAGGGGCCGCAGAGGAGGAGATGTGTGGAAAACGGGGAGGTGTGCGTCGATTTCTCCGGCCCACAGTCGATGTGTCAATAATTTTTTACGCAGGGAAGGCTTCGGATCGATTTCCGGTACGCTGACTTGGATCCTCTTCAGGTTGTGGGATTTTCTGACACCCCAGGGACGATGCAGAGAAATTCTGGGAGTGCTGGACGAAGTCAGGGGCTGCGTGGATCCGGTGGGCGATGCGTGGAAATTTCTGTTGCAAGGCAGGCCCTACATCGATTCTTCCCTCAGGAAGTCAGGCTGTGTTGTTCCAGCTCAGCTTTGAGTCAATCTGTCACGTAGGCTCTCATTATCTTAATGAGACTACTGGATTTTGAGCAGCTAGATCATCCACGATGTAGGGGACTGAGTCTGACCCATGGTGGATGACACTTGCCACTCCAAATCCGGGCTTTGCTCCGGCTAACTAGCAGTGCCTCATCTCTCCCAAATGGTATAGATGATTGGGCAGCTGAGCGCATGACATTTCTGTACTTCGCAGGGAAGTCATGGTCACTCAAGTCACAACCAGTTCTCTCATACACAGTACAGTCTCATATATAAATGACAATAAAGGCAGTGTAAGTTTTAAAGATTGGTTTAAAAAAAACGACTGCATTTTGGATAGCAAAGTATGAGCTGCAATAACCAGAACTACACAACACAGTAATATTAAAATAGTAATGATGAGAGTGAAACACAAGAATAAGGCTATCATAGTGCTGCTAGATTATTTTTCTCTCTAAGTTATATTTCGAGCACAGCATGTTAAGCTCTAAGCCTGCCCTTCAGGTTCCCCGGGAGGACATCAACCCTCATACCTGAGCAAAGGCCTGTAATCTGCATCAGCATCTGCAATGGGGCATTCAGCATACAGTTGTGGTTCCCTGGCTGGAATCTCCCTCCTGACGTGTATTAGGACTAGAAAGTGTTTTTATAACTAACACACAGATGTTCTAAGAAAATGTCCCTACGTAAGGATGTGTATTTTCTACGAATGCTGGAGACTGAACTTCTACCACGTTTACCGGCAATGTACCAGACTGTAGCCTTGACTGAAGCACAGAGCGATCAAGAATGCATTATTTGAGAACACAGTGCTGAACTAAGCTAAACAGTGTGATAGAAGAAATTAAAACAAGACCGTAAAAAACTGGTTATTGTAAAATAACAGTGCGAAGCTGAATAAAATATATCTAGGGCAAAGTGCACAGCGGCCTAGTGTGTTTAACTAACGTGCATGGAGCTATACTTAAAAGGGCTACACAACACCCTCCCCTTGTCGGTAGAAAGTGGTTCAAGCCAAAGCTAAAATGCCCTAACCTAAAATATATTTAAAACCGTACTAAATTTTGACAAGTTAAGAGTTTGCAAAAGCATATTACTTGACAATTTATAAGTGAGCATGCAGCTTAGTGCCGAATTATAAGAAAAAATGACAATTTAAAACTGTTCCAGATTAAGCATTAGTCATGGGACATAGGAGATCATCCACTTTGGCAGATGACAAAACCAGTAAATCCACGGCAAAAACGAGTAAGGAGCAGGTGTGTTCCATAGCCCCAGTATCAACCAAGGCGGCATCCCGTGCAGTGCCCATTAACGAGTCAATGTTAACTTCACAACAAACTGTCTGCTAATAAAGCCAAAGTTATTGGAAATCCCCCAAAAATGCTGCCGAAAATTGATTGAATAGCCGAAGGTATCAAACCGAATATAGAGGAAAAGGTGTGAACAAAACCAGTACCAACAGCTTTGAAAAAATGTGCTAATCCAGCTGTGCTGGATGCATTAAATATACGTCCCACGAGTTCACCAAAGTGTCTAGGAAAATTTGTATTTAACAGGGACTGTATTTCTGCCGACGACCTTGCCACTTGAAGTGCGTAGGTCTCGTGTGCAGATGTAAGGGCCACATGCTTCCGAAACAATAAAGCCTTGAGTCTACTCAACTTGTCAAAATTCACCTTGGAAATAGCAATATGAGGCCAGATATCAGCTACCTCCCTTAACTTGGTGGGGGGGAAACAACACGTTCCCGCAGCATGTAACAACCTTAGAGACCAAAACAACGTAAACTATTCCGACCCGCATGCCACAACAGTCTTCGCTGTTGACAAGGACGTAGCTGCGGTTTGAAAGCACCTGGAATGTGCATTTAATCAAGGGGACTGGAACTCCCTTCAGATAGCAAGCTAAGTTTGCAACCGAGGCATTACACGTCCCATGCAGGGACAGCTGCTTACAAATCATCGAATGGCTGACTGAAGTCTCGCATTCACTACCACTAAGAAAGACCTCTTTCATGCCATTGAGGCATTTGTACGAGAAGGGAAGCTCCCACACCTCATGGATGTAACTATCTCCCAACTTTTCATATCTGCCTACCGGAACATGTTTCAAACAAGAAGTGAATTGTAATGTTGAAATAGGCAGATTAATAACCCCGTGTAGTAACCACTCTGCCAAAGGAATCTCGGCCACGGTAAAAGGCAGTCTTTCTATCTTTTCAATGTTAAGCATGACATAAGTCGCTTCTTTCTTAGCCATTAGTTGTTGTTGCCACGTTAGATTAAAGGAAAAAAATATTTCCCTGGCACTGATGTGCTGCCATGGAACGCGACCCGCCTTCAATGTTTGAAGTGTCCAACCCAACTGCATAATGGACCTGGTCTGACTCTTTCCATGATATAAAGAAGACATATCAGATCGTATAATGTCTATAGCAGAAGAAACAATGTTGTTAATTGTATATATCCGGTCGGACAAAGTGTGAACTCCATTATCCACAACAGCTAATGCCTTTTTCAAATTTGCCTGGTCTATTTGCCTTAACCGGGCTGCAGCCTCTTGTTGGGAAAGTTTCCACATTGCATTGTATACTTCATACAAGAAACGCTTCCTACGTGGTATCTTGGGGCCTGACAAGAAATCTTGTAAGTCAGTGTTGTTAGACAAGAGATTGAGGTGCGTTTTAACCACATCAAGTGAGGACGATTTTAGCCACTGTTGGCACAATTTTCCTACACTATATGTTGTAATTATGTCAGCATGTTCTGGTGATATATAGCGAGGGTCTGGCCTACTTATCCGGAAACCCCCCCGAGGAGGAGACAAAACGTTGATGACACCCGTTGGTATCTATGGGCCACAATAACCACCCGCCTGGTTGTGTCAGTGAAGCATTAAACATACCATTCTGGACCCACTCATCAAGCTTGTGTGTGGTTGCATTTGTGTATTTTCACCAGTTGTCAAATTTTGCAGGGGCAGGTATACTGGGCATATTTAATTCTCTGATTGTTGTTAAGCCTAAACAACTTGTTTGTTGTACTGTTTCATTCAAAAAGATCATTTGAACAGGGATGAGACATGCTCTAAACAATGTTTATGTACCCTTGGTTTGCCAATTGTTTGTTCCCCAAACACTTTTCAAATCAATATATTTGGACCAATATTCATAACCTTCTATTGATAACCGGGAAACACAGGATTCCGAACATATACTTAGTAGGAGTTACTTTAAAATATTATGACTCAGCATTTTTTTGACGATGCCCAGAAAAATACGCAAACTTGTCAGTATAAGTTTTTGAACTCCCTTGCGGTGGAGTTGTACAATGTTCCCATTGTGTATAATTAAATATCGTTTTTGGTCTACTCGCTCTATGTATGAAGTGGTGCCCATAGTAATTATAGCAAAACATATCACCATAATTGTCTTTAAATTGGTAAACATCTTCATTTTCATAGACAGTATAATACTGCAATTCTGTCATCATAGAATCAACTGTTTTCACATCCCAATCATCTGACACAATGCCTGGTATGACTATATCATTCATAGATAATTTTAACACATACGGTATTTGGAAAATTTCAGTGGGACCATATATATCAAACATTACTTTGTCCCACACAATCCCATCAAGAATTGGCAGTGCAGAAATGTTCACAAAAGACAAGTCTCTTCGAATCTTATGTGATGAAAAATGTGGTTTCAAAACCTCCTCCACCTGTTCAACCGCTGATCACTCGGGAAGAAAATGACCATGTATCACCAAACAAAAGGTAATAACAAAACCAATCCAAAGCAGAAAGGCTAGGAGAGTCAAAGATAGCCATACATAGTTCCATGGAAAAACGAAATATGTGTCTTTAAGACAATGTTTTAGCTTATGTGCACCTGACAGTGCAGCTGTCGAAGAGGCAAACGAGTCCGATAGACCGTCATTGAAGTCGGCAAAGTAACCAGAGGCAGTTCGTGCAAATGGCGTAGCCGTTGTCAATGGTGGAGTTGGTGTTTCCTGGGGTGGTACACTGTAGACAGCACCAACCGTCTGGCTTGTTGCCGTGGTGACTTGATCAAATGTTTCTAAATTGCTTGTTGTTAGTGGAACTAATGCAAGATCATCATCATGCATCCTCCCCAAGCTCGGCGAGGTATCAATGTTGGTATAAACAACTTGTAGCGGAACTTATTCTCCAGTAGTGAGAGGGATTCGGGAACTACTGGATGTTCCTCTTGGTCGGCTGTGTAGAATCGGCCACATGTTGTAGTTTGACATTGTCAATTGAAACAAAATGATGTTCTTTGGCACCTGGCAACGGTGGTAGAATAACAGTTCTGGTAACGTGTATCCCCAGTACAGGGACTGGTGCCCGATAAGAAGGGCCAAATTCTTTTTTCATTGTGACCTTTTCACGTACAAGATCCTCAACCCTGGGAATCCAGCCAGTAGATGTCACAGGCACATCCTTAATTCCTGTGGAGGCAGCACTTTTAGAAGAGTTCTCTTCACGGAACTACTTTAATTCCTGTAAAACAGTGACACAATCATTTATGTCAAAAGGTCTTTCTGCTGCCTCCACGCCAGGACCATCAAGATCCGGAACAAACATTCCTGTTCCGAACAGGCACTCATATGAAGTACGACCCCCCCAGGGACCTTCTAGGCAGGTTATCTAGTGCGCTCTTAACTCCATACAGGTGGGATAGCCAACTACGACCCATACCTAAGACTCTGGCTGTTAAAGATTGCTTTAAAAAATTGCGGTTTAATCGCTCCACAACACTATTTTCCTCGGGATGAAATGGAGATGAGTACTGCAGTTGAACCCCCAATGAAGTCATGGTGTCCCTGAATGCCCTTGAGGCAAAAGCAGGGCCCTGGTCCGAATGGAAGGCCTCAACTGCATATGTACCGATAAAGGCTTGCAAATCTTTAATAACAGTCCGAGCGTCAGCTGAGCGTTGTGGCCACACCCACACAAATCTGGAGCATGAATCAACAGCGACTAATATGTATTTGTATGCAGTATCAGGTGTTAATGGACTGCAATGGTCCAAGTACATACATTGCAATGGTCTATTGGAAATTAAGAGGGGTGTCTGCGGCGGGCGCTTGGCCGTGGAAACTTTAATTTGTTGACAGATGTCACAACAAAGGACATACTGCTTAGTCTCTTTATAGAGACCGGGCCACCAATAACGGGCCTGTAAGAGTAAAATTGTAGCCGCCACACCAGCATGTGCAGATGCCACCCCCTCATGCGCTGCTTTAATCAATTGTGATCTTACATCTTTATTGGGGATGTTGCGTATGCCTACGCCTGGAATTTTAACTTCAGCGTTCAGCATACCTCCCATCAAGTATTGCTATTTATTTGGAAATCCTTTAGGATAAGGCGTACCATCAAACGCAGCTTTTATGGCAGCCATAATGTCTGTGTCTGTTTTGGTACTCGAACGAGTCACTGCAGCTACAGTGGCAACTGCCACTGCTGACTTTGCGGCTTCATCAGCCAATGTATTTCCAGCAACGTGTATTCCAAAGCGCTGGTGTCCAAGTATATGCACAACATGGACCTTAGGTAGCGTTTCTTTCACGTCTGCTACCTTCCCCCACAGGAGTCTGTGTTTTATGGTGTTGCCTTTCAAATCTCTGAACCCATTCAAACACCAGTAATGCAGATATTCATTAAAGGACTGGACGCAGTAATAGAAATCACAAACAATCAGTGTGAGCTGTGCCGGATCCTTATGTTCTAGTGCCATCAGCAGAGCTTTTAACTCAGCCAATTGTGCTATACAATCCCCTAAGGTCTGTGTATAGGTATGTTGGGGACAGAATTTCTCCCCCTCCATATAGCCGCTTACGACTGCACAAGCAGCAGAGTATTGATGTTTAGTTCCAATCGCTGGTTGCGCAGAGCCATCGGTGTACATGACTCTATGGTATTGATCAATAGGCAAGGTATTCGCTGGAACTGGATATTCTACTTCATATTGTAGGAATTCTTGAGTTTGTAATTTTGGATTGAAAATGTAGTCTACATCAGTGGCTGTTAGAGACATAGCCCATTGTATCCAACATGGATGAAATGCTTTTGTGTTCAGAATGCTAGCTTTTGTAACAGCCTCTAGGGCTGAAATTTGAGAAACAACAATGATGCATTTCCCTTGGGCAATAGGTCTTTCTTTAATAACAGCCATCTGTACAGCAGTGAGAATTTTCTCTGTGGGTGCAAAGCGTTGTTCAGCAGCTGAATACAAATGTGATTTGTATACTATCGGGACTGTCTCACCTTCATTAAATGTCACATAGATGAAACCGATGGCCCCCTGATGACAAAATGTGTTTTGTTGTCCCTTGAGTGTAAATGTTTTGCTGCTAGCATGTCTGTCTGAAAATCTCGAAGGGTGCATGTATGTTCAACTGTCCAGTATTTGCTTGAAAAATCGGGACGTATTAAGTCATAGAAAGGTTTTATGCACGTTGCATAATCAGGAATGTACATTCTGCCAAAATTTAGAAAACCCAACAACGTTTGAAGTTTTTTAATCGTATTGGGTGGTTGTAATTGTGCACATTTTCCTAAAAATTGTGGAGCTAGGCTCTTCCCTTCACTCAACAGCTCATATCCCAGAAACAGGACGGTGAGGAAGGCAATTTCTGATTTTTTAAAGTTAAATTTGTAGCCAAGTTCGGCAAACCCTACAACAATGCAAGCTACCCGTCTTAAATGTTGTAGTAACTCGTCATCCATGAGATATATATCATCTACATATGACAATGCTTCAGGGTCTAACTCATGTAATATAGCGTCACACGAGCCGCAAACAGTCCTGGGCTGTTCCTATACCCCTGAGGTAAACGACTGAATTTTTTTCTGAGAGCCTAATGCGCTAAAGCTTGTTAAGTCCCTGCTTTCAGGCACTATATTCTGGCAGAAGAACCCATTCGAGATGTCTAAAGTTGTTTTGTATTTTTTCCGTACTATGTTGCTCATCAGTGCAGTGCTATGTGAATTTTGTATAGCATATGTACGTGTATGTACATTTAAATGTCTGTAGTCTAAGACTATTCTGTATGAATGGTCCGGCTTGGCTACAGGAAATAAAGGGTTATTCATTGGTGAGACACAGAGTTCAATCGCACCCTGGTATTCTAATTGTATAAGTATCTCTCTCACTGGTGCCCTTGCTTCATGTTTTATGGGATACTGCGGTTGTGGCTGAGGTTCACTTTTAATGGGAATAACATGGTAGGGAGAGTACCTATCCCACCCCACGTGATTTCTATATAACGCGGGTGCCTGCGCTAGAGCCCATTCTGTAGAATAGGACTCTGTGAGTTCCTCCGGAACAAGGGGCGAGAAAGGAGGTTTAATGACCTCTTCTCCATATAGGCAGGTGCGGACAAAGTCAGGCGGCCAATTTTGTTCAGCCAACAAGATGTTGTACACTTTAACTACACAGTCACAAAAGATTGCGTGTATTGTGCGTTCAATGTCTCCTTCTAATCGTAGGGTTACTTTGTATACCCTATCAGGCTCGGAGACACGCATGTCTGCTGTTTCTACTTGTATAAAGTTATCAGTTGCTTTCACCTCCAGATGCTCTAGAAGATTCCAGAGAACTATTGTGATCTCTGCCGCGCTGTCTAGCAGTGCTAGAGCCCAAGTCTTGTTCTTCAAGAGAACACTCTTCCTGAGTGGCATGTCGAACTAAGACTGCTGCCACTTTTTTATTTTTAAATTGTTGTTTTTGCTGTACAGGTTTCACTTCCTTTTTAACAGAAACCTCCGAAGAGCGTTGTGATTCCTGTCTCGGTTTCACGTACTCTGTTCTTCGCTCTGATTGCCCACCTCTCTCATTTCTTTTTTCCGATGAGTCCTGAAAGGAACGAGATTGGCGTGTATCAGTATATTGATATCTATCAGGCGTTTTTATATTATCTCTATTCCTGAGATTATACCTATTCTGTGGGGTCTCCGTCCGTGGAGATTCCCCCCTTTCTTTTTTAGGCGTTTGTTGCTTTTCATCCCAGCATTTCTTATTACCCTCAGGTTGTTGTTTAGTATTATCTTTAATAATTTTACCCTGAAATTGAGGGTTTTGTGGTCTAGCCCCAAGGCTATCTCAACCGATACTCAAATATGTTTCCACTATTATTTTAGGCAGCTCTCGTTCCTGATCTTGTTGTGGAACGTCACGGAGCCGCATGCGCACTGCAAGTGTAACTGCTTCCCCCTTAAGATTACCTAAGATTATTGAAGAAACTGTGGCAAAATTGCCCATCAGTTGCACTCCCAAATCCAGGTCCGGGGCAGCCCCGTATTCATCTTGGATTTGTTTAAGCACTTCCGGTAGGTTGGCAAGTGTCATGTACCGTGTGCAGTTGTATATAGCGTGGCAAATACCAAGCCCCAGGTATTATAGTTTTCAACTGTAGGGACCATCCCAGAGGGCAAGCACATAGTTAATATCCTATGTTTATCCTGAGGTCCCGTATGGGGAAACACTGTTTCCAGCGTATTAATTTTTTGAGTCAGCCAAAACAGAGTCTCCTCTCGTTTGGCCGGTACTTTACCCATAATCGAATGTACAGTCACCGGATTTAGACCTGGTGTCACTGCATGTGGTTGTGCTGGAGCAGCACATGCTGGGTTTGTATTTAAAGTTTGCATCACAAATTGGACTAATCGTCTATATATTGCTATTAATTCAATATATAAACGTCGAACCTCAGCTACTGCTAAATTCACAACCGCAGGATGTGGTGTGTATGTGGCCAATAAAGGCCAGGTAGGACCGTCATTACTTAGCGGACCTAACCTTACTAGTAATATCGTATGAGGTAGGGCGCCATCAAGCCAATTATTATGTTCCTGATAAGATAGAGGTACCTCTAAATATGCGTACGCCCTGTATTGTCCAGGCACGTTCGCAGCTATATATGTATGAAATGCATTTGTGTTCCCATCAACTGCTGGAAATATGACCCAAGAATAAAAAAGCTCTGTTCTATAAGCTGCGTGGGCGTCCACCACAAACGTGACTGGACCTCCCTGGGCCGTGAGACCATGTGCTAGTAAGTGTGTTGTGAGAGGTTGTCTCATGTTAACAGCTATTTGTACAACCTGGGGATTCACCATCATAGAAGCACTAAGAGTTCAGAGAAGGCACACCAAGAAGGGGTTTTTCCCTTTTAAAGTTCAAGCTTGAACAACCGCCAGCTGAAATAGGACCACCTATATAGCTGTGGTGGAAATCCTCAGTACCACGGACGTCTCCGTATACGGAACTGAGGGGTCATTATATCAAATGAGACTGAGAGGTTCCGGTGGACCCGAAAATTAGAGCCTGACCAAACGTTGGTGGCGCCATGTCACGCAGGCTCTCATTATCTTAATGAGACTACTGGATTTTGAGCAGCAAGATCGTCCACGATGTAGGGGACTGAGCCTGACCCACAGTGGATGACACTTGCCACTCCAAATCCAGGCATTGCTCCGGCTAACTAGCAGTGCCTCATCTCTCCCGAATGGTAGAGATGATTGGGCAGCCGAGCGCATGACATTTCTGTACTTCTCATGGAAGTTGCGGTCACTCAGGTCACAACTGGTTCTCTCATACACAGTACAGTCTCAGATATAAATGACAATAAAGGCAGTGTAAGTTTTAAAGATTGGTTTAATAAAATGACTGCATTTTGGATAGCAATGTATGAGCTGCAATAACCAGAACTACACAACACAGTAATATTAAAATTGTAATGATGAAAGTAAAGCACAAGAATAAGGCTATCATAGTGCCGCTAGATTATTTTTCTCTCTAAGTTATATTTCGAACACAGCATGTTACCCTACCTTGCATACAACCATTACAACCACCTTATGGTTTTTCTGATAGCAATCTTCATAAAAGAATTACACCATGAACTGTGAACAACTACTACAGCTGCTAAGTAAAGGTTGTCCTACAAACCACCTTAGATCCCATAAACTCTAACCATATTTTCTTCCATGAATTGTGTGTTCCATTAAGTGTTCCTCCATCATCAATCTCTTTTCACTGTTTTTGAAAACACAATACCTTTCAAATTAGTTGACTGAGCTAGTTACCTGACCACCCATGCCTGGCAACCAAAATGTTGCTTTAAGTCTTCGTTTGTCAAGGAATGATCCAAGTGTCCATCGTGGGCCAAGGACATTAGCTTGACTTGCAGTATTTCTAGTGGGAAAAAATCTGTTGCCTCACATAATAGCACTCTCCCCAAACACAGATAACTCATTCAGAATTGTGATACAAGGGCAAACACTGACAGGCACACAATCCTTTATCATCCCCCCATTCCTGGTTAATTAGATAACCTCTTTCAAAACATCATCTTTTCCTACAGCAGCCAACCAGTCACCCTTCTTGAGAACACCATCACAATATTCCTAGACATCATTACTTTGGTATTCACCTTTGCTTTTTCCAAAAATCCTTCTCTTCATTGAGCCTCGATAGGAAGTCTGGAGAGGTAATCTGCAACACTGATCTTCTTCCCAACTCCGTCCACCCCCGGGAAGTAACACCTTCATCAAAGGCATAGGATCTGTGCTTGAAGGACTTTTCACTGGCCACATGTTAGTCTAAATATGCCCTGCACCCAAGGTGGGTGCCAATGACTCTTTTGCAACGAAGCAGAAGTTTCACTCAGACTTCAACAATGAGCAAAAACTACAGCACGCGTCCTTTTGTTCTACTGTGGTACTGGGATAATACAGCCCAATCCCATTGGCTCTAGTGTCTATCTGCAGAGCGGACTGTTAAAGAGGAATCACTGCTGAAGTTGATAGAGGGTCAGCAATCCAAGTTAGGACATTTTTTCCAGGAAAACCCCAATTTTAACTATGTTCAATGAAAGAAATGAAAAACTTATCCCATATAGAACTGCTCATAAAATGGAATGTGGGGACTCAGCCAACTGGCGAAGGGAATTTCAAAGTCTAATTTGTGACTGCAAAATAACTTGAAGCAACACTGTTGAAAGAAACACATAGGCCCTCATTACAACCCTGGCAGTCAAAGACTGCCAGGGCTGTTTTGGTGATTGCACCGCCAACAGGCTGGCGGTGCAATCTTGCCTATTTCGACCGCGGCAGAAGCGCCGCGGTCGCACTGCCGGGACCAGCGGTGTTCCTCCCGGCAGTTGTAATCCGCCAGGGCAGCGCTGCCCAGGGGATTACGAGTCCCCTTCCCACCAGCCTGACATTGGCATGGGCAGTGCAGAGGCCCCCAGGCACAGCCCCACACTGCTTTTCACTGTCTGCAAAGCAGACAGTGAAAATCACGAGGGGGGCAGCTGCACCCGTTGCACAGCCGCAACACCGCCGGCTCCATTTGGAGCCGGCTCCCATGTTGCGCCCCAGCGGGGATGTCAGAATGGGCATGGCGGTTACAACTTGGCGGGCGGCGGTTGCCGCCTGCCAAGGTTCTAATGAGGCCCATATTACTCTTCTTTTGTAAGTATATGCAATGGATATAAACTTAAGACAATATTTGTGAAGATAATCGGCCTCATTATGAGTTTGGTGTTCTCAGGACCTCCATGTTCGTGGTGCCAGTCGTACCGCCAACAGGTTGGTAGAGAACACTGCCAAATTATGACAGCCGTACCACCAACAGGCTGGTGGAGAAGACTGCCAAATTATGACCATGGCGGTATTCCCAACAGAATACAGCCAAAGCACTGCAGGCACCGTCACAGCAGTCTGGCCGCCATGGATGACGATAGCCACCTGCAGGCTGGAAGAGACCATGTTTCCACCAGACAAATTATGAGGCTGCACACCGTCAAGGTTTCCACTGAGGTTGCACCACCACAGAAACCCAGACGACAACCAATTGCATAAAAGGAGACCCTGACCGTCAGGAAGCCATACGCGTCGGAGCTGTCATGGAACCTCAACTAGATGTCTTCCTGCTGCTCCTGCTCGCCCAAAGACTTCGGAATCTGCAACAATGACAGCAACCATAAATACACACCCTTACCTGTTACTGTTGTATTTGTACACTCACAACATACATGTGCCAGGGTGACACTAACATGTAACAGCACACTAGCATGGACACTAACATGCACACTCACATACAGCAACACACACTCACATATACACAACAAACATGCCACCACACACACACACATACACATGTAACAAACATACACAGCTACTTACAGAAACACTGCACAGGCCCACTGTTAGAAATGGGGGTCTTTGGTTGGCAGTCAGGTTACCCCCTGTCCAACCAAGGACCCTCACTCTAGTCAGGGTAAGTCACACACAATCCAAATTATCCTGTACCCACCCTCTGGTAGCTTGGCACTGAGCAGTCAGGCTTAACTTAGAAGGCAATGTGTAAAGTATTTGTGCAATAAATCATACAATAACACCATATAGCACCACAAAAATATATAATATTTATCTGGATATTTGCAGGTCAGAGAATGTAAAGATATCACTGAAAAGTGATATAGAGTGTCTTAAGTCTTTTAAAGGCAAACTCTCTGTCAAGCACAAAGTACCTGGTTTTAGTGAAAAATCTCTGCAAAGGGCCACAGAGGAGGAGAAGTGTGGAGCCAAAGGTGTGTGCGTTGATTTCTCAGGCTGCACACGTCGATGCGCCGTTTAGTTTCCACGCAGGGACGGCTGGACGTCGATTTCCGGCACTCGGTTGTGGATCCTCTCCGGGTTGCGGGGTTTCAGATGCCACGGGGTCTGTGCGTGGAATCCTGGGCTTGTTGACCAGCTCTGCGTCGTTCTGGTGGGCGATACAGGGAAATGTTTCCCTCATGGCAGGCGCTGCGTCGATTTCCCCTCTGGAAGTCAGACGTTGTCGTCCCAGGCCGGCTGTGCGTCGATCTCGTGGGCCGTGCGTCGAAGTGCCGCTCGCACCGCAGGCGCCGCGTCGATCTTTTCCTTGCGAAGTCGAGCGGCGGCATCCCGGTTCGGCGTGCGGTGAATTTTTCACTGCGCAACAGGCTGTGGGTCGTTTTTAGCAAGCTGTGCATCAAATTTTCACCACACAAGGAGTCCAGTTGCAAGAGAGAAGTCTTTTTGGCCCTGAGACTTCAGGGAACAGGAGGCAAGCTCTATCCAAGCCCTTGGAGAGCACATTTTCACCACAGCCAGGGAGCAGCAAGGCAGAAGGGCAACAGCAAGGCAGCAGTCCTCCTCAGAAAGCAGTCAGGTGAGTCCTTTAGGCGGCCAAGCAGTTCTTCTTGTCTGGGTGCAGGTTCTGGTTCAGGTTTCTTCTCCAGGAAGTGTCTGTGGTGGTAGGGCAGAGGCCCTATTTTATACCCAAATGTGCCTTTGAAGTGGGGGAGACTTCAAAGAGTGACTTAGAAGTGCACCAGGTCCCCTTTCAGTTCAATCCTGTCTGCCAGGGTCCCAGTAGGGGGTGTGGCAGTCCTTTGTGTGAGAGCAGGCCCTCCACCCTCCCAGCCCAGGAAGACCCATTCAAAATGTAGATGTATGCAAGTGAGGCTGAGTACCCTGTGTTTGGGGTGTGTCTGAGTGAATGCACAAGGAGCTGTAAACTAAACCCAGCCATACATGGATTGTAAGGCACAAAAAGATTTAAGTGCAGAGAAATCTTCACTTTCTAAAAGTGGCATTTCTAAAATAGTAATATTAAATCCAACTTCACCAGTCAGCAGGATTTTGTATTACCATTTTGGCCATACTAAATATGACCTTCCTACTCCTTTCAGATCAGCAGCTACCACTTCATCAATGTATGAGGGCAGCCCCAATGCTAGCCTATGAAGGGAGCAGGCCTCACAGTAGTGTAAAAACGAATTTAGGAGTTTTACACTACCAGGACATGTAAACTACACAGGTACATGTCCTTCCGTTTACCCACACAGCACCCTGCTCTAGGGGTTACCTAGGGCACACCTTAGGGGTGACTTATGTGTAGAAAAAGGGGAGTTTTTAGGCTTGGCAAGTACTTTTAAATGCCAAGTCGAAGTGACAGTGAAACTGCACACACAGGTCTTGCCATGGCAGGCCTGAGACAAGGTTGTGGGGCTACTTAAGTGGGTGGCACAACCAGTGCTGCAGGCCCACTAGTAGCATTTAATCTACAGGCCCTGGGCACATATAGTGCACTCTACTAGGGACTTCTAAGTAAATTAAATAGTCCAATTTAGTGTGATCCAAGGTTACCATTTTTAAAGGGAGAGAACATATGCACTTTAGCACTGGTTGGCAGTGGTAAAGTGTGCAGAGTCTAAAACCCAGCAAAAACAGTGTCCAAAAAGTGGAGGGAGGCAGGCAAAAAGTTAGGGCTGACCACCCTAAGGCTGTCAGGTCTAACACCCACATTCACACAGTATCACACAACAACACAACATGTCTCAACCACAACACAACCGCAACATCTCCAGTCTCTTGACAGGGACCCACAGGGTACACTACCCAGGTACACATTACACATACATCAAAACATAACACCAACAGGCAAAAAATACATCCAAATACAAAATCATACTACTTACCGATCGACTTGCGAAGAACACATATCTAACATTTCATGCACATAACACGCACACAGTCAAAGCACACAAACCCACACAACACACCAACAAACACATTAAAAAACAAACAACACTCAATACCAACACAACAAAAACTCTTAAGTACATAAATGTCCATCACACAACATAGACCCTACCACTTTCAGACAAAAGCACTGCACACAACCTCACATACTGCCTCAACCACACACGTAGCCCAAGCAGAACACACACAACTAATGCCAGCCAGGAACAACTCTGTACTAGGGAAAGAAATGCATGACAAATATGTAACCAGGACACCAACTACAAGTTGTTTGAAATTATTATTACTTTTAAAATCATCGACAACAACAAAGGCCATAGGCCAGTCCATAAATGTAAAGTCCATATGCACACAGTACACAGATGTGTGCCCCGAACATGACTCTTGACTGCAATGTAATGTCCACAGATCAGAACATCTATGGGGCAGGCAGGCACCTCAGAGGTTATAATTTGGGGGGGGGGTTGTGTTTAGGTCTTAGAGGGGGGCCTCGGGATCTGGCTTGGGAAGGGGGTTAGGCTTGGTCTTAGGTTGGATTTTTGGTGGAGGGGTTGACTTCTTGGCAGTGGGACGGGCATGGGTACTTGCAGGAGGGTCAGGGGAGATCTTGGTGGTGGAAGGGCCCGACTTAGGGAGGAAAACAGACCATTTAGGGATATTACGGGGTGGGAGAGGAGTAGGGAAAAGGGAAAACTCTGAATGGAAAGCTTTTTTAGACACACAGGGACGATCATAGCAAAAGGGTTTGGGTGTGGAGGAAGAGGGAATGTCTGTCCGAGCTGTTGGTGTGGATGTCATGGGTGCATGTTTGTGTGAAGTATGTTGGGTGGGTGAATGAGGGCGTTAATGTGCCTTGGGAAGAGGGGGTTGGAGGTGCTGGGGGAAGCCGTAGTGGGTGAGTGACTGTCTGTTGGGGTGGTGACTGCAGGTATGGAGGATGTGCTGCATATAGGCGTGTCTGTGGTTGTGGTGTCTGCGAGTCTGCTGTGGTGCTGTCTGTGGGTAGGATAAGTGAAGTGACTGGATCTATGAATGTTGGTGTGGTGACTGCAGGTGTGTCAGGTGTGCCGTCAGTGATGCTGGGGGTGGTGGGGGTGTCAGGGCAGGTTGTGACTGTTGCTGTATGTGCAGATGTATGTTGCTGTGTGCATGCTGGAGGTGTGTTTTGTGGTGCTTATGTTTGTCTGAGTTACCCTTGGATGCTGAGGTGGATACATGCTTGTCTGTCTGTGTGCTTTGGCTGGGTCGGGAAGAGGGGTTTGGGATTGGGAAGAGGAAGAGGAAGGTGGAGAGGTGAAATGCATTACTCTGTTGTATCTGAGTTTGATGTCCCTGGGTGGGCATCTCCTTTGCCGCAGGCACATCTACACCAGCCTCTGTCAGTCCTGCCGCCCTCAGTGAGCAGGCTATTGATCTCCTGAGATCCTTCTCTGTGGGTCATTCGACTATCGTGAATTCCATCCAGGGACTTGGATATTGTGCTAAATATCAGTTAGTACTGCCTTCAGGTTTAGTAGTCTATTTGTATATGTGAGTGGGTAAAGCTGAGTAACAAAGGGATTTGTGGTGAAAGAAATGTACACATGTTCGCAACATTGTATGTGCATCGTTAATGGAGAATGGATGCTACAAAATGTGTTTCACATGTAAACTCAGTTGGACTATCAAATACTGTCGGTCACAGTTCAATATGCATGTATGATACATTAGATAATTCAGGGAATGTGCACCAAGTGGAGTGTCATAGGATGCTTAGCAATATGCTGTACTGTAGATGTCAGATGCTGTAACAAACCTCGACTGAAGATATGTGTGACTTGTATATGGACATATTCATTATGTTTGCATTATTTATGTCACATACAATATTTTCATGTTTCCACATAATTACCCTGGCATGAGGAGAGGAAGACAACATTCAGTGTAACGCCAACTAGTAGACCTGCACACCATGTAGGAGAGACATACCATACAGACATATTGCCTGAATAGAATACAATAATGGATCTTTGTGATCAGTTGGAGCCAGATCTGATGCCTGCCATTGGCAATACCTATAGCATACCTCCCATCGTTCAAGTGATGTCAGTGCTACACTTCCTGGCAACAGGGTTATTTCAGAATACAGTGGCCCTAACTGCAGGGATGTCTCAGCCCATGTTCAGCCTGGTTTTGACAGATGTACTGTGTGCATTGTTGAAACACCAGGACAGCTACATCAGGTTTCCCCAGATTTAGCCTATGTGAAAGCAGAGTTTTATGCTAAGAGACACATTGCACATGTGGTTGGAGCCATAGATGGCACCCATATAGCCTTGGTTCTCCCATGGCCAATGAACAGGTAAATAGAAACAGGAAAAACTAACACTACACCAACATTCAGATGGTGTATTTGGCAGACCAGTACATTTCACAAGTCACTACAAAGTATCCAGGATCAGCCGTGATTTCTTCATCATGCGGAACAGCAATATCCCACTGCCTATGACACAACTCTGAACAGAGAGGGCCTGGCTGGCTGGTAAGTCAAATTTTTGACGTGTGTTTGCAGAGTTTATCTCCTGCTATCACAATTGTGCATTTTCTTGATATATTTATGTGTTGTTCTACCTATGTCCTTACAGGGGAGTCTGGCTTTTCAAACCATCCTTGGTTGTTGACACCAGTGAGGTACCCAACCACGCCAGGGGAAGTCTGCTACAATGAGGCCAATGGAAGGACAAGGCATGTAGTGGAGTGGACTTTTGGGCTCCTGAAGGCAAGATTTTGCTGCCTGTAAATATCAGGAGGAACCATTCTCTACTCACCCAACAAGGTATGTCAAATAATTGTTGACTGCTGCATGCTCCACAACCTTGACCTGAGACATCAGATACCATTCATACCAGATGAGAGGGAGGCAGCAGAACCTGTGGGTGGAAATGCAGATTTGCCATGTGATGATGAGCCAGGTAAAAATGCAGCTGGAGACTTCAGGACCAATCTCATCAATCAGTACTTCAACTGACTCAAGGTATGTGATATCTTCTTAATGCTGAGATTTCAGATTGTAACCTAGCGTTGATGGGCAGCATGTCACCTCCTATTTTACCATCATATATGAGGTTTTAGGTAGCTCCAATGCCAGTGAATGAGTTGTGTATGAGATTGTAATTTGGTATTGTGTACAGAACAGAGTGTTCTGCAGTGTTATTATTTATTAATGCACATGCAAAGTCACACTTGTGAACATGGCTTGTCTGAATTGATGAATGTTTTCTGCTGTGTCCTATCCCTTATCACTGTTTATCACAGATTTGCAGAGTTCCAGTTTGGCTCTTTATCCTTGGCAAGTGGCACATAGTGTCAGAAGCAGATGGGAATTGCCACTGGGGTGAAAATGTGTTTTCCCATCTGTAAGTTTCTGGAGGTAGTCAAATTGTGTCATTTGTGTGTCCATATGTGTCTGACACCTGTTAAAATGTAGAACCATTGCTCTACCATCACAATGGTTTCTGTTGGATGTAATCTACCTTGTACATAGCTGTCAGTTTGTTCCTACTTTGCAGACCAATGTGCATGTCTCTGTGGACTGACATAGGTGAGTGGCAAGCCTACAGGTACGTGACCAATGCAAGTGAATGATCTCTGGATAGGGGACCAGTACTGATCTCTGTCGGTACCATGGGATATGATTATTAGGAAGCTAAGGTATGGGTATGTGATAAGGTTTTACCAGATGATAAAAAAGGACCAATCTGTATGCCTTCTGGCTTGTAGGAAGACTGGCATGTCTCTAAATTCTGTATCCTGTGGTTTAGTAGTGTATCTTAGCAAACATCCTGATGTCACTATCAGTTATTCTCTATGTATTGTTTGCATATCTAGCAATAAATGTGTTTAGATGTAGTATGCACCTGTTTTTTAATCTGTCCATGTTACAATCACAATTTAATGAGTCTCCTGCTGATAGAGTTCACGTGTGATGTCCATAACAAAGGCTGTACAATACAGAGGGACATATTAACACTAGAGTTGGAATGCAAAACAGTTGTACATGGTTGATAAATTACACTTACACAGGACCTGTGTTTAAGTGTGATTTATTGTGGACTGTAAAATAATGTGTGATAAGTAACTTAAAAAACTCAAAGTAAACAGTGAAGGGTTCAGTCATGGTGGCTGAAATCATCAGGATGGCTGCTACACCATTAGGAAACACAAGTCCAGTGTCTTTGCACCCTAAGAAAATTGAGGTAGGTTTCAGAACAGTCAACAGGGTGTATCTGTTGCACACGAAGGGAACCAGTCAGGAGAGATTTACTTCCTCGCAGTGGGTTTGTCCTTGGCATCTGCTCCTCCTGGATGTCTTGGTGGACGTCCATGTTTGTAGGAGGGTTCCTCTACTACAGAGGGTGGGGTGTCTGAGGCATGTCCTTCCTCTGGCAGGGCCTCAATTCCACTAGTAGCAGTGGATTTCGAAGGGCCTGAGGACTCATTACTATTGGAAGAGGCCTGATATTGTGTGGCAGACCTACTCAGGGTAGAATCTTTATTCTAAGGGCATTAGGATTGGGCATTCAGCTATAGCTGTGTTTTGCTTGTGATAATAGTGGGAGTGGGCCATTGCATTGCTGTCATTGGCATTAACTGTTTCACGCTTGCACATACAAGATGGGTTCGATTGGTAGTTAGTTTCACTTGCATGACACATCACATTTGGCGCACAGTTCAGGTTTTCACAATGGTGGGATATTCCATTCTGGGAGCAGTAGTACAATGAGTTGCCTGTACATCACATGCTATTTCCAAGGGCTTTGGAGCCTGGTACCAGAAAGGGGTATTGGAACATTTGGACAGAGGTGTAGTGGGTGATATGTTATTTGGGGTCGGTTAAGGCGGTGAGGGAGCATACAGAACATGACAATTGGGTGAGATGGATTTTGTGGGGATTTACCTGACTCCACTCCCCCATGTATTGCTGTTAGGCCCTCAGGATGCTGTATGATTCAGATCGTCTCCTCCAAAGATGTGAAAGTAGGGGAAGGAGGTGAGGGCCAACCACCAGTCTTCATTACCGCCAGCTGGTGCCTGGATGCCATGGAACATGCCTTCCCCCTGAGGTCGCTCCACCTCTCCGTGATGTCCTCCCTTGTGCATGGATAACTGGCTACAGAATTGACCCTGTCAACTATTCTTTGCCACAACTCCATTTTCCTGGCAATTGATGTTTGCTGGACCTGTGCCCCGAACAGGTGTGGCTCTACTCTGACAATTTCGTCCACCATGACCCTCAACTCATCATCCATGAAACGTGGGTGGTTGGGAAGATGGTGTGGTGGTGTTCAAAGAAAAAGGCTGCAGAGAAAGGTAAATGGTGAGGTGTAGATGCTGTGATGTGAGTGGGTGACAGCTGTTGTGGATTGTGTGTTGTAGTAAAATGTGTGTTGTATATTTTGTGCAGCTGTGTGATGTCTGCGTAGTGAAATGTTAATGTGTGTCTATTCTTGCTTTTTGTATCTCTCTAAAATGTTTGTTGTATGTGACTGTGTATGGGGTTATGTTTGCAAAGGATTATAGGTTGGGTAGGGGTGTGTTTTATAGTGCAATGTGTAGGTGTGTGAATATGCAAACTATCCAATGTGGTGTTATGTTCAGTGTGACGTGAGTTGAGACCGCTGCGCTTCGCAGTGCCAATGGTTTTCTGCCATGGAAGAACAGCTGTGGGAGGATTTCTTTTCGAGCTGGTGGTGCTGGTGGTGGGACCGCCTCTTTTCCATCCTCCAATCTCCTGTCAGTTTTGGAAATTGGGCTGTTTTTTGGAGGGCTTCAAAGTGTGACTTTTAATATGGCTGTCGGATGCCAACATTGCAGTCTTTTGGAGGCTGCCACCACGGCGGTCTTCACAAAAGATCGTAATACTCACAATGGCCCCCTATGTTTTCAGCCCTTTGTAATCTACAAATAATTATGAAATAAATATTTTTAATTGAATTAACATGCAAGGCAGAGCGAGGTTTTCCGGTTACATTACATTTTGGTTGAATAACAACTGTCTTTGTTTATGCTAACAGGTTTTGGGTTAGTTGCTGTAAAGAGCATAAACAATGTCTCCCATAGATTGAATACAGCAGTATTATGCATGAAAAATATATGAGGCTGGGTTCCTATTGGAATGTATTGGTTTTATTCTATCACTTCAGCTACTAGTCTGTTTTAATTTCTTTGCAAAGGTAACCAAAGGGATAGAAAATGCTTTTTACTTTTCCACATTCCTGATTTTTGCTCAGAGCTTCCATTTATGGCTGCAGTCTCCTTTCCTTTGACAGACCTCAAAGCTAATACTGCACATCTCTGAGTCTGATATTAAACAGAGATTATGATTTATTTTCTTCACTGAACTTCCAAACAGCATTATGAATTGCCTTCTAGTCGTTTTGTGTTTTATACATTTCACATGGAATTACATTAAAATGATCAGTTGATGCTTGACGTCTTGTTTGAAGATAAAAACGGGAACATGGAATTCAATGGAGCCGTTTCACCAAAAAAAGGGTAAAAGTAGCGATTTACATTGTCACCTGAATGTACTTTGTTTCTTCAAATTCACAAACATTTCCAGAAGTATGTCTGGAAAGCTGTGCCAGGGTCCCTGCCGTAGTAATAAAATGTACTTGTAAATCTATCACTGGTTCCTGTTCATCCTTTGTAGAAAGCTACAAAGTGTAGATTTAAACAAACGTTTCCAGCCAATAATACCTTTGGCAGTTGGACCCAAAGTCTCTTTGCAAGATAGCATTGGAGAAACAAGGGACGTGATTCTCAAAATTCCATTGTCTGTCACCAAAAGAATGAATTCAGAGGCCTAAAAAATTGAGTACTGTTGATTCTTTCTAACTATACTTTCACATTAACCTCCATGGTTATCATGGTGTAAGAGATCAGGGGCCAGGTGTTTCATGAAATGGCCTTGCGAATCGCAAATAGCGATTTTTAAGAAACCGCTATTTCCGAGTCGCAATAGGTCATGTATCATAATTGCGAATGGGAATTAGCAATTTCTTAAAATTCGCTATTTGTGGTTTGCGAGGCCCAAATACCGAATCGCAATTTGCATTCTCGCAATTTGCGATTCGGTAATTGAAAATCGCAAATTGCTAGAACGCACACCTAGAGGAGCCTGATGACATCACAAGCAGGAAGTGAGTCATCCCAGGCAGTTTGCAGTTGCCACACCCAAACCAGCACTCAGAGAGAGTCAGCCCAGCCACACTGAGCAAGTCTTTGAAGAAGGCAGCACAGCAGAACCAACATGGACACCTCTGCCCAGGGAAAGGAGAAGGGAGAAAGGAAGCGCAAACTGAAGTTTAGTGAGCAAGAGCTGGAGGTGCTCACAGAGGAGGTGGTCAGGAGCCATGACCGTTTGTTCGGCAAAAGCTCACTCCAGGTGCCTGAAAGTGAAAAGCGCAGACTCTGGGCAGATATCCAGACCACAATCTGCGCTGTTGGAGTGGCGCAGCGCTCTGTTGAGGAAATCAAGAAGAGGTGGTACGACCTGCGGTCCTGTGCCAAGGAGAGGGTGGCAAGACGACTGCAGGAGGCCAGGAGCACAGGAGGCGGACCACCCACAGAGACACCCTCCACCCCGATGGAAGACCTAGTGGAGTCCACACTCCTCCCAGAAGCAGTCAGTGGGGTCACTGACATTGGCACATCCGGCACACCAAGTGCAAGTAAAGGTAAGTGCAATATTGAAATATAACCGTATATGTGTATGCACAAAAGCCCCTTAGGAATTAGCAAGTAATTTAAAACATTGTGAGAAGTAGTCCATTTCACATCTTAAAAGCAGCACAACAATGCCTTATGGGAGTGGTAGTCCACAACCCAGAGCTGAAAGTAGCACATAGAATGTAATAGGCAGAGCGACACACAGAAGAACACAACACCCACAACATAGTGATGAGAAGTAACTGTACCTTAATTGCCATTGTGTGACCTTTATTGAAACATACATAACTGACATGCTGCATATTGTCTTTGCAGGTGGCCCAGGCCCAGCAGCTACAGCATGTGCCATTGCAGGGTAGACAGACACCCATCGTGCTTCAGATTCCAATACCAGTGAGTCACAGAACATTGCGCCACTCCGACGCAGGCCTAAGGCACTGCCACTGCCAGAACTGAGTCAGGACTCAGATGAGCAGCAGGAAGACTCACAAACTCCATCCCCAATTGGCAGATGCACTCGGATGCAGGATCCCCGTACACAGCAGAGCACAGCACCCCGCAGAATGCCTACATATGCAGGCACACAGGCTTTTGAGGCAGGTGAGAGAACATCGTTATTTGGTGGCCTGGAATCGGCTATGTTAAAGCAGCAGCGCCCTCAAAACAAAAAAATCACGGCGTTACATGCAGGCACATAATACAAAAATGGGGGGGCTGCATCGCCAGCTGGAGTGTCTCAATGTCAACATCGAACAGCTGCATGAGGGACAGGTCCAAGCATCGCAGGATACGAGGGAGCTGACTACTGCTGTGAGGGAACTGTGTCAGGAGCTGTGCCACGACAGGCTAAGCCACCGCAGGCAGGAGCGACGCTTCATGAGTATGTTTGGCGGTTTCTGTCACTCTGTCACTAGGCTGGCAAATTCTACAGCCCTAATATCGCGTCGTGCTGTGGCCGCACAGGTTGAGGCAGCGCACAGCAGCAGGGATGTGGCCCAAGGACTGGTACAGATCACGAATGTGATAGACAATATTATGGGTAACCGGTCAGCCACACCAAGTGAACTGGGACTGGGGGACATGGAGGACAGATCGAGCCTCAGCAGGTTAGCTGTGCCCACAACGGACACCAGACGTCGCAGTGCCAGGCACAGCACTGTCACAGAGGCAGACACTTGAGGTGCCAGTGAGGCAACTGTGCACTCGAGTCGCGTGCATGGCCAGAGGAAGTGAGTGTAGTGGCCACAGGGGACTGTATATATTTCTGGCATGACAACACTATGAAGGAATAGTGCTTTTCTGTTAACTGTTTTTGTTTATTGTCACAATTACTTTTGTTGGTACTAGTGAAACTTATATTGCCTGACATGAAGGTAATAAATGTACTTACTACATGTACATTTGTCAGTGAATTTGTGTTGTTCATACTTACATCTGAAATGGTTGTGTGTGATGTCAGCATGCCTTTGCCTGCCCTCTGCTGCACTGGTCCTGTCTGCTGGCTGTAAGGGTGGTATGGGATCATCATCCTCATCTGATTCAGAATCAGATATTTCCACAGGTATGCCCCTTGTGGTAGTTATATTGTGCAAGATTGAACAAGTAGCCACTATTCTACATGTTGTCTCCGGGCTGTACTGTAGTGCCCCTCCACTTTTATGGAGGCACCGGAAGCAACTCTTCAGCAGCCCAAAGGTGCGCTCCACCACATTGTGGGTCGCCTTATGTGCTGCATTGTATCTCCGTTCAGCAGGTGTAGTTGGATTTAGGTAGGGCGTCATCATGTAGGTGCGCACTGCGTAGGCACTGTCTCCTGCAATGAACAGAGGGTATAATGAGTAACTGAGCCATCTGACTTCACACTGCCATCAACGCACTAGTGTACAGAGGGACAATACCTAGTAGATATCCTTCACCAAACTCCCCAGCTAGCAGTCTTGTGTGAATGCCGCTGTAGCGAAAGATGTATGAATCATGTGTGCTCCCTGGGTACCTGGCTATGAGATCAGTTATGATATAGGAGGCATTGCATATCACCTGTATATTCATGGAATGTTGGTATTTACGGTTGTGGTACACATACTCTGTGGCTGATGGTGGACAGATTGCTACATGTCTCCCATCTATGGCACCTAGGACATGGGGGAACTGTGCTATCTGGTAGAAATCTATTTTTGTCTGCTGTATTTCCTGTGGGGTGTGGGGGAATCTGATGTACTGGTGTATTCTGCTCAGCATGGCGTTGATAAATGCATTGAAAAATCTAGAGAGGGTACTCTGGGAGACCCCTCCAGCTGCTGCTATGACCCCTTGATAGCTCCCTGAGGCGAGTAGGTGGAGGGAGCATAATACCTGCACATGGGTGAGGATGCTATGAGTCCTATGTGTTGTGCGCTGCAGTATGGGTTGTAGCTCAGCTATCAGGTCGAATATCATGGCAGAGCTCGACCTGTACCTCTCAAATATTTCCTACTCTGTCTGGTCAAAAAGTGTAATGCTCACTCTGAAAATGCGCTCCTGTCTCCTCAAACCTGCCAAGATCCTCATCCTCCTCGCCATGACCTAGAGTGCAGCCATTGTGGAAAAGAGTCCGAGGCATTCTGGGCCTCTTTATATAGGTTGCACCTGGTTACCACCTGCTTTCACTTAGTGGTATTTTGCATGTGCAAAATGCCATTCGGCGAAAAATCGAAATTTGCAATTTTTTGATGCATCGAATTGAGACTTGGTTTTGCAAGTCACATTTTGCGACTCGTAATTTCCTACTCGGAATACCGAATCGCAAAATGTGACTCTCAAAACCAGGTTGCAACGCTAAAAATAGCAATTTTTGCGATTTCTTATTTTTAGTCTGCAAATGCCTTTCATGCATCACAGACCACGTTTTTGCATTGGCAAACGGCCAAATTTTGCGATTCGCACCGTTTGCAAAGGCAAAAACCTTTGATACATCTGGCCCCAGATTTCTATATTGATTGCAACAGAACAAAGTGTTGGTGAAAAATAATTTGGAATGCAACTATACAATGTGGCAGATCACATTACTCATCCAAACTTGTGGTACATCGCTCACTGAAGGCATCCCACAGCTATTATTCCACATTGTCATTGTATACATTTCCAATCTAACCCCAATCACAGTGTGGTGTAATCTTCTATTTCAATGTTTCCCAAACTGTGGGTCACCAGCCGATTTTGTGGGTCAGGAAAGTCCGAGCAATCTGATAAAGCTGCATTAAAATTCTGTGTTTTTCTTGTCATATTTGCGTGTGTTAAGGACAGAGGTCTAATGTCAGGCTATGTCTTCTGACAAGTTGCTGCTTATTCTTTTAACATAGGATTGATGTTTATTTTTCTTTCTCAGACTTTAGAGTGAGAGGAGTTTTTAAAGTGAATTATGAGACAATATTAGAATGTTGTTTTTTTGGATCACACTGCAAAATGTAAATACCTGTAAATGAACTTTATGCATTCAGCAGTTAGGAAAGCAAAAATAAAGATGAACACTTTTTGTAATTCTGAAGTCTGCTAGCAACAGAGATTTTAATAAGATCAAAACAAATGTGCTGGTAATGCACTGCCACATGACGCATTAGTTACATTAAAAAATCACCCTTCCTCATGTCCACTGAAGATAGGTGGGCTCCAAATTTTGTTGTTCAAAAAACCTGGGTTGTGGTTCTAAAAAGTTTGGGAACCACTGTGCTACTCAAAGGGTGTAGCAATATAATTTGGAGTAAAACACCATATGTGCCTAAGTTATTTCACCAACTATTTGAAACCAATAGAATAAGAAGGGCTTATACGCATTTTTCTTTTCAGCATTTCTCACTTAATTGATAATTTTTTTTATAAATACAGTGCTAGTTCAATGATTTCATACAACAGGAAGTGTAAGTTTCTTGAGTGTGGTAGGACACTAGTGACCTCATGCCAGGTACACGTTCATTGTGACTTGGATTGCTTTGCATGTTTACACTCAACATATACTACATCTTTCCTGTCTTCTCAGTACTTAACAGCCACCATGTCTGACTATCAGAAGTCTGGCTTTAACAATCAGTTTCACAACACCAAGGTGCAAACCAACGATGTCTCCTTGTTTTATGCACTTAATAGGGAAACACCATTATAGCTTGATAAAATTGGTAATTTGTACACTGATTATGGGATAAGTAAAAAATAGTTCCATGATCTGTGTGGACAGAAACAATCAGCGACACTTTTGGTGTTCATCTGGTACGGATAAATGTCTTCTCAGTACTTAATGGCCACCATGTCTAACTATCAAAAGTCTGGCTTCAACATTCAGTTTCACAACACCAAGGTGCAAACCAACTGTGTCTCCTTGCTTTATGCACTTAATAGGGAAACACCATTACAGCTTGACATCATTGGTAATTTGTTCACTGATTACGGGATAAGTAGAAATAGTTCCATGGTAGATGTGGGCAGAAACAATCAGCTACAATTTTGGTGTTCATCTGGTACTGATAAATAGTGTTTCTATAATGTGCAAACTCTGAGACAAACATATATCATTTGTAGAGAAAGAGAAAAATATAAGAAATCAAGAGGGATGAGTCATGGATATCTATGTGCAAGTAAAAGATTAATTAAGTTAAAATTGTATTCTACCTATGACTTAATTATTGATGGGAATTGACTAAGATTGTGATTTCATCCTCATTATTTACTTGTTAATGATATATTATCCAGTGCTCTGTGTAGCAATAGCGGATGCTGAGTGACACAGAATGCAGATTTATGTAGTTGTGTGTGATATATATACTTCATTCATCAGCAAGTAAAGAAGGGCCTTACAGCCAGCGTTGTGGAGAGCTGTTTCCCACTCTGAGGGATTCTAGTCATTTCTTCCGAAGCCTATATATGTTAGTGTAGCACCCAGTCTTGGTGAATTGTATGGGTCCCTCATCAAATTTGCATAGGTTTACTTCATCCTGCGAAACCCCTCTGCTACTATTTAATAGTAATGAATTCTAATAATGGACTGTTATTACTTTTGATTACCAGCCAAGATACTTTCTGTTTCACACTGGTGTGTGTACTTATGCTGGAACATACTAAGGGCCTGATTACGAAGTGGTAGATGGGATACTCTGTCACAAATGTGACGGATATCCAGCCCGCCATTTTGCAAGTTCCATAGGATATAATTGAACTTTTAATATGGCGGACTGGATATCCGTCATTTTTGTGACAGTGTCCCATTCACCAAGGTCGTAATCAGCCCCTACATCTTATAGTGATCAGGAGAGAGAAGAAAGCAGTGTCTCCATGGCCTGTTTTCAGATAGGGGTAGGACAGTGCTCTGCTGTAAAAGGGTTTCCCGTGTGGTCAGCTCCAAGTGACTCATCAGGTCAGCAGTGCATTGAGGTGATGTCGGGGCACAAGTCCTGGCAGTGTGGTAGTGGCTCAGAAAATGTGATGATTTGTGGCTGCTGTGTGAGCACAAAGGAGTAGAACTTACTAAAACTGGGTTTCCCTTATCTGCAGGACAATATTGACTGTTAATTCTAGGCTCTTTCTGCTCTGGCCCACAACTTCAAGACGGCAATTAACAGCTGCTATTTCCCCAAGCTAATTACAACACTGCAGTTTTAAAAGCTCCAGGTAAGACAATGTGGACCATGTATTGGCTGGTTTAGGTACTCTATCTCAAAATTCCTAAATTTCTCCCCTGCCTATTTTGATTCTAAGGCAGCTATGCAATAGAGGTCCCGGAGGGCCAAATACTGAGCAGATTTTCAGGATACCCAATAACAATGTAAATTACTTCCTTGTGGATTAATTGTGTGGGAATGTAGCCCATGTGACTGAACTGAAAATATGGCATGCATCTAGACCTCCCAGATCTCATTTGGTAAAATGTTCTAATAGCATCATGGCTCTTTTACCTTATACTATACTTCCTTGTATGTTCCTTAGGGCTGCAACCCAGGCATAGAATATTAGCATATTCTTTGAAAAGTTCAGAAAAGGACAGTCAACCCAAACACTCGGAGTAAAGAGTGTAGCAGGGACATCTTAATGATTTTGGGGGTCCTCCGCCAAACAGATTTTGGGGGGCCCTCTTCTAAGCAGCTTTGAAGTTAATGATCCAATTTCAGCTCTTTCATGCCCTCTTTGGCCAGGTTACTGACAGTGCACAGGCACACTCATTCAAATTTTAATCGTGTTTACATCTAATATTCACGGATAGTGACTTGTGTCTTCAATATTAAACACAGCAGCAGAACAGAGCTGGCTCTATAAGGACACCCCCGTGAAAGGCTGGTGCCCTGGGCAAGTGCCCATTTTGCCCATGCCCTAAAATGTCTCTGGCATGTAGAAACCAGTGCAGGAACTTATCTAGACCCTGCTTTGTAACAGGCAACCTTTTTTACTGATACTGCAGGTGTTAACAGTACTACCACATCCTTGTGCTAACATCATAACAGACCATATCTTTGGTTACTGTTGCATTCTTTCTCCAGCTAGCCATCCACATGGACTAACAGGATATTAAAGCATTGATGAGAAAACCAAGGAAAGAGTGTGTTAAGTGGAAAAAACACCTTTGTTCGTAGTATATTGAACCGTTCTGTCATGCTAAAATGCAACAAGGTTGGTTCATTTAGAATAGATCGAGGTACTCCACAGAAAACACGATTGTGAAACATTGTTTGCTAATCTCTTGACTTGCTATCGGCTTATCATTTTCATGGAGGTACAAACAGCGGAGGCAGCATCAGGGGAGGGTGATACTCTATCAACCTCATTTAAACTTAGGCAGCAGGTACACAATCTGGCTATGATGCCAAAGACACAGTATCCCCTGACCCTTCTGTTTCTGGCCCATTTAGTTTAGAATTTCTGTCCCATTGGCAGAAACTGGTCATTCAAAGTGCTTCCGGTTGCATGACAAAATGCCACAATTGGGGCCAGTTCCCCAAGTCATAGATGAACGGAGAGCTGCTCCTCATTTTTTGTTTTCCAAAAAGAAAACTCGAAGGGCCTGATTATGAGGAGCTCGTTATATTCCGACCTCTGTATAGACTCTTGTTTACGCACAGGTCGGAATAACGAGTTATAAGGTATGTATTGCATCCGATAATTATCAGATGCTTTAAATACTTCAAGCTTTATTAAGTTTCGGCAGAAGTGGCCAAACTGCCAAAATTTAACAGGGAAAAACTGTACTGTATTTACCATACCACGCGGATATGCTCTGTACTTAGCATTCGTGTGGATTTTGGTAAGTTAAACACCAAAATCTGCATGTTATTCCCCATATACTCAAAATAGGTGTTACTTAACAGATGAATAACTAACCTCATGGTAACGGTATTTATCAAGGACAATAAATAATGCCTCAACTCGTAATCAGGTCCTAGATAGGGTGATCCTCACCAAAGATTAGAGGGGTTATGGCGAGGGTATAGCTGGTTAAGATTCCACCACCTTTGAAACAGCCATTATAATTTAAAGTCTTACAGACGGCTTGTTGACAGATGTCCTAACTCCTGCCTCTAAATAGAACCCTATATTGAGCAACTTCACGCTGTCATTGGCCATGTCCACAAACTGTCACAGTTGATCAGTATTGGTTTCTCTTTCTTTTGGTAGTATGGTGGTGATGAATGCACTCAGCAGAATAAGTCACATGGGAAATAAGGTGATTGGAACTATGAATATACTATTAGAAACTGCTAATATCATTAATTTTAAATGCTAATGTTGCAGATGCCAATGTTAGGCCTTAAGGTCACTGATTGAAGTACAGAGCAATTAGGCGGTATTTAAAGCTCTTAGTCACTTAGTCACCGATTATAGGTTCCCACAGTAATTCAGAGTAGGATGATAACAAGATGTACTGGTCCCACAGTGATTACGAGTTCCATCAAAAATCCATGGATTCTATGTATTTCACCTAAAACTTTGGCTTTCGTCAGCAGTCAAAACCACTGGGAGAAATAAATATTGGATAAAGTACTCCATTCTGTACATTATAAGAATATTGCAAGTCACAAAGGAGTTCCGTAATCATTGAGGAATGAGGCTAAAGGCTGTTTTTTTTTTTTAATAAGTCCCTTTATAGGATCGTCAAACTTATAATTAGATAATGGGTGGAAAAAATAAACATGTTACCATGAATATCTAATTTCTGCTCACCGCTATTCAGCTAGTAAAATAGAGAGAAGAAAGCACCAGATTTCGGTTTTATGTTTTTTAGAATTCATCTTTAATTATGCTCTGGGGCCTGCATTTTCTCTGGGCTGGTGGCTATGGCAGTAGGCATTGTCACTTCAGAACTCAACTGTAATACTTTATTTCTAAGGGGACCCTCAGGGTCTCACTCAACATTCTGTTAACTCAGCCCCTACCCTGGAGTTACCTATGTTCTAGGTATTAGTACCTCTAGGGGAGGGACTTAGATGGGCTGGAAATGGGACGTACATGACTAAACTCATAGTACTACTAAGAAACAATTCAAATTTCACTGTACACCACATTAATGGGTAATAGATTTCGTTCAATTTTCTATGATATTCGCAAAGCACTACTGATACTTTATCTGTCTTTGTACACACCGTGTTCATGCAGACGATGTACTGTGCTAGAAGAGGCTGCACAGCGGGACGCTTTCTCATCATGCAAAAAGCGGCACTGTAGACTTTCTTTCTTACAGCTTCATATAGAAAATGTGTACTTTATGTAATAGTGTTCGACGATTCTCATCATGGCTATTGAATGGATGTGGGAAATGTAAATAGGTAGGAGTTTTATCATTAGTAAAATGTAATTCGTCACGTGAAAGATTTATCCAGATACAAATTCTGAAATGTGTGCATCTGATCTTGAATGGTTTTGCAACATGTTATTAAAATTTGCAAAATAATGTTTAGGGTGTCAGATCTCACCACGTTGAGAAACCGATATTTTTCTTGTTAAAAATGCGAAAATTGATGGAGAAACCTGCTAATGCCTTTTTTCATTTTGAAGCGAGGGTCAGTTGTTACCTTTTCAGATGTGCGGTCAGTGATAGTTGCATCTTAATCAATCAGCCTTATTGAGCAACGGCGCAACTCTGAATGTCCACGAAGGGCACACAAACGATAAGGATGCACGATCTTCATTGGATGAATTACGTTTTGTGCCGTCTGTGAAATCAATGTCCTTAATTAATTTTGCCTTGTTCGAGATAGAGGCATTAGGAGAAACACATAGAAGGCAGCTTGTAACACAAACGACAGATCTTTGTAAGGAATGTCTTGCGAAGTCCAGGCATCCTCCTTGACAAGCCAAAATGTGTTCATCTTAGTGTGTCTTTTGAAAGCAGTTTTCTTCCTCTTTTATTTAGAACTTGAAAAAAAAAAAACGTTATTGCAGCGTGGGCATTGGGGAAAATGAGAATTAAATGCACGTGTGATAAACTTTTTTGGGATACAAATGCTGCTTGTGTTCATAGAATTCCCCATGGACGCACTCCATTCATCCAAGGCATGCATCGATACAGCAGCAGCAAGTCAGAAAAAAACTAATAGCCTCGTTGTGGAACAATTTTCCTAATCCCAGAAATACGGCAATTCAAACCAGCCCCACTGTAGTAAGGGTCACAGCAAACCAGAATAGGATGACGGAAGACAATAACTGTGACCAAAGTCTAAGTTTATTCCATTACAAACCCACAAACCTGGAAGCGTCGGGTGCGTCTTCAATTCACTGGCAACTGCCGCTACCCTTGGTTCCTAGAACTCGCCTTCAACCTCCAAAGATGCGGACATAGAACAGTGCATACAGGGAAATACCACATTAAGCATGGAAGCAAGCACAATTACCTAACATAATGTAAAAGCAGGTAAGTGAAAAATACAAGCACTTACAAAATGGAGAAATAAATAAATAAGTAAATGCATACAAACATAAATAAATAAATATAAATGCATACTACATCCACTCTACAGAAGGCTACAACTAGAATTGGGCATTAGGATTTCCTGAGGACGCTATAGTATCCCATTCACCTCCAAAAGCAACCTGTTAATTTGTAGCCCACTGTAAGCATACTAGAGTGGCAGGTTAGTTAGCCCACCCTGCATTTGAGTCGCTTTTTATTAGTCCACTTATGGGTTTTTGCTTTGGTTACAGCAAACCTGGAAGTTGCATGACCCATCTTAAAGAGCCATGTGGGTTCAGTGATATACATTCCTCCTGAACCAAAGTTTTAAGTAAGGTACAAATACCAAGAAAATGAATATGAGATTAACCCATATTGAAAAAAATAGGCTGATAAAGTTCAGAGTTCAGTGGGTCACACCACATCAGTAATCAGGAGGGACATGAGAGAATCATCTCCCAAAACCTTTATCTTCATATGGTCTGAACAAGTGACTTTAAGATGGTTGAAACTAGTTTTGTGTTGGGATGTCTTCTTCTTGAAACTTCTTGCAATGTACTGTGGGTGACACTAACGTGAGAAAATCTCCCTGATTGGCCATCATCATAGCCCCTTATTGGCTATTATCATTCCACCTTCCATTTGTTTGTTGACTAACACCACATCGTCTTCGGATGGTTTGGGTTTTTGCACCCCTGTTGAAAACACATAATCATATGAATGGTTTCTACCTATTTATAGGCAATAGGTGTCCTCCGAAATTATCTCTCTGTGAGGTGAAAAAGATCTTGCTGGAAGGCAAGGAGCAGATTTAGAATAGAGTTCCCAGGAGACACCCAGAGGCTCCCCTGGAAAGAGAGCGCTGGATGGATCTCTATGTCACAGGCACAAGGCCTCTGAAACACATTGGCACCCATGGCAACAACAAAAATCAATCTTGTAAAATCAATAACACATAAGAAAAGGCCACAGGGAGCAGAACAAGGGACAATAAAACAGAAACTGGGCTCAGGCAAAAGTTGGTCCAGGTTGAGGAGCAGGACTGGACTATTCAGAGCTGATATATTGAAAACAAGACTAGGAAAGATCTATACTCAAAAAAGCCAAGACGGAAATTGGCAGACAAACAGGAAGACAGACACACATGACAAGGAGTCTGCATATAACAGAAGAGGTCAAGAAGAGTGCAGACAGGAAAGAATGAACAGTGGCTAGCACAGGATGTGGGAAAACAAGGGACAAAACAGATACTACGAAATATCCAAAAACAGAAAAATGGGTTAAGGAACTAATGATCAAAGAACAAGTCTGGAATGACAACAGTAGGATCGCGACAGAGCACAAGGAGACTCAGCAGATGTCAGTTGCAAGCTGTTGCACTCTGGAATCACAGGGCTAAAATAGCTTTAGGCTCAGGGGAAGAGAGCAGCTGTGAGGAGAGAGCCAGTTACAAGATATAACACAGGCACGAGGAATCAGAGTACCACAGATATGAAGGCTGAGCTGGGGCTTGTTAGAGAGAAGTCCAAGGAGACCAAGAGACACAAGACAGAATGGGAAAGTCTGGAATGGAAAATGTATCAGAACAAACATAGAGCAGGGTCCAGAATACAAATATAGAGCAGTCAGAATAACTGGGGGATCTAGGAACTAATCTAGTGAACAGGACACCACCACCAGTACATGATCCAAGAAGGGTCTGAAGATAGAGGGAACTAAAAGCATCATAATGTATCAGGGAAGTGGAACAGAAACCTAGACTAAAAGGTGAAGCAAAACTAAGTATTGCAAGGGTTTTGTGTGTAATGACCAATAATGCTCATAAAGGGACTCGCGAGTGATGCCTAGTGGCAGGATGGTGGAATCCTAGCAATCGGCACAGACAACCCTGAAAACTGTTTGGGAAGATATCAATCATGGTGTACATCATTTGGATGTAGCCCTGGTCCTTTTTGTTGACGCTGGAGCAGTACTCATGAAGAAATCAGTAGAACAATGGTCCAATGCATAACTTTAGCTTGGTGGTAATCAGCATTACCTTTTTGAGGGTGTGCATAATTTTCTCAACTTTTCAATTCTCTGAGATCATCTGATGATGTTTCTAACATCGGGAATGCCAAGGCGCTCAAGAAAAGTAGAAACAGCACTCATCCACTAGGGCCAGTGACTGATATCCATCAGTGCCTCTGTCTAGGCTGAGCTTTCCCCATCATGTTATATCCGAGGTCTTCAAACTGCGGGGCGGGCCCCACTTGGGGGGCCTAAGTGATCCCGGGGGGGGGGGGGGGGGTCGCAAAACTCTGGCCAAAAGAAATATTATACAGATAACATGCCTTTGTTTTAAGCAGAAGCATGTTATTGCAGTTTTAAAAAGGTAACAGTACTTAATTGCAATGTTTATATAGGCTTAGACCTATTTAAACATTGCCATCTTTCTAAAATAATTGTGAAAAATTCTGAAGGGGGGCCCAATGATTTTTATTTTTCAACTGGGGGGGTGCGGCATTAAAAAGTTTGAAGACCACTGCGTTATATTAAGATCCTGAGCCTGCCCTGAGGCTCAGCACATAAACCAGTGAGCACTACAGTCTGTGGTTTGTGATGACTTTAAAGTGGTATTCAGTATGAATTGATGTGGAAATGGCAACGTACCCTGAGTATAGCTTTTGCTTCCTAATAGTTGTGAGTATCATCGCTTTCTGTAGGGCATCAGGAGTGTGTGTCCTTTACCATTTCCCTCAGTAAGCTGTGTTCCAAAAGAGTTGGCATCTTGTGACAGATCTGTTTCTAGGTAAGTATGAAAATACACGCACATCTCTATTAACGCTTTTCATATAATGCCCTCAGTGGTCAAGGGTATGCCTAGATGTGGGTCCAGTGCTCACTGTGCAAATAGACCCAAGCTACACCCTGTGGAAGAGCCCCAACAAGTCACAGGTTGCTTGTGTTACATTCAGGGAGGACCTCACCTGGCAGTTGGGGCTGGACTGCTCTTATTGTAGCATGGTCAAGATTCTTTTATAATACACTTTATTGTTTTTTTTATGAAAAACAAACAAGAAAATTGAAACACAAGGACAAAGACACTGACAATCTTTGTGGCTGAAGTCCCAACAGTCCATTGCCAGAGTGTGGGGGGCTAGCCCCAGAATGTTCTATGGTGAGGTGGAGCATAGCAAAATTACAGGTAGGAGCAGCGCAAACATGTAGTAACTTAGGGTGCCCCATGCTGACAGGAACAACCTCATCACCGGTGACTCGGGGTGGAGAGACTGACCCCTGCCCGCTGCAGTGTTCAGTCAGGTAGCAAGGCGCCATGTCTTCAGGGAGCCCATATTCAATCATATTTATGTGTGACACTCCATACCTTGTAGAATAGCTTCTCTATTGCGGTGCAATAGTCCATGCCCCTCATCCACGCATGCATGGGGGCGCCTGTTCAGTCCTCTATTACATGGTCACATCAGTCTTGGCTACCAAATAAGACTTCCAAGCATGTCTATGATCACCAACAGTGCATTTTTAGGGTCTATAATGAGGCTGTGATCAATTACTTCCCCATTTCTGTTGGTGGCTTTTAGCCAGTATTCCCTCATGACTGGGCAGGTCCATGTTGCATGATATAGGGAGCCTGGGGAGTGGTGGTAGTGAAGGTACTCTAGCCCTGGGACACAACTCATGCACCAGAGACTCTGTGGGCAGTAGTAGATCCTGTAGAAATAGAATTGTACCAGACAAGCGCATGGTGAATGGTGATAGCTAATTCACAAGAGGCCATTTTCGCTTCCACCCACTAATCATCCTCTAGGTCCCTCACGTCATCCTCCTCCGAGTGCATTCTAAGAGTGAGCAAGGAGTCCGGGGTTTTGTTAACTAGTGTTCTATAGAGGCACAAGATGACATCCTTCCCAGGTTTTCAGTGACCAATTTGTATTCTAGAGGGTTGAATTCTGGGAGAGAGTTGAACCTTGGTTTGTACCAATCGAGTGTGTGAAGTAGTTGGAAGTATTTATATTGTTTACGGTAGTGTAGACTGAACGCTGTTGTGAGCTCCTGGAAGCCCTTAATGTGTCGCTCAGACGTCTCAGAGGATGGATATGCATATTAGATCCCAGGGTCAAAATCTGGCCAGCCTGGTAGGCTCGAACAGCCATGTCCCATGCCACAGGGAGGTTGCCCTAGAAAGGGTACCCTGGCATTTAATTTGATGGAGGGCTGAGTGCCAGTCTGAATGGAAGTCTAGGAGATAGGTAGCAGTGAGTGGGCAGGGGCTACAGAAGTGCTAGCATCCCATAGGGCTGTATCAGCTCCAGTTCGAGCATATGAGCAGGGTCATTCCGGTATGCACAGAACCAGTTATTGATGACTACTTGCTGTGATGCCTAGTAGTAGAACTTAACATCAGCCCGCCCCAGGTCCACCTCATATTGGGAGGACCTGCATTTCACAAAGGAGATCCTAGGAGACTTTCCCACCCACGAGAAGCGAAAGATCTGATCTGGAGGTCAGTAAAAAACGCAGGTTGCAATAGGTAGGGGTAGTGCTGGAGCGTATATAGAAAATGGGAAAGTGGTACCATCTTGAAAAGGGCACCCTGGTCTGCTATTGAGAAGGGCAGTTACGATCACTCACCCATCTCTCTCCTCGTTCTGGCCAGCAGTGGGGTGATCTTGTAGAAGAAAAGTACTGAAGCACACTTCGAAATCCAGTACAAACAATTAGTATACACCTATTTTGTATTCCAAAGGGAAGGTAAATAAAGGTTGTGTTTATTCTTCAGTTTTCTCCACAATCCTTGTATGTGTAACACAACATCAAAGAAACACCAGCAGTGGAGTGATGTTAAAGTCCCAGTATCGCTTTTCAGTGACGTCCACCATCATACCCAGGTAGTGCAAGCTATCTTAGGCTATGTGGAGGTGGGGGTCAATTGTCCCACAGTCTGTTACTCCCCACAGGGGCACCAGGATCGACTTCCCCGAATTTACCCTGAGGCATTCCCATAGATTTCTGAAATCTCCCTAAACCTTGGGATTGTCTCACTGGGCCGCCATAGAAAGGTGAGCATATGATTGGCATAAAAGGAGCTGAGATCCTCTGACCTATCTCTCCACTGGAGGCCCCCCATTCTGGCATCTAATCTCTTGAGTTTTGCCAGTGGTTCTATTACAAAAGTGAATAACAGTGGGAAGGGGGGGCAATCCTGCCTTGTTCCTCGCTCTATTGGAAACATTGGTGCTAGGGCACAGTTGACCCGGACCTGAGCCCACAAGTCAATATATGAGAGTGATACCCATTTCCTGAATCTTGGGCCAAATTGCATCTTCTGGAGGACTGCCTGCACAAAGGATAAATGACTAAGTCAAAGGCTTGCTCTACATCGACTAACAACAGGGCCGCCTCATCTTGAATCTCATCTAGGTGGGTCAGAACCATGTGTAGCTGCTGGAGACAATGCCTAGTGCCTCTTGCTTGCATGAATCATTCTGGTCTGGGTGAACCACTAAATGGGCCACTGTGGCCAGGTGATTCACCAGAATCTTTGTCAGGAGCTTCACTTTGAAATTGATGAGGGAGATTGGGCGATAAGACTTTCATCTCTCTGGGATTTGCCATGTCTCAGGATCACTGTTATGGTTGCTTCCTGTAGGACCCCTAGGGATCATCAGAGAGGAGTACGTTTTTTATAGTTCCAACAGGAACCCGTTAGGTCCTGTGGTTTTCCCGGACGGCATAGATGATAATGCCTGTTGAAGTTCTCCAGTGGTAAGTGGCTGGTCTAGGTTTTGGCTCTCCTCTACAATGAGCCTGCATATGGGCAAGTCATGTATGATGAAGTTAACCCTTTCTGAGACTGGGGACTAGGTGAGCATAGAGGGTGTGAAAGTGGAATGCTAATTCATTCACCAGGAGATCTGTCTCTCTCAGTTTTTCCCCCGCTGCAATTTGAAGCTCTGTTACTAAGCTAAACAATTGGGAGGCCATCATTAGTCAGTACAATAGTTTGCCAGCTTTGTCTCCCATCTTGTATATGTGTTTGCCACACAGTCATATGGATATGCACTAGTTTTCACTGCATTATAGGTGGTGGAGATACCACGGCCGTGCACTTGAGCCTAGCGATGTCACTCTCAAGTTTTAGGATTTTCTCTTCTCTGGGTCTACTGGGGGTGCCTATATAGGAGAAGGCCTTGCCTCGCAGAACTGTCTTAAATGCCTCGCAGAGAGATGCTGGGGAAAGCACAGCCCCCTTCTGATTTCAAAGTATTCAGTTACTGTGTCGCTAATGTGTTCTGCAAAGTCACTGCTCAAGAACCACCAGATGTTTAACCTCCCCAAATCCCATTCATCCCCTCGGCCTCTCCCCACTGCCAGGTGCACCAGGGAGTAGTCTGAGAGTACCCTGGGAAGGATCTGCGTACAGTCGACCCAGCTGACCTCAGAGGAAAGGAGCAGAAAATAATTTAAGTGAGAGGATGTGTCATGTGAGGAGGAATAGAATCTGAATTTTCGCTCCGTACAGTGCTGCCACCTCCAAACATCTACCATTTCCAATACCTCTCCCCAGTCATGTAGTTGTGTGGTGTGAGCCATCCTCATGCCAGACGTTGTATCTCCCCCGGGTCCATCACTGCGTTACGTTGCCACTTAGTAACATAAATCTGGGGAAGACCCCTGCCAGGTGAGATGTGACCACCTTCAGTGTCTCGCACAGCAGGCTGGGGGGCACATATGTGCTTCCCAGTGTCCAAAGGGCTGTCCCTCTATCGCCCCACTGATTATCACACACCTCCCAAGAAGGTCAGTCTGAACTTTGTTGATGACCAGGGGAAATCTCTTCGTAAGTAGGACTGCAACTTCCCTTGAATCCCTCAGAAACCCTGAGTGGTGTACTCTTCCGTAGCCATGCCGCCCTAGAAAAGATCAGTTGGTTTCTTATGGAAGGGTCTCCTGGAGCAGAAGCACCACCTTGTGATGCTTCTTAGCATAGGCCAGAACTGCTTTTTGCTTGATTTTATCATTAAGCCCATTAACATGCCAAGGATTTGAGGGCTCCTAGCATTGATCAATGAGAGCACAAACACATCTAGCACAACAAAACAGCAGTAACATTGGTGGCCCGCAATTGATGAAAACATTCCCCCTTTCCCACTCCCACTGCACACTTTCCCCCTTGAAGCATCCGTCACCTAACTGCGTATACAATCAAAACTTCCCCAACAATTAACACAGTGTCTAGGGTGGGCAGCCACGGTCGGCTCCTATTAAAATACACACTCTGAGCATTCCAGGTGAGTAGAGGTCCAAAAAGAAAGAGAAGAGTCACATCGACCCCACATGGACCCAGCCGTTGCTATGCCAGACCCTTTTCGCCATCTCCACAGTTTGCCGGAGCCATTTGTCGAGTTCGTTCTCTTATGTTTCAGATGGTGTGGAGGGGCTTCTGCTGACCTATGGTGTTGTTTGTTCTTCCTGCTTGGGTGGTTTTGCAGGTGTGAGGTTTGAGCATTCCTTCACTAGGCCCAGACACTTTCAGTGGTGTCAAAGAAATAGGTGTGGATGACTTTAAGGAGGGATGGGAATTGAAACATGTATTTTGTCTTCATGGCTCTAAGTTTTACTCTAACCACCTGGAACATGTGGTGCTGCTGCTTCACCTTTAGGATATAATCAAGGAAGAGCATAACTCTTGGCCCCCTGCACTGCAGGTTAGAGGGCTCATGTGTCTGCGGGACAATAGCATCTCTACTAACAAAGTTCAAAAGTCTTGTAATATTTGGTTTTGGTAGGGGAGTGGGGGGTGTTTGGTCATCAAGGACTTATGCGCCTGCTCCATCATGAAGCAAACAGATAGAGCATACCTGGGAATCCAAGAGCAGAGTCACTCCATAATGAAGGCGGTTGGTCGGGATCCCTCTGCGCCCTCTGGGACCTCAACAATGCGAATATTGCTTCGCCTGGATCTGCCCTCCGCTTTTTTGGCCCAGTCTCCAGGAGACCTACCCTGGGCTGGAGGACAGCCACTGCGTCTTGAGAGGCCCTTGTCTCGTCTTCCACCACTGCTAATCTTAAATCTGCTTCTGAGACCCTCTCAACTGCATTACGAAGATTCTGGCTCAAAAGTGCTAGGTCCTGACTGAGCTCTCCAATTTTCCCCTCAAGAGATGTTCTAGACTCCTGAATAGCTTGTAGTATGGATGAAGTGGAGTCAGCCTGGGTGCTCTCTTGAAGTGGACCATCTCCGTCTCCCTCCTTCTCTGCGGGGTTGGCAAATTTGTATATTGTTCCTTGGGCTGGGGCTGCTACCTTTCTCTTTTCTATCACACCACCGAGAGAAACAAGACCCAGGTCCACCAAACATCCACAGCCACCCCTCACACTCACTATGGAGTCGTCTGTGGAGAAGGGAAAGGGGATAAAAGGGGAAGTAAACGGAGAGGGGGGCAACTCATAGCAGCCCAACCTCCCCCACCAGACCACTTACTCAACACAGCTCTGATTTTCTCCCAGTGTCTTCCACTGTGCAGAGCTGTTAGGTTTAGTGTTTGGTGTCCAGAGTCTACCAGTGTTGCAATGTAGGGTGTGGTGCACATGCCAGCTGTCCATCTCGTTTGAGGCCTTTCTGGCCAGAAGCGTGAAGGTAGTGGGAGATCCCCCAGGGTCCAGGAACAGCAGTAGGCTGCAGGCCCCCGTAGGCCCAAGTCCAATGGGGCACAGTCTTGGGCCTGTACGCCTCCAGTGGAGCTGCCTTTCATTCAGGAGGGCCTCCCAGGTCCCCAGGGTCCCTCGCCGCCTCGCACACATGCCCAGTCAGGCATTCGCTGCTCTCAGCGGGAACACCCATGACAGCTGCCGTCTGGGCACACCCAACGTACCACTCTGGCCTCCAGGGTTTCCCCAGGCCCACTGGGGCCCGGTCGCAGGCCTGCTCACCTCCAGCAGCTGTCACCTCTTAGGCAGGGGGCCCCCTGGCTTCGGGGCTGCCCTCTGCTCACCTCAGCAGGCACCTTTTGACCCAGTAGCAGGCTTCACCCACAATGTACCCACACACCTCCCAGGAGCCCGGGCACAGCAGATCGATCAGCGCGGTCTGCAGACCAAGATGGAACAGGATCCAGGGCCGAAGAACTCCGGGTGCATATTTGATCAATTCAGCCCCAACTGGGCTGCTCAGAGGCACACATGTTTGTGGCCCTCTTGGCTGCCGGCCACCCCCCAGGTCAAGATTTACATAGGCTGCATCCAACTGAGGTGACATGATGGACAAAACCTTTTCTGTGTTTGCATGATATATATATATATATATATATATATATATATATATATACAAGTCGTCTATCTGAGATACATTTGTCCCTGATTTGTGTCCCTTTTTTGTGCAGCTGTTTTTCCCTCATTTGGATTATTCCACTTGGAAGGTTATATTAGACTCATTGCCTATTCCGTCTCAGGGTAGCCTTGCTGTCTTGCTTACCTGGTTTTGCTGAGTTCTTCAACTTTGATCAAGAACTATCCTTATTGACAAAGACGTTTCTTCTGGCCTCATGGCTTTTACGTCCTAACTTAGGCCATTTTAAGAGGCATGTAACCTCTTACACTTATATGTTGAGTGCAGGGTGTCACTGTGGCTAGTGGGGAGCGTCACCCTTTTTTTGAACAGTCATGAAGGAGACAAGAGTACTTCACTGCATCCAGACTTTGACAGTAAGCAATTATTTCAAGACACCAGCAGAGTTTAGAGACATTTAGGGAGGCTTGCATTGACTTTCTCTTGTATGCTTTTATGCTTTGAGGGGTTCAGGCATCACTTCCTATAGCAAACCTTCTGACTGGGTTTGTGAGACCCATATCTCTCGTGATACATAATATGCTCCTTCTTTTAAAGAAGCTGGATTGTGGCTTAGATTTTATGTGGTGTTCTTTTGGGCCTAGGCACTAATAAATGTGTTATCAAAGATTCTGAGAACTCCAAGCAGGTCCACTGACAAACTTTAGTCACTGTGACCAGTTTAGGATGTTAATTGATGTCTTGGGTACCTAGGTTTCTATTCATGAATTTTAGAAGAATATTGGTCAGTCTTTTAGCAGCAGATGCACACTAAATCAGAAAACTGAAGAGTGGTGGATTATTTTTACTTCTCTATATATAACTCAAAGTAAGTGATGTTTCATATGAATCGTGAATCCTGATGACTCGAGAGAGCTCATGGTGGCTTTGAGTGCTGCCTGCATGCAAATCTAGATTATCTGATGAATGTATTATGAAGTCTGCTAACCTACAGATTACAATTTAGTAGGTTTTATTGTTTTCACTGTCGAATTGTTGTATTTAATGATACAGATAGACAGGTCTTGCAAACATTGGACAATACATCACAATTTTAAACATGTATGACAAATCATTTACAGTTTTAAAACAAATATTTCAGGTGTATCTCAATGAAAGGCGAGTGCACGGTAGCCAGTAGTTATAAGGCAGTTTTATGGGTATCGCTAACACATTTCAACAGGCTTTTAAAAAGCCAAAAGGTCACTCCCTTGAAACCTATTGATTTTGCAATTTGTTTGGTGCTAGATAGCTTCCACGATTGTATACACATGTGGGCACAGCAGCAATCGTGTAATGTTAAAGAGAAATAGAAATAATTTAAAATGGCCATCATATATGTGCAAGTGTGGCCTCTTATTCCTATTTTTCTTTAACTGAATACAAAATCATTCAAAGATGTACACAGTGCATATGAATCATACATGGTGGACATCTTTATACTTTACTTTTACTTACCTATTTCGAGATAGCAGATGTGCATCTGAACATCTGAAAAGGTAAATTAAAAAAAAAAAAATGATGTACACATTGGAAGAAAAGCAAGCAGACCATAAGCAGTGTGCTGCTACAGAACCTGTGTCAAAAGTAAATAAAAATAAATAAATAGAGAAATAAAAGTGAGGTGCAAGGAAGTGGCATCAGTAGGTGGGGGCAAAGATGCTGGTGCGGGCTGAAAAGACATCAGCAATATGCAGCTTCTGGGCCATGGCAGAAATTAAAAAAATAAATATTCAAAGAAAAAGGAGCGTGGCAGGGAGCAACTGATGGGGAAGTGAGTAGTCCACAGCAGTGTTCAGATGCCTGGCTTTTGCACAAGTGACATACAAAAGAATACAAGTACATGAAGAAATAGGAGATGAGGATGGATGAGGTGCAATGGACAAGTGGAACGGTGGTGGACTTTTTTAAGGAAAAGGGGCAAAGTAATAATTGATACTCAATAAAAAGTAGTATTTTCATGTCAGCAATGAAAGTATACAAGTCTTCCAATCAGAATTGATGTAAAAGCTGTTCTTCAGGGATGTGACAAACACAATTTTAGGGATTAGTCATTAAAGGAGCAGAGAAATGAGTAAGCAAAAAATCCATCCAATCATGACCAAGGGGCAGACCCAAGTCAACCCTTCATATGGCATTGTAGACATTAAGGGCCTGATTTAGAGTTTGGTGGAGGGGGGTTACTCCATCACAAAAGTGACAGGTAGCTTGTCTGCCGTATTAAAATACCAATATAGGCTATGTAATTTGTAATATAGTGGACCGGATATCTGTCACATTTGTGAGTAACACCTCTGCCAAATTCAAAATCAGGCCATAAGTCTTCAAAAAACAGACAACTAAAGCAGTCAGACATTGAACTCTAAAAAGTAGTTCAAGGAGATAGTTCTTTCTTTTACCTGAAAGCAGAGAGCAATTTATCATGAAATGTCCCATTATGAACTTAATGTGCAGCAACCAGATACATTTGGTATTATCATAAATCTTTTGCATAAATTTCTTCTTTTGTAAGCGTAGGCATACCTCTATTCAAAAGTTATAACTTATTTTCTATTTACTGGGTCTTGATGCTTATATAGGTAATCAGTATGGAAGGTCTTACAGGGACAACCTGGTATAGGTTATACAATTCTGATTAAGAAGACAGCATATCTCCTTGACCTGCTATAATTAGAGCAGTTTTAGGATGTTTCATTTGAAGCTTGGAGGCCCAGCATTAGTGGCAAATTTGAACAGCTCAGCATCCCCCCTCTTACTCAGTTTACTTTATTGATCTTCCAATGTTTCAGTTTCAGTCAACACCGTAAAGGTTTTTTCTCATACGGTTACCTACAGAATGTATAATTGTTCAACCGTTATGTCTGTGATATCTTGTTAGTATCCTATTCAGAATTCTGTTTTTATTTCATGTACCATAGCAGATGGGGAAGATGCAAGTCTCTTTTTGAAATGTTTCCTTTGAGTATGTTAAACTCTACTGTCAGTATCAAAGGACAACATTTCAGCTTCATAAAGTGGCAAGAGCGGTATCTTTGCAAGGAATGGTTTCAGAAATGCTTTCTCCCCGAAGCCAGCAAACTGGGTTTCAAAGATAATCATTCTCTCTAAACTTGTCAGGATTTTCATCAGAACTCTTTCCAATATAGCTTCCATGACTTCTTTTAAAAAGTAAAAAAATTTGGTATTTGTACTAATCAACTACCTCAGGTTTTCTGCCTGCAAGTCACTAGCAATAAATAAATTGAGTTCTAACAAATAATGTTTATCCAGATTAAGAGTTAATTTATGGAAACACATACTAATGTAGCTAGTTAATTTAACATTGGAGCCTGAGTAGGGTAGGATCTCATATGACCAAGCCACATACATAAAATGGGCTACCAGTCCACTTCATTGTGATTTTGTGGTGGCAGAAGAAACAAAATGACTCTTACACCTATGAAAGATCTACTAAGAAAAGACTAAACAAAGATAGGATAGAAATAAATCTTACTTAAGGTCAATGTGATTTGTTTTTTTTCAAATAATCTCCTACTCCAGCTAATATTCACTTGCGCCTAGGTAGTCTGATAGAACATCTGTGGATTAATTAATGGACCAGTTGGTATATTCAAGCGACTCAGGTTTTCCCATGGGTAACAAAAGTACAACTTGAGTTGAAGGCCAGATCAAAGTCAATAAAACTGTGGCACCACCTGCTGCACTGCTCCAAGGACCTGTGAGTGACGATGCCTGTTGTTAATTAGCAAAGACAGAAACCAATTTGTCGCAGGAGATGAAAATGCCCACACATTTAGACATGTCAATACCAATTTTGTGTAATTAGATATTACATCCATCATAGGGATAATGCGATAGCATGACAGGTTCCACTGCCCTTCTTGAAAATCAAGATCCAGATTTGAGGTTCGGTGTAGAGCAGCCTATCTTCATACACAATTGTAAAGAAACCAACTTTGAAACCTTGGGCTTGTGCCACGGCATTCTGAGGCAACCATTCTACAGTGAGATATTCTGACTAAGGTTTGGCAACTTTTGAAATATTGGCATGCTCCTCAGATCTAATACTTAGGGCCTCATTACAAAGTTGGAGGTCCATCCACCAAAACGCCAACACAATGGTGGGAAGGTGGCCGCCAAGCTAGCAGTCTCCCCATCACAGTATTACAATGTTTTTGCCAGGCTGGCTGGCTGAAACAGTGCAACGGCATTCGTTTTGGCTCTCAGATAGAGCAGAGGCCAATGCCGGCACACAAAGCACACTCAGAATGCGCACTGTCTGCCATGGCAGACAGTGTGCGTTCCGAGTATGGTAATACAGGGGCCCCTGCACTGCCACCATGACACGGTTGTGGACAGTTCAGGGGGCCCCTCTGTGGCCCCAACTCTGCCTTTCCGCTAGCCTTTTCATGGCAATTACAGCTCCATGAAAAGGCTGGCAGAAAGGAAAGCCATGGTCAGCAATGTGGTGCTAAATTCAGAACCACCGTGGCTGACCAGGACGTGCATCACCGGCAACCCATCGGGATCTCAGATCCTGATGGTGGTGGCAAAGTGCTGGGGGTACAACCACCATCAAGTTAATGTGGAGGTTGGGCCACCAATGTTGCGGCTGTCTGACCGTCACAATGGGTAAGGAGGTCCATGGACCGCCGTACTCGTAATAAGGACCTCAGTCTTTTGTAGCTTGCTGCGACACCTTCTTGCGTGATCCATGGTCTGTGCTCATCTGTGTACGAGGGGCAGGAATGAAGATGTTCTCTTTAAATCTTCAATAGTGCCACATTAGTAGAACTGTGATAGATTGCTTAGCCTATATTACCATTCCAGCCTAACAGCTGGATCCAGAAGTTAATCTGTTGCAAACCATAGGCAAAGTTATCATCTTACAACAGGACATTATTGTAATGAAATCAGAGAACAGGAGTTACTTCAAATTGAAAGAGAATTAGGTTCTTTACTGAAGTCATAGAGTAAAGATGCACGTCTCTGATTCCTTTCCCTACTTAAACTAATGTACCCAATTGTTGCTGTTGGACTTGGCCCTTTTAGCAGTGTCATCCCTAAGCTTTTTGCCTCCTCCCTCCTATTTTTCCTGATCTGTTTTTGTTGGCTTTTGAACTCTGCGCACTTTACCACTGCTAACCAGTGCTAAAGTTCATATGCTCTCTGTGTAAATTGTACTGTTGATTCGTTTATCCATGATTGCCATATTTAATTTACTAGTAAGTCCCTAGTAAAGTGCACTAGAGGTGCCCAGGGCCTGTAAATCAAATGCTACTATTGGGCCTGCAGCACTGGTTGTGCCACCCACATGAGTAGCCCTGTAATTATGTCTCAGACCTGACACTGCAGTGTCTGTGTGTGCAGTTTTAAACTGTAAATTCAACTTGGCAAGTGTACCCACTTGCCAGGCCCAACTCTTCACTTTTCCCTCATATAAGACACCCCTAAGGTAGGCCCTGGGTAGCCCCATTGGCAGGGTGCAGTGTATGGTTAAGGTAGGACATATACTAATGTGTTTTATATGTCCTGACAGTGAAATACTGCCAAATTCGTTTTTCACTGTTGCAAGGCCTATCTCTCTCACAGGTTAACCTGGGGGCTGCCTTTAAACATGATTGAAGCGTAGATTCCCCATTGGAGCAGATAGACATGTGGAGTTTGGGACCTCTGAACTCACAATTTAAAAATACATCTTTTAGTAATGTTGGTTTTGAGATTGTGTCTTTGAAAATGCCACTTTTAGAAAGTGGGCATTTTCTAGCTTGAACCATTTTTGTGACTCTGCCTGTTTCTGGATTCCCCATCTGGGCTAGTTTGACAGTTGGGCTGTTTGCACCTCTCTCCAGACAGTGAAACAAAGGTGGCTGGGATGTTGCCTGCATATTCTGATGAACCATCTGTGCTAGGAGGGAGGGGAGGAGTGGTCACTTGCACCTGAAAGGGCTGTGCCTGCCCTCCCACAATGCACTCTCCAACCCCCTGGTGTGTGTCTGAGGTCTTGTCTGGGCAAGGCAGGATTTCACAAACAAGTGAAACTTTCCTTTGAAGTGAGCCTACTTCAAAGGCCAAAATGGGTATAAGAAGAGGACCCAAAACCACACACTTTAGACACTTCTTAGAAAATTAGACGCACAGCCTGCTAAAAACGACGCACAGCCTGCCCCGCGGTGAGAAATTCACTGCACCTGGACCAGAACGATGCAGTGCGCCTTCGCAAGGAGAAGATCGACGCAGTGCTTGCGTTGCGACTGGAACGTCGGCGCACGGCCCACCAGATCGACGCACAGCCAACCAGGGATGACACAGCCCGATTTCCAGAGAGGAATCAACGCCGTGCCTGCCATGCTGGAGAAATTTCCACACAACGCCCACTGGATCGACGCAGCGCTTGTGACTTCGCTCCGCAAGCCCAGGATTCCACGCACAGTCCTCGGGGCACCAGAAAACCCCACAACCCGAAGAGGAACCAAGTCCGCGCACCAGAAATCGACGCAAAGGCTTCCCCTGCATGAAAAATAATTACGCAAGTCAGTGTGCGAAGGGGCGAAACCAACGCACACCTCCCCGTTTTCCATGCATCGCCTCCTCTGCGGTTCCCTGTGGAGATTTTGCACACAAACCAGGCATTTTGTGCTTGCAAGAGACCTTTATTGTTTTTAAGAGACATTTATTTGTTTTGCAAAGTCTTAAGACACTTTATATCACTTTTACAGTAATATCTCAAATCTACTTATTGCATTTTTATCGTTTTGACCTGCATCTTATCAGATAAATATTATGTATTTTTCTAAACACTGTGGTGTATTTTGTGGTGCTATATGGTGTTATTGTATGACTTATTTCACAAATACTTTACACATTGCCTTCTAAGTTAAGCCTGACTGCTCAGTGCCAAGCTGCCAGAGGGTGGGCACAGGATAATTTGGATTGTGTGTGACTTACCCTGACTAGGGTGAAGGTCCTTGCTTGGACAGGGGGTAACCTGACTGCCAACCAAAGACCCCATTTCTAACACTTGCATATTACCTCTTTTATTTTCACTGAGTGACACTACTAGGATTAGGTTTTCCGGTGATTCTAAATAGTTTGTATTATTTCTTAGTGAGTGTATGTTGATTTTCCTATGTAAACCTGTGACATTTCTCAACAGATTGCAGATCATATAGACCATTGTCAATGCTGAATCTGGACTACAGGATTCTTAGTAAGAGCTTAGTGATGAGATGTCTCCATCACGTGACACATTTGATACACTCGGATCAAGCAGGCTTTGTCCCAGAACGGAATACTGCTGGCAACATACGCTGACTACTATCGGTTATGAGAGACCGTTCCTATGACAAAACAATGGCAGGTGTGCTGACATTGAAAAGGCATTTGATAGTCTTGAAGGGTGCTTTCTTTATGCGGTGATGGCAAAGATGGGATTGGGAAAAGACTATGTTGCATGGGTTGCATGGGTACGGCTACTTTACACTGACCCAACAGCTAGAGTCTGCAACGGTTGGACAATATCAGATAGATATGGAGTTGAACGGGGCACAAGGAAGTACTTCCCCCTATCCCTGCTGTTGTTCGCATGGAGCCATTGGCAGCCTTGGCTCGTGGGGGAGACAGGGGCCATGAGATACAAACATGCGGGGAGTAGCACCGCATAGCCCTGTACACCGATGACCTGCTCATTTTCTTGAAGAATATGAAGAGGGACCTACCAATAGCCCAACTCATGCTGTCCAAGTTTGGGGCCATGTCGGAACTCAGAGTAAACTGGCAAAAGACCCGTTTATTCCCCCTGGGACCCACCGGGACAGCCCCCTCAGAGTTGGGCGTAGTAATGTCTTACATACATAGGGGTTAAAATATATTATAATCCACAGGACATCCTTGATGGAAACATGGGGCAGGCTGTGCGATCCACCCAAGTAAGTATGGTCTTCTAGCAGACATTGACCCTCTCATTGGCAAGAAGGGTGACGCTCCTTAAGGTGATAGTCTTGCCAAGACTGCTATACCATTTTACGGTGTTACCGATATGTATACCCAGGGCAATCTTCAAGGAATCAGAAACACCAGTATCATCATTCCCCTGGGACAACGTGCAGAAACTGGTGGCTTTGGCTAAACTACAGAGACAGTCGACGGATGGGGGCTAGCTGTCCCTTACTTCGAGGCTTATTACCTCGCAGCACAACTCCAATGGCTCACACAATAGTTAGTGAGTAGACAAGACCCTGAGTCATTGGGGAAGCCATTCAACCCTTCGCTGATGAGACTGGTAGAGGTCTTACTAGGAATCCGATGAACCAGGGGAGTAGACTCACCCAAATTGAAAGTACTCACGTAATGCTGGACAAGCTATATGTGTAAGTCTAAGATAAGGTTTCCCTATTCCACAGACCTCCCTCTGCTATTTCTACTAACACTGCCACATATGGGTAACTGAGAGGGACTACATTCCTGGTATGCAGCTGGAGTGTTAACTATTGGTAACCTTTTTAACAACAGGACAATGATCCCGTTTGAAGACCTTAGAGCAGAGTTTGACCTACCGGACGGGGGTCATTTTTGCTATATGGCTTGATCACAGCAGGTATTCGACATCACTGGCGGGCGGGATTAGTAGAGCCCCAAACACAGACCACTTGTACCTATCTAGTGACTTCAACAGGCACAGTAAAGGCCGTCACAAACTTGTATAAAAGAAAACGAACAGATAAGGCCCTCCCATTAGACTCGTTGAGGCTTAAATGGGAGGTGGATTTAGGAACCAGCATCCCTGATAAGTTTTGGGAAGATTTATTGGAGGGAACCCCTAAAGTGTTAAGAAATGCTAGATTTAAGTTAATAAACTTTTACATGTTACACTGTGCATATTTGATGCCCAGTTAGATTAACAGACATTTCAGCACTGGGGGTTGGAATGCCCAAGATGCGGGGTCATAGGCGCGGAATTTAAGCACATGTTTGTGGACTGCCCACATATTAGGACATGCTGGGGAGAGGTGACCCAAAAGGTGGCAGATACAATTGACAGGGAAGTTCCTTGCACAATGGGTCATTGCTTACTTGGATGGTTCCCACATACATCTAAGACAAAGGTCACCAGCAGATTCAAAGACCTCGCTTACATCCAGCCAAGAGAGAAATTGCCATGAACTGGAAGAACCCGATAGGCCTTAAGGTAACCAGTTGGTACAGGGAACTAGCAAAATGGGCTGTTGGTGAAGGAGCTGCCCTTCTCAGGAAGGCCAAAAGAGGAATGAGACCCCTGGATATAGCAAGACCATGGGAAACCCTAGTGGAAAATATGAGGGAAGCGACCCAGAACGTCTCGGACCCTGAAATAGAAACTGCTCAGACCCAACCACCTGACACTCAAAAATAAAGATCCACCAGACTAAAAGCCTAAATTAACCTACCTGCATGAAAACGAGTCACAGCAGACCTCATCACACCACAACCTCACGCAACATTAAACATGACTCATCAGTGAGAGGGGAGGGAAGTTGGGGTGGATAGAGGGTGGGGGGGTAACAGACACTCCTTCAATAACCAGCCAGGTAAAAAACCACTGAGGAGAACTGAACATACAAAGTCTGCATGCTGCAAAATATATGGCGACCTATTAATGTTTGATTATCTACATGTTGTAATTATTAATACAAATTTGTTTTAAAAAAAAACCTGTGACATTTCTTGATGATACAAAAAGTAGCATTTGTTTTATCTTATTTGAGTGGGAATGCTTCTAATTGGAGAATTCCATTAGTTGAGCACAATTATATCCTGTTGTTAATGTTTGAGCTTTCTGTGCATAGGTTTTAAATCCTCTTACAAAATGTGCTGAGCTTTTAGATTTAAGAGAAGATTTAAGAGCCCCTAGCACCTCCTTGCCCCATTATTGGCATATTTTTTTTTTACACTTATGTGGCCCAATGAGGCCAAAATTGCTGCAGCAAATTTACAAATTGGCGCAATGCATGCATTGTCGCACTTTGTAACCCCTTGCGCTACATAATGGCTGTGCCAGGCATAAAGTATGCAAAGGGGGCATTCTGTCTTTGTGTCATTTTTTTCAGCACTTTTAACGCCTGCTCAGAGCAGGCATTAAACGGAGGCACACCATTGTTTACAATGGGTCTTGATGGGCTTTGCAGGATTACTGTCAACATTTTGGATGCTAATCCTACAAAGCTCTGAACTAGCATCAAAAATGTTGATGCTACTTCTCCTAACTACCACCATTAGTGTGCAGTTGTATCATTTAGATGAGTGATGCTCAGAGCAAAATACAATCATGAAAAAAGGTTTCCTAGCTAGTCCCACCAGAGAGGAATTTTTAAGCTGAGACTGTCACGGGCTACTCGACTTTTATGTCTTTGGCCCACTGTTACTGCAGAAAGGTTTTGAGTCTAGCATGTTCTGCCTTCTTGACCCAGGTAAGGGTGGCCCTTTCTGGTAGCCACGGTGCTGCCAAAGGGAAAAACCTCTAAAGCAGGAACTCCATGGAACAAAAAAGAAGCAAAAAGGTAAGTCTTCCAGCAGGAAAAATAATACTGGAAGAAGCTGGAACAGGGGAGGAAAAATAACTGGCGAAAATTAGCTGGAATGAAGATCACCACCAAAGGAAGTGTTGCAGCGCCTGAGGAACAAGAATCACTCCCCTAATATACCCCAAAACAGGAAATGAGCAACAGGAAGTAGAAAGTCACCATATTGGATTCTGAAAGAAACATAGCAACATATGGAGAAAAGATACCATGTTGAAAAAGGTTCCCAAGGCATGCAGGGAAAGAGAAGGCATGCTGGGAAAAATAAAGAACATGGCTGCTGAATATGCACATAAAAACACGAGGAAAGGAAGAAAGGAAGATAAAGAAAAGAAAAGAAAGAAAGAAAGAAAGAAAAAGGCTCACCAGGTAAGTGAAGGGTGTGGGGGAAGGTGCCCAAGTAAATATTGAGGGCGCGCGACGCCCAAGACTCGCCGAGGCCCCACGCCCAATTTGGGGCCTCGAGCAAGAAAGTAAAGCACAGTAGTGGCGCGGCACACCCGGCTGCTAGGAGCCGCAGCTGGTCCGCCGCAGCGCAACAGAAACTGTTTTGAACTCCTGCAATCATGTATGATGAAAAGTCCTTTGTCATTTGAACAAATAAAGAGAAGACATGATCAAAGAGTGTTTGTATGGCGTGGATGTTTTGTAAAAGACAGACAGACTAAATCTAGGATTTCTAAGACTTAAATACCACTTAAAATACAGTTATAAAAGTTACAGACAACAGTTAACAATAAAGGGTACTGCCTTATCAATTGAAGAAACTCAGGCCCTCATTACAACCCTGGCGGTCGGTGTTAAAGCAGTGGTAATACCGCCAACAGGCTGGCGAAAAAAAAATTGGATTACGACCGTGGCGGAAACCGCCAACATAGACAGCCACTTTAACACTCCGACCGCCACGGTGGTACAAATAAACAGCACGGTGGACACCGCCAACAGACAGCCGGGGCGGAACCAACGCGAATTAAAACACAGTGTAAACAGTACACAGAAGGGAAAACACTCACCTCTCCACACCCCACGAGGAACCAGGACGCCATGGATCCCGAATTGCAGATACTGCCGGCGATAGTCTTTCTGCTCCTCTATCAGGAGCTCCAGCGACGGCCACGGTGAGTACTGCACCTACATCACAGAGGAGGGTGGAGGGAAAAGAGAGTGACCCACACACGCAACACCCCCACCCACACCCTCACCCACAACAACATACACACAAATACATGCTGCAACATTACATATACACCCACCTACCCCCCTGGAAGAATGCAAGGACAAAAGGAAATGATTTGAACGAATGTAATCATGTGAAATGTCATTATCAAAATTCAAAATCCAGTATATACAATTTTGTACACCAAATACACAAGTCCGGATAGTGCACTAATCATTGTCTGTGGACCACTGGGCCCAAAATGCATGGGCGAGGCCCACACATGATACCTGACTCCAAATGGAGAGAACACTGGAGGGGCATCACATAGAAAATATACAGGCACCTCAGGGGAAGGGGGAGGGGGGCACCTCAGCCTGATGAACGCACAACGCCACTGCTCCACGAGGGGCCTCATGCCCACAGTTTGGTCCTGGGGAGTGCAAAGCTACAGTCTCTCAAGTCTTTCCAGTGGGTGGTTGGCCCACTGCTTTATCCTGGGGAGTGCAAAGCCACAGTCTCTCAAGTCTGTTCAGTGGGTGGTTTGCCTACTGCTTTATCCTGGGGAGTGCAAAGCCACAGTCTCTCAAGTGGATAACAGTCTTCACTGGTTCTGGAGGGGGCTTTGTGCCCAGAGTGCTTCATCCTGCCGAGGACTAAGGTAGTGGATGTGATACTCCACTGGTTCTGGAGGGGGCTTTGTGCCCAGAGTGCTTCATCCTGCCAAGGACTGAGGTAGTGGATGCCTTTCTCCACTGGTTCTGGAGGAGGCTTGGTGCCCAGAGTGCTTCATCCTGCCAAGGACTGAGGTAGTGGATGCCTTTCTCCACTGGTTCTGGAGGGGGCTTGGTGCCCAGAGTGCTTCATCCTGCCAAGGACTGAGGTAGTGGATGTGATACTCCACTGGTTCTGGAGGGGGCTTGGTGCCCAGGGTGCTCCACGTGCAGTGTGGCCGGAACAATACACTCGCCTGGGTGTGTGTGCCTCGAGATTGCTGAGGTACAGGTAGCATGATACGCCATGGAGGCAGAGACATACCCCACACTGCTGCGGCTTCGCATTCCATATGCAGGTGACAACGGTGATGACAGTGATGCTTCATGGAAGCTGCCCAGGGTCCTGGAACTCACCACCAGCCTCGGACGACTGACCACTGGGGATGGTAGCCATGTTTGCAGTGGTGCCACTGTCTGAGGACATCGTGGGGCTGCTGGCGGTGCTTGCGGCGGTGTCAGTTGCGGCGGTGTCAGTCGTGTCGGTGCTTGCGGCGGGATCTGTGGCAGCGGTGCTGGCTGCGGGGTCTGTGGCGGTGGTGCTGGCGGCGGGGTCTGTGGCAGCGGTGCTGTCTGCGGGGTCTGTGGCGGCGGTGCTGGCGGCGGGGTCTGTGGCGGTGCAGGTGGCGGTGTTCTATGCCATACAGGTTAGCGTCGACGTGGACTGAAGGTGTGACACTGGTCCCTCAGTCGGTGCCACCATGCCCTCTCCTGACCTGCCCTTCAGTTGTTGGCCCTTCCCCACCTTTGATGGTGGCGCAGCTGTCTTGCCACTATCCCCTTTCGTTTTCCCTGTCCCCTTGGTGGCAGGTGTTTTTGGCTTCTCCCTCTGGGGTGTGGGCACCTTTTTCACCTTGGCAGGTGGCGGAATGTCCTTGCCCTTGCTCTGTGGCACATGGCTGCCCTGATGGTTGGCACACTCCATGACCCCGCAGTTGCTGACACCACTGTGCCTGGGGATGTGGTGGCTGAGGTGCTGGGCTGGGACCTGGAAAGCCTGGCCCTAGGAGAAGGACGGGGGGAGGTGTAGGGAAGAGGCCAATGTTAGCCAGGAAAAGCTTCTTAGACACACTGGGACGGGTAGATGGAGGGGGTTTGGGAGTGGAGGTAGAGGTAGTGGTTGTAGGAGGTGCACGTCTGCTGAATTTGGGTGAAGGTGCATGGGCTGGAGGCTGTTGTGAGGTGGATGGCTGTTGGGTGGGTGTGTGCCTGCGTTTGTGTACTTTGGGAGGAGGGCTCACTGACACACTGGTAGAGGACACTGGGGATGAGTGAACGGTAGTGGGGGTGGTGATTGCACGTGAGCGTTGTGTGGTGATGGGCGTGCTGGTGATGGAGATAGTGGCTGAGGATGTAGTGCATGCAGGTGTGAGTGGAGACGAGACTGGGAGAGAGGAGGGAGATGTGGAGGAGGGGGACACAGTGGAAGCAGTGGATGTTGGTATGCGTGCATGGGTATGATGCTTGTGTGAGTGCCTGTGGGATTTGTGGTGCTTATGTTTGCCAGAGCCTCTCTTGTGTGTTGATGTGAGTGCATGCTGGTCTGATGGTGTGCTTGGGATAGGCTGAGGTACAGGGGATTGGGACTGGGTGGAGGAAGTTGGAGGGGGGATGCTTGACACAGGGACAATGGCTGCCATCAGTGCTGAGGCCAGAGCCTTAAACGCTCTCTGTTGGGCTGCCTGGCCAGAATGAATGCCCTCCAGGTATGCATTAGTTTGTTGCAAATGCCCCTCAACACGCTGGATGGCATTCACAATGGTAGACTGCCCAACAGTGAGGGATCTCAGGAGGTCAATAGCCTCCTGGCTGAGGGCAGCAGGGCTGACTGGGGCAGGGCCTGAGGTGCCTGGGGCGAAGGAGATGCCCCCCCTCCTGGGTGAATGGGCACGGGACACACGCTGAGCGGCTGCTGGGAGGGCAGTGCTGGTAGGAGGGGTGGCGGCCATACCTGTTGATGCAGGGGGCACAGAGGGGCCCGCCAACGCAAGGGAGCTCCCATCAGAGGAGGAGTCGCTGTCGCTGGTTTCTGCTCCTGTCCCCACTGTGGAGCTCCCCTCGCCCTCTGTCCCACCTGTGGCTTCAGACTCCGTTGTTTTGCCCTCCAGGGCCAAGTGGGATGCAGCTCCCTACTGCTCCGGTGCCAATGTTCCTCCACCTGATGATGCTATTGCACACAAGAACAGGGAGACCACAAAAAGGGTGATGAGAAGACAGGAGAAAGACATGTTCAGTGCATGCAACACCACTACCGTTGGCGGACACAACAGACACAGCAGCCCTTTGCACTACGCCATGCACTTATAGTTCCTAGATTAATCACATGACCATAGGGTACAAGGCCTAAACCCAATTGCTGCACACCTGGAAGTCACAGGAGCCTGACTAGGTGTAAATGGCACTAACCACTAGTGGGGTTGGGGTGCCACAGAGCCTGCCTCACAAGGGACCTTGCCTACCAATCTCGCCCTGGCCTAGGGGAGCCCACTGCCTACCTCCCCCACCCAGACACCTCGTAATGTGTGCAGAGTCAGTTGAATGAGAGCGTACTTACCCCCTTGTGGCTGCTGTGATGCCCTCAAGCGCCCATCCAACTCCGGATAGGCCACCAACAGGATCTGGAACATCAGGTGAGTCATGGTGCGACGGGCACCTCTCCCACGTTGGGAGGACATCCCCAGCTGGGCCTTCGCCATCTTCTTGCTCCAGCGGTGCAGGTCCTCCCATCTTTTATAGCAGTGGGTGCTCCGTCTGTGGTGGACCCCCAGGGTCCGGACATCCTTGGCGATAGCATGCCAAATAGCCTTCTTCTGGTGGGTGCTGACCTAGAGGGATAGTACAGGGGGAAAGGAAAATCTTTACCCGTCTGGACCGTCATACTCATTGGCCCACGTTCCCACCCTTGCGTCGACGCACATACACTCACCGTCCGCACATGCAGGCCTCAGCCCCCCCATTTATCTTCCATACACACCACTCCAAACATGCATTGCCCATGCAGCATGCTCACAGTGTACTCACATGTTTGTCTGGAGGACCGTACAGTTGTGTGTACAGACACATGAGCCATCGTCGCTTCCAGACTGAGGTCACAGCAGTACTTGCAGTGTAGGTCCTCTCATGTTGAAGGTCAGGTATCAAGTGAGTGAATAGACAGAAAATGGCGGTCACGTCTGCGGCGGTGCGTACCGTCACCGCTGGTGTACATCGTCATTGGCTCCTCAGACCCATAGGGCCCAATGTTAACCAATGCAGAATTGCGCCGCGGTCTTAGACCGCCCACCGCAATGGTGTACAACGCCAGCGCAGTTACCTCATATCCCCTTGTCCCACCTTACAGGTCACGCAGCCACCATTTCAGGGTGCCACATGGCATTAATATTAACTGTGTCACACCTATCTGGGCCAGGAATATAGACAGATACCGGCACATTGCGGATTAATAACGTTTCTGCAAATAACAAATTGTGATACCTCAGTGTTGGATGACTCTCTGCTCGCTGTTCTCCTCCATAGGGCATGTCTGCTGGGACAGGTGATGAGATGGCGGCATCCTCCGGTGTACAGACCGCTGGTGGACCTGTCGACAATGGAAGAGAGACACATAATAGTCACCAACAGACTTGATCATGCAACAATCCATGAACTGTGTGCCCAGTTGGAGCCAGACCTGATGTCAGCTATCTGCCATCCCACAGGAATCCCCCCTCTAGTGCAGGTCCTGTCAGTACTCCATTTCCTGGCAAGTGGTTCCTTTCAAACAACAGTGGCCATTGCATCAGGGATGTCCCAGCCAATGTTCTCTAACGTGTTGTCCAGAGTGTTTTCTGCTCTGCTGAAACACATGTGCAGCTACATCGTGCTCCCTCAGGTGGAGGATTTGCCTACAGTGAAAGGTGACTTCTATGCCCTGGGACATATCCCCAACATCATTGGTGCCATTGATGGGACACATCTGGCCTTGGTACCCCCCGCAGGAGTGAACAGGTGTACAGAAACCGGAAGAGCTACCATTATATGAATGTGCAGGTGGTGGTGTGTTTGGCAGACCAGTACATCTCCCATGTGAATGCCAAATTTCCTGGCTCAGTGCATGACGCTTACATTTCGAGGAATACCAGCATCCCTTATGTGATGTGGCAACTCCAGAGGCACCGTGTGAGGTGAGGTGAGGACAAGGACCCTATACAGTGTGAATAGGTGTCTGGGTATGGGGTTGTCCCTGCGGGTTAGTGTGTGTCTAACAGTTGTCCCTCCATATTTGCAGGTGACTCTGGTTACCCCAACCTGTCATGGCTACTGAACCAGTGAGAAATCCCAGGACAAGGGCAGTAGAACGCTACAATGAGGCATATGGGTGAACTAGGAGGGTGATTGAACGCACCTTCGGCCTCCTGAAGGCCAGATTCCGGTGCCTCCATATGATAGGTGGTTCTCTCTACTACTCACCAAAGGTGTGCCAGATCATCGTGGCCTGCTGTCTGCTGCACAACCTTGCTTTGCGACGCCAGGTGCCTTTTCTGCAGGAGGATGGTCCAGCTGGTGGTCTTGTGGCAGCTGTGGAGCCTGTGGACAGTGAAGAAGAGGAGGCAGAAGAAGAGGATATTGACAACCGAAACAACATAATCATGCAATACTTTCAGTGAGACACAGGTAAGAAGATGTCACTGCCTCACATATCTCATACTATTCTTGGAGCTAGCTTAAGTCTGTCATTTTCACTCAGTGTATGGACCCTGACTTGTCACTTTGCCTTTCCATTTCACAGATGTGGGTCCCACTTTGGGCCCTCTCCTATATTTCCTCCAGGCCTACAGCTGTGTTACATCGGTATGTGCACAAGTAAATTGACATTGCTATATTCCATGGTTATTGCAATTACACGTTTGTGAAAGCACAGACTGACTTCAGATTGTTTTGTGATTGAACTGTGTTTTTTTTTGTGCAAATAAGTCGAGGGGGGTGTAAAATGGACAGGGGTGATGGTGGAGGAATGTCCATGGCAGAGTCCAGTCTATTTGTTTCACAGGTGCATCGTCCAAAGGGGCATAGGAAGTGGAGCAATGGAGTTGAAGGATGGACAGGGTGACAAAGTGGGACAGAAGGGTGACATTCAGGGGGGGTCTCATTTCCTGGCGGGGTTCTTGGCAATGTTCTCTGTCTTGTTCCTGGATCTCAGGGACCGTTTGCGGGGTGGTTCTCCATCTGCAGGGGGTGGGGTGCTGGTGTCGTGTTCCTGTGGCTGTGCCTCCCGTCCACTAGCGCCGGCGGAGGTGGAGGGCTGTTCATCCTCCAGGCTAGTGTCAGGGGGCCCTTGTTGTGCCAGTGTCCCTTCTGGTGTTGACAAGGCCTTGCAGCACCCCTGCAATGGTGACCACGGTGTTGTTTATGGACTTCAGGTCCTCCCTGATCCCCAGATAGTGTTCCTCCTGCAGCCGCTGGGTCTCCTGAAACTTGGCCAGTACCGTTGCCATCGTCTCCTGGGAATGATGGTAAGCTCCCATGATGTTGGAGAGGGCCTCGTGGAGAGTGGGTTCCCTGGGCCTGTCCTCCCCCGTCGCACAGCAGTCCTCCCAGTTTCCCTGTTTTCCTGAGTCTCTGTCCCTTGAACCATGTGCCCACTGCCCCCAGGTCCCTGATTTTCTTGGGTTGGTGGGTTTGAATGGGTTCCCTGTAGTGGTGGACACACTGCTGATTGACGTGTCCTCGGGACAAAGGGATGGGCCCGCTGGGTGGGTGCTGTGCTGGTGTTTCCTGAGGGGTGAGGGTCTGTGGTGGCTTGTGACAGTGTCAGGGGAACCGACTGTCCCGAGGTCCCTGATGGACCGGGCTGGTCCTCTTGATCCAGTTGTGCAGAGCTGCTGTCATCACTGTGGGTCTCTTCTGTGGGGGGTCTGGATATGTCTGGTACCTCCTGTCTGGTGACATTGGGTTGGGGTCTTGCAGGAGAGTAAAGGCATGAATATTGCATCTGTATGTGCCATTGTGTGCAATGGGTGAGTGACCCTGTACTCCAGTGCTTGCATTCTTGTCTTGGTCCTTGTGTGATATTTGGTTTGGGATCTGTGTGGGTATCTGTAGTGGACATGCTTTGGTGATGGGTGTCCAGGCTTTGGTGTTGCATGCAGGGCTTGGTATTGGGATGGGTGGGTTGTGATACTGGGGCATATGTGAGGTGTTGGAGTGATGGGGGTGAGGGTGGGAGTATGTGATGGCATGCAGGTAGGGTGGGGGATATAGTAGTAAAGCTTTGACTTACCAGAGTCCAGTCCTCCTGCTACTCCTGCGAAGCCTTCAGGATGCAGTATTGCCAAGACCTGCTCCTCCCATGTTGTTAGTTGTGGGGGACGAGGTGGAGGTCCACCGCCAGTCCTCTGTACAGCAATCTGGTGTCTGGAAACCACGGAATGCACCTTCCCCTGTAGGTCGTTCCACCTCTTCCTGATGTCATCCCTTGTTCTTGGATGCTGTCCCACCGTGTTGACCCTGTCGCCAATTCTGCACCATAGCTCCATCTTTCCTGCAATGGAGGTGTGCTGCATCTGTGATCCGAATAGCTGTGGCTCTACTGTGACGATTTCCTCCACCGTGACCCTGAGCTCTTCCTCAGAGAACCTGGGGTGTCGTTGAGGTGCCATGATGTGGTGTGGGTGATGTGTGAGGTGGTGTGTGTTGTGATGTGTGCGGGGATGTTTTGTTGTGTGTTGTTTGAAGTGCGTGGATGTTGTGTAAGTGATGGTGTTGTGTGTCTGTGGATGCTGGTGTTGTTTATGCTGGTGTCTCTCTCTGGCGTGGTTTCAGAATTCTGTTAGTAAGGGTTTGTGGGTGATGTGGGTGTGTGTTTTATATTGGATTGGGTGTGTGGGTGTGGTGTGTGTATGTGTGTCAGGTGTGTGTATTTTGAATTGTCCAATGTGGTTGTGTTTTGTAAATGTGTGTGTATTTTGAGCGCGGTCTTCTGCACGGCGGTAAGCGGCATTTACCGCCAGGGTTGTAATGAGGGCCTCAGTCAGCTATAAAATGGCTAGTGAACACTATGCAGTTCTCAATTGCTCGTTTAGTAGATCTTGCCTAATGGACAAGATAAAATGATTTCGGATTCAGGCGCCTCGTGTATGGATACTACTTTTGATTATACCTCATAATTGGCATCATTTCAGGAATTTCGTGTTATGCTTGTTAAAGCAAGATTACCCAAATTATGCCATTACACTACGTTGCAAAAGTGCACTGCTGCTTGTGGCAAAAACAATAGCATGGGAGTATATGAAAAATGACAAATTCACGTTGTGATAGACTGTTGTTCTCGACACGTATTTTTGACACAATTTCTGTGCAAATGTGTCTCTGTGTCAAAAAGTGAAGCAACTATGCATTTCACACTGAAATAATGGATTGAATGATGGATTTGCATCCCACACAATTACATGTAATTTCACATAATTTTCCTAAGATTTGAGATAATTATGCAAAAGCAAATTACCTGAGTTTCGGACACACCTACCTACATCTTATTAAAGAGTTTTCACATCGTATTTGATATGAAATCAATAAGCGTATTCCTGATTTGGAACCTGGGGCATTTGTATCACTGGTAGTGTATATACACTTACAAAATCAGAAGTATAAGAACTTAGGCAATACTTTGATGAAAACTTAACTAGTGGATTTTATTAGACCATCCCAGTCCACAATCTCCTCTGATTAATTTTTTGAACCCTAAAAGGCTTGTGAGCTAAGAAATGTATTGACCACGGAGCACTCAATGGGATTACAATCACAAGCAGGTATCAATTATCATTGGTGTCTGTTCTTACACTTGGAGTTTGTGTATACTCAAAAGTGTATAGGTACTCAAAAGTGACAGTTACATTTGTGAAACAGGCCCAACGTGTGTTAACATAATAGAGCTTAAACAGTGTAAGCTGGAATACAGCAATTGTGTCAGTCAATACTGAGCCTCAAACATGGACTTTTCCATGCCCTTAGATACAAAGAGTTTTTCAGCCTATTCTAGGGTGGGCTGGTCACCAAGCAGCTTGAGAAGTGGATACACTATCTTGCCTACCCCATATGCAGCCTATTACCTGTTTAGTTGGTGGGTATTTTTTCATGAAGAGTATTTCACCTGAAAAGCTCTTAAACTTTAAGCAAAACACACAATAGCATCCAGCTCGCGTTGCCATGATGTCATGAAGTGTTTGATTTTTTTTTTTTCCTTTTCCAGGGGTCAATAATGGAGGTAGGGACTTAAAATAAACCCCTACAGTAAATAGTGTTAAACTAAATAAGAATATTTAAAATATTCAGGGGCTTCTTTTCAAGCCCCTTGCATCGCCAGTATGTCACTTTTTATATGGGGGAAAAGTGACGTACTGGTGGCACAAGGGGCTTGTAAATAAGCCCCATAATATATTAATAAATATAAGATAATGTTAAACAATCTTTAAAAATACTATATATTGGTGTGGTTCCTGGACATTTCCTGCAATATGCTAAATTGATGGGAGCAACGAGAGGAATTTGGACAGGGTTTCTATCGTCACCAGTAACCACATTGACACCGGAGGCCATTTTACAGCTGGGCACATCTCCGCACACTATTGCACACATGTATTGAGCACTAAAATATGACATTCCCATAGAGGTGACTAAAGGCAAAACTTTGTTGGAGGTGGACATTGAGAACCAGTTTAATGATACAGTATGGGATAATATCAGTGGACAGGTGTGGAGGTATCAGGAAATGCGAGATTCAAGAAGATACAATTCAGTTTCCTCCACTGAATCTAACACCGGTAGTCCTTATCAAGCTATATTCTGACATCGAATGCCTTGTGCCCTCGATGTTGCACAGACAGGGCCTCCTTCCTTTATTTTAGTGTGGGAGTGCTCCCCCTTCCTCCACCTTGACCATATTGGAAAACAGTGTTTTCCACACTGGAGGAGGTCACGGGGATATCACTAGAGATAGATCCCATGCAGGGCCTCTTGGTCCCCAAGAGAAAAAAGAGGAAGAAGGACCACAGGTTTCAGAGACTGACACTCTTGTTGACACCCAAGCATGTGGCAATGGGGTGGGTGAACACCAGAGGTCCCTAGCTCTTCCTCTGACACAGGTGTGCAGTAAAGTGGACAATAGCAGAGGAAAAACATATCAAATTAGTCAGATGAGAAAAAAGTGCCAGAAGACCTAAAAACATAGTGGGACCTTTTAGATAGGTTTGTGGAGGGTGAAGACACAGATGCGGGATTATCTGTGGGGAAGACAAATTAGTGATCAATGCAAGTCAATTGGAAGGAACTGTTTTTCACCCTCCGCGGTAAATATTATCTACTACATGATCTCACAGTGGGCTGGATGGTAAAATCATGCACAAAGGACTGAGATGTAACAATGACTGATGTTCCAATAAATTGCCTTGCATCGCTTGTGTCGCAGGGTGGTGCGGATGAAAGGACTCAGAGGGGGTGAATAACGCTTACATCACACCAAACTGCAATTGTTGAAATTAATGTTGACATTGAATATCTTACTCTTACTATTCATATATACAGACACTAAAAACTAATAAAAGAAATGTCTTAAAAATAGCACATATTTATCACTTAATTATAAAATATTGTAATAACCTATTTTTAATTAAAAAAAATATGTAACTGCATTTTTATTAGTAAATAATTAAATGTATGTCCATATTTTTAATACAGCACTTTTAATAGCTGTTAATGCACACTAAAAATAATTTTTCTCTTTAGGTCGGAATTTATTAACACAAAAAAATAAAATAGAAAATATGCCTTGTTTGAGGCTCACATAGATTCCTTGTTTTCCGTTTACAAGTAATACATACTTAAACCTTCCAGTTTCCTCTTTAATGACTAGCAACTCTTTGTCTAGCTTGGCCTCCCTTATTTACTCTTGTCTTCTCTTCATCCTTCTTCCTGTTCTCAAGCTGGTTTCTTGCTTTCCTCCTCTGTCTTGTGTTTGCGTCATACCAGCATTCTGTCCCTGCCTTTACCTTAACATGTCTAGCCCTACCTATAACCTAGTAGGTCTCTGCCTACCCAGTAGCTGTTATAAGCTTATATCATAGCACCTCTAACTCTACCTTTATCTTTGCCTTAGTACGTCTACTATGAAGTAAGCTTAAAGCCAGGAATCCTGTTTATGATATCAGTACAAGAGCCTTTCATTCACTCATTCACCTATATCTTTGAACCTCTGCACAATTGTACTACTGAACATTTACCCCCAGAATATTGTGGCACAAGAATATACAAGGCAGACTATCGAGGAACAAACTAATGAAAAATAAGTGCATATACGGAAGAATAGATTTACAATTGCCTCTATCTGTGTCTGGTAGTTTTACTGCCATCAACACTAAAATACTTCTACCCATGCATATATCCTTTATTTTTACCCATGCCCATACCCAGTCAACTCTACTCATTCTACTTACATCTTGCCCTATCTATATTCTAGTACCTCCAGAGTGGCCTACATCCTGGGTATGGCGCTCTTATTTTCAACATAGTGGTTATAATCCTACCAAAAGCCCTAGCACTCCCCTATTCTCTATTGCCGGCATACTTACCTGTACCATAGTAACTTTACCCCTGCCTACACCCAATACCTTTATACTTGAAGACACTCTAGCAACAATATTTTTACTAATATCCGAAAATTTTCCTCCTAGACCACAATCCCTCTTCTCTTTTGTTACTATTGACCCTTTTTCTGCTTACCTGTTTTCCTCTGCCATTTCATGTACATTTACAGGTTTTTTTTCCCTCATATTTATTTAGCAAAATGTCATTAGACAACTTCTCTAAAATTCACTCTTGCCAAGTTGAGTAATTACGCAGGCATTCTCTACTTTATTTTTCTTTATCTGGAATGAATTAGAGCCATTAAAGAGATCTCATTCTGAGTAGGATCGTAATGGAAATGTGCAAATTGCGTTGAGGACTTCAAGTTGCATTTTGCCTGTGGCCAAATGTAGTTTTATTTTCTGTAACCAATAGTGGCCTTAAAGAAAGTAATGTTCACCAATATTTGTGACCCTCATATAAGGGTGGACAAACAAAATAATCAACCTAATCAATTTTTCAAAGTTCTGTGTAGTTTCTGAATCCATAATCCATTATTCACGGTTATCTGTTATCTCCCATTCCATTTCTCTACATTTTTAACATATTACTCAAAATCACAAGGAAAGCAGTAGCAACCGACTTCATGCCATTTCAATGTGGATAAAGTCAATGCTCATTTTGTGGGAGACCAATATTGAGTAGTATATCTTTTTTCATTTATGCACATTTGTCAAGCAGAGTCAAAGTCATTATCAAATCACAATTCTTTTTCTATGCACTGATTACCCCTTTCTAATTGAATATACTTTATGTAGGTGAGCATTCCCACCGTGCTCCACATGCACACCTCAAAGCCACATTATAAGAACTATAGGGAAGCATTCATGTAGGTAAGCATTTATGTAGAACACGGCATGAATACTTACCTACTGGAAATATATTCATTAGAATAGCTTAAATTGGGAAGCAAAACAATGATGAAATATATAAAGACCAAATGCTGGTGCAGACAATTCACAGAAAAATTGAAGTGCTGAGGAAGCTCATAGTGGTTGAGTAAAACTTGTGCTGTCTAATTGCGCTTTATGAAGAAAAAGAATTGGAAGAACAATGAAGAAAAATTTAAAAATGTCATTTTGTATAGTTTTTATTTAGGAATTAAATTATATATTTCATAGTTTGTGTTTTTTGGTGTATACTAGTTTTTAAATTTTATGTATTATTTTTATGTTCCGGAGGTAAAAATTGCTTAGGATGGTGTCCTCACTTTAGTAGTGATTCAGTGGTGGTCCACAGATCTCAAAAGGTTAAGAGCATCTGCATGGGACCACTTATAAGGCTGAATTAGAAAGTGTAATTGTAGTACTTGGTTAAACCAAAACCATTGTCACCACAATAAGCTCTAACCCTTAGCTGTATATAGCCTTCAGTTGATATTCACAATGTGTTAATCAACTTCTACATCCGATGATGCATTAGGAAATCTATAAAATGCACTTTCAAATTAATCTTTTCTGTGTCAAACAAGTTTCAATATATGGTAATTTACCTAGCATCAAATGTTTGTATTTGTTAATGAATAAATGGTGAGAAATAGGCTCAAGTGCCTTATTTACAGTTTGGTGGATTGGATACTCCTCACAAATGTAGTGGATGTACCATACGCCTTATTAAAGATGCATTAGGGCCTAAGGCATTTGTAATACAGTGGACTGGATATCTGCCACATTTTGACAGATTATGCCTGCTACCAAACTGTACTCCAGGCCTGATTTAGAGTTTGGTGGATGGGTTACTCTGTCACAAATGTGATGGACATCCTGTCTGCTGTATTACAGGTGCCATTGGCTATAAGGCACTCGCAATATGACTGACAGGATATCAGTCATATTTGTGTCAGATTAACCCATCTTGCAACATCTAAATCAGATATTAAGGGTAGATCCCTGTCAATTTTGTGCACTAGCCCTTATATTTTGGAAAATTACCTTATGGATCCTCAAAGGTCACTGATACACACTGCTTGAAGATAAACCATACTGTTTTGTCAGTGCACCTCTGTAAATCAAGTGCTCCTTATATCCCACCATATTTTGGCTTGTTCCACTAGAGTCCCCTAAGGTCATCAAGCATTTCGAGCTTCATTTATTTAAAGTACTTCAATTAAAAGGTTCCCTGTGTTGTAAGAGAATGCAAGGGCACTTGCAGTTGCAGAAGTAGCTGCTCTACAGAGTTTTATCTACCACTGGTGAAGCAAATAGGTCTGTCATTTTGGACCTATTAGCTTTTCCATTGCTGTTGAGAAGGTTAAGGCCTATGAACTTTCTTTTACTGATGTTGATCATGGCATCAGAACTGTAATCCACCACAACAACTTGAACAAAAACATCAAGGCATTATAGACTTCCAGGGAACAAAAACTTTATAATAAATGTGAGATATTGGATCTGTTAACATAAAAAGTTTTTGTAGAAATAAACAATACAAATAAATACAGAATAATGTATGTTATTAATGCTATAAATTACAAAATAGGAATAATTGAAAATACCTTTCTGGGGTAAAGGTTTTTTGATAAAGATGGTTGTTGCACCCAAACTTAATTATCTTTCTGGGTCAAACTGCCTACAATAGTAACACAATTTGTGTTGATGGAAATAGATGAAGGGATCAAAAGGTGTATGTAGGAAAACATTAGACAGAGTCCAAACATGTCCATCTAATATATACCAGTTGGTTGACAGCCACCAGTTTCTGGGTTGGAAATTATAGCACTTTACCCATTACCTATTCCAGTTGGGACAGGGTTAAAAGTTTGGTAATATGAGCTAGGCTAGAAAATGAAATAGGAACTGACTCCTATGGAATGACTAATATATAAGGAACTCAACTAGGAACAAATAGCAACCGCTGGAAGACCAGACATCCTTGGCGTTCCTTTCCCCAAAACGTTTTGCCTTCACTTCTCCTGTTTTGTTGAATTCATTTTTGTTGGCTTTTAAGACTCTGCCACATTGGCACTGCTAACCAGTGCTAAAGGTCTTGTGTGCTCTCCTTTGCACATGGTTACCCTTGGCTTACACCTAATTTGCACATTTACTTTACTTAGACCTCCCTAGTGATACTACAAGTACCCAGACCCTGCAATTAAGTGCTACTAGTGGGACTGTAGCACTTATTGTGCCACCCACTTAAGCAGCTGTTTTCCTCAGGCTTGTCATTGCAGCATGTGTGTAAAAATTTAAACTGCCATTTTGATCTGGTGGAATAAACCTTTCATCAGTACTAAGCCTTCATTTTTAATACATATATGTCACCATTAGGGTAGGCCCTAAACAGCCCATAGGACAGGGTGCAATTTATTCAAAACCTTGGACATATATTTTCAAGTTTTTCATGTCCTGGTTGTGAAAAACTCCTAAATTTGTTTTTCATTACTACAAGGCCTACTTCTCCAAATGAATAACATTGGGTTACAGACAGGTTATAGACAGTAATATCATGTTTGGTGTCTGAGGATTTTAAATGTAAATTCTCTCCTTAATGGTAAAGTTGGAATTGAAATCATAATTCTGAAAATGCTACTTTTACAAAATTGTCATTTTATTTTCTAAACCATTTAGTGACTGGCCTGTTTCCTTGGTCATATGACTAGGTGCCATTGGTTGTTCACCTTTGCGTATTGTTCCCAGACAGGACCAAAATAGAGAGTGTCAGGCCACTCACCTGGAGAACTTGTCTGCAGTGATGATATTGGACCCTACTCTCTCTCCCAACACAACTGCCAACCAAGGAATGATAACCTAAAATAAGACGCTATTCTAGGAGGGAAGGAGGTTGGGACAAAATATTAAAACAGACAAAGACTTGTGCCATCTGAGTGATGTCTAGCTCGCTGTCTTGTAAAGGAATGCCCCAAGTGTCTTCCTCTTTCGGAGTGTGCAGGAGAGTCAAGTAAAGGGAAGGAACACTTACATTATACTAGCAATGACATGCATTAACATAGGTAGTTCAAATAACATTGAAGCAATGAAAATACATACACTCAGAGATGCTTATAACAAAATAGAAAATATGTACTCCTTTAGTTCCTATCGGATAGAAGTTCCCACTCCTTTCATAAGCTTCGGATAACAGTTCACAGTTTTTTCCCTGGCAGCATATTACGTCATATGCTCTTGTTATGTGACTATTCTTTATTTTGAATTCTCTTTCTCTATTTAAACATTTGCAAATTGTCTCTTGAACTTCCAGCAGCTACTGTGGGAGTCTTATGCCTGAATTATTCATTTCTTGAAGTCTTTTTTTCTTTTTGTAGGATTGTTGCAGATGAGAAACATAGAAGACAGCACTAACATAACTTTCTCTTCCTTTGCTTTGTCCTTCTTTTCATTGCAGGTTACGCCCTCACATGCCGGAATGACGAACGGGCTGGTTCCTGAATGGCTACAGCCACGAAGAGGATTCCCCACCTTCAGGTAAGTCCGATGAGCTGCTTAGAGATGTCGGCGGGGTGCAGATGTCACCAGGTCAGGCTAGGAAGCTTGGATCTGGGAGAAGAGGGGGCGATGATCCAGGAGAGTGGGAGGGAGGAAAAGGGTTCTTTTTGAGGAAATAAAGTCAAGCAGCCGACTGGGGTTTAGCTGAGAATTTATAGATAGCACTTTCTAGAAGGGCATGGAATCACTCTGGAAAGTCTCCATATTGGTGGCACATGAATCACTCTGGAAAGTCCCTGACTGGAAAGTCCCTGCCTGCAGGCACATGGATAATTATTAATCACTCTGGAAAGTACCTGACTGGAAAGTCCCTGTCTACAGGCACATGGATAATTATCAAACATGTGAATAATTACAATAACAGAAAAAAAGGTCATCATTGAAGCAAGACTTGTACGAACATGTGGGACGGAAACACAAAGCCTTTTGGTCAAACCTAGGGACAAAATAGAATTACATGGAACATTGCAAGCATGAAGACAATCCAAAGGTTTGGCATAGACAACAGTGCCACCACACTTAGCACAAATACTTAACCTAAGGTGTGTGAGATTGAGGAGCAGCTAATTATTTATAAAGTGATAGGTTGCAGAACATAAGGTACATGCTGTGGCGTGGGAATTAGTGATCGTAACAGGGGGTCTAGATGTTGCCAGGAAGGGCCATCTTGAAATGATGGGGGGCAGAGTTGCCATCTAAAACACTTGCACTTCAAAGGCACTGGCCCGCTCACACACAAATGACTTCTCTCTAGCCTATTGTGCCCCTAGACAGACAAGGACAAGGGCAGGGAGGGAGGAAATTCCAGAAACATCTGTAAGGGGAAAACTCCAGAAGCTTCTACCACTTCAAAGTGAGTGCCAGGTATAAAAATAGGACCCTCAAACCTACTCTCCAGTACATTACTGAACCTGTGGATACTACGGAAGAAGAACTGCCCTGGTGTGTTTGGCCTGCCTTGTTGTCTGAAAAGGAAGACTGGGACTGCACCCTTCACCCCAGGCTGAAGAGACTCCAAGGATAAGCTGGCTGACCTCATGTTCTGAGTTACATGAAAACAACAAGCTCCAGATGTCTCTCTGGTACGGCCCAGCTGACCTGCTATAGCTGGACTTGCCTAGACCTAGAACTGGACCTGCCTGACCCCTGTTGTCCTCTCCTGGAGTAGGTTTCAGATCCCCATAGGTGCTTCCAGGTCCTGGACACTTGGTGTGGCATCAATTGAGCTTCTCCTTGAAGAAACCAAAACTGAAGTCTTGGGCTGTTCTCGACTGAGAAGGGGCCAGTTCATGCCAAGATCTTGCTGCCCATGGTGATCGTCAATGCAAAGCTTCAATGGCCCGACTCCTCCTACTGCAGCAAATGCTAATGAGATCTGCATCTTGCGCTACAACATTGACAGACTGCTCTGCCCACCAATGAGAATCAAGAGCAATGACTGTCTGCAATTCCTGACAGGATCTTCATGAAACAGCAAAGCCCAGCCGTGATACCTGGCATGGTCTTTGCAGCCTTCTTCACTGCCAACGGAACTCTTCACACTGGACTTTAGAAAGTAACTTCTTTAGTGGGACTAACCTAGTCCCTGTATCTGGCATGCGGTCCATCGTGGATGGACTGAACTTGTGACTTTCACCTGGTCCGTGAGTGGCACTTTGTGCTTTTAGGCACTATACTTACTGAAATCATTAAAATTGCACATATCTGGTTCTACTGATTGGCTTTTTGGCATTCTGGTGTAAAATAATTTATTAAATTTTACTTTATTTTTCTAAATTGGTGTGGGATTTTTCTTTTTTTTGTTTTTTTTCACTGTATTGCTGTTTGCGTGCTGCATAAATACTTTCAACAGTGCCTCTAAGGTAACCCTGACTCCTTTTGTGCCACGCTACCAGAGGGCTAAGCACAGGTTCAATTAGTGACTGTTGTGGTTCACCCTGACAATAATTATGGCTGTTGCTTGAGAAGGGTGCTCATCCCCCCCCAACAATCAGCACAATTTCTCACAACTATTATTAATATTATGAACAAAGACAATGCAGGTGAACTGAATCAGGCATGCACTTAAGGGCACGAATATGAGGAAATATGAGAACTAAAATTAGCTAAAAAAACGACTTGAATTATTTAAAGCATGATAACACGGGTAACCCTAATTATATCTGCAAAGTTACAGGAGCAAACCTACTATGCAACTTCTTAAAATGGAGTCACTGCCTATCTACATATCTTAATCAGGGCAAATGGGATTGTCACGATTGGATAATATACCAAGAATTTAGAATGATTATTATCTAAAAAAGTAGCAAATGCCAATCAGAACTCGTCTACAAAGTGGGTTGAACTGCAAACTCACATACTTATAACAAGGAATATGATTCTGGGGCAGAATAGCAATAGCATAGGACTCAACAAAGAATGCACAAAAGAGGAACTGTTACAGTGCATAAATGATGGGAATCTATTGCATTTGGCATTGGTATAACACTTTGCTTTTACTGGTATCGAGCTAAGCGCTGTTTATCGTTGTCTGAGTTCCATGTTATGGCTTGCATGCGTGGTTGGTAGAGTGAATCACTGCACCGCAACCAATATGAAAGGTGTTGTGCTGAGGACCAGTGGGGTGATCGTCTCTTGTTGTTGCGGGGGCATTTATGGTTGAGAGAAGAGTAAGCTTGTTAGAATTACACTTTGTTAATATACACGACTGTCTGGGCAGGTCTTTAGGGATTAATCCTTTCTTGAATACAAATTTCATCCTCATTGAGCTATCATCAGAAGGATGTCATCCTTCTCAAAACAGGTTCTTTTAAAGAGATGGTAAAGAGGTGCGTCGCAAGGCAATGCTAGTCTTTATGAGGGATTTACTAAGCCACTTTGTGTAGCTTTGGCTGGTTTGGTGAAAACAAAGTAACACAATACAGTGCATAGCACTGCTGTTAGCACGTCTGACCTTAATAAGTAAACTTACAAGGGGACACGAATAGGTCGATGAAAGGTTTGACTCGGAATTAAGATGTTCCCACCATAGATCCAGTACAGGCAGATGAATAATCAATAATTAATCATCAACACCAATAATAAATTACATTACTAATCAATAGGAGTCAGTAATTGTCACACACCATGACGCTTTAGTCATGAATAACCACACCTTTAGTAAAAGTTAGAATATTTATTTCCCTATATTAACAATGCTAAGGTCACGTAAGATCATCTCAAAATCAAATGGTAAACATACAGAAACATCACTGGCTGTCCAAATCTGTGAACGAAAAGTAATCTAATCAAAGCTTGAACCACTACACATTCTAAGGTTACAGTGCAAATTAATAACAAGGACAATTGCACAAACGATATCACATACATTTAGATTCAGCAAAGAAAAACATTGACTGTTACTTCCTAGAGCAAATTCTCTTTAGTGAGGATCCTTCTCTAGCACCAATTTAGAATCAGCATGTTGGGATTCATGCAAAACAATTTAGTCAACACAAATTTGGAAAACATCTAACTATGGCTCTATCAAAACAGTGCAGTTGGCACCTAAAAAGAAAAGCAAACATACACTGCAAGTCACATTTGGTAATTGTATACCTCTCCTCAAATGGATCGGCAAGCTAAGACAGCCTTCATCACCAGGATATCAGTTCAGTCAGCAAGGCATCAGGATTCAGCATCAAAGTTCAGGAAACGCAAAGGCCCGTATTTATACTTTTTTTAGCGCCGCATTTGCGCCGCTTTTTGGCACAAAACGGCGCAAACCCACAAAATACAATGGTATTTTGCAAGTTTGCGCCGTTTTTGCGTCAAAAAACGACCCAAATGCGGCGCAAAAAAAGTATAAATACGGGCCAAAGTCTTCAAACATTAAAGTTAAGCACGTCTCTTGTGAAGACGCTCAAGAAAGTAACGACCTTTCAGCAAGAAAGAAAATGGGCGAATGGCTGTCTTCCATCCATGCAGTCTGGCTAAGATTTCCTAAAACTATTTCCCAAGTCACTATTGGTCAAAGAATTGGATGTTCATACTTTGTCCAATAAACCTAAAACTTCAGATCTATGATTTCTACTAGTACACGGTTCACATGCCGCTGATTGGCTTCTCCTGTAACATCTTCATCGTTCGGCTCATCATGCAACAATATTGTTGCAGCTTATACTCCAGTCAGTGTCTCTATTGTTCTCCTCCTTAGAAAGTCAGTCTTACATGCATTACACTTACATTGTTACATTTAGCAAGAACAGCATCTTCTAGCAATTGGTTCTCATGAGAAAGACTTTTAGCTATGAGCACATTTAGTGAGCACAGTGGAAAATCACAGTTTAATTCTTTAAGCAAACATTTTATCAATCGGTTTAGAAATACAGCTTGACATGAGGCTATGCAACTAGGGCAAGACCTCTGCTAAGTTAAAGCCTACAATTAATAAAGCTAATGCATAACCCTTATTATGATATACTACATCATTAATCAAACATAAGCTCAATATTTAATATTAATAGGCCATTAATAAGTATACTTCGTGAACATTGGTGACCACTCACATAGGCACATTTTGAAGTGTGTGCATTATTTCCTCTATATTATTACATTTTCTAACCAAATCCATTACTCAGAATACATGAATACTCATTAATATTTTTTATTAAAACACCTGCTTTAGCACTGCCTTGAGTTACTTTGAGATGGTTAAGGGTTACGTGTGTGGAGCATGGATGTTCTCATGCATGGAACCATGCATTTTGGCACAAACCAACAAAAGACCTGTAAACCTGGATTTGCCCCAAAGTGGTGCACCTACCCAACAGAGACAAAACAGGGAGAAGTATGTTTATTCTTCCTTGTTCTTTTCTCTTTCCATGTGTGCTGCAATCTGCACCAAACACAGAAACAGGAATATGCCCCTAAGGATGTTTTTTGTGCAGGAAGGTGCCCCTTCCTGCACAAAACAATCCTGTCCGTAAAGCAGGATCTCTTGCAGCATGGTGCAAGGGTGTCTGTGTTTGCTCTAGGCACCAGCACACAGAGAACAGAAATGCTGCATATCTTTGTAAATATGGAGCATGTCTGCCCTTTTCCTTTCATTCAATGCAGCACAGCAAGTTACGTTGCTGCATTGCTTTGCGTGAAAAGATGGTAAATCTGCCCCAAAATGTACACTTTTCAGTGCATGCAGTAACACTCTGACAAACACATGCATTGGCGAAAGCTCAGTAGTGAAAGAGAATTGGTGTTCCAATTAATGCTACATCTTCCACTCCAGGGTAACCCATTCTGCCATTTTGGGGAAAAAATGACTCTTACAGGAGGCATAACTTCTGGCTGCGCCCAGGAGACACTCAGATGGAGTACCCTATGGACTGTCCATGGCGATCATAAAAGTGTGTCCTTAATTGGCGCACTGTGTCCCATTTACTAGGTGGCACATAGTGTGCTTACTGAAAGTCTCTTTGTCCCTGCCCTTGTATCTGTAGTTGGCCACAGAAGCAACCGCAAAGGTATTTACTCAACTCGTGTATGAACGAGAGAAGGAAATGTCTGCTTTCCGGGGCATTACACGGGCCTCTTCAGCATTCAGTGCAAAGCCCTGATTAATATCTGTGAGTTAGAAGAGTCTTGGTGGCCCTGCACCACATTCTGCAGGGTCCCTCAAAATTTTGTGTTACAAGACAGACAACTTTATTTGCAGGAAATAAGCACGGCAGATGCCACAGAAGCATCTACGGCACTATAGAGAAGTGGCTAGAAGAATAAGATTTTACAAGCAGATTGTGCACCGAAGTCATAACTAACAAGTTATATTTGGGGCAGGCACCGACAGTTCCCAGAAATTCTGAAAACTAAAGAAGCAAACAATTAATTGGTCAAGACGGGGCGAGATGCGGTCTAAACTGCAAAATTTTATTTAACTCTCTAGTTCAACAGCATTACCAAGGTATTTCTAGAAATAAATAAACACAATATATGAAAATATGAAAATGGTAGATTTACTGGTAACTTGATACGTTTCTGCTGCTATTAAATATTTGATTTTATTTTAGATTCACTTTAGTCAATGAAAACGCAAAAGAGAAAATTTAAAACCAATGCGTGATATGCAAAAGTATATGGTTGGCAACACCGCCATGAAGCGTTTCCATGACAGTGTTAGGCAGACAATATGCTAATGAAGTGAGAAAAACACAATAAAAATAAAATCCATTTTATCTGAGGTGAATGTCCTTTACACTATCAGATTTTAAAAATACAACTTAGCTAGATAAAGTCAAGTATTCACGAACTATCTCACAAAAAAATAATTATAGGGTGGTGCGAAACCTCCATCTCAGAGGCACTATGCCGCAAGAAGCGGGATGCATTTCAGCTCTTCAATAGGATGACTGATTGTATTTAATTACAGGTTATTCACAAACAGCGAGCATTCCCTTTGTACTTATTTGCCAGACTGTGGTTTCTGTCTAACGTGTGAAGTTTATCAACAAACCCTTTTCTTGTATTAAAAAGCTCAGCCTTTCAACCGTCACCACAAGGTAATACAGGACCTGACCTTGACAAGTTGTGAAACTTCAGTTTGTCACCTATAGTAAATAGTAATTTGTATAGCAGACAACTAAAAAAAAAGGAAAAAAAGAGCGACTGATGAGGTAGCTCGACAGAATTGCTGAGGTACGTTTAGATAGACTCACTCATCTATTTGCAGTTTCGGGAGCTCTGAAAACGTGAGGTTTTGCTAATATCTGGCTGCATAAATGAACAGGCTGTGAGTACTTAGTGCTCTAAGGGAAATAGAATGTTGCAGCGTTGAAACTTCCTATTACTATGAAAATTCCGATTTTTTAATGCTTTTTTCAGTAAACCGACTCTGCCGCTAGGAAGCTCCATAGGGCCGCTACCTTGACTCGCCTTTCGACAGCGTTGGTTTGGGCTGCAGATGACGCATCTGAATGTTGTTTGTGGTAATTGTTTGCAGTGGAATCATCAAAAGAGCTCGCTCAGTTGCTTGGATAACTGGCTTAGAATGTGAACCTCATCAGGTCATTTTGTGGAGAGGGGTATGCTAGGTGTAATGGTGAAAAGGCTAAAACAATTGCACAACATAGGCCTAAACAAGAAGTGCTGTTCTTGAATTTTGGTAAACTTACACGGTGTTCAAAAGTGCTCTCTTTTTTGTGGGAACTGTCAAAAATTATGCTGAATTATGAAAATGGTCCGAAATGTGGCTTGCTGGTATTTTACATGACATGTACACCAGAGGTTGCTTCACATACAAGCCATGTGTGATATCAGCAGAAGATAGATTTGAGCAGAAAATATCTCTAAGGTGCATATTTTGTACTCAAAAGACTCTCCATCAAACACAAATGGTGTGGAATTTGTGAATTCTTGAATAGTTTAAAATAAATCAGCACTATTTACAAGTTTTGTGAAAATAATTAAAATTTCAGCCGGAGCTTGCATGCATAGTGCACACTGACAAATTGTGCATGAGCAACATCATGGAGAAATCATATTCAGATTAAAATAGTATTCGTTTTGTAAACCAGCAAGTGATAATGAATAATCCTCAGATTTCTGAGGAAAAGTTAAGTCCGGAGAAAAATTCACCAGCAAAGTTTCCTCTTACCAAAGAGTTAAGTTTTTTTTGTAAGAATTACAACTTCTACAGTGTGACTCTAATTATAACGCAGAAAATAACACAGAGGAGGAAATTAGGCTTGTGAATTATCCCCTGGATTTAACACTTCCTTCAAACATCAGAGGATTTCCCACAGAGATCTGCATCAGGCCCCAAAGAATAACTATTCTTGTTAGGTTGTAGAAAATAAATGAAAGATGCAGTTACAGATACGGTGTGAACAAATCACCCTACAAGACCGAACCTATACGGTACCACCTGATAAAGATATGTTTTATTAGGTGAACAAAAAGTATGGAAATTTCAGTGATAAAACCACCCCAGATGGAGGATAGACCACGCAGGGTCTCTGGCCGTCTACTAGTACCCTTTCTCTCTAAAGTCCTGGAATAAAAGGGGAGAAACACAAACATTGCTGGTGTGTAAACAGTTGGAGTTTATTGAACATCATAACATTATTGGACATAAATCATCACAAGTCAACAGTCATTAATATGTCATGTATCATGTATCACTATAAACTATCAATTTGATGACATTGTCATTAATCATTTGGAGTCCGTCCCTTGATCATCCTGCTCCAATCGTAAGTCCTTTAGATCTTGGTCCTGACAGCACTTCTAGTACAGCCCTTGCATGGAGGCCCCCCCTTGGTTTTGAGCGCTTTGGCTTCTAGGCTTCTCTTGCTACCAAATTCCTGCATGTTCATTCCTCCTGCCTTGCATTGGCTGCAAGTGCTGTGTCTGCCTGGCGCTGACCCTTTGTTGACCATTCACGTGGTCCCAGTGTCCCTGCCAAGAAGTATCCCAAGGCACTGTTTGAGCTGCTCTTCTTCGTAGGCTATTGTGCTACCATTAGGTGTTTTGGGTGCTGTCTTTGCTACGTTGTCAGTGGTTCCACTACTGCCAACAGATCCCCTCTGTGCCTATATTATCACTCTGTCTGGACCTGAAGAAAACCTAACCGTTCTAGTTCTCTATCTATGTTCAACAAGAACATGTCCATCCGTACTTATTTACCTGGGGTCCTAAGACTGATGAGCCCATGCCTGATGAAACGCCAGCTGTTTCCCTTACACAACTTAGCCATGGAGATGTTAGGCTTTCTTCTGGACCCTCTACAGCCTTATGCTTGATCGTCCCTGTCCATTCAAAGTAGACTCTGACCTACTACCAGATAATCTGCGCAAAGGGTCCAGATTTGCCACTGTGGCGAGATCAGCCCTCAAGGACTCCAAGAGCCATTTTTTCCCTTAAACTAGCCAAGTCATTACCCACCAAGTGATTTAAGACCACGTTTGGTTTCTCTGTCATTTTCAGCACACTCTGCACAGCTGGTAACAGCTAGGCCCATCTCATTCATGATCTGCCCAGCCACAAAACAGGTATTCCTTCTCTGGCACCGCCCACTGCTGCACCTTCATGATATAGGAGTGACCCCAATGTCAAACGGTCCGCTTGCCTCCAGAGGCCCCTGCTGTGAAAAGACATATGAATCAGAAGCCATTGAATCTGATGTTCTCATTAAAGGCTCCGGATGACCACATGCTGAGCTGTTTTATGCATTCATCAGCCAGGCAGACGGCTGCTGCAGCTGTAACTGCCTCCATGTAAATAAAATGTTGCCCAAACTCCTTTGCTGGCAGGCCCGTCTACCCCAGTGCCATTCTCAGCACTGCTGAACATTGAAATCAGCTGAAACATGTGCCATACGGATGTATGAACAAAGGGTAATCCCCTTTAGGTCACTGCTTGATGCAAGCCTGCGTTATCCATATTAGGCAGCACTCTTGATCATCAAGGTGGTCAAGGCAGTCATGGGGCGTGCATCTGCCTTTTCATTCTTGATCGGTTTGACACCGCCTAAGCTTCACTCTCATGTAACACACCCCGATATAGACGTCCTCACGCCATACGCATGCGGCACCCGAGCTACTCTTAGAGGGTGCCACTAGTTCACTGACTCTCTATTCCCCAAAAAAGGCGAGGGCGAACGCAGCTCAGAACAGACCAACCTAACTTGCTGTTCCACATACACCAGGCAGCACCCACAACAACAATCTCATGTTGCTGAAGTCACTGGGCTGCATGGGGTCCTTCAGCCTCGTTTGAATGCACTCCCACCCTTTCATAGCCACCCAGCAGTAAAAGGAGCCAGTGGAGTCAGTTTGTGTGTGCAGCTTTGAGAAGCAAGCAACTGAGCTAAGGAGTGATGGAGCCCAAGACCTGCCCTGCTTGTCACTCTGTCCTGCCACTGTACGCTGGTTCCCCCTTGGAATCATGCCCAACATTTACAATCTTTAGCAGCATTTTTTTGGACTAGCGCTCAATTCCCAAGGTCATTAGGTCAAGTCTACCAAGCTCCACAACCTCGTTGGAACAGCCATCATGTTTTGATCATCTCACAGAGCCAACTGTTAGAATCTCTTCCGCTGAAACCGAGAAAGAGCATCAGCCTCATTGTTATCCCTACCTGACACGTATCTGTGTCTAATTGCTATGTTTGCACTTAACTGGCATCTGACCAGGTGATGTTACAAACCTACTACTTTTGGGCAACGCACTGCTCACCGATTCAATGCCTGCACCACTGCATGGTTGTTAGACCACAATGAAATCTGTCTGTGAGCCTGTCTCGCCAGATAGGGAAAGCCACCAAAATAAGGAAGTGCTCAGCAATGTAATGTTTTTAGTTATCTCTCTCTCTCGTGTCTGGCAGTAGGCTAACGTGCTGCACACTACACCATTCCTAGCATGGTTCCAAAGCCCTCAACCCCAGATGCATCCGCAAACAGCTACAACAGACTAGTGGCTACCTAGGGTTCGCACCATACCAGCATGCAATTCAAACCGCAAAGGAATAAGGCCAACTGTGGCAAATCCTCTCTCACTCCATGTGTAAGCATGACCCTCTAGTGTTTCTTGCTAAGGCCCTTTGTTAGCAAGGCTAGGTACCTGGCAAACATCCTACCTGCTGGAATCACCCGGCTAGTGAAGTTCAGTATGTCTAGCAACTGTCGGATCGGCCCAGGGTCGCTTTATGCTTGGATAGAAGAGCCTCAATGTTATGCCTCAAATCCATCACCCTTGGGATTGGTAATCTACAGACGCTCTCCAATTAATCTACCTCAATACCCAGGAAAGTTAGCTGGGTGGCTGGGCTCTCATTTTTTTAATGGGCCAGTGGGTTGCCTAATTTGCTCACCAGTGCAAGAAATAGCCTCAGAAGGGTGCTGCATTGTGCTGTTCCAAGGTCAACAATAAAGAGGAAGTTGTCTAAGTAGTGTAAACTCCCACCGCAGTGCATTGCGCTTGAGGCCCATCATGTAGCGTCTGTTGGGTGATGTCCCTACGAGCACCATCCCTGTCATTCACTGCCGTGCAAGCTTCAGGAGCCTTCAGTGAGCTGCCAAGTTTGACCTCGGGCCTTCATCATGGCTGTTGCCACTAGTCAGTCCCTTTCCGGGGATTGCCATACTGATTGCATGCCCCTTGGAGCTGGAATCAGGCTCATTGCAGCTGCATGATGTGTCCCTTTGCTTTCTGCTTCTTGTTTCCTTGCTGTTCAAGCTACTCCTCTGCCTTTTCCTTCACCTATGCATTCCTCAATACATAAGCAATGTGCCCAGGACCTGCTTCATAAACCAGTCATGCCCTCGAAGTCCAGCCAATCCTCTTTCCCAGTCCAGCAGGTCCTTCTATTTCTCACTATTAGAGGCAACTGCTTTCTCTTGTCGCAGTCCTGACAGTCGCTCCTCTGGCACTGCTGTTTGCTGCAGCAACATAGCTTTTGGGGCCTCCAAAACATCCACGCTGCCTGCGACTTTGTCCCTGTACCAGGGGGGTTTATGCTGCATTCTCTTGGTTGCCTGCTCACTGTGCCCTCCCTCACTATGTACCACCAGTACCAGAAGTCCTAGTTTTTTTTTTTTTTAATATGTTTTTATTGATTTTATCATATCAAATATATAAAAGTAGAACAACAGTCCCTGCAGAGCAGCATATCTAAAGAGCAATAGCCGCCCACTGCAATATTAACATACATTCCGTACAGGAGAAATCAGACAGGTACACATTGATCATTACAATCCAGTTTGTTCTTCTAAATTTCCCATCCATTAATTGGGGACAAGATCTGTACGGAATTACCACAGGGCAATTTCTGCCAGAGATGCAGTAGTGATAACATACAGTTGGATAAGGGATATCAACAGATATAAACAAAAGGGGCAGGTGGGGAATACAACCAGACAACAACAGCCATTCACCTTCCTGACATAGATGCCAGCGTACAGAGGGGTCAGTAATTCGTCCGGGCTTCTTTGGTTATATCACTCACACGTCTTGGGCTGCTAAGAAATTATTCAGTGGGGTCCAAATATCTTTGGGTCTAGACCCTTCAGGCATCAGGCTCCAGAAGACTATAAGCTGATCATGACAAAAATCAGCATCTCTTAGCCATTCAGAGCGGCGCGGCGCTCCCGTCCCGCCCCAGCACATGGCCACTCTACGCTTGGCTAACAGCAATAGTAGGCCCACTAAGCGTCTGTGTGTTGCCCTGATGTCCTCCACGCACCCAAGCAGCGCGATTCTAGGAGTGGCAGGAATTTCTAGTTCGACCATTTCAGAGATTGCATTGAAAACTGCCACCCAGAAGGCGTAAACATCCGCACATTCCCACGCCAAATGTAAAAAACTAGCCTCCGGGGTATAGTATAGTCTGTGCAAAAATTAAAAATGCAGCAATCTAAACCTGTAATTTGGCGTCAACGCTCTCATATGCGCACAGCAGGTACGCCACAGAGCCTCCGAGATGGGTTCTCCCAGATCCGCCTCCCACGCTAGTCTAGACGGCTCCCGGAGATTATTCCTCTGTTCCTGCATACAGTTATATAATTTGGTGACCAGCCTGTTAGGCGACCGCGCGCAGCAGAGAGACTCCAGAGCACGGAACTCCACCGGGGCCTAATCCGAACTCCACAAGTGGTTCCGCAAAAAAGAACGAACTCGGATCACATACATACGCTGAAGCGCCGTGCATTCGCGACCAGCCAGTATCTCAGATACATCAAGCAAGCGATCATCCATCATCCAATCTCTCAACTCAGTTAGGCCAGCATTTCGGAGAAACCCACGTACTCCACCGTCACGATACAACTGCTCGTCAGCTATCGCCATTACCGGTAAGGAAGGAGCGAACGGGACCGAAACCCCGGACCGCCGCATCAACATACCCCACGCCCGCATCGTACATGCCACCATGTCAATCCCCCACACCCGGGACGGTACACGTCCTCTGAATGCTCTCGCCAGGTCGTCCGGCCACACAGAGTTGCTCTCAGGCACCAGGTGCGGCAGATAACGGATAGGATTCAGCCAGTAATACGCATAGTGCGCCTGGGCACATAGATAATACAGCTCCATATCCGGCGCAGCGAGCCCACCTAGTTCGAATGGCAACGTCAGCCTCTCCCATGAAATACACGCGCGTTGGCCCGCCCATACCAGGCAGATCAGTGCTGAGCGCAGACGCCTCAGGTAACTTCTCGGAAGCGGGAGAGGGAGATTCACAAATAGGTAAAAAAATTTCGGTAGAACTACCATCTTTGCAATAGCAATACGTCCTATCAATGACAGCAGGAGGGTTTGCCAGGACTCTACCTTCCCCTCCAGCCACGTCAGAGCAGTGCCATAGTTAGCCAGCCACAGCTCCTCCACATCACAACTCAGCTGTATACCCAAATACCGCACCGGTCCATCCGCCCACACCAGAGGGTATCGAGAGTCATACCGCTGCACCCTGGGGGTCAAAGGCAGCACCACTGATTTAGACCAATTAATATTAATACCTGAAAAGGTACCAAAACGCACGATCTCATCAAGTAGTGCATCCAGATTCTGGTCGGGATTCCGTACATATAATGCAATATCATCTGCATACAGAGATATCAATATTGGTCGCTGCCGGAATTGCAATCCTCAGTCGTTATAATTCTGACGGAGCCGGGCCGCCAGGGGTTCCATTGCCGCAGCAAAAAGGAGAGGGGATAGCGGGCAACCCTGGCGTGTGCCGCGCGCAACAGGGAACGGGGCAGATACATTCCCATTAAGGCGCAATCTAGCAGTGGGCAATGTATACAGCAATCTAATCCAGCAGAGGAAGCTCGCACTAATTCCCACCCGACCCAACAGACCGAACATATAGTCCCATGTCAAGGAATCAAATGCTTTAGCTGCGTCCAGCAAAACAGCTGCCGCATTGTCATCTTCTATCAGTGTTCCCGCTACCGCGAAAAAGGTGCGCAAATTGGGGCCCGTAGACCTTCCCGGGACAAAACCCGACTGATCCGGGAGCACCAAACAGGGGAGAAGAGGCTGTAGCCTCGCCGCAATCATCTTCGCTAGGATTTTGTTGTCAATATTTATCATGGAAAGCGGCCGGTACGAGTCGCATCGGGTCGGATCTTTTCCAGGCTTCAGTATTGTCACTATCAGTGCCTCCCGGAGCGAGGTCGGGAGCGACCCAGTCTCCAGGGCTTCTGCATAGACCTCCAATAGTCGAGGGGCTAATATATCCACATACTCTTTATAAAACACAGAGGTTAGGCCATCCAGTCCAGGTGACTTCTCTTCAGGTAAGCTGCGTATGGCCGCAGTCACCTCCTCCACTGTGAATGGTTCATCTAAGTATTTCCTATGAACCTCATCAAACCATATTAACGCAATATCCTCAAAGGGCATCTGTGCATCAGTCACACCAGCTCCCATCGGAGCTGCATAGAGCCCAGCGTAAAACTCAGTGAACACCTGCATAATTCCTCCCGATCCTGACACACTCTCACCCCCTCCATCCATGACCGCAGAGACATAGGCCCTCATTCTGACCCTGGCGGTCGGTGATAAAGCGGCAGCCAACCCGCCAACAGGCCGGCGGTCCAAAATATGCAATTCTGACCCTGGCGGGAACCGCCAACACAGCCCGCTGCATTAACACTCCGACCGCCACGGCGGAACAAACAAACAGCGCGGCGGTGACCGCCAACAGCCAGGCGGCAGACAATGTACCGCCCACACTATCACGACCCACCAATCCGCCACCTTTTTGCGGGGCGGGAGCACCGCCGATAAAAACACGGCGGAAACAGACTACGAACGGGAAAACGCTCACCTCTACGCACTCCACGCGAGATTCCGGCAGTATGGAACCCGAGTTACAGGTCATCCCCGCACTCCTATACCTACTCCTGTACCAGGAGCAAGCCCGGCGGCGCGGAAGACATCGGTGAGTACTGCACCTACGACACAGGGGAGGGAAAAGATTACCGGCACACACCCACCCACCCACACCCACTACAACACACACATCAACGCATTCCCACAGATCACTGTCACAACCCACAAACCCCCCCCTCCGAAATAATGCAAAGACCAAAAGAAGAGATCTTAAACGGACAGATATATTGAAAAATGGACAGCAGTAATCCAAATAAATAAATAAACTATGTACAAAATATACACATCTACTATATGTAGTCCAACCACTGTCCGTGGACCACAGGGGTCCTGAGCAAAGGGGCAAGGCCCAGTCCCACGACAAGAACTCCACGGAGAGAACACTGCAGGGGCATCAGAAAGAAAAAAGGACAGGCACCTCAGGGGGAAGGGAAGGGGGGGCACCTCAGCCACTTGAGTACACGACGCCAGATCCACGAGGGGACTCCATGACCACTGGCCCATCCTGGGGAGAGCAAAGCCACAGTCCATACAGTCCATACAGTGGGTGGCCTGCCCACTGGGCCATCCTGGGGAGTGCAAAGCCACAGTCCATACAGTCCATACAGTGGGTGGCCTGCCCACTGGGCCATCCTGGGGAGTGCAAAGCCACAGTCCGTACAGTCCATACAGTAGGTGGCCTGCCCACTGGGCCATCCTGGGGAGTGCAAAGCCGCAGTCCGTACAGTCCATACAGTGGGTGGCCTGCCCACTGGGCCATCCTGGGGAGTGCAAAGCCGCAGTCCATACAGTCCATACAGTGGGTGGCCTGCCCACTGGGCCATCCTGGGGAGTGCAAAGCCACAGTCCATACAGTCCATACAGTGGGTGGCCTGCCCACTGGGCCATCCTGGGGAGTGCAAAGCCACAGTCCATACAGTCCATACAGTGGGTGGCCTGCCCACTGGGCCATCCTGGGGAGTGCAAATCCACAGTCCAAACAGTCCATAACAGACTCCACTGCCACTGGAGGAGGCATGTTGGCCAGAGGACATCCTGCAGCCCTGCCCGAGACAGATCCTGCCCTGCCACGTCTGCCAAGGGCCAGCGGCTCTTGCCTGGAAGGGCCCAGTTCAGCGGTTCTTGCCTTGAAGGGCCCAGTTCAGCTGTTCTTGCCTTGAAGGGCCCAGTTCAGCGGTTCTTGAGACGGCGGTCCCCAGCGGAGCGGTGCTGGAGACGGCGGGGCCCAGTTCAGCGGTTCTTGCCTTGAAGGGCCCAGTTCAGCGGTTCTTGCCTTGAAGTGCCCAGTTGAGCGGTTCTTGCCTTGAAGGGCCCAGTTCAGCGGTTCTTGAGAAGGCGGTCCCCAGCGGAGCGGTGCTGGAGACGGCGGGGCCCAGTTCAGCGGTTCTTGCCTTGAAGGGCCCAGTTCAGCGGTTCTTGCCTTGAAGTGCCCAGTTCAGCGGTTCTTGCCTTGAAGGGCCCAGTTCAGCGGTTCTTGAGACGGCGGTCCCCAGCGGAGCGGTGCTGGAGACGGCGGGGCCCAGTTCAGTGGTTCTTGCCTTGAAGGGCCCAGTTCAGCGGTTCTTGCCTTGAAGGGCCCAGTTCAGCGGTTCTTGAGACGGCGGTCCCCAGCGGAGCGGTGCTGGAGACGGCGGGGCCCAGTTCAGCGGTTCTTGAGACGGCGGTCCCCAGCGGAGCGGTGCTGGAGACGGCGGCCATTCTATGGCCAACTGCTCATTGCCTGGTGGTGCCCTCCTGGGCAGCGGGGATGGTGCTCCTTCAATGCCCACCTGGGCTGTGGGTGGTGGGGCCCTCCTGGCCAGCTGGGCTGGGTCCTCCCTGGGCAGCGGCTATGGGGGTGGTGGGCTCTCCCTGGGCAGCTGTGCCGGTTCCTCCCTGGGCAGCGGCTATGGGGGTGGTGGGCTCTCCAAGGGCAGCTGTGCCGGTTCCTCCCTGGGCAGCGGCTATGGGGGTTGTGGGCTCCTCCTGGGCAGCTGTGACGGATCCTCCATGGGCAGCAGGCCTGCTGCCTGACTTCTCCGCCTTGCTGCCCTTGCCCTCCTTAGTCGGGAGTCTGTGGCCCTTTCCTCCCTTTGGAGCTGTGGCTGTTGACGGTGGTTGGCTAGTGTCCTGGGGGGATATAGAACCCGGGCTCCTGCGGCGGCCCTTCCGCCTTCTGCTCCTCTTCCCAGGGGGTGGGCTGGCTGTCCCCTTGCTGCTGGGCGAAGATCCAGACCTGCGGGCTGGTGGGCTCCAATACCCCTGCACCCTTGTCAAGGGGGCTGCAGGGCTGGTGGTGGCTGAGGTGCTCTTCTTACCCCGACGAGAAGGAGGGGGGGGCTCAGGGTCAGGAAAGAAGGTAGCAGTAGAGAGATAGATTTTCTTGGGACAATGGAGAGTGGTAGGTACAGTGGGTATGGGAGTGGAGGGAGAGGATGTGGTTGTAGGCGAAACAAGTTTGCTGTCTTTGGGTGCAGGTGCAGGAGCGGGAGGCTGTCGTGAGGTGGATGGCTGTTGGGTGGGTGGGTGGCTGGGTTGTGTGGTGTGGAAGAGGGGGTGACAGACACAGTCGGAGAGGACACAGGGGACGTGTAAATGGCAGTGGGGGTGGTGACTGCACGTGTGCGGACTGTACTGGAGGGTGTGCTGGTGATGGAAACACTGGCTGATGGTGAGGTGAATGAAGGTGTGAGTGTAGACGTCACAGGGAGGGAGGAGGGAGACGAGGAGGTGGGGGTCACAGAGGTGGTAGTGACTGTTGGCATGTCTGCATCGGAATGTTGCTTGTGTGAATGTCTGCGTGATCTGTGGTGCTTATGTTTGGATGAGCTGCTCTTGGGTGTTGAGGTGTGTGCAGGCTGGTCTGATGGTGTGGGTGGGACAGGCAGGGGAACAGGAGACTGGGAGGAGGGAGTTAGTAGAGGGAGGCAGGAGACAGGGACAATGGCTGCCGTCAGTGCTGAGGCCAGAGCCTGGAACGATCGCTGATGGGCAGCCTGACCCGAATGAATGCCCTCCAGGTACGCATTGCTGCGATGAACCTCCCTCTCCACCCCCTGGATGGCATTCAAAAGGGTAGTCTGCCCAACAATGAGCGTTCGGAGGAGGTCAATGACCTCCTCACTGAGGGCAGCGGGGGTAACTGGGGCAGGGCCTGAGGTGCCTGGGGCGAAGGAGATGCCCGGCTTCCTGGCAGAGCGGGCACGGGGCGAACGCTGAGGGGCTGCTAGGAGGGCGGAGATGGTGCGCTGGGTGGCGGCTGTACCTGTAATGGCGGGGGGCACGGATGGTGCCCCCCGCAAGGGAGCTCCCTTCCGAGGACGTGTCCGTGTCGCTGCAGGGTCCAGTCGTCCCCGTTGTGGAGCTCCCCTCGCCCTCCGTCTCACTGGTCCAGTCAGACTCTGTGGCATGGCCCTCCTGGGCCATGTGAGATGCAGCTCCCTCCTGCCCCGATGCCACTTCTCCTCCGCCTGATGATGCTGATGCACACAAGCACAGAAAGACAAACAAAAAGGGGGGGGGAGAGAGAAATAAAGAGATTTTGAGTACATGGATCACCGGTACAGTTAGCGGACATGACAGACACAGATGCCCCCTGCACTAAGTTGCGCACTTGGGGTCCGCTACGCATTCCGTGGAACATGCCCTACACGCCTAGAGTTGACAACTGCACCCATGGATGACACAGCCCAGGGATGGCTGTACTGGCACACTACTGAGGGTGGTGGCTGGGGACACAGGGGCTTACGGGGGTGCCCAGCCTACAGATATCGCCCTGGCCTATGGGGACCCACAGCCCTCCTCCCCCACCTAGACACCTCCACTGCGCGACAACAGAGTAGATTATGCTTGTACTCACCCCCTTGTGTCTGCTGTGCTGCCCTCACGCGCCCATCCAAATCAGGGTAGGCCACCGCCAGGATCCGGAACATCAGGGGGGTCAGTTGACGGCAGGCACCCCGCCTACGTTGGGAGGCCATCCCCAGCAGAGACTCGGCGGTCTTCTTGGTCCCGCGGCGGATGTCCTCCCACCTCTTGCGGCAGTGGGTGCCCCGTCGATGGTGGACCCCCAGGGTCCGGACTTCCTTGGCGATGGCATGCCAAATCCCGATCTTCTCATGGGCGCGGACCTATGTGACACGTACAGGGAGGGAGAAATACCACGTTCAAGTTTGTCTGCATTTTCGTTGCCAGTGGCCCAACGCCCCCCATCCCCGCCAGGCCCCCCGCCAGGCCCAACATGCCCCCCATCCCCGCCATGCCCCCCGCCATGCCCCCGCCATGCCCCCGCCAGGCCCAACATGCCCCCATCCCCGCCATGCCCCCCGCCATGCCCCCCGCCATGCCCCCCGCCAGGCCCAACATGCCCCCCATCCCCGCCATGCCCCCCGCCAGGCCCAACATGCCCCCCATCCCCGCCAGGCCCCCCGCCAGGCCCAACATGCCCCCCATCCCCGCCATGCCCCCCGCCAGGCCCGCCATGCCCCCCATCCCCGCCAGGCCCCCCGCCAGGCCCCCAAGCCAGCCAGTGGCCCCAAATCCATATTGAATTAAACTCACTTGTTGGTCTGGAGGACCGTAGAGTAGCGCATACTGGGGGAGGACCCCATCCACAAGTTTCTCCAACTCTTCTCCAGTGAAGGCAGGGGCCCTTTCCCCAGGCGCAGCAGCCATTGTCCCTTCCAGACCGAGGTCACAGCAACACTTGCAGTATAGGTCCTCTCCTGTGAAAGTTCAAGTCGCGAGTGAATAAGTAGATAGAAAATGGCGGTCACGCCCGCGGCGGTGCGTACCGCGGCGGTGCGTACCGCCACCGCCGGCGCCCTTCGCCATTGGCTCCTGAAACCCATAGGCTTCAATGTTAACCAATGCGGCTTCACGCCGCGGTCTTCGACCGCCGACCGCCGCGGTGTGCCACGCCAGCGCATTGACCTCACATCCCATTGTCACACTTCACAGGTCAGGCAGCCGCCATTTCGAGGGTCCACATGGCTCAATTTCAACTGCGTCACACAGGCCTAGGCCTTGCATAGCCACTCAGACACGCCATTCACTGCATAGAGAATCGTTTACTGTGCAAGCTGTGAGTACGTACCTGTGGGTTGCTTGACTGTGTGCTCCATGTTGTCCTTCCTAGGCACCGTCCGCTGGGTTTGGCGAGGAGACGGATGAATCCTCCCGTGTACAGGCCGCTGGTGGACCTGTTGACAATGGAAGCACGCCACATTATCCTGACCTACCGGCTTGACCGTGCCACTATACATGAACTGTGTGCCCAGCTGGAGCCCGACCTGATGTCCCCCATCCGCCAACCGACAAGGATTCCCCCTCTGGTGCAGGTCCTGTCAGTACTCCATTTCTTGGCAAGTGGGTCATTTCAGACAACAGTGGGAATTGCTTCTGGGATGTCTCAGCCCATGTTTTCGAAGGTGTTATCCAGAGTGTTGTCTGCCCTGATGAAATACATGAGAAGCTACATCCTTTTCCCTGAGGTGGGCGAATTGGCTACAGTGAAGGGTGATTTCTATGCCCTTGGACATATTCCCAACGTCATTGGTGCCATTGATGGGACCCATGTGGCTTTGGTTCCCCCAAGAGACAGGGAGCAGGTGTACAGGAACAGAAAAAGTTACCATTCCATGAACATCCAGGTGGTGTGTTTGGCTGACCAGTACATCTCGCATGTAAATGCCAAATTCCCTGGGTCAGTGCATGACGCCTACATCCTAAGGAATAGCAGCATCCCTTACGTGATGGAACAGCTAGAGAGACACCGTGTATGGCTATTGGGGGACTCTGGGTACCCCAACCTGTCGTGGCTACTGACCCCAGTAAGGAATCCCCGGACCAGGGCAGAGGAACGGTACAATGAGGCCCATGGGCGTACTAGGAGGGTGATTGAGCGAACCTTTGGCCTCCTGAAGGCCAGATTTAGGTGCCTGCATATGACTGGTGGATCCCTAATGTACTCACCTAAGAAGGTGTGTCACATCATCGTGGCCTGCTGCATGCTTCACAACCTGGCTTTGCGCCGCCAGGTGCCTTTCCTGCAGGAGGATGGTCGAGACGGTGGTGTTGTGGCAGCTGTGGAACCTGTGGAGAGTGAAGAGGAGGAAGACGACGGGGATGAAACAGACAACAGGGACAGAATCATTGAACAGTACTTCCAATAGGACACAGGTAAAAATTCAAACATAATTTAATAAATGTAAACTACTCTCCTGCATCTCTGCTGCCTGTCTATTTGCCCCAGTGTATGATGACTGAGTTGTGGCTTTTCCCTCCCTATTTCAGATCTGGGGTCCCCACTACGAGTCCTGTGCTTCATTTCCCCATGGACTACAGCTTTGTGGCAGCTGTTTGTTGACTTCACTATGTACAAGGACATATTTGCACTGTCATGTCAATTGCAATATTTTGAAATCACAGCCAGACTCCAGATAGTTATGTGCAAAATAGGTGTTTATTTCAGTGCTCAAAATGGGATGGGTGGTTTCAAGTGGGTGGGGGCTATGGTGAAGGAATGTCCATGGCAGAGTCCAGAGTAACAGTCACACAGGTGCATTGTCCATAGGCCTGTGGAGAGATGGAGCATGGGCAGTTCAAGGATGGACAGGGTGACAATGTGGGACAGTGGGATGACATCAGGTGGTATCCTTTGCTGGCGGGGGTCTTGACATCCTACTCTGTCTTCTTGCGAGATCTCAGGGCCCTCTTGCGGGGTGGTTCTTCTCCTGCAGGAGGTGGGGGTCTGGTGGGCTGCTGTTGTGCGGGGGCCTCCTGTCCACTAGCGCCGGCGGAGGTGGTTGGCTGTTCTTGGTCCAGGCTAGTGGCAGGGGCCCTTTGTTGTTGTTGAGTGTCCGTCCTGGTGTTGATGAGTTCCTGCAGCAGCCCTACCATGGTAACCAGGGTGGAGGTGAGGGCTCTGATGTCCTCCCTGTACCCCCGATAGTGTTCCTCCTGCAGTACCTGGATCTCCTGGAACCTGGCCAGTACCGTCGCCATCGTCTCCTGGGAGCGGTTGTATGCTCCCATGATGGTGGTGAGGGCCTTGTGGAGAGTGGGTTCCCTGGGCCCGTCCCCCCCCTGTCGCACAGCTGCCCTCCGAGTTGCCCTGTTTCCCTGGGCCTCTGCCCCCTGGCCGGTGTGCCCTCTACCACTGCCCCCAGGTCCCTGTTGTTGTTGGGGTGGTGGGTTATCCTGGGTGCCCTGTAGTGGTAGACACACCGCAGATTGACGCGCCCTGGAGACAGAGGCATGGGCCCGCTGGGTGGGAGCTGTGCTGGTGTTCCCAGAGGGGTTTGGGTCTGTAGTGGCCTGTGGCTGTCTGAGGGGAACCGACTGTCCAGAGGTCCCCGATGGTCCGGGCTGGTCATCAGTGTCCAGGTCGACAGAGCTGCTGTCATAGCTGACGGCCTCTTGGGTGGGGGGTGTGGAGAATTCTGGGCCCTCCGTGGCGGTGTGTTGGCGGTCGGGTCCTGCAGGGGTATAGAGGTATGGTTATAGTTTCTATGTGTGCCATATGGGTGTATCTGTGGGTTCCCGTGTCCCCAAGTGCTGGCATTCGCGTGTGGGGGCTTTGGTGAGGGTGGCTTGTGGGGGGGATGTGTATATGCATTGGGCATGCTTTGGTGATGGGTGTCCATGCTTAGTGGACGCATGCAGGCCTAGGTTTTGGGATGTGTGGGTTGTGATGGTGAGACATTGGCAGGGAATAGGTGTGCTGGGGGTGGGGGTGAGGATGGTGGTGGGGGTGAGGGTGGGGGTGAGGATGGTGGTGGGGGTGAGGATGGGGGTGGGGGTGAGGGTGGGGTTCGAGGATGGGGGTGAGGGTTGGGGTATGATTTGGCATGCAGGTGGGGGGGAAGCAGTATTGAAGCTTCAACTTACCAGAATCCATTCCTCCGCCGACTCCTGCGAGGCCGTCAGGATGCAGGATGTTCAAGACTTCCTCCTCCCATGTTGTAAATTGTGGGGATTGAGGTGGGGGTCCTCCGCCAGTCTTCTGCACGGCGATGTTGTGCCTGGATACCATGGAACGCACCTTCCCCCGTAGGTCGTTCCATCGCTTCCTGATGTCTTCCCGATTTCTGGGGTGCTGTCCCACAGCGTTGACCCTGTCGACAATCCTCTGCCATAGCTCCGTCCTCCGGGCAATGCTGGTGTATTGGACCTGTGTGCCGAAGAGCTGGGGCTCTACCCGAACGATTTCCTCCACCATGACCCTGAGTTCTTCGTCTGAGAAGCGGGGGTGTCTTTGGGGTGCCATGGAGTGGTGTGTATGATGTGTGGGGTGGAGTATGTGTAGTTAAGTGTGTTGAGTGTGGTGGTGTGTGTTGTTTTGTGTGTGGATATTGTGTGGGTGATGGTGTAGTGTGCCTCTGTGTGATGGTGTTCTGTGATCGCTGCTGTGTCTCTCAGTGCTTCTTTTTGGATTTTGGTCGAAGGGGTTTGTGGGTGATGTGGGTGGGTGTTTTATATTGTATTGTGTGTGTGGGAGTGGTGTGTGTATGTGTATCAGGTGTGTGGAATTCAAATCGTCCAATGTGGCTGAGTTTTGTTCGTTTGTGTGTATTCTGACCGCGGCGGGGTGTACCGCCAATGGAAAACCGCGGTTGAAAGACCGCCGCGTGGATTCGTGGGTCGTAATGGCATGGGCGTATTTCTGTTGGCGTGACGGTGGAGGTTTGGTCACCTCCACTTTTCCGCCGACCGCTGGTCAGGCGGTCTGTTGTGGCTGTCGGATTTTCGGAGGTTTGGCTGCTGCGGGTCAGAATGACCGTGGCGGATTACCGCAACCACGGCGGAATTATGGAGGATTTCTGACCGGCGGTAGGCGCCTTTTACCGCCGAGGTCAGAATGACCCCCATAGTCATTGGCCCAAGGTTTACGAAGTAAAGCTGCCAATGTACGTCCAGCCCTTTCACCCTCCCCATACTGACGTGCGCGAGCCTCCCTCCAGAGGAAGCAAATTTCCCTAAGAGAAACCTCCTCATACAGCGATATCTCTTGGCGGATCTCCGCAAGGACTTCATTAGACCAGTTAGATTCCAGTGGTCTTTCCAGCTCAGCAAGCCGTGACTCAATTTCAGCCATCTCTCGTCTCAGTGTTTTAACTATACCGTGTTGTTTCGAGATACAAACCCCGCTGATAACAACTTTAAATGCCTCCCAAAGGGTTCCTGGGGACTCCACCGATCCCTGATTCTCTGCAAAGTACATTTTAATCGCCTCCCGCAGTTCCTCACGGAAGGCCGCATCGCGAAGCGCCCCCCTAGGCAGCCGCCTCATAATAGATCTACCTAGTTCAGTCGGTATCTCCAATTCCAGACACACTGGCGAGTGATCTGACAGCGTACGAGGAAGATGTTCAACCGCTCTAGTCCAGGCCAGCATGTCCCTGGAACCCAGCCAGCGGTCAATACGAGACCAGCTACCATGCACATAATTCCGACATGCACCCTCTCTCGCCACTCCATGCCGCTGCCGCACAAGTCAACTAGCGCACCATCACGCATCACGGCCTCCAAGGCCCTAGCCGCCGCAACATGATGCATCCTGGCCTTACTCTCCCTGTCCAGCTTGGCATCAAGTACAACATTAAAATCTCCCCCCAAAGCACCGCACCCGGCCCCAACGACTCCACCAGGCGCCACAGCTCCATGAAGAAACCTGGATCATCAACATTCGGCCCATACACAGCGACTAGGCGGCACGGCTTGTCCAGTAACACACCACTCATCAGTACATATCTGCCATTGGGATCTACCAGAACTTTTTTCGTTCGCCACTGCAGACCCTTGCGAATAAGGACTGCGACTCCACGGGAGTAACCCGAGTATGTTGAGCAATGCATCTCACCTACCCACCCAGATTTTAGTCTGTGTGTTGTGGACTTCACTAAGGGCCTGATTCTAACTTTGGAGGACGGTGTTAAACCGTCCCAAAAGTGGCGGATATACCACCTACCGTATTACGAGTCCATTATATCCTATGGAACTCGTAATACGGTAGGTGGTATATCCGCCACTTTTGGGACGGTTTAACACCGTCCTCCAAAGTTAGAATCAGGCCCTAAGTGTGTCTCCTGAAGCATACATACATCAATTGCATGTCTCTTAACTTATGCAGCCACAAGTTGAGCTTTCCTACTATCATTAAGCCCTCGTACATTCCAAGTCAAACATCTGATCCCAGATACTTCCTCACCTCTCGGCCCCATCCACAGTCAGCCAGTCTTGCACGCAAAGGCCAATCCCCACCTGCCATAAAGTTTGCAAGGAAACAAATAGAACATTCATACATAAATGAAGGGACAATACCCCACTAACATGTGAGAAACCCCCCACCCCCCACCCACTCAGGCCCCCCAATCGGACCCAACTAATTACCCACCCATCTTGGCCCCAAAACCCTCCTCGAAAACGAGAACAGTGAATAATAGGACTCATCCCAGGGGCTATGACCGGCCTAGTATCTCTCCACCCAGATGGCATCGGGAGAGCGGGCCCATGGGCCAATCACCAGTCACTTAGCAGCCGGGACCAGGCAAGGAGCAGCCGGCGCGCCCCAGCAGTTCCAACAATGGGTGTCAGGTCGATCGGAGCGTATTAGTCATTGTCGCTTAGGGCAGCGCCGTCACTGCCGCGGCCACGGCGCTCTGCGGTCTCCCGCTCCCTCGGCAGCTGTCGAGCAAACTTGGTCGCTTGTTTCAAGTCCGTGAAATAGTGCATCTTACCCTCATGTCGCACCCTCAGCTTGGCAGGATATAACAGGGCAAAGCTCACACCCGCCTGAGACAACAGTCGCTTAACCGGCAGAAAGGCACGTCTCTGGGACTGCACACCAAGTGTATAGTCTGGGAAGAAATTTATTTCGGAGTTCTTATAAAGTAACGGACGTCTCTCCCTTGCCAGACGGAGTACAGCGTCACGATCACGGTAGTTTAATAGACGTGCAATAATTGGACGTGGGGGAGTCCCCGGAGGGGGTCGGGGTCCCAAAGATCTGTGAGCTCTCTCAACCACCAGCATCCGAGAGAGCTCACCGGCGAACAACTCAGACAACATCTGTTCAATAAAGTCTTCCATTCACCCCATATCGGTCGCCTCTGGCAGTCCCACAATTCGAATGTTATTGCGGCGTGATCTTGATTCCAAGTCCTCGTTCTTGTTACGTATGACCTCAAGGATTTGGTCCATACGTGCGATCTGTTCCCTGTCACCCTGGCGTGCATCCTCTATCTCAGATGTACGTGACTCCAAGGCCTCAAGCCTGGTGTCGTGATCGTCTACGCGCGCCCTAATGCGGTCAAGCCGTTTGGTGACATGATCCAGTTTGGTGTCGATGCTCGCCAGGCTGGCCTTAAGTTCCAAAAACATGGACTTCACCGATACCTCAGGGCTATCCTCTCCGTTCGGCTCCTCACAGGGCTGGGAGCTAGCAGCAGCGTTCTTTTTTTTCCCCCCTTCGAAGGTAAGTTTGGCCTGACGTTGATCAGCCTTACCCATAGTTCCACCCTGCTTCAACACCTCCGACCAGGTCCAGGTAAGTAGAGCCAAGCAAAGGGAGGCCCAGACCCCAGCAACCTCTCCAGTTAACGCAGAGCTCACCGCGGGCTCCTGCTTCAGCAGCTGGGCTCGTCAAGTAACGGGATCTCAGAACATCGGCTTATCCTCACAGGCCCAATCAGCCCGCACTGCTCATCCGGGTAGTCGCCACTCGTACACCCTCCTTGGGCCACCGCAGTCACAGCCTTCACCGCCCTCCGCCGGGCCTCACTTCGTATCCCTGAGTTAGCGGCCCGAGGGGCCCGCCCGAATGATCAGTCCGTTTTACCAGATACCAAGTAAATGAAGCTACAAACCTCGAGGGCCCCCTCAAGGCTTTGCCTCAATGGCTTGTCTCCTTACGGGCCTCTTCCTCGCCCGTTTAAGCCGCCAGGCCCAGAGATAGCTTCAGGGCCCGTCAGAGCCTCTTCCGCGTTAGCTCCACCAGGGCAAAGCTTATTGCAGGGCCGCGACGCGACCACGTCGCCGAATGGCCCCCAGGCGCAGTCTCGCGCCCGATCACATACCTCCGGGAGCAGTCGCGGGCCTCAAGTCCACCCGCACGCTATGCACCTTGCGTAGCTCCACGCACGGCCACACTCCTCAGAAGCGGCCGCGGGCCTCCACGTTCGTCCGCTCGCACCACGTTCCATCCACGCGAGCGCGGCTGTCAGCAGGCCCGCCCGCGTTCCTTCACCGCTGCTCCGCCCGCACCGCTGCTCCTGAGCCGCCGAAGGCAGCCCAGGGGCTTCTCTGAGCAGAGCGCGCCAGGCTCACGCCCGCCAGCAACGTCGGATATGATAATAGTCGGATAAACGGCCCCGGGCCAGGCAGAGCCTCACAAAGTGACGGCCATCTTGCCCGGCGGTCAGGCCACGCCCCCACCAGAAGTCCTAGTTGATGTGCACTGGCACAGATAACACAGAAGTTATGTCGGGTGAAGTCAGAAGGGAAATGTCACTCACTGAAGTCTCGGTGTCCATAGTAGAGATTTGCAGAGGAGAGGAGGTTTCCAGTTACTGAAGGTCTAAGAGAACGGCTCTGCAGGATGAACAGCAGCTCCTGAAGGTCAAGCGATGATCCCACAATGTTACAGAGACACTAGGGCCCTCATAAAGAATTTGGTGGTTAGTGGAGCGCCTCAGTGAAGGTCCCACTGCCGCGGACCCGGCAGTGAAGACCGCCATATTACACGCACTGGGAAGGCACCTGGAGAACACAGCCAAGTTTCCGTCCGAATCGCCACTGTGGACGGTCCGCTGTGGCTTGCGGAAGGCATCTCCAGGCCATCAGTCAGGCTGTTTTCCACAACCGTATTATGAGATTGCACACCGCCAGGAATTCTGGGGAGGTCTCATTGCCACGAAAAGCCTGGCTTAAACTAACAACATAAAAGGAAACACTCACCTTCAGGAACACATGCACGTCCGTAGGCATCATGGCACACAAATAGCAAATCTTCACAGTGCTCCTTGTGGCCATGACCTCCAGGAACAGTGACGCCGACATAGACACCAACTGTAGACCACACTGGAGGGAAGGACATTAGTGGAGGGAAGGACATTAGTGCACACACACAAAATCGCACATCCACCACACATACATGCATAATGAAAGCCAGGACAAGGTTGTTACCATTGCCACCAATGTTGCAGTGGTGCAGATGTAATCATGGAACAAGTAAAAAAAAATCTAACTACGTACAATAGGCCCAAGGGCCAGTCCACATGTCTCTCAGTGCCTGAGAACACTGGACACAGAATGATGCCCCAGCTTGACTCCTGACTGCAATGTGCTGACCACCACAGGGTAGGTGCATCAATGAATCATGCAGGTACCTCAGGGATGGGGGGAGGGCAGGAACAGGGAGGTGGTTTCTTTGTTCTGGGCTTCGAGGGGGGTCCTTAGTAGTGGTGTTGGATGGGGGCTCCTTTGACTTGCCCTTGGAAGGCAGTGGTTTAGCCAAGAGGGGGGTGGGCCTTCGCTTAGCCTTCAAAGTGGAAGGAGTGGGTTTTGCCTTGGGTTTGGGAAGGGAACTGCAGACTTTGTGGGGATGGAGGTCTCAGGTTGTGGACGGGCATTGCGAGGCCCAGAGGAGGACTGGGAGGTGGAAGGCTAAGGTCTGGGAAGGGTAGCAGGGTGCTTGGGGGGAACAGGGACTGGCTCAGTGGGGGGAAACAGGGAAAACTCTTGAAGGAAACATTTCTTAGGGGCACAAGGCAGGTCATAGGAAAGGCATTTGGGAGTGAAGGGTGAGGGAATTTTTTGAGAGGTGTGCACGTGGAGGTGCCTGGGTGCAGGTGCGTGTGTCGATGACGTGTGTGCTGGGTGACAGTTGGGTGGATGAGTGTGGGTGTTTAGGTGTACTGGGAGGAGGGGGAGGAGTTGCAGGGAGATGGCAGGGGGATGCGTGAGTGAATGTTGGGGTGGTGTCTGCAGGTAGGGTGGATGTGCTGCATGTGGCTGTGTAAACTATTGTGGTGCATGCACATATGGTGTATGGGGTGCATGTATGGGAGTGTGATATTGTGGTGACAGTATCAGTGAAAGCACATATGGCAGGATCTGGGACTAATGAGGTGGTGACTGCAGGTGTGAGTGGTGATGTAAATGTGAGGGGGGAGGTGGTGGGGAGTCCGTGTAGGGAGTGGATGTTGTTGTTTCTGCATGTGCCTGTTGTGTGTGTGCATGGCTGTAGTGTCTTCAGTGGTGCTTGTGTTTGTCCTCGCGATCTGGGTCTGTTGATGCACGGTGATATGAAAGTATGCCTTGGATGGGTGATGGGAGAGGGATGTTGGAGAAGGAACACTGGCTGCCGTCAATGAGGAGGCCAGAGCCTGAAATGATCTCTGCAGGACAGACAGGGCACCATGAATGCCTTCCAGGTAGGCATTTGACTGCTGCATCTGGGATGCCAGTCCCTGGAAGGCATTCATGATGATTGTCTGCCCCACAGAGATGGACCTCACGAGGTCAGTAGCCTCCTCATTGAGGGCAGCAGGGCTGACTGGGGCAGGGACAGAGGTGCCTGCACCGAAGGAGATGCCCACCCTCCTGGGTGAGTGGGTATGGGCAACTGGATGAGGAGCTACAGGTAGGGTGATGCTGGTAACGGGGGTGGTAGATAAGGATGATCTAGGCATGGGACCAGATGTGTCTGCCACCGCCAGGGAGCAGCCATCGGAGGAGGAATCCGAAGATGTTGTGAACAATCCTGTCTATCCCGTGGCACTTCCCTCACCCTCCGTCCCACTGGTCCTCTCGGCTCTGCTGGTATCAGCCTCCTGGGTCCCATGGGCTGCAGCTTCCCAACTCGCTGGTGCCCCTTCTCCTTCGCCAGATGATTCTGATGCACACAAAGACAGAGGAGGAGAGAGAGGGTGGGAGAGAGAGAGAGGCAAGGTGCAATCGGTCAATGCCAGCACAACAGTCACAAACAGTAACTACAACATCCTCTAATGCCATGCCATGAAACACCATGCTCTCACTTACACATGCTACAACAATGGAACACCATGGGGGCAACCACAGCAATGCCCATGTATACTGCTGATGATGACACAGATGCAATTGTGTACATGATGAGAGGCATACCTGCCACAGTACCTGGCCACTTCCCATGCCCTCTGAGACACACAATTCCTGGACTACCAAACCAACTGAATCCTGCATGGGTACTTGGCATGCCAACTAGGCCATTCTCAAATTGCACTGTGACATCTTGGCCCACCTTACCTTAACTCACTACACATACACTACCAGCAGATTGAGAACTCTACATTCACCCCTGGCGCAATGGTTGGCAATGGCCTGACACCCCAGATGCAATGACCCTGTTGCCATGAGCTGCCAAGCTCTTCTTGGTAGTAGTTGACAACACAGATGCCACATTGGAGATAAATGACCCTCAACTCTCTGACTGCATGGCCTGGTCACACATCTATGATTGAAATCCTGCCCGGTTGTCTAATAGCCATAGTGGGCATGTATCTACCTAGCACCCACACTAGAGCCTTCCAATAGTGCACATTCTGAGCCACTAAGGCAACACATAATGTATGTGAGAGTGTGTACTCACCCCCTTGTGGCTGCTGTGCTGCTCTCAAGCACCCATCCATCTCGGGGTATGCCACCGCCAAAATGCGGGACATTAAGGGGGGGGGGGTCAGGGTCTGATGAGCACCCCTCCCTCGTTGGGAGGACGTCCCCAGATGGGCTTCCATGGTCTTCCAGGCCCAGCATCTCAGGTCCTCCCCCTCTTTCTGCAGTGGGTGCTCCGCCAGGCATGGATCCCCAGGGTCTGCACTTGCTTTGCGATGGCATGCCATATCCCCGTCTTCTGATGGGTGCTGACCTGCATGAGTGACACATGCAAAAGGGCAAAATCATGTAGCGTGACAACACAGAGACAGCAGTGTACAGCACACATCTCACTTCCACACGCAAATTTAATCCATCCACGTATCCTCTGACTCATCTCCCATGTCCATTCTCCAGTCACACTGCCTTGTCCCAGGGCCCCCATCCCCATACACCCTATTCACAGACAAAACAGTGACATTGGCCTCACCTGCTGCTCTGGTGCCCCATACAACTGTCCATACAGCGGTAGGACCCCATCCATGAGCTTTTCCAATTCCTCCTGGGTGAAGGCTGGGGCATCTTGGCAACCAGAGTCAGAACACAGCAGCACATGCGGTGGAGGTCTTCTGTGCACAAATGTCATGAGTCAAGTGAGCCTGAGCACATGAAATGGTGGTCACGTCTGCAGTGAACATCACCGTCACCGCCAGCAGAGATCAGCATTCGCTCCTGTCTCCCATAGGCAACAATGTTAACCAATGAGGAGTTGCACGGCGGTTGCGACCGCCTACCTCTATGACGTGTTACACCAGCGGGATGGGCTCACCTCCGTCTATCCTGTGCATGCAGAACAGGCGGCTGCCATTTAAATGTGCAATATGAATTGAGAGTGTATTTAAGGTGTGTCATTGGTTTAATTTTGTGACCTGTGCACAGCACAGCTACGTTCACACAGTCAATGGTGCACCTCATGATTCCTACTCCCTCCTATTCCCAGGTACGGTGGAAGGGTGAGGATGAGGAATGCTCAGGTGTCCAGGCCCCTAATCAACCTTGCCACCCTGGAAGAGCGACACGTCATTAAGACCTATCGTCTGAACCGTCAGACTGTAATGGAGCTGGTGAGCCAGTTGGAGCCGGATCTGTTGCCTGCTATTCGTCATCCCAATGCCATCCCTCCCACAGTACAGGTGTTGTCAGTCCTCCACTTCCTTGCCTCAGGGTCGTTCCAGATTACAGTGGGCTTGGCAGCAGGAATCTGCGGGGGGTACTATGTGCCCTAGTAAAAAATCTGCTGAGCTACATAAGGTTCCCCCAACGTGCTGATTTGGCCACCGTCAAAGCCACATTTTACAAATTGGCACATGTACCTCATGTGATAGGGGCCATTGATGGCACCCACATTGCACTGATGCCAACCAAGAGGAGTGAACAAGTGTTTAGAAATAGTAAAAACTTATATTCCACCAATGTACAGGTGGTGTGTCTCGCTGACCAATATATCACACCAGTGACTGCAAAGTTCCCTGGTTCTGTACATGACTCATGCATTCTGTGAAACAGCACCATCCCCCACATGATGGCACCATTTCAGAGGGACCAGGCCTGGCTCATCAGTATGTATCCTTTCATATGTCCACCCCTTTGCCCTCAACATCCTTCACAACCTTCCTTATCACCCTCCTGGAGTTGATATGGCTTTTACCTCTGTGCACACAGGTGACTCTGGTTATCCCAACATTCCCTGGATACTGACACCCATGAGGCATCCGACAATGAGGCCCACAGTAGGAGAAAACTGGTCATTGAGAGCACCTTTTGCCTGCTAAAGGCCAGATTTCGGTGTCTGCACATCTTCAGAGTTGCCCTATTCTACAGACCACAGAAAATGTGCTAGATCATTGTTGCCTGCTGCATGCTACACAATCTGGCTCTCAGACGTCACATCCCGTTGCGGGATGCAGAGGAGGTGGCACCTGAACCAGTGGCTGATGAAGGGGAGATGAGGAGTGATGAGGAGGAAAATGATGAGGATGCAGTTGACTCCAGAGCAGAGCTGATACGGCAATACTTCCACTGAGATGTAGGAATGTGTCAATAGTCTTGGATGTGACCTGTACAACTGTCTTCCTTGAGCCATGCTGCCACCTGGTGTCTGTAATCACTGTATGGATTGGGTGCAGCTCTGACTCTGGGTGGCTTGGGGGGTGGGTTACATGTGCCCATGAGTTGGTTCCTTACTGTGCAAAGGTCAGTGCCATTCTGTACCTGCTGTTGTGTTGCTGCACCTGTGACATCTATGTGCATGAGCATTGTTGCCTGCACTGGCAGATCCAGTGTTCCATGTGTGCTGCACTAGGTGGGTTCCTCTGTATTACATCCTCTCCTGGGAATTGACATTCGGGGCTGTAGTACATCACTGTGCATGCCAGTGGAAACTGCCTCACGTCTGGATCTGTTTGGTGTGGGGAAAGGACCAATGTGGAGGTATGTTTTGGGAATGTGATTTGTTATGAGCATATGGTAGGGGACTTGAGTTGCCATCTCAACCTTGGCTTCCTGTATTTACAGTGCATGTGTGCTGACTAGGCATTTGTGACTCCTTTAGTGATTGATATCCCTGTCTTGTTCCGTTTACAGGGCATTGTTGTGTTGCACTCCAGTCCGTGCCTCACCTGTTGCCTCCCTTGACCCATGTCTCCAGCCACTGGCCGCTCTCCTGTAATTGTTGCTGCACGTTGTTCCCCCTTCTGTCACTTTCACATATGTTTGCAGCACAATGGGTTGCCTGTTGCACATGTAATGGCAGTATCTTACGTACTCATGACAAATACAGACGTAGACTGTAACTGTGCTCAATGGAGTTTATATGGGAGGGACAAGTGCAAGGGATGAAGAGTGGGGTCATGGCAGGTGGGTTCATTAGAGTATGTAGGCCAGCAGTAGGTAGTCACAGTCCAGTATGGTGGCCTTGGTACAACAGAGATATGACAGTGGACAGTCAACAGGGTGTCTCAGTGACACACAGGGGAGAATGTTCAGGAGAGGGGCACTTCCTGGCAGTGGTCTTGGTCTTGGCATCAGTTGCGGCTGGATGTCTGGTTGGACATCCTCGCTAGTGTGGGGGATCCTCACCTACAGGGGGACGGGTGCTGGTGTCCTGCGGGTCCTGGGGCAGGACCTCCATGCCACTAGCTGCCACTGACATGGTGGACTCAGATGGGTTGTGGCAATTGAAAGGGGCCTGCTAGAGGGAGGTGGTCTGAGGCTGGATGGTGATGAGTTCCTTCAGCACCCCTGCATTGGAGGCCATGGTGGCATTGTGGTTCTGCCACTGCTGCATGGCTTCCTGACCGTCTTACCGCCTGGAACAATGATCTGCAGCCTCTGGGTCTCCTGCACAGCGGCGAGGATCTGGGTCATGGTGTCCTGGGTTTGGTGGTATGCATCCAGGACTTGGGTGAGGGCTGTCAGAGTCACCAGATCCTCGGGGTCTGTGCACGTTCCCAACACGTCCACCACTGAACAGCCCCAAGACTCTGATAGATAAATCACAGAGACTGAGAGAGTTCAAGAGGGGAAGAGGGGATTAGGAAGGGAACAGCTGGGAAGGAGACCTGTAGTAAGAAAAAGGTTAGAACACACGATATGAAAATTATATCTCCTGAAATCAATACTAGACTATGATTCTAAGCCTAGTCACTCTGAAAACATGAACAATCTAAGAGTTAAGTTTAAAATGACTAAGTTTCAAGATGGCCGGATACCTGTAAGGGAATCAAGATGAACTGAATGAAAACGTTCGTATTCAAGTACTTTCCTTTACATGAGAATCAGAAAAAACATTCTGACTAAATTTTAAACCAGTCATATAAATCCTGTTTTGAGAATGTATACTAGGACCACACAATATTGCATCTAGAAACTCTGGCCTTCTGTGTACTCTTAAAATGTTTCAACACAAATTGCGCATATTGCAGATAAATATATATATATATATAGTAAACACCATAAAAGGATTGTGCACCATGAATAACACAATATGGATTCAGGAAACAAATCACATAACTTGTCAACTCGAATATTACATAATAAATATCTTAGAATAGTGGCATACAATAAAAAACATGAAATAAACTCGAGGAGAGAATCGTGCGTCTTGCCGATTCGAGTGTCACCATGTAAAATACCAAGAAATGGTAGCACGCAATGAATATCAAAGTCAAATCATCATTAATTGAATCGCGTGTTTTGCCGATTCGTAAAACACAATGTAAATGTCAAGAAATAACAGCTCACAATAAATAACAAGATCAAAGTACAATGAAACGAATCGCGCTTCTTTTGCCGATTCTTAAGCCACCATGAAAATGTCAAGAAATGGTGGCGCGCAATGAACAACAAATTTAAATCCTCATGAAACGAGTTGCGCGTCTTGCCAAATCGTAAAACATCATGTAAATGTCAAGAAATAGTAGCGCGCAATGGACAACAATGTTTAAACACCATAAAACGAATCGCACATCTTGCCGATTCTTAAGCCACCATGCCAATGTCAAGAAATGGTAGCACGCAATGAATAACAAAGTCAAACCTTTATGAAACAAATCGCGCGTCTTGCCTATTTGTAAACTACCATATAAATGTCAAGAAATGGTGGCGCACAAGTAATCTGTTACTCATTTAAGAATTAAACCAAGAATATGAAAATTCTCAATAACGGTCTCGGAACAGTCCAACCACCGTCTTACCGCCTGGAACAATGATCACCAATGAAGGATGAAGGGCAGAAGACTGGAAGATCCAAATAGGCCGCTGGAACAGGAGCTCAGGAAGAAGCTGCTGCTCTGCACCGGGACCTCTGAATAGTGAGCACTAGGAGTTGGGCTGGCTCTCTTTTATAGAGTCTTGGCCCTGCCCAGAAGCACGCCTAGGCATGTTGCAGGGAAAGTCTCTGGAAGGCCCTGGAAAGGGGCCACACCCTAACACACTCTGAAAACCTGCAGCAATATATTGCAAAGGAACAGTATTTGTAAGCATATTAAAAATACGTTTTCAGGATTTAACTCTGCAATGCAAAAGGTTGAACCACAACATGCCAGCACAATGCATAAATTGTGTTGTTTTGAGAGTGCTGGGTTTTTGCATTTTTGTCGCCAATAGAGCGCGTACTGCTCTGGTGTTGACAGTACTCCCCTCTCCCGGACGTGCTCTAGGGCCTGGTTTGCTTGGATTAAGACGAAGAAAGCGTCTCACAAGTACTGGAGCATAAACATCAGATGCGGAAACCCATGAGTTACTTTCAGGACCCTAACCTTTCCATGAGATTAAGTACCATAGATTACGCCCTCTCAGTTTAGAATCCAACACTTTCTTGACTTCATCTTCTTCTTCCCCTTGTACTAGAACAGGAGCTGGATGAGGGTGGACCTTTTGGACTGCCTTTTTCAAGAGGGAATTGTGGAACACTGGATGAATCCGTAAGGATCTGGGCAATTGTAGTTTATAGGTCACCGGATTGATTTGCTGAAGGAGAGTGTAAGGACCTATGAATTTGGGGTTAAACATGTGTTTCTTCTTGAAGTCTATATGTTTTGTGGAAAGCCACACTTTGGCCATCATTCTGACTCTGGCGGGCGGCGGGAACCGGCATTTGGCCGCCATGCAGCCAAAATACCGCTTCCCGCATTCCGACATTCTCGCTGGGCCGGCGGGCACTAGCCAAGTTAGCGCCGGCCGGCCCAGCGGGAATGGGGGCCGCAACACATTCGGAGCCGGCGGTGTTGCGGCGGTGCGACGGGTGCAGTTGCACCCGTCGCGCTTTTCACTGTCTGCTAGGCAGACAGTGAAAAACTTCATGGGGGCCTGTTCGGGGGCCCAAAGACACACGTTACCGCCAGCCTCATCCTGGCGGTGAGAACCGCCAGAAACAGGCTGGCGGTAAGGGGGTCAGAATCCCTATGGCAGCGCTGCTTGCAGCGCTGCCATGGCGGATTCGCCCAGCCGGGGCAAAAACGGCGGGAAACCGCCGGCCCCGGTTTTCTGACCACGGCTTTACCGCCGCGGTCAGAATGGGAAATGAAGCACCGCCAGCCTGTTGGCGGTGCTTCCGTCATCCGCGACCCTGGCGTTACCCCCTTTGTCACCTGGTTGATATTGCGGTCCCTCACAATGTTTCTTGTCATAATGCCTTTTATATTTTTGTTTGTCTTTTTTTAAATGCTGTTGAATCTGTTTCTGGGTTTGATGTAAATGCTGAATGGTTTCTGACACACCTTGTGTAAGAGAACTTTCTTGAGGAATTGTGATGGGCAAGGTGTCAGGATGATAGCCAAATAAACCAAAAAAGGGTGTAACGCAAATAGAAGTGTGGAATGAGTTATTGTAAGCTAACTCAGCTAACCAGAGCATAGATGTCCAAGAATAAAGTGCCTTTTCAGCGTAGGCACGTAGGTATTGTTTCAAAGTCTGATTTAGTCTCTCCGTTTGACCATCTGTTTGAGGATGGTGACTAGTTAGATAGCGTAGATGTCACTTGGAGTGTTTTACACCATGTCTTCCAGAAATTGGAGGATAATTGTGACCCCCGATCGGAGAGGATAACCTTTGGCAGTCCATGATAACGAACCACTCTGTTCAGTAAAATAGTGCCAATTCACTAGAAGTGGGCAATTATTTACAGGCGATGAAATGTCCATATTTCGTGAGACTTTCTACTACCAACAGAATTACTGAATGCTGTTGAACCACTGGCAGACCGGTAATAACGTCTAAAGAAATGTGCTCCCATGGACGACTTGGGGTTGGAAGTGGATGTAACAACCCTTTTGGTTTTGAATGACTTGTTTTAATGCGAGCACAAACTTCACAGTTGTTTACCATTGCTTTTATATCTTTTGTTAGGGTAGGCCACCAAAAATAGCATTGGATCAGTTCAAGAGTTTTAGGAGTACCTGGGTGATCTGCTGTAGGTATAACATGCAACCAATGAAACACTATCTTGCGAAGTTTGGTAGTGGGTACGAACAAACGAGTGTCATGAAAGGGTATACCTTGCTTGATTGACCTTTTGGGATCTGCTTTGGCCCATGTTTGCCATTTTTCAACAGTGAAAGAGTTGCGAATTTCTTCAAAGAAATCTTCAGTTTTTATGATACATAGAACCTTGTCAGGAGCAATGATAGCTCTGGAGGCTTGAAATGCAGGCAACGTGGTAGACTCTTGACGGGACAAGGCGTCAGACTTGCGATTATCTTTACCAGGCCGGAAGGTTACTACAAAATCAAATTCGGCAAAAAAAAACATCCAGCGTAATTGCCAAGGGTTCAAAAGTCTGGCAGAACTCATGAATTGAAGATTACGATGATCAGTATATCCTGTGACAGTGTATTTGGCACCCAACAAATGATGTCTCCATTCTTTAAAGGCGTCACGAATCGTCAGAAGCTCTTTTTCAGCAATTACATAGTTCTGTTTGGCTTTGTTCAACTTCCGAGACATATAAGCTACAGGATGAAGTTGACCAGTGTCTTTATTTCGTTGTGATAAGACGGCTCCTATTGCTACATCTGAAGCATCAGCTTCCACTATGAAAGGTTGATTCGCATCAGGATGAGTCAAGACTGGGGCAGTGGAGAAAGCTTCCTTCAAAGTCGAGAAGGCTTGATCAGCTTCTGGGGACCATACAAACTTTTCTTTCTTTCTTAGTAGCTTAGTGATTGGAGCCACTGTCTGGGAGAAATGATTTATGAACCTCCGGTAAAAATTAGCAAACCCCAGGAAACATTGTACATCACGAACAGTCTTTGGGGTGGGCCAATCAGATACGGCTTTTACTTTCTTTTCTGCCATCACCATACCTTGAGGGGTAAGAATAACCCCTAAAAACTCAACTGTGGTAACATGAAACTCACACTTGGTTAGTCTGCAATATAAATGGTGTTTTCGAAGGGCTGCAAGAATTTTCTTGACATGTTGGACATGTTCGTTTTCATTGTCTGAGTAGATCAAAATGTCATTGATGTAGACTATGGCAAATATGTCGAGGTACTCTCTAAGAACGTCATTCAAGAAAAAATAAAATGCTGCTGGAGCATTACACAGACCAAAAGGCATGACGGTGTATTCAAAAAGGCCATATCTTGTCTTGAACGCTGTTTTCCATTCGTCACCCTCTCTCATTCTGACCAAATGATAAGCACCTCGAAGGTCAAGCTTCGTGTAGATTTTTGCTGTCTTTACTTGTTCCAATAAGACCGGAATTAGGGGTAAAGGATATTTATTCTTGATGGTGACTTTGTTCAAACCCCTATAGTCGATGCAAGTTTGAAGTTCTCCATTAGCTTTTGGAACAAAAAACTAAGGCGAAGCTGCAGGAGACTTAGAGGGGCGAATGAAGCCATTCTCCAAAAATGTATCTGGGTATTTTCGTAAATGTTGATTTTCATGTTCTGACAGGGCATATACACGTCAGTTGGGAAGTATCGCACCTGGGACTAGATCAATTTGACAGTCATAAGATATATGAGGAGGTAGAGTCTCTGCTCCTTTCTCATCAAATACATCTTTGTAAGATGAATACTGTTTGGGCAGCTGAATTTCTTTCTCCGCGGCAGTAGCTATGTAAGAGTTGCAAACTTTTGGTACTTGAATCTTTTGGAGACATTGTTCGTTACATAGCGCAGATGAGAACACGATTTTTTGTTCTGCCCAATTGATCTCCGGATTGTGATGAATTAACCATGGCAAGCCGAGGATAATCCCATATTGGGGAGCATGGATCATGTCAAGGATGATTTTCTATTTATGTTTCTTTCTTTGATTCTTATCTTCACAAATCATCGACAAGGGGATAGTCTGAAGAGTTACCGGACCTCCAGTCAAGAGTTTTCCATCTACTGCCTGGATGATTTCTGGGGACTTCTTTTCAATACATGGGATCCCCCATGCACGAACCAATTGGACATCAACAAAGTTCCCAGTAGATCTAGAATTGACTAGAGCTTTTTTGAAATAGATCTTTTTCTTGACCTGAACTCTTATTTCCAGTTTAAGATGTCTAGATTGTGAAGGGTCCACGCTGACACCCAAGAGCAACCTTTCTCTGCATCTTGGGTATTTTAGTTTTCCAACTCGACTGGTGCATTGGCTGCGACCTTCTGAACTGGACCTTGCTTGTTCTTTGGTTTGATTGGACAATCTTTGGCAAAATGACCTTTTCGCCCACAATAAAGACATTGTCATTTTTTTCTGCTTAGGTCCTTTTGATCTTTGGTCAAAGGTCTTCTGATGGTTCCAATTTCCATTGGTTCAGGTGTTCTTTCTTTCGGAGTTCTTGAGTCTCTGTTATCATGAATGCGCCATGAATATTTTTCAATCTTTTTGCGCGTTCCTTTACATTCTGCTAAACGATGATCAAGTCTCAAGACAAGATTTATTAATTCTTGACAGTCTGTAGGTTGTGGGTCGATTTGCGCTAAGATATCTTTTAGTTCATCTTTGAGTCCCTTGTAAAACAAGACCGCTTGTTTTTCTTCAGGCCAGGATGTCTCGGCAACCAGCCAGTTAAAGTTGGCTAAATATGAGACTAGGTCTTGATTCCCTTGGCATAAATCAAATAATTCACGATCTGCTGACTGTGTTACAGTTCTACGATCAAAAACTCTCTCAAATTCACGAACAAAATTTCTCCAGTTGTACAACAAGGGACTATTTATACGCACAAGAGGAATTGCCCAAGTAGCTGCATCCCCAGACAGATGTGATAACAAGAAAGCTACTTTGGACTGGGCATCGGGGAAAGTATTTGGTCTGCAGGTGAAGTGTAGTTCCACTTGAACCAGGAAAGATTGCGCTTTCAAAGGGTCACCTGAGAAACGTTCTGGGGGAGCTAAAGGAATTGCAGAAGGAACATTTAGGGAAATCGGATTACTTCCAGAAGCCTGAGAAGAAGTACCTGGCCAAGACACACCCGTGGGACTTTGTTCCTTCTTCTCTACCTTATCATGCAACTGACTCACTCTCTCTGCTAAGCTAGTTGTCAATTCTTTGGATGATACCACCTCTGCTTGGAGCTGGGTGATGGCCTTGACTAACTCGTCTAGCGTGGCCATGCTGAGAACATACACAAGCCAGGAGGATAATAATTTGTGGGCTCACTATTCTGTCAGAGTCACCAGATCCTCGGGGTCTGTGCACGTTCCCAACACGTCCACCACTGAACAGCTCCAAGACTCTGATAGATAAATCACAGAGACTGAGAGAGTTCAAGAGGGGAAGAGGGGATTAGGAAGGGAACAGCTGGGAAGGAGACCTGTAGTAAGAAAAAGGTTAGAACACACAATATGAAAATTATATCTCCTGAAATCAATACCAGACTATGATTCTAAGCCTAGTCACTCTGAAAACATGAACAATCTAAGAGTTAAGTTTAAAATGACTAAGTTTCAAGATGGCCGGATACCTGTAAGGGAATCAAGATGAATTAAATGAAAACTTTCGTATTCAAGTACTTTCCTTTACATGAGAATCAGAAAAAACATTCTGACTAAATTTTAAACCAGTCATATAAATCCTGTTTTGAGAATGTATACTAGGACCATACAATATTGCATCTAGAAACTCTGGCCTTCTGTGTACTCTTAAAATGTTTCAACACAAATTGCGCATATTGCAGATATATATATATATATATATATATATATATATATATATATATATATATATATATAGTAAACACCATAAAAGGATTGTGCACCATGAATAACACAATATGGATTCAGGAAACAAATCACATAACTTGTCAAAGTCAAATCATCATTAATCGAATCGCGCGTCTTGCCGATTCGTAAAACACAATGTAAATGTCAAGAAATAACAGCTCACAATAAATAACAAGATCAAAGTACAATGAAACGAATCGCGCTTCTTTTGCCGATTCTTAAGCCACCATGTAAATGTCAAGAAATGGTAGTGCGCAATGAACAACAAAGTTAAATCCTCATGAAACGAGTTGCGCGTCTTGACAATTCGTAAAACATCATGTAAATATCAAGAAATAGTAGCGTGCAATGGACAACAATGTTTAAACACCATAAAACGAATTGCGCGTCTTGCCGATTCTTAAGCCTCCTTGCCAATGTCAAGAAATGGTAGCACGCAATGAATAACAAAGTCAAACCTTTATGAAACAAATCAGGCATCTTGCCTATTTGTAAACTACCATATAAATGTCCAGAAATGGTGGCGCACAAGTAATCTGTTACTCATTTAAGAATTAAACCAAGAATATGAAAATTCTCAATAACGGTGTCGGAACAGTCCAACCACCGTCTTACCGCCTGGAACAATGATCACTAATGAAGGATGAAGGGCAGAAGACTGGAAGATCCAAATAGGCCGCCGGGACAGGAGCTCAGGAAGAAGCTGCTGCTCTGCACCGGGACCTCTGAATAGTGAGCACTAGGAGTTGGGCTGGTTCTCGTTTATAGAGTCTTGGCCCAGCCCAGAACCACGCCCAGGCATGTTGCAGGGAAAGTCTCTGGAAGGCCCTGGAAAGGGGCCACACCCTAACACACTCTGAAAACCTGCAGAAATACATTGCAAAGGAACAGTATTTGTAAGCATATTAAAAATAAGTTTTCAGGATTGAACTCTGCAATGCAAAAGGTTAAACCACAACATATCAGCACAATGCATAAATTACGTTGTTTTGAGAGTGCTGGGTTTTTGCATTTTTGTCGCCAATAGAGAGCGTACTGCTCTGGTGTTGACAAGGGCCTCCTGGGCAGTCTAGTGTTGTGGCTGGCCTGTCCCTTGGACCACTGTTCCTATTCACTACCTCTAGCCCCCTGTGCCCCTGGCATGGTGTGCCCACTCCCAGTGTCCCCAGGCCCTTCATTATTTGGGGTGTGTGCCCTAGACATTGGCCCCTCTGCTGTGGTGCACACTTCTGATTGAGAGGTCCCTGGGGCACAGGTTTGTGGAGGAGGGACTGCCTGAGGTCTTGTAGGCACATGGGAGGGAGTGGAGGTTGGGCTGCTGGGAGTGGACTGACCAGTCCCCCCAGAAGGCCCAGGCAAATCGACCCCATCCAGACATCCGCTTGGGCCTTCATCCTGGTGAGGGCTGTCTGACCCTGGTTTCATCTGCAGGGTTGAAGTGGCAGGGTCACCTGTGGATGGAAAGGTAGAGAGTTTGTATGTGAATGTGTAGTTGTCATTTCCATGGTGTGGTGCATGCAATGGCCCGACTTGCTTCCCAGTGATGCCATTGACAGCAGCAGCACTGCAGAGATTGATTTGGGTATGGGATTGTGCGATGGTAACCTGTGCCATGGTGGGTTGTGGATGGTGGTTGTCACTGCGGTCAGTGCCATATGTTGGGACGCTGTTGTGGCAACCATGAGGAGTGGGCTGTGGTATGGTTACCCATACAGCTAATCCACTTTGATGGAGGACTGTGATTTTGTGGCTGTGTAAGGATTGATGCATTGTGGGAGTTGTGGTTCTACACATTGTGATTGTCATCTGTGCATGGGGGTATTGTGTGGGGATGGTGGGAGAGGGGTGGTTTGGCATGCATGTTAAAGGCATGGGGTGATTAGGAGGGGTGGAGTGGATTGGGGAGATGTGGGGAGGCATGCTGGACAGGATTGTTTGGGGCCTTTGGGGGGAATTGAATGACTTACCAGAGTCGAGACCTCTGATGATACTAGTAAGGCCCTCTGTATGCACGATGTTCAAGACCTTTTCCTCCCAGGATATCAACTCAAGGGGAGGAGGTGGGAGTCCACCTCCAGTCTTGTTCAGGGAGATCTGGTGCCTGGACACCATGGAACGGACCTTCCCCAATGAGGTTGTTCCACCTCTTCCAGATATCCTCCCTTGTGTGTGGATAGGTGCTGACTGAGTTGACCCTGTCGATGATCCTGTGCCATATCTCCGTTTTCCTGGCCAATTATGTTTGCTGGACCTGGGCTCCCATCAGTTGTGGCTCTACTCTGATGATCTCGTCCACCATGACCCGCAGCTCATTGTCTGTGAACTGTGGGTGCTTCTGGCTTGACATGTTGTTGAGGGAGGGGTGCTGTGCGGGTAGGGTGTAGTGTGGGGGGATTGGTGGTGTGGGGGTGTTTAAAAGTTGATGCAGGTGGGTGGTGGTGTGTGCTAAGTGTGCAACATGAAGGTGTTTGTATTATGTGGATTGTGCTTTGTGGCTTGTGTCTCTGTGGCTGGTCATGGGAGTCGCAAGGGATTGTGGGTGTATGTGTGGGGGGTGTTTTATTGTACCATGAGCAGGTGTGTGTGGTGTGTATGTATTTCAGGTGTGGGGATTCAAACTGTCCAATATGGTGTTGGCTACTATTGGTGGTGCCTTTTTGTACTGTGGCAGTGCGACCGACAATGGTTTACCGCCGTGCAAGTGCCACTGTGCTGAGAACTGACTCGTAATGGGGCGGTCGGAATGTTTTCAATGTGGCGGGACCGGCTGTGGACAGTTTCTCTTTCGCCATAGGTTGGCCTGGTGGTGTTGGTTTTGTGGCTGGATTTGGGCATTTACTTCTTTGTGACTCGTAATACAGGGACCGCTGAACAGCCACCACTGGTGGTATGGTGGCGGCGTTTCACATGGCGGTCTTGCCCCAAAACCACCAATCCCTTAATGAGGGCCTGAGTGCCGCGCTCCCTGCCCTTTCAGCCATGTGCAGACCCTACCTTGTCAATCCCCATTTTGTGATTCGATCCACGGCAGCCAATCCTGAGCGTACCACTTTCGTGGGCTTGAGGCCACCTGCCCTGACTGTTCCTGCCTCCTTGAGGTGCAATTCTCATGGGCCCCTCACTAGTCTGCCTTGCCTCTCCAGCCTGTGATTCGTTTCTGTAAGCATAGATGATTAATAGGTACTAACATTGATGTAGTTTGGCACTTGTAAATTTATGCTTCTTCTCATTCAATCTGACTCTTGTATTTTAAATCTGTTTTTCAGTGTAGTCATCAACTCTTTTCAAAGCTGGAGCAGCATTGGGGCAATCCTTTAAGGCCACAGGGATGTTTTTCCCAATCCTGGGTGTATGGATGGAAAACGTATGCTGCCTTGCTTTTTAGTTTTTACCCTTCTTAGTCTTCAGTCTGATGATGGCCTATCTGTGGGTGAAGCAAGATAAGCAGAGGTGCTGGTCATGATGGTTTATTTAATAATGCAGCTGGGTTTGAAGATGGTGCAGGCCAGTAAGGGTAACCAACGGCGGGCTGTCTGGATGGGGTGATGGAGGTGAGTATTTTGCTTTTTTCTTGCCTTTATTCCAATAGCAGCCAGGATAAACTACAATTCCCATTCTTCAGTAGTATGAAACAACCATGGAATGCTTAATGGTCGTACACCAATCCTAAACAAGCTAGCCCATGAATAGTCTTGACTGAGAGTATCAAGTCCTTTTGTCTTGTGGGAGCTGAATCATTATGAATAATGGAGTATGAGAATAATGTACTGGTCTGGTGAGATGCCAGCAGTGACTAAGAACGAGATTTTGAAATATCCACTTCAAGATAAGGCAGACACTGTTCTTGAAGGGGCTTTATAAAATAAGGAAAGGTGATATAACCTAGATATGCATAAGTGGGCTAATACTCAAATCTGTGCCTTTAATAAAATCAAGACTTTCCTTCACAAAATAGCTAGAAAACTCTACATTTTATTAAAAGACTTTTGGCTCATATTATGTTTGGCAAAAGCTTAGCAATTACGAAATTGGCTTTGTGCAGAACTGATTTGCAATGAAAGGTTTGAAAAGTGAACACATTAGACCAATTCACTGATCTCAGAATGTCCTCTAGGCTAGTTCTTGACCTAAAGGCTTAAAAAGCCATATCTTTTCTAGCAGAGCAAGCTTCGAAAGTGAATTGATTCTAGCCAAATTATGAGTTGCAGCCTCTGGGTGTTCATATTTACGAATATGATTGGAAATGAGACTAGCCACTGCTTGTTTGGCTTCAAGCCTCTCAGGAATCCCCATAAACCTTAGATTTGAACAGGGCGGGACCTATTTTCTGCATTTTCAATTTTGTTCTGTAAGTCTGCCAGTACTGCTTGTAGGTTGCAGGTGAGTTCCTCTTGCCAAAGTCTAACATCTTCCAGGTCAGAGACAAGTTATTCGACCTGTGAAATTCATGCTGAAAGTAGTTGCATGGTGGTATGGATTTGGCAAAGTTGTCATTCTCTAAATTTTTGCACTTCTTCTTGGGGGATTTTCATTGCCCTAAGTAAGATCTGAAGAACATTAATGGTGTCTGGTGACCTGGCTTATATCTTTCCTTCGTCCACTGATTGGGAAATGGTTCTCCTACTCATATGCCCTGTCTCAAGAGCAGGTGCTGTTGCTTGTGAAGTACATCCATTTCTCTCATGTGAACCAATGTCCTGTGGAAGATCTCCAGAAGCTGTGCATGAAGCTGACTGGGGTGGAATGAAATTTGTTTGTGGTGGGCATGCTGGACCTTGAGCGACATGACCATTTACTGGCTCAGTCTTGCCAATTTCCTTCCCCAAGGTTATTCCTTTGTGCAGTGCCTTGGAAACCATGGCAGAAAATAAGGGGTATGCTGTCTTTTTTTCTATTCCTGGCATGTGGCAGTGACTTTGAGGCACTACCAAAGTAATAGAGGGGTCCAAAGACCTTTCTGCATTTTCCCAAATCTCTCTGGGTCTTGGGAGGCAATTTGCCAGGTTAACATATGAACCTCCAGGGCCACAATAATGGTGAAAACTACATAGAATTTAGATGTAATTTTACAGGGGAAGTTTGGAATGTCCAAAAGATAGACAGTACTATTACATTTCATCGAAAGCACCAGTCAAAACAGCATAGACTTGAAGCAGGCACCAATATTAGCAAATACCCCTCATAGTTACAGGTTCTTTGAATGGAGACCTTTGTCAGACTTTAACCAGCAACAGGTAGGCATGGTAAAGGATAGGTAATTGTGTAAGCCAGGGACGGATCCATTTCAGGCCTATGGCCTTGATGAGGACATGAGTTCCATCTCTAGTTATAGGAGCCATAGATGGGATGGCGTCACTGCCTCTAAAGCCCGAGTAATGATTTCATTTTTTGCTTGTAGCCTATAGGATCCTGCTCTGTGATATCATCTCTGTTTGATGCTGCTTGCACAGTACCTCCCATTTGGTTGGTACAGAGTCCTCCACGTCCACAATTATGGACATTCTCCGCTCTTTCACATGCAGAAGTCTCGTTGCATTGAATCAAATCCTCAAAGTGGCATTCTCTATGTGGCTTGGACGAGCATGGACTTTTCTAAGTGGTGAATATAGAAAGCATAGGTGCCTGTTGTGTACTAAAAATGGAAAATATTTACTTGCCGATGGATTGTTCGGCATTACTACAGATGCAGATAAAAGTCAAGCTTCATTTTATGGAACAGTTAAGAGACTGCCATATTTATATTGTACACTAGAAAGCCAAATCACCTCTTTATTAGACATCTCAACAAATAGGTTGCACTTTCCAGTGACTATATCAGCAAATGGAGAGATGATTGAAATGCATTAAAAGAGTTACCATCATCATTTTCAACAAGGATATATATTAACAAATAAGAGGGTGCCATTGTTAAGCAATTTCCAAAATGCAATGTGGATCAAGTAACAATGGTTAGCCCTTGAAGACCACTATGCAAAGTGATTTTTCGATCTTACACTAAGAGCCCTTATAGAAAATAAGGTGCAAAGTTATGCATTAAAATCACATTGGAAAAAGTATATTAGCCAAGACATGATAAAATATTAATTCCTCTTAAAATCTCAAGTCACCTTTTCACCATGTGTATCTAGCTTGTATTTTGTTCCTTTATGTTCTCTATTACTTTCTCCAGTCTCTCCCGGTCTGCTAATTTCTGTCCCACTGCCTCTCTCATTCTTTTCCCCACTGCCTATTTCTGCTTACTGCTGCATCTACCTTCCCATTCCTGTCTCTACTGGCCTCTCTCATGCTTTGTTTTCTGTTTACTCTCCTTTCTTTCCCTCGATCTTCTCTCCTTTCCTAGAATCTCTTCTCTCTATGTTGTCTTCTATCTCCTCTGTACTTCTCCATAGCTTCTTTTCTCTCTCTAGTCCTCTTCTTTGCAGACCATATATGACAACTGAAACATTCTCTTGACTGTGCATGGCTATTAGCAGCATCTGCCACCTTCCTTTGACCTTTGTGCTTTTCATTGTCCCTCAGTCCCAGAAGACTACCATCCTGTAGGGCCTCCTGGAAATTAATGAATGGGCCTCCTGGGAATGAAGAAATCCCTACTTTAGTGCAATGTGACCATAATATCCCTGCAGCTTGTTGTCAATTCTTGTTGGACCTGAAATCTGGCTACATGGATTTGACAGGTTTTAACTGACTTAGGGCCGACATTACCCGTTGATGTCCACCACATGCACCTTCACTGTGAGGTGGACTTCAATGGGTCGTCCACAGAACTGGGAAAGAAAATGTTTCTTGTAAAACATTTGCCAGAAACATTTTCTGTTCTGAAATCAAAGTTGGAATGCAAGGGAAATGCTTGCTTTGAGTCCTGAGCCTGATTCTGTGTGTTGTTGCATTGCACAGCACACTGTGTGCACTGACATTACACAGAAAAACAAAAGTGAACGCAGGCCTTTCTAATGGAATCAGCAGGGATTCAGAAATGTCTTATCACTCACCATTCCTACACCAATCACGATAACAATAACACCCCTCTCTATGTGATTGGTCTATCGCTCATGAAAGGAAAGCCTCATAAAGCACAAGGAAACATCAAGATTTTGTCATGCAAATTGACCAAATCTGGCAACATGGGTAGCTGCGATATTTAGGCCAGGGATCAATTGGCACCCAGTTACCTGTCAGGCCCAGCCATTTCTTAAAAGAAGGTCCCTATGGTAGTCTGAGGTGAAGTGGCTGTGTGGATCCCAATATATTTTCTTACCGAGAATGCCCTTCAAACACCAGACTTTGGCTAAATCACAGATTTTCCTCATATTTCTGTTAGGAAAATTCTAGAACAGGTGAGGATCCACAAAATTCCTACTACCCAGTGTTCCAACACTTCTCCCACTGAAAGCACTACCCCAAATGTTCACCTAATATTATTAATTTAGTACATTATTGACTTAGAACCTTATTAGCTATTAATATAAATTAGATAAAGATAAAACAGAATTTCAAAGGTGTCAATACATTTCAAAAAGCAGATTTGTATTATACAGATCTTAAATTATAATATATAAAAATCAGAAAATGTTAGTGGAGGGTCTGCAGAGATGTCTAAAGAGGACAGCTGCAGAGACCCTTATTATGGGTTGCACATTATTTAGTTCAAGGAGATGATTGTCAGTTTGTGACCCTAGTAGGGTTGTCTAGATATTAAACCATTTTTGAAAGACAAATAGTACATTATAGCAGCTCTTTGTGACATTGCAATTTGTACTGGCTCATATGGTATTTGCAGCCCTCTGCAGCAGACACATTAACCTAACAAACTATCTTCCTCCTGAAAACAAAGGGCTTATTTACAAGCCCCTTGCACCGCTGGTGTGTCACATTTTATCTGTGAAAAAATGATGTACCAACGGTGCAAGGGGTTGTAAATAATGTAACCTGGGGATTGCCTTGAAATGTATTTTAAGTGTAATTTCCCATTGGGAGCAGATAGACATATGGGGTTGGGGGGTCTCTGAATTCACAATTCAAAAATACATCTTTTTGCAAAATTGTTTTTTGAATGGTAAGTTTGAAAAGGCCACTTTTAGAAAGTAGGCATTTTCTTGTTTAACCATTCTGTGCCTCTGTCTGTCTGCTAAATACACATCTGGGTCAGGCTGACAGTTGGGCTGTTTGTGTATTCACTTGAAACAGTCATACAAAGGGAGCTGAGATGTGTCCTGCATATCCCGATGGCCCATCAAAGGCTGATGGGTCATCTTGAACTAGAGTGGTGGGAGAAACTGATACTTGCACCTGAATAGGGTGTGTGCCTATCCTCACACAAAGCAGTCCCCAGCCCCCTGGAGTGTGTCTGGTGCCAGGGTAGGGAAAGGCAGGGTCTTGTGCATTACAAAGACTTCTCTTTGAAGTTTGCCTACTTCAAAGACAGAAATGAGTAAAAGTACTGGACCTCTGACAACACATAGTTTAAATCCTTTTGGACTGAGGAAATTCTGCCAGGAAGAAGAGTTGGATGCTGTAGGAGAGACTGCCACTCTGCCTGTTGCTTTGTTGTGCTGACCTGCTGCTTGCTGCTTCTGTCCTGGAAGTGAAAGGACTGGACTTGACTTTCTACATCCTGCTTCCAAAGATACCCACAGGTTTAGACTGAACTTGCCTCCTGCTAAGAAGTCTCAAGGACATCACAAACTTCACCTGTCAGTGCTTGGGCTCTCTTGATGAGAGTCCTGACTTGCCAAGTGGTGCCAAATCCAGTCCCTGGGCCCTTGGGAGAGAGTTGTGGTGCAACAAGAAATAAACTATTGTATCAACAGTCAGAATGTCTTCAGAACTGGTGCCACTCTCTGACCCCATGCTGCTTCCTACACCGGAGCTGTGGTCCCTGTTGTGTGCAACAACTGTGACTTACACTGCAGGCCTGCCGCCACAGCAGCTCCTCTGAAGTTTTGCCACAGCGTGAGTCAAGAGTGTTGTGACACTGGCATCCATGGCACCCAACTCCAACTCTGCCTCAGCACCTGTGGCCCCGTGATGTGATCGCATCACCGCAATGTGGATGATTCGCATCTTGACTTGCTGGATTAATTGACTCTGCCTTGCCGTAAGGAACCAACGCCTTGCCACCGGCATCACATCACCTCCCCTGCAACTGTAAGAAACCGACACCTCACCTCCCCTGCCAAGCAGTAAGGAACCGGTGCCTCACCTCCCCGGTAGCAGAATTGACACTGCACCGGCTCCAGCAATGCCTTACCACCCTGACTCCATGCAATGTCTTAATTTTCTCATTGTTTTCCAAGGTACTGTACCCGGAGTCCGTGTGACTCCATGACCAGCCTACACTCCCTTGTGGGTAGCAGCAGACTGTTGGAAGTGATGCTGTCATGTCATTTTGATAACTCCAGTTGGAGCTATTTTGTTTCTAGCACAATTATGCATTTAATCTTCAAACATTTGTAACTGAACTTGGGTAAGTTTAATTTTTGTTGTTTTGGTCTTGTTATTGGCTATTTTTCTAAACTGGTGTGGAATACGTTTTTGCTGTTTTCACTGTTCTCCAATGTTTGTGTGGCAAATACTTCTCACATTATCTCTGAGATAAGCCTGACTGCCGTGCCAAGCTACCAAGGGGGTGAGCAGGGGTTATCTCAGCTGTGTGGCTCCCTTACCCTGACTAGAGTGAGGGACCCTACTTGGACAGGGTGCAACCCCCTGCCAACCAGAGACCCCATTTCTAACAGTTTCTGAATGACTGATAGGTTTAGGTAGTGACAACCACTGATATAGCAGGAATGGGAAAGTTCATGAAAGTTGCTGGCTTAAGAACAACAAGACTCAATGTCATGTACAGTTGCGTACTTTTTTCACACATCAAATTCTTATTTGACACCCATTGCAAAAGGTAAGAATGGAGTTCTGCTAATCCCCACTGATTTCTTTGTCTCTCAGCTGTGACTGTGAACTAGTGTTGGTATCATCTTTCACGTTAGCTCCTCACAGTCAGCACTGTGGCGCCCCTCAAAGGTCCAACATATCCCTGTTATTTTTCAACATGTACCTAACTCCCTTACCAAAACCAAATAAATAATTTACCCTCACCTGTTGTAACTATGCTGATGATACCCAAATCATTTTAAAAACGGATGGCCTGAGAGACCTTTACTCTTTAAAATGTGATGACTGCCTGAGTCATAAACACGTGGATGATGAATAATCATCTAAAGCGTGATACTGCAAAGACAGATATTATGACCTACAGCAATATCAAGAGGAATCAGAAACCTAGGGGTAACCATGGATCAGACCTATGTTTTATACCACATGTAAAAAATGTCTGACAGAGCACCTTCTACACAATTAAAACATTCTCCTGTACGTTGGATACCTACAGACACTGCAAGCCACCCTCACACTTGTAATCTCCCAGCTTGAATTTGACAGCAGACTATACCTTAATGAGCTCTCAATTATCATACTCAGAATACATCTCATCTAAAATGCTGCTGCAAGAATTCTTATGCACCTTCACCTAAGAGCATGCATGACTTCAGACATACAATCAGTCCACTGGCTACCTGTAGCCAAAAGGACAATGTTCAAGGCACTTTTCATTGACCACCGAGCCTCTAAGGAAAAGGACAGCTATACCTACAAGCTACATTCAAGCAATACAAACAAAACAGGACACTGTGCTTCAGGCTTCATCCTCTTAATCGTCATGCCATCTTACCAGAAGAAATCCATAGGAGGAACTGCTTTCTCAGTGCAGCTGCCAAGTTCCAGAGCTCACACCCAGTGAGCATTCGAAGCATCCAAGAACATATACACTTCAGAAGACAGTTAAAAACGTGACTATTTCCAAGACAACTGCACCACCACACATTCTGATAACAGAACTGTGAAAGACAGTCACACCCTAGAGCACAATCTTCAGCTTACAATCCACAGACTGAAAACAACCCGAATCAGCAAACTATTTTTGATAGGCAGGCAAAGTAAGTAGAGATAACATGTGGTTCACCGGGATAGTGTATAGTTTTGTAATTTTATATATAACATTTCTGGCCCAAACTAACACCATATCACTCAGTGGTAGGCAGCCAAACGAAACCTCTTAGATTCACATTTGACATATCTGCGATGAGGGTTGTCCATTACCAGTACTGAACAGCCAATAAAACTGCTATCGCTGAATGAACGCTTATGGAATAACTGAAGAGATTTGTCACACACTTTGGGTCCATTGGAGGACTTTAGCCTTATTGAACAACTGCAGGTCCCAAATATCTGGATACCGTGTCCACTTGCTTACATTTCACAATGGCACTCAGATATGGGATGATAACAATGTACAGCCCCGCAAATCTTTCCCTCCATCCATGCCAGCTCAGGCTCACAATTATACACAAATTATCTGTTTGGACACCTAAGTGGACCACAATCATAAGAAATACCATAAATGCATCTGCAGAGCCGGTCAATGCTGCCAGCTTACAGAAACCCATAAACTGTACATTTGTGTCTCTCACACCTTATCATCCACCACACTACTACACGTTGTGCTCCATAACATGATAACCACACCATAGTGGTAGACACACATGACAAGAAAACATTACCCACATAGGCTTACAAAACAAAGGCAACACCCTTCCAACTTCAGGGCACCCTGTGTAGTGTAGCTTGCTGCAGATGTACGTAAGCACACAGTGCCACACAAAGGAGTAGTAAGTGCTACACAAATGCTGCAATACAATACAATATTCAAAATGTGTGCACCACCAAGGTCTTTGTTTCCTTCACACTTCAGAATTACAAAACATATATGTCTAATTTCTGCATTCACCACTGCTGATATGTGGAAACATTTGTGCAGTCCCTTTATAGTTATTTACATTTTTTTGTGTATTAGAAACAGATTTGCAGCCTTTCTTTTCATACTCCCTGTACCCAAGGCCATTAGAATTATGTAATTCTGCAGCCACTGCATTTTCTGCATAATTAGGAATTTGCTACATTTTTCACTTAAAACATTGTCTGCTGCATAATCTGCAGATTCTAATTGAACAAATATTGTTTCTAGGTCAAACAAATTAAAAGTTACGAAAAATGCTGCAACATGTGCTGCTGCACAGTGGAAGGTCCCTGGCAAAGGTTAAGTGGTCATCTGAAGTTGTTTATAGCTGTATTTGGATGTGGAACTGATTGATATTGATATGAAACCTTTCCTCAGACAGTGCTAACATGCATAACAATGAAAAAATAATAAAGTAATTCTAGCAAAAGATGTGCCACATTAAACCGCATAATTTGTGTTTTCTGGCTACATAATGTAGTCAACCTTGCTACATAATCAGGGCCTCCCCTTGACATAATTCCAGTGGCCCTGTCTGTACCACAGTGAGATTGTCACATAGTTCACATTACAAAATCCCCTGACTTTGTAGTCAGAGAAAGAAAATTAAACAAAATCTCCACATTAGAAGAATAAGGAGCAATTTGTCAGAAGAAATAGCCTGATATAGTGTAATTCCGATTAGACTGCTTGCATTCAAATGTGAATGCAGCTTGCTTAAAAAAACCGAGTTTAGACTGTGTTTTCAAAAAATAATTTGCCAGCTGTCTCGGCCATTTCAGGGGAAGAGAGGGCGGGGGCAAAGATAAATAAGGGCTGGCGTGGCCCTCAAATTTGCCCCCGGCTACAGTTCTGTGTCAAGGTAGTGAGTCTGCAGCATTCTTTTTTTTTTTTAATTCTTTTTCATTACAAACAAATCTCAGCATAGAGTTGGAACACATATCAGTTTCACATTTATAACCGCTCATACATAGATCACAGTAATATCTGGAAACTAGCCAGCCTTACACGACCACTGTACCTAAATCATCTCTTGTGCCTAGCCCTGTGACTTCTTCCTCCTCACCCCTCCCAAGAGTCTGGAATGGTGCCCCACACCTTCTGAATTATCCTACTGTGTCTCTGTATGCCACCCATTTTTACCATATTTTCTCGTATTTCTGCATACAGCCCCTGCTCTTATATATAACCTGTTCCACCCTTTGGCACCAGTCTGGGTCCCTCTCTTAGTCTGCAATTCGCACAGGGTCTCTCGCTCCCCATCCCCATGCAATATTTCACTTAGCAATGCCGGCTGCTAATTGTAGCCAAATCTCCGAATATCTAGGCCACCCTTTGTCTCCCATAATACCCAGGAGCAACCATTTCACCTCCGGTGGTATGTGTAGCCCTGTTACTTTACCCATAATTTGTATCACCTTTCTCCAATACTCCTGAATCACTGGACAGCCCCACAAGGTATGAAAAAAGGATCCCACTGCACCACAACCTTGTGTACACAGGTCAGAGTCAGAATGGCCTATTCTATGCAATAGCACTCTAGAGTAATATGATCTATGGAGTACCCTTAACAGTATGAGACGGAAGTGGGCTCTTATGGCTACCTTTTCAGGGTTCTGAACCTCCTCCACCCAAGCCTCATCCTCAAGTTTTCCAAGATCGTGCTCCCAGGTGACACGTAAGGCTTTCAAAGGGTCTGGGGAGTTATTCATAATTTTCTTATATGTCAGGGAACTGGCCTTACTCGCCAAGGGTTCCATCAGCAGCCTATCCTCCAGGGGTGATGATTCTGGCAACTGTTCCCCCCTCTTTATGTGCCTGTGTAGTGCATGTACAAGCTGCAACAACTTGTACTGTTCCGACTGCCCCATCTCATACTCCCCTTCGAGGTCCTCAAATGTCTGGAATGCCCCCCCTCCACACATCCCCCAGACATTCTATCCCAATAAGCTCCAATTTCAGAAACCTTTGTAATTTCCCAACCTCCTACAGGAGCGCACTGTCCCATAGTGGAGTTCTATTTGTAAGTTTCCCCTCCCAATCCAAGAATCTGTTGGTTGCCTTCCAGGCTCTCATCACTAAATGTGTATGGAATGGCAGTCAGTCTTACCGTCCGTCCCCATGTAATAGCACGGGATAGCCCCGAAGTCCCATTGCCTCTCTATCCACCCAAAATGCCGGGTCGTCTCCTGCCGCAAACACCCAGTCATTAATGGTGCACAGTTGTGCCACCCAATAGTATGCATGTATGTCCGGGACTGCCAGTCATCCTTCAAACACTTCCCTCTGGAGTTTTACCAGGGAGATGCGTGAGCTCTCCCCGTCCCAAAGAAGCTTCCTCAGTTCACTATTAATATTTTGGAACACCCCAGGCGGCACCCTGTAGGGGGTATTTTGAAGGGAATACAGTTGCTGTGGCAGGGCCATCATCTTGAATAGGACAGCGCATCCCATTAGAGACACTGGGAGTCCCCGCCAATGGGCGACATCCGCCTGAAGATGTCGCAGCTGCGATAGCAAAATTTGTTCTAGGAATCTGGGCATGTTTCGTATGACATAAATCCCTAAATATCGAAATCCTTATGTTGCTACCGAGGCAATACATTGCGTCGCCAATGCCAGGGCGCCCCCGTTAGTGGGTAAACCAGTGATTTGTCCCAGTTAATTTGGTACCCATAGTAACTGTCAAACATTTGGGAGATATGGAGCAGCCTATCTTCCATGGCTCTAGTTCGTACAGCGTATAGCAGAATATTGCTTGCATTCAAGGAGGTACATTCCTCCCACCCCCCATTTCCTACTATCTCGTACACCAAAGGATCTTGCAATACCCAACCAGCCAATGGTTCCAATGCTAGTGCGAAAATCATGGTGGACAGGGGGCATCCCTGCCTTGTTGCCCTATATAAAGCAAACGGGCAGGATACCGTCCCATTCACCCACACCCTCGCCAGGGAATAACCAGTAAAGGAGTTGTATCCATTTACAGAATCCAGGGCCAAATCCCAGCCTAGACAGGGCCCTGAACAAATACGGCCATTCTATACTATGAAAAGCCATCCTGGCATCTAGTGATAGCACTACCGCCTCCTCATGATCTGCATAGTTTGTCATGTGCAGAACACCATACATCAGCTCTACTTAACTTCCAATTAAACACTGTTTAGTCCGTAATAACTGATCAACAGCGCCCTGAGTCAAGTATAGCCCAAATCCAACTGCCTTCTGTATGTCTGTATTCACTCTTTGGCCCCCGATTGTCACAGCTCTATATCTGCTGGGCCACTCCCTCCTTCCCGGTGCCCATTCCTAATTCCCCCAAGTCCTCTGTGGGGTTTCGGTCCGGTGAGGGCGGTACTGATTGTACAGTTGCGACCCTAGATTGGCGGTCCGAGGTCCTGGCTGACTTCTCACTTCTTGAAGTACGCTTTTTCTCCGAACGCCATTCCATCGATCTAGTCCCATGCTTCTGCCGGAGTAGCGAAGAACCATGACTTGCCTTCCGCCACCACTCGCAGTCTGGCCGGGAAGAGCATCATGTATTTGATATCTTTCACTCTTAGGGCCTTCTTGACCTCATCAAAACTCCGCCACTGACGTTGAACTTGCAGTATAAAGTCTGGAAAGAATCGCACTGTGGTATTCTCATAAGTGAAGTCTCCCTGCAGCCAGGCTGCTTGCAGAATGGCATCCTGGTCTTGGTGGTTGAACACCCTTGCTATATTAGTCCTTGGTAGAGCTCCTGACCTGGGCGGCGGTATCAGCACCCTGTGCGCCGGCTCGATGGCGAAGAATTTGGAGAATCTTTTTGGACGGAGATGGTTGACTATCAGGTCTTCCAGGAAGAGGTCTATAGCTGGCCCCTCCACCCCCTACAAGGCCCCCACCACCCAGATATTGTTTCTCTGAGCCCGTCCTTCTTCGTCCTCTAGCTGGGCCGACATCTGAGTCTGTTGTTTTATGAGGAACTGGACTTGGTCTTTGAGTTTTTTTTGTGTGGATTGCAGCAGATAAACATGTGATTCCACGGATTTAACTTTTTCAGACAAGTCTGCAGCATCCTTGATCCAAGTTTACAGTGTGTCAATATCTCTCCTCTTTCCCCCGTCCCAGAGGCACCATAGTAGTCGCTGTCTTCACACTCTTGAATGGGTTCCAGTTCTGTTGACTGGGAAAGATGTTCTAGATACTGTAACCATATGAACTATTTGTATTCTCTATGGCCCATATTTATACTTGGTTTGCACTGAATTAGCATCATTTTTTTTACACTAATTCAGCACAAACCTAACTCCATATTTATACTCTTTATACATCTAGCGCCAAAGTAATGGAGTTGACGTTGTTTTCTGGAGGGGAAAACCTACCTTGCGTCAATGAGAAAAGGACGATATGGCCTTTGTGCCATATTTATCCCCCCATGCTAAAATTCAGCACGGGGGGATGGGGGCCTTCAATAATGGTGCTAAGTTTGCTTAGCACCATTATTTAACGCCTGGGTCTGGGCAGGCGTAAGGGGACCTGTTGGCAGATTTCCATTGTCTTAGACCATGGAAATTGCCTACAGGTGCCCTTCCCTGTCCCAAGGGACACCCCCACCAGGAGGTCACCTGAGGATGGGGGACCCATCCCAGGTAAGTCCAGGTGAGTATTTTGTTTTCCAACACCGCGCGGGGGCCCTGACTTGGGGCCCCCTCCATGGCGCAGGCCCCAATGGCCATGCCCAGGGGACATTTGTGACATTTAAAAATGCCCCCTTGTATCCAAAAGGGATGCAAGGATGAATCTAGCACTAAGAAATAGCGCTAAGTGCAACAGAACATGAATAACAGCTGTATGCAGTTGCCAAATAAGCACTTGGTGATAGGATTTTCCCCCTAATTTAATCCGAGCATTTAGTGATCGCTTCTTAGTGCAAAATGGATGTCAAAATTGATACATGTTGTGCTACGAAAATAGTGCTAAATGCAACAGAACATAAACAGCTGTGTGAGCAACCGTTCACACTCACTAAATATGCTCTTGCTGTAAGGTTTTTTTCTCCCTAATTACTCTTTATTATGCCAACAGGAGTAATTGTGTTATTATTAGTAATTTTGCATCACAGAGTAGCACAGAATAACCAAAATGATTCCTAATCTGCCCAGGCCTACTCATCAGTGTCACCTTAATTGTACTGTAAAGAATTGTACTACTGAATAGCAGCCCCCAGAATACTGTGGTACAAGAATATCAAGGACAAAATATTGAGGTACAAAATTCAAAATGGTAAGTACATTTAGTGATGTATAGATTTTCTATTCCCAACTCCACATCCACGTCCCTTGAAGCTATATGTACGCATAGGTACATAGATGTGGAGTTAAGTATAGAACATCTAGACTTACCTCTAATATTTTTTTAGGATCTTTATCATCGATATTGTTTACCATCGATAATCTGGAGTCTAAATTCAGGGTGTACACTGATGACGCAGAAAAAGAAGGTCCGACATATATTCATACATATCGTGTAATCAATACATATAATGAAGTGTGATTTTAGTAAAAGAAAATAATGTACGAGGGAAATTGTGCCCTTGGGGTAGTTCGCCATCATTGTAAACGAGCTTTATTAATCATGAAGTATTGAAAATGTAGTAATCCGTCATAATTGCAAATGTATGCCATGATTTCTTGTTTGAAAACTGTTTTGCTTAGCTTAAATTTAGTACAGGCTTTGGCCTAGTTGCCTGGTCTCAAATTCTAACTGCGTGTTTTTTTTTCCTTGAACTAATGAAACATATATTCTTGCTTGAAGTTGTATTTTTCCAGTAGAGCTGACTGATACACTTATCTCCAAGGTTTCGTACTAGGCCGGTTTCATCCCCTTTGATACAAGGTCAGTCTCTGCAGGTGCGGACAATGAAGGTACAGATAGTAAAATAATTGGCAAACCATGTTACAATTTGTGTTCCAAGGCTCCAAGGACAGTGTATGCATAAATGAGCGCTAGTAAAAGACAATTTTCATTGGACAATTTGAAGCCAACCTATGAACCCTCCAACGGAAGACCCTGCAGAATTTGGAATGTTTCTTACTTAAACCCACTGGACAAAGAGAAGTCAACTCAACCTCACAAACTGGATCTCCAACTGCGCAGACATCCTTGCTCCCCTCAAACGCACGCATCGACAGACCAACACCAAAAAAACCTCTCTGGTTCTCTGACACCCTCAAAGAATCAAAGAAAACTTGTCACGCCCTTGAGAAAGCCTGGCGCAAGGACCGCACTGCTGACAACATGACCGCCCTCAAGAACACTACCCGCGAACACCACCACCTGATCCGCGCTGCCAAAAGGAACTTTTTCACTGACAGACTGGACAAAAACAGACACAACAGCAGAGAACTCTTCAGCATCGTCAAGGAGTTCTCCAACCCCAGCGCCAACGCCAACGCCGTCACGCCCTCACAGGATCTGTGCGAATCCCTCGCCACTTTCTTCCATCGCAAGATTAGCGACCTCCACGACAGCTTCGGACACCAGACCCATCCATACACCACCGAACCGGCATCCACGGCCATCACCCTCAACAACTGGTCCCACATCAACACGGAAGAAACCAAATCCATCATGAACTCTATCCACTCCGGCGCCCCTTCGGACCCCTGCCCGCACTTCATCTTTAACAAAGCCGACGACATCATCGTCCCGCACCTCCAGACCGTCATCAACTCTTCTTTTTCTTCTGCTACCTTCCCCGAATGCTGGAAACACGCCGAAGTCAACGCCCTACTAAAGAAACCTACGGCTGACCCGAGCGACCTAAAAAACTTCCGCCCCATCTCTCTTCTGCCTTTCCCAGCCAAAGTAATAGAGAAGACCGTCAACAAACAGCTGACCACCTTCCTGGAAGACAACAACCTGCTCGACCCCTCACAAACCGGATTCCGAACCAACCACAGCACTGAAACCGCCCTCATCTCAGTCACTGACGACATCAGAACCCTGATGGACAACGGTGAAACAGTCGCCCTCATTCTGCTCGACCTCTCGGCTGCCTTTGACACCGTCTGTCACCGCACCCTAATCACCCGCCTCCGCTCCACCGGTATCCAAGGCCAAGCCCTGGACTGGATCGCCTCCTTCCTCTCAAACCGTTCCCAAAGAGTTTACCTCCCTCCGTTTCGCTCAGAACCCACCGAGATCATCTGCGGCGTACCCCAAGGCTCATCACTCAGCCCGACACTCTTCAATGTCTACATGAGCCCCCTCGCCAACATCGTACGCAAGCACGACATCATCATCACCTCCTACGCCGACGACACCCAACTTATACTCTCCCTCACCAAGGACCCCGCCAGCGCCAAGACCAACCTACAAGAGGGTATGAAGGACGTCGCAGATTGGATGAGGCTCAGCCGCCTAAAGCTGAACTCTGAAAAAACGGAAGTCCTCATCCTCGGCAACACCCCGTCTGCCTGGGACGACTCCTGGTGGCCCACGGCCCTCGGCACCGCACCGACCCCAACAGACCACGCCCGCAACCTCGGCTTCATCTTGGACCCTCTTCTCACCATGACCAAGCAAGTCAACGCTGTGTCCTCCGCCTGCTTCCTCACCCTCCGCATGCTCCACAAGATCTTCCGCTGGATCCCCGCCGACACCAGAAAAACCGTGACCCACGCCCTCGTCACGAGCCGCCTGGACTACGGCAACACCCTATACGACGGGACCACAGCCAAACTCCTAAATCGCCTGCAACGCATTCAAAACGCCTCGGCCCGCCTCATCCTCGACATACCCCGCAGCAGCCACATCTCCGCACACCTGAGACACCTGCATTGGCTCCCTGTCAGCAAAAGGATCACCTTCCGACTTCTCACCCACTCACACAAAGCCCTCTACGACAAGGGACCGGAATACCTCAACAGACGCCTCAGCTTCTACGTCCCCACCCGCCTCCTCCGCTCCTCTGGCCTCGCACTCGCTGCTGTCCCTCGCATCCGCCGCTCCACGGCGGGTGGGAGATCTTTCTCCTTCCTGGCGGCCAAGACCTGGAACTCCCTCCCCACCAGCCTCATGACCACCCAGGACCACTCCGCTTTCCGGAGACTCCTAAAGACCTGGCTGTTCGAACAGCGATAACCCCCCCCTTTTTCCCCTAGCGCCTTGAGACCCGCACGGGTGAGTAGCGCGCTTTATAAATGTTAATGATTTGATTTGATTTGAGCCATTTTCCTCGATGCTAGTTTGAAGCCTGATGCCAGACTCCATTTTGGACGACACCCTGATGCCCTTTTCTCTATCTGAGAGAAAGAGACTTTAAGAATTCTCACCCTAGAGACTTTAACTTTGATTTGCCCCATCTTGCCCATGCAGTAACTTTGCCCCATTCTCCTTGCCGCTGCAAGGAAGCTTGCCCTTAACTTTGCCCCTTTAAAACTTGCCCCACGCTGATCAACCGGTACCTGAAGGACAAAGACTTTTCTTGAATGCTGATTGTAATTGGTAAATATGAAAGGATAAATGTATTATGCATTGTGTTTTTCCTTTTAGGTACCAACTGCTATTTTGAAAGGGTCCTAGCTAGAAGTTTTCCAAATTTGTGTTGACTAAATTAGTTTTGCATGAAGTCCCACATGCCACTGCTAATTAGAGGTTAGTCGAGGTACTCATTCGATGTATCATGCTAATTTGAAATCTTGTTATGCTGACCAATGTATGAAATTAGTCAAATACAGTTAGTCATATTAGTGATTTGCATTGCGATAACAGAGTGTATAATTATTCAGATTTTACGTAGATTGCGTTTCTTCCGCCGTTATGGACAGCTAGTAATGTTCATATACATATATCAATTGTTTTTGAGACATATATATATCATGCTAGCTTTGTTAATATAGGGAAATAAATTCACTAACTTTTAATAAACTGGTGTGGTTATTCATGACTGAAAGGTCATGGTGCGCCGAAATACCAACTGTTATTGATTTCTTATGTGCTATATTGATCTATTAATTGAGTATTGATTACCGATTGCAATAGTTATTGATTATTGATCTGAGTGACCCGACTATTTTAGGATGAGGAGAGCCCGTCTCGGTTAAAAGATTCACCGACCTCCAACGTGTCCAGGTACATGTAATTTATAAGGGCTGGACGCGTTATCAACACCATAGTGAATACAGAGAATAGCACTGTTTAACAAGAATCATTATCCAGCTTGAGGATACTCAAGAATCTTTTGCTCCAATCCAGCACTTTGACTACCTATTTTACATGATAACAATAAAACACTGAATAAATTAGGCTGAATTAAGTGAACTAGTTTGGAAGCTGTCAATCCAGATTACAATTGACAGAATTTCAAATACTCAGTCAACTGTTTTATACACATCAAACATATTAATAATAGACGAAATATAATCCGACTGGCACATGTAGTTATTATAACATTATTTAAATGATGATTCAAAGTGTAACGCGTTTTAACACACATACCTCCTATTTACTTCAGCTAAACACCCACAGATAAGCTTGTCACTCTGTCTAACATCAGCTGTTTTTTCATCAAAATATAAAAATAATAGCCTGTCAGTCAATGAGATCGTTGTCCTTCATGCATACAATGTGAATGTAGCTTTTGTTGTTTGAAGAGATATTTATAAACGTAGACGAAGCTTAATAGAATGACTCTAAGTCCTTCATTTTGATTATCAAGCACAATAAAAGGTACTGTGTGGTTCGCTTCAGGAAAAAATACAGATCTAGACTGAGGCAATGGACAAATATCCCACTCAGAACAACTTGGGCCCATAATTACAAATCTTCGCGCAAAAAATGTGTCACGCACCAGTTGAATATGGTTATAGTAAACAGCATTGTGTGTCAGTTTTCAATGCCATAAATAGCATAAAATAGCTTGGAAGGTACCATGGAGGTGTTTGTAAATCCAAAATACCTTATTAAGAGGCCTCATTATGAATTGTGCGTTATTTGGTGACGGGATAACGGAGCTGGAATCTCGAATTCTAGATGGTCTCATTCACCCAATAACTGGCACTATAGGTTGTTGACCTCCAAAACGGGGAATAACACAAAGAGCCAGTAATATAGGGCCCATTTCTGCATATCAAACTGCATTGTGAGTCCAAAAACGGACCCTTATCTGATCCGATTGAGTACTTTCTCTTTACGGTTGCTAAATGGTATACCTAGGAAGGGGCGTAGCATGGTGAGTAAGTTTTGGGGGGTGGGGAGTGGAGTTTGAGCTTCAGATTTCCCAACAATCATGCTGGCACATAATGCTGAAATACATTATAGGACAAGCATGGCGCACAAGAGGGGCTTAGGGGCAGCGGAAAAAGAAAGAAATGCAGATTGGTAGGCACACTAAGTGAGAGAAATCACATTGTTTTGTGAAATAACCAGCATTTTTTAAGTATTCCCAAACGGAGTGATGGAGAGAGTGTGTGTTCGTTTCTGTTTGTGTGTGTAAAATTCCTGATGAAATCCGACAGACACCTCACCATACCGACTAAAAGCCCCTCTGCCCAACTATTTATCACAAGATACATTTGTTAGGGGGGTGTAACACCCCCCAAGCTACACCCCTGCATGTTAGGTTGCCACGGGGCATGTATGGTCAGGGGAGGCATGTGTGAGGAGCATTGGAAGTGCATTGTCTGTGCCTCTACCACACCCTCCCAGCTGTGGTTCTTGTGGATGTTAATATGCACCTGCTAAAATTGGGTCCAAAGCCTGTAAATTAAGGTCCCAAGAAACACTCATACTTTGGAGGAGCCCTACAGGATAGAAGCTCCACCATACGCATAATGAGACCCAGAAATAGCACAATTAGGCAGGCAAAAGCAGAAAGAGACCCCTCTGAGCCATGAAACATGATCCACGGAAAGGAGAAAGCTAACCATTATAAGCAGGGAGGAGGAAGTTCATACGTCATGAGTGAGGGCCTAAGAGGGCCTACTGCTTGTGTCCTCCAAGATTCCTCCTAAATAAAAAACAGCTTTTGGAACTCCATCCTGGGCTATGTAAATGTGGTTGCACCCACTTGGAGAACAGTGGTTGAAATGAGAAAGAAGTGGCACAATATCAAGTCACGCGCCCAAAAACAGCACAAAATAAAAAGCAACAATGTTAATAGTTATTGGAGCAGAGAGCTAGGAAAGCTCACTGCCGCAGAGAAGCCGGTAATTGCCCCTGAGTATGTCTACAGGCTGAAAGGCGAAAGCACCACAGACATGAAGGCAGAGTCAACCCTAGGGAAACATAGCATATCATCAAAAGGTGTACATAGAATTTGTTGTAAGAAAATGCTAAAATGTAACTCTTCTCTAGGTCCAATCGCACATTTTCACAAATGCCAGTCCTTTGTCCTCCGACTGTGATTTTGAGTCCTTACAAAGAAGCCATGTATCTCAATAAAAGAGAGGGCATTGGAGAGGGGCGATACACTGTATACATTGTGCCCACATGCATTTCAATTGGGTCGCACTGTGACATTTATGCTTCACACTAGTCTAATTATTGCTCCTGTCAATATAAGGGACACAGATGCAACATGTCTCTCTGTGCATACAGACACATTTGCACTATGTGTTAGAGCATGAATGTCCCTCACTGAGTTCAATATGAAATAGCCAAATACAGCAACACAACAGTGCCTTTGCCACTTTATTTGTCATGCAACCTAAATGTCTGTGGAAATAGGCCACCTCTAATAGTATACTGGCCTGAATTTGAGATAGATAAATGGTTCTACACCACTTCACAATACTATGTTTTCTTTATGTTTAGGTACAGCCAGTGCTTAATTTGTGCTTGTTGTTTCCGGTGCTGAACACCAGCACTTATTTTTGTGGGCCGGCGCTTATCTTTCTGCCTCAAGCACTCACTGCGGGCAAAAGACACATATGGGATAAACGGAGGAAGAGAAAAACGAAAGAGTCACAATGAGAGAAAGCAGAAAGGTGCAAGAGTGAGCTGAGAAGGCAAGGAGTACGTTAAAATGGATTGAAGAGGCCCGAGATGGCTTCAAGATTACGCTGCCTCAGTATTCCGTGTTCGCACATTTAATTGCAGCAGCCACGTGTTTAAGAGGAGGGCTTTGAGCACCGGCACCTGTTTATTTACAAATTAAGCACTGGGTACAGCCACATCAGGTGATAATACCACCCAACAATTGTATGCAATCAACAAAATAGAAGCTGCCATGCCATGTCCAGATGATGGAGCCATCATGCTATTGCTGGGGTAGATTGCACAGAAACCACCACAGACCACTGATGACAGCATGGCTGATGTGTTGGTTTTGGAAGGCACTGGCACTACTGTACCTTGCATGGCTTCAGGATTCAAGATCCTGACAGCAACCGTTGTATCATAAAAGGAGGATGATACCCTTGAATTTGACCATAAGATCAGTGAGTAATAAAAACGGCAGTAGAAGTGGATGGCCTGCAGTCATGCATGTTGCCTTTCAGGGACTCATAGAAAATCTACAGCCTTACCCTGAGACGGGAGAGTAAACGCTCAACATAACCTGTCACCTGGAAGGGATGATAGAAATATTCTGAATAGAAGGGAGGTCCTTCAAGAACATACTTCCAAAGGCACTTTCTGCTAGGCTGGACAGGCCCTGAAGTATTCAATCCCTGCACACTTGAATGATTAAAAAAGTCTCATATTGGATGCTAAAATTCTCACTCGAGTGGCTCATCCAAACAGCACACCGGAACAAATCCATTTCCAGATAGATGGCTAAGCCCAAGGAAACATAGCATCAGTTCTGCACAGGATTGCTGATGGGCTGATAATGATGTGATCAACTTGCCCTTTTGCTTATGAAGTGCGGACACAACAGGGTGAAGCTGTCACATCATCATCAACTGGTGCGGGGCAGGCATAAGTAAAACGACAAGTGGCCTCACTCTGCATTATGAGTTGAAAGGGATGTCCAATGTCCTAAAAGGAATATTTAGAACAGAGAAGTCGCATTACGCAGCATGTGATTGTGATTTTCATTTTGATTTTATTGAATGCATGTCTCTGGATAAGGGGATATATGGAAGCTGGTGTCAGGAACATCTCTGCACTGTCATGTATGACATTAATACCTCACAATTCATGAACTGTTTGAAGTAACAATGTTTTGCATGGTTTTCTGTCTCCTTAGTCATCCATCCTGTGAGTGTGTGTCAAGGTTGGGGACGGTATAGGTGTTACCTTCACAAAACCGCATATTGTTATCAGGATCATTGTCAAAAAACATTCCGCCTCACACACCAGGTTGTGTAATGTGCAACACAATAGAATCATTTTACATAAAATCGAGCGGCTGTATGCTATCTTCAAAAAGGTCTAGGTGTCTGAACCTGGATTTGAGCATGGCAAACATTGTTGAATGACGCCACTGGCCTTTCTATGTGCTGTGTTTTATGTTCCCTTTGCTGGGTTCTTTGAATTTCCAAAGGGTGCTATCTTCCATAGTGTTAAGGCATAACTCTGGTAACCTATGGGAGGGGACTAGGTAAACATTACATATGTTGACCTTGACCTATCATCTAAACATGTGTTGTGAAAGCCATGTGTGTCATACGTACCCGTTTGTAGTCTTTGTCTCTACAGACCACTTTCAAGGCATTCATTGATGCTACCATGCCTAAATATATACGTGTGATGTGTACTGTGTGGGTCCTTAGCAACAACATTTATGAAGTAACACTTAGCCTCACAGATTGTCCGGGCATTTATAGAGTGTGTGTGTGTGTGTTTGTGGTTTCTGTTTATGTATGTCATGTCGGCATGTGCAACTAATCTAATGTCCTAGCAGTCAATGTCACATGGGATATGTGTGAAGCATTAGCACAGGAGTCTGCCTTGGCGTCTTGCTGCTTGGAGTATGGTTTCAGAAACCTGACTTTGAGAGGTGTAATGGATGTGATTGCATCCAAACCATGCAACACGAATAGGGAGAAAGCACGTAGTGACACCCCCAATCACTCTGGCACATGTGCTCTGTAACCTGATTTGAGATAATAGGTGCAGAGCAACAAGTAATTTAACATGCAACTGATATTGTCTGCAAACCACTTGTCGCAGGCTTGAGAGAGGGTGAAAATTGATCAAGAAGGTTCCATATTGTGTCTTATCATACATGTGTGTTTGATGTACTCCTCATGATTATCAAACAGTGTCACATTCAATTAATAGATTTTTCCCCTGTGCTACCTTCTCCTGGGGTAAAAGCTGACTAACTGCAGTAGTAACTGTCTCTTTGTTTTGCAACCTCATTTTGCAGAATTCTATGGATGATGAGGTGTTTTCTGATGTCTTTTATGTTACAGGAAAAACTAGAGCAAAATGATGGCATCTACTTTGAGTTCGACCTTTTTTTTTCATGCTGTTTACATGCATGCTAATTTGAACAAATGGGTGTGACTTTAGTAGTTCATGGTTACTTTTACAGTCTGTGGTTATTTGACTACACTGTTCCGATACTGAAATGCCCACTCTCCGCACGTTATTTTTGCTTTTGTGCTCTGTGATGCAAGCTTGTTTTGGTGCAGCATTCGTGCAAACTTTTGACAATTATGGGCAGATTTACTAAGGTTTGGTGTCAGGGTTGCGTCACTTTGTGGTGTGGCCTGACGTAAAATCCTTTTTGTCATTTACTAAGCCACGCAAGGTCACTTTATATAGCTTTGCATGGTTTAGTAAATACAAAGTAAAGGAAGGCAGTGCATAAATTTGCCTTGTGTTACCTTGAGTTGGGAAGGCGTTCCTTAAGTAGAGCATGGGCTTTGCCATGCATCCACCCAAGATTTTCGCTGCAGTTTCAGATTTACTAAAACTAGTAGCCCTGGGAATGTTACATCTTCCCCAGTGAGGAATATGTTTATTTTTCCTTGTTACTTCTCCTTTCTATGTTGCATTCTGCAGCACACATAGAAAGAGGAATATGTCTCTATGGATTGTTTTGTGCAGGAAGGTCATTCCTGCACCAAAATGATCCTGCCTGCTTTGGCTCTAGGCAGTCTTAAGCGCCCCAGCACAGGGAGAGAGCTAAAGATCCTCATATCTTAGTAGATATGGTGTTTTTCAGCTCTCTGCTATTCATGCCAGGCAATTTGCTTTACTGCTCTGCATTGTGTGAATTCTAAGTAAATTTGCCCTCAATCACTTTAATACTGGACAACTTGGATAGCAAGGCACTGTTTAGCATCACTTAAAAGATATCACTATTCAAGAATACATCTGGGTCTTGATCTTAAAGGGGAAGTCAACTCTTATTTCAGTTAGGAGGTTCAGGCTAGGAAATGGATTCTGTGTGCAAAATCTCCACCTTGTCCCTCTAACTGATAACAGAGACTTTTCCAGTGGATAAAGTTGCTCTGGTAAAAAAAAAAGAAACACCTCACTTTCAGTGTTTCCCAGGAGTGAATTTGCCTCCCCATTCTAAGTTTCAGAATGTGTAAAAAATGGGGACTAAAATGTGTTATAATTTGACTGCTTGTGAGATCTTTGGCATTAGCCTCTCCATACCACTAAAGCAAAAAAGGGATATCATTGCTCCATGCAATAGGGCATCAAGGCAGTTTTGTGACCTGGTTGCACACCCCAAGGACATGACCTGTTAAGTGCCACCTACACCCCAGTTAGAGAAAACAGAGGAACATTGCCCGCGGCCTTTAAACGCTGTTTTCATTGACTTCAATCCAGATTCAAATATGAGCATTTTCTGCAATAGGAGAGCACGACTATCGCTCTAAAAGGCTTATTTGAGCTGAGAAAGTGATAATGCATATAAACAACTATGAAGTATGACAATGATGGAAAAGTTGATAACAGCACATTTCCTACTGTTCTGAAGCATTTCCTAGCTCATTAACCATTAATTTTCAACATAAATATCACTTGCTCGCTTGTATGCTAAAGTACGCCAAATGATGTTTAAAACACTCCCCGCGGCCTTTAAGCGCTGTTTTCATTGACTTCAATCCAGATTCAAATATGAGCATTTTCTGCAATAGGAGAGCACGACTATCGCTCTAAAAGGCTTATTTGAGCTGAGAAAGTGATAATGCATATAAACAACTATGAAGTATGACAATGATGGAAACGTTGATAACAGCACATTTCCTACTGTTCTGAAGCATTTCCTAGCTCATTAACCATTAATTTTCAACATAAATATCACTTGCTCGCTTGTATGCTAAAGTACGCCAAATGATGTTTAAAACACTCCCCGCAGCATTTAAACGCTGTTTTCATTGACTTCAATCCAGATTAAAATATGAGCATTTTCTGCAATAGGAGAGCACGACTATCACTCTAAAAGGCTTATTTGAGCTGAGAAAGTGATAATGCATATAAACAACTATGAAGTATGACAATGATGGAAAAGTTGATAACAGCACATTTCCTACTGTTCTGAAGCATTTCCTAGCTCATTAACCATTAATTTTCAACATAAATATCACTTGCTCGCTTGTATGCTAAAGTACGCCAAATGATGTTTAAAACACTCCCCGCGGCATTTAAACGCTGTTTTCATTCACTTCAATCCAGATTCAAATATGAGCATTATCTGCCTTAGGAGAGCACGTATATCGCTCTAAAAGGCTTATTTATTAACGTGCGCGCTTGCCGAAGGGGCCTGCGCGATGGGGGAAGGAAAGCTGCGCGCGCGCTCGAGCACGCGCCTTACAGGGAACATTGCTTGTGACCACTTTTCACCATTACCACACACAAATGTAGGAATGAGAATCAATTTCCTAAGAAAATTCCTCCAGGTTATAGTTGAAGGAATGTTTGTGGAGTTTTTGCTAGTGCATCTGCAATATGTCTAGGACTTGCAATCAAAATGTAGGTGTGAAAACCGCTTGTCTCTGATTTTTTAAGTTTGCAATCAGTTAGACCTCTCAAGGCTCTGTAAAGAATACATATGCAAGTTCATTCCATGTTTTCTCAGCGCAAACTGACAACATTATTGAGGCCTTACTCTGATGTTATTTTGACACTTGGAGGTGAGCTGTGGAGTTTGATGGCAGACATATGTGAATGAACGATCCCTGTGAGTAATACTTGGGAGAAAAGCTTAGAATGTTCCACCATAATTTATACTGGTCTCATAATGAAGCCAGAAGTCGGAACTGTGGTAGAAGGACAAATCTAGGTTTTGTGAGCGATGTTGAAATAGTATATATCTTCTTGCTGTTCTGCATAAGACATGTGGTAGCAAAAGGTAAGGGTTTGCTTCCACGTCTGATATCAAGAAAATTCAACTATTTCCCTCCTGGGAGATTATCATCACAATTTGCTTTAAAGACATTTACAACGTTATGTGCAATCTGTTTTTTACTGCAGTACACTGCATGACATCAAGATTTTAGGTCAGAATATCCCAAATAGAAATATGGCATGGCATAAATATCATTCCTTCTTTCTCGTTTACAAAAATATCATTCATTGAGTTTAGAATTTCCATTAACAACTCTCAAGGGTGATACTTTAATAAACTTCATTTAGGGCATGATATTTATGTCAGTGGATGTACCCACCACATATTATCCTACCACACAAATCAAGGTCTGGGCAGCATGAACGTCAATTCAACAAAAGGCCAGGGGTAGCGGAAGCTACATCACAAACCATTTGATCTTTACGTTCACTGACACACACATGGATGCACATACATACACGATCACACATACACACACTCTCTCTCACATAAATGCGCTCTCACCTGCACACATACATGCATACCACATACATTTACATTTGAAAGCATTCAATACTTACCCCAGGTGCCAGGGAGGGTCACTTTCCAGATAAATGGACTTCATTTTTTATTAATATTATAATAGTGAATGTTATTAATCACTATGCATGTAATAAAAACATTGAAAAAAGAAACTAGGAAAGCGACGTCCATAAGGACGAGCTGCTTCTGTGTTCCTGGCACTGATGTTGCCACCTTTGAGGCCTCAGGTCGCAAATGCATTTCCAGGAGTCGCAAAGGGTTTGGGAGAGGTCACAGTTGCGACCCCTGGTGATCCCTAAATGATGTCCATGCTGTGCAAGATGTAAGACGCTGACTCTATAACTATCCTCACATAAAAAAAACAATCTGGATTTTAATGGACATTAAAACAGAAACTCTAGCCATGCAGTCTTTAAGTTATACCCTGGTTTCTTCTCAGCGATTGTCTTACACTGGTGCTTACCTTGATAATTTCCTTCTTAGACTACTGCAACAGCATCTTCCTGGGCCTCTCTTCCAAGATCCAGAAAAAAATCAGTAAGAGCCAAAAAGTGCCACTCACCTACTGTGTAACATGTTAAAAGGCAGCTAGCCGCCTTACCACCACCTTAAAATATAGCATGGCTCAAAAACAAGAATGAATCATGAGAAAAATGCTCTGAACAGTTCTGAATAGTGCACAAAGCAGCCCATGTTCAGCACTGCAAATGACTGACATAATTTTACTTTATTTAAAGTCTGCTACCTTGACAAGGAGGGTATATGCCCCAAAAAGACTATCTCCCAATGGGAGGAGCCAATTTCAGCGGAATTCCATGATGGAAGTTCAATCATAAATTGTGAAATTTTTGCTTCCATCTGTGGGCACTGGGAATGTACCCCCACGTTGGATTATCTTGCCAGTGTGCACATGGTATGTCTGGGCAATGCTTCCTCACATGAAGGGGAAACATGACTTATGTACCGGGTAATTAGAATCAACCTTTCCAAGGTGGTACAATGGTCTTGCTAGATAGATGGTTGGTTTTCCACCATTTCTAGTGATGTGAACAACTTCCATGGGTGTCGTGAGGGTGGAGGGTGGAGCTAGCGTATCCAAAAAAGACACTAGCCAGTGACAGATGGCGTTAGGGGAAATGGCGCTGCGAACGCGCCACGGAATCCTAGCGATTGTCTACCCTGAATAGTGGATTAAGCGCTAAAGGACGATGGATGGAAGCGACATAGGTTTGAGGGGATGTCATCAATGGAAAGTGTAAGAATCAACAATATCAATAACATTCAGTATTATAAATTTTCAGTCAATAACTACACCAGTTTATTAAGAATAAGTAATAGATTTATTTCCCTATATTAACAATGCTAGTGTAACGAAAATAACTCTCAAACACAAATGATAAGCATATCAGATCAATAGCAGTTGATTGAAGCATCGTATATATCTCAATTTGATTAAGACAATCAAACACATTATCTCCAAAAGAATCACACTTATTAATATTACAAAAACTGGAAATAATGGCAAAGTATAGTTCAGCATCAAATGATTCCAAAATAAGTCATGAGCATTTCAAGTTTAGTTCCCTCACTAATCACGAATTAGCATTAACATGTTGGGCTTCATGCAAAAAAGAATTTAGTAACACAAATTTAGAAAACTCCTAACTCAATTATAATCGAAAAAATGTATTAATGTGCAGCAATAAAATCATAAGTTGCAGCTGGTACCTGGAAAGCAAAAGAGACACAATTCACATTTCAATAGCATACCTTACCAAAGATAATAGTAGAAACAGCAAATGGCTTGCTTCAGCCCGAGGACACCATCAGATATGTCATTAGAAGATTTGGGCCTAACCACAGCTACAGCCAATAAGTCTCAAACCATCAGAATCGAACCTCATCTGCTATAATTTGCACTAATCACTCCCCTAGAGAATTCTACCCAAGTTGTTATACTAAATTCTTAGAAGCTCCTGATTGGTCAGTCTACAGGGTGGTTTAATTTCAGCCAATCAACAACTAAATTGATGACTTAAAACACAACTAATCTATGCTAACTATAACATTTTCCTCCAATGTATCATCGCTTCTTCCATCTCGTCTGTAACCCCATTGTTTCGTTGCCTCTCGAACATCTTGTTGTCAGGAAGAAACTTTTACAGTTTCACTTCACTTCCATCCTCGAGGAAAGACCAGATATTAGTAACATTCTCAAACAATAGAAAATTTCAACTTATGCAATACTTGGTTAAGACATGACCTTGTAAGACATAACGCTGCAACCCACTAGGGGTAGCTGCGGGCACATCTACACAGACTACGAAGACACTTTTGTGAAAGCTTTGAATCATGGAAAATAACCACAGCGTCTGAATATTATTTTGCTCAGCCAAGAACAGAAAAACAAACATTTTCAAAAGTTGCTTGTTTTACACGTTAGTTCATTATACATTTTAGTATGAAAACCATTAATAAACATATTAGAAAATTCACACTCTCACAGCGCTAGTGGGTCAAAAATGATGGTAGGCTGATTAGCAGAAAACTATCTGCCGCTAGTCAGCCTAACGGAATTATTGGACGCACAAGCAGCCAAAAAATGACTCCTGTCTCAGTATAGACAGGAGTCATTACCAATACCCCAATGCCCACCACAAGGGACTAATGTCCCCAGGGCAAGCCCAACATACCCATTGCAAGGCAGGAGCCCCCATGTAAGGGGCCCCCAGTGGCACACCTCACACATACACATACACTTAGCTGTGATGGGCTCCCCCTCCAGTAGTGTTCCTGTGGTGTGGATGGTAGTAATGCTGGGGTTTGGGGTGGGCAACTATGTGCCCATTCCATGGTGTTTCCCACGGAAATGGCCCTACTAACACATTAATGCCAGACGTTAAATAATGACGCTAATCGGGCTTAGCACCATTATTTAGGTCCGCCTCCCAGTTGCTTGTCCTTTCAGCATCGTGAGCTAGATATGAAGCTTGGGGGCTAGCTTAATTTTTAGGAAGGGAACACCTACCTTGCATATCATTAACACAAGGTGGGTTGGCACTTCCTAAAAATGGCGCTAACTCAAATATTTGACGCTAGACTGGTCTAGCTCAAAATATAAATATGGAGTCAAGTTAGTGCTGCATTAACATCATAATAAATTACACTAAGGAGACGCTAACTTTCCTTAAAGATGGACATTACAGTTTTTAAACAATGTAACCAACACAATTACCAAAGGTACTGCACTACATTGCGTGAAAGAGAGCCAGCAGAACAGCACCATATCTACTAAGATATGGCGCTGTTGCTTTCTCCTGTAGCTCTGATGCACTTTAGGCTGTCTGGTGCCAAAACACATACCCTTGCACTATTGTACAAGGGTGTGCCCATGATGTCAAGCATAGGTTTTTACTGGTACTGGAAACCTTTCTGTCCAGTACAAAGTACAATGATTTGACAAAGTTTAGCATTTTTCCTCCTTTGCATTTGTGCTGTACAGTACAACACGCAGGCAACGTTTGGAAATGTTTGGAGAAAAGAAAGCAATTATTCATTATGCCAACCTCATGAAGGCATACTTTTCTGGCTAAAATCCCTGTCCACCACAGTTAGTAGATTGGGATTTGCATCAAAATTCCTGTACCACCCATGGTGCATCTTTTTGACCTCACACTATTTTGAGACTACTTTGTGTTACTTTAGGACTACTTTCCAGAGCAAAAAACAAGTTTTGTGCTGGAACATATGTCCCAATACAACACTCTGCTTTTGTTTGTATCACTTTTGTAATGTGAGCCCTGCACAAGATATTAGTGAATCTGGCCTTGAATCGCTACCGGGCTGCAGTAGGTTTTACTAATGTATTGCCCTATTACGTTGAATTGCTAAACATAACAGCTATAACATACATACACAGTGAAAATTGGGCTCTAAACCACTTTAAAATACTTGCAGTATAATGCCTGTGAATAGCAAAGCATTGAGATCACTGCAGACTTAGATCATTTATGGCCGTGTCTGGTGGCTCAGTGAATTAATGCATCCACACCAGATATCTTTGCTTGACCCCATACTTGCACTTACAAAATTCCGAGGGTTCACTCACCCTTTCATCTCTCTGAGGTTGATACAAAGACCATCATCTAGTTGGGTAACAATAAACATCCCTTTTCTCTCAACAATGCACCTCTCTAAAGGGTCATTTTTAGAAAGTTGGAATTACAAGAAACTAGAAGTACCAATGCACAAAGTGGCATTGTATACTCCAGTCAATTATCTACAGTAGGAAATGAGAAGGGGTATGAATTAAAATCTGTGCTTTCTATGGTCGCATCTATGAATTTTTGGAAATCTCCTGATAGTTAAAAATCTGTGAAAATCATAGGTGAGAAACGACGGTGCAAAGTTTCCTGCATTTCAAAAATCCCTTTTTGAATATCTCCCATGCTCTTCCCATGTGCCCCAAACCCTGCGCGGGTCTTCTGATGGCGGTTGATATCCTGTGAGCAAGATAGAAGAGTGACTCTGTCGTATTCATCTTTTCTTTTTTTTTTTTTAAGTTGGCCTGCAAGAGACAAAGTTGACCCTCCAGGGCTTTGTGACAGATTCGCCTCAGTGATAGGATAACGGGAATGTAACTCCAGGTTGTAATACTTTCACGCTGATAGGAAACAGAGTTTGAAAAACGGAAGATTGCTTCTCAAAGTGCCATTTATTCCAGATGTGGAATCTGACAAGGCTCCTCGCAATTTCCTGTACTATTAAGTGTTTATCGACTCCCTTACCAGTGCAATCTGTGGTCGAGGCTCATTTTGTAAGTGTTTGACAACAACGCCCTTTGGTAGATGGCTAATGTGTCTGCATGTTTTAACCATATGGGCAGATGGATGGACGGCATCTAAAAGACATTAGTACAGATGACCAGAAGCTTTTCAGTGATGCAAAACATATGTTGTGTGGCAAATGTAAAAAACAAAACCGCAGTACTCGAACTCTTGATAAATTGTTAGGATGCTTCCAGACAAACAAGACTAATGAAGCAGGCTTTTGCACACATAAGGCATGGTCTGGTGGATGCTGAACATTTCAATTTCTCTGCTGGAATTATCTTATTGACTGCTGTTTGTAGTTGTAAGAATCTCAGGGCCGTATTTATACTCTGGTTGCGCCGAATTTGCGTCGTTTTTTTCGACGCAAATTCGACGCTAAACTAACGCCAACTAACGCCATATTTATACTATGGCGTTAGACGCTTCGGGCGCCAAAGTGCCCGGAGTGTGCGTCATTTTTTAGCGTGAACCCCTTCCTTGCGTTAATGATATGCAAGGGAGGCGTTCCCGTCTTAAAAAATGACTCCCAGGCCTTTACGTGGTATTTATACTCCCGGGCAAAAATGACGCCCGGGAGTGGGCGTGGCCAAAAACGGCGCATTTGCGCCGCTTTTTAACGCCTGGGTCAGGCATGGCGTTAAGGGACAAGTGGGCTCAAAATGAGCCCAGAGTGCCCTCCCCTGCCCCCAGGGACCCCCCCTGCCACCCTTGCCCACCCCAGGAGGACACCCAAGGACGGAGGGACCCATCCCATGGACATTAAGGTAAGTTCAGGTAAGTATTTTTTTTTTTTTTTTTTGTGGCATAGGGGGGCCTGATTTGTGCCCCCCTACATGCCACTATGCCCAATGACCATGCCCAGGGGACAGAAGTCCCCTGGGCATGGCCATTGGGCAAGGGGGCATGACTCCTATCTTTACAATGATAGGAGTCATGTTGATGGGGGATGGGCGTCGAAAATAAATGGCGCAAGTCGGGTTACGATGATTTTTTCGACGTAACCTGACTTGCCCCATTTTAAGACGCCCATGCGCCATTTTCCCCCTACGCTGGCGCTGCCTGGTGTACGTGGTTTTTCTCGCGCACACCAGGCAGCGCCGGTCTGCTTGCGCCGGCTAACGCCATTCAATAAATACGGTGCCCGCATGGCGCTTCAGAATGGCGTTAGCCGGCGCAAAACTTTTTGACGCTAAACTGCGTTAGCGCAGTTTAGCGTCAAAAAGTATAAATATGGGCCTCAATGTTTAAAAAGTCCTTGATTTTTTTAAAATGTCTGTTCATTGCAGTAGAAATCACCCTTTGATTTTATTCCCCAAGAAAAGCGCTTTTTTACATTCTCTACAGTAGATGTAAGCATTATCAGTTGGGGGTGGAACTCTTTTGCTTCAACAACTTGCACTGGAATGATTTCCTCCTTCTCTCTTCTCCCTCCATTTCTGGCAGAGGGTACTGTTCTGGGTGATCGGCACAAAGATGTTCCATCATGTATAAAGTTAAGAATAATTGTCTGCCACTTTGTCCTCTGTGGAGCACATGTTTGCAAAGAGTATATGTGGCCCGCTTTGCATTAACTTTCATTTCCCTTCTTGAGTAAGTAAAAGACCTTCCAGGCAAGTGACTACTTGCCGGGTGTTCTGTTCTTCAGGAAGTGGTTGGAACCTCCACTACCTCTTCAGCTTCTTCACATGCATATGGTGGTGGATGACTGCTGCAGCTAGCTCCTTCTTAACCTCAGCTGCTAAATGGGTGCAGCATCTTTATGTGGCTGTTTTACATTGTTCTTTATCTAAACAGAGTGGAACCGAAAGTGGTGCCTATGTGGCACTTGAATCATATTTTCAATTGAAGTTGGCTTCTTTTTCTGTGAGTAAAATGCTTCACTCACAGCTCTCCTCTTGTTTTGCTATGTCAGGATGATCAGATCATCCACGGCCTCGTTAGAAACAAAGCTCTGGTTCAGCAAGTCGTTTTCTGCATCCATGGCTCTTGCACATTTACAGAGGCGGGAAGAGTTTTACCAGTTCTCTGAATCCAAAAACAAGTTCATCCAACCCCCTTAAAGTTTTAAAAGGTTGTGTTTGTTATGAAAATGAATTGTTATATGTTATTTGAGGGCAGGGATTACCTAATTGCAAGTAAAGCGACACCGCTGCAGTTATTCATTTACATTTCTCCACCTTTAAGCTTTGTAGAATTTGTGGTAGCAGGAACTGAAACCGCATATCCAGGGTGTGCCGGATCCACCTATGCTTATGTCCCAACAATCAGAGAGGATCCAGAAATCCTTATGGACCATTGCAGAGTTTTCATTATTTAGTGAGAATGCATTGTTTCACATTGAAATGGTTATTGGCTTTTATGTACAGAATATTGCGCTCCTTGTGGTAGAAAAGATGGGCAGCGAAGGAGACTGTATGTGTTTTTGCTGAACTTTAATATTTTGTGGAAGCAAAACATTTCTGACTTTTCTGTTGCCTTCTGGATAAGAACAACAAGGCGAGGATTAAAATCCAGAAGAAAAAGAAGAAAGTTCATATCAAGGACCGTAGGTCCCCCACAGAATTAATTGTAAGGATTTTTAAAAAAATCACTGGGTAAAAAAAGTAAAAAAAGTTGTCGGATAATTCTGTAACATGCACTTTGTGTGACCAGAAGTTAGTCATAGAGAAAGAGTGGTATCAAGGAGACTAATGCATCACCAGTAACTGTGCTGCATACCTTCCCTATTGGAGATCGAGTACCAGAAGAAACTTTACAGGAGATGCAGGAAGCAGAAAAATCCTGTTCTCAGTCTGTGTGCACTGAAATGAGTGGCACAAGCATCAGCTGTTCTGAGCAAAAGCATGTTTGCCTGACGCAAATTATAGAACACACCGATTTGCAAAAATATTTTTTCTTTGGTTATCTCAGTTCTGATTGACGTTTTTGCTATTTGATATCCCGAAAAGTAAAACTCACAAAAAGTAGTTTAAAAAATGGTTCTTCTCAGAACTAACTTTTCGGGCATAAAAAAGATAAAAAATTATGTTGTTTATTTTGCATGCCCGTGAGTAAGAGGTATTGTGCGACTACTATCCAAAGTTACTGGCAAGCTAGTATAATGATAAAAAAAATTGTAAAAATTGTTGCATAACTTAGGATGTTACATTTTCTTTCTTTCAGTCTTTTTAGAAATTCTAATATTTGTACTTCGTTTAGACACCTTGTGTCGTATATGACAAAGGACTACAGGCACCTTTCTCTACAACGTTGAAAGGACTAAGCACAGTCTCTAAAATTAACTACAACTTAATTAAAAGTAAGTTCTGTTCAAAGGAAACAGGAAATAGAATATCTTAGACATTGTTATCATTAAATCTAGAGTTAGGATGGAGAGGGTCTATTTTGGAAGTCTAACACTAAGGGCCTATTTATAGGCGCCTAGCGCTAAAGGAGCGTAACTTTTGGTGACGCTCCTTTGGCTCTAAGCACAGTGCCGTACTTACAAGGTGGCGTTAAGCCACTTCTTGTGGCTTAACACCACCTTGTAAATACATCCCCTTCCCACATAGCACTGTGCCTGGAAAGGGAATGCAATGAGTGTTGCATTTTGGCGCGCCTCAGATTTATGAAATCTCGTAAACCTGAGGCAGCGCCAAAGTCTAACGCCACCCCCAGACGCAACCTCGTTTTTTGCTTTTTCTATGCGTGCTGCATTCTGCCGCACGCATAGAAAAAGCAAAAGGCCAGATATGATTGTTTATGTGCTAGAAGGTGTCCCTTTCTGCACATAAACAATCATTTGAAAATGACACTTTGGCACTTCTGTTTGTACTGCATTGTACCATTAGTGATTGTTAATGTGCAGGAAGGTACACCATGGGTACCAACGTCATGCATAACTGCATGAAGGCCATGTGGAAGGAGTGTTGGGTAACCCACAACTTCTCCACTCCCTTCCACCCCCAAATCAATGGGTTCGTTGAAAGGCTCCACTGAACTCTCAAAGGCTTGATTCTGGGTCTACCTGAACCCATGAGGCTTAAGTGGGACGTCATCCTCTCATTCCTGTTGTTCACCTACAGAGAGGTATCACAGAAGGGTGTTAGCTTCAGCCGCTGTGAATGTCTGCATGGTACCCTGTGAGAGGGCCTCTCAGTTTGGTGAAGAAGAGTTGGGAGCAAGCTTCAGAGAAAGCCTCCCAAGACAAAGTCAGCTGCATGCATGCCCTTCGCAACCAAACAGTCCTTTTCTGGAAACTTTCCCAGGAGAATCTAGAAGCTAGCCAGGAGGGCATGAAACACTGGTATGATCAGAATGCCATTCTGATGGAGTTTCAGCCTTGTCAAAAAGTGTGGGTAATGGAGCTTGGGGAGCCCTGTGCTCTGAACGACCAATGGTGTGTGTCCTATGAGGTAAAGGAGTGCAAGAGTGATGTCACCTACTTGGTGGACCTCAAGACACCTAGGAAACTTTTGAGGGTCCTGCATGTAAATCACCTCAAAGCCCACTTCGAGAGGTCTGAGATTACCATTCTCTTGCTAACTGATGATGGGGTGAAAGAGAAGAGTGAATCACTGCCCAACCTCCTATCTTTCAAAGAGCAAGATGAGTCAGTGGAGGGTGTCAGCCTCTCCCCTACACTGACCCTAGATCAATAGGGAGACTGCCACCATTTGTTTGGGGCAGTTTTCCTCTTTCTTCTTACTTACCCCAGGGCTCACTATATGGTGCACTTCTGATTTGACACTGGGGACAGTCCACCTGTGAAAAATAAAATTTCAGGCTGTCTAAAAAAATGTGAGGCGGTTGTTAAGAAGGAGGTCTCCAAAATATTGGGACTAGGGATTATTGAGCTCTCAAACAGACGTTGGTCCAGCCCAGTGGTGATGGTCCCCAAGGCTTCCCTGCAAGGTGTCACACTTGAACTTCAGTTCTTTGTGGGCTACTGTGGGCTCAATGCAGTCACTAGGACTGACACATACCCCATCGCCAGAGGTGATGAGCTCATAGTTCAGTTTGGAGCTGCCAAGTTCCTCAGTATGTTTGCCCCAATGTCTGGGTGCTGGCAGATTGCCTTTACTGGGGGCAAAAGAGAGCTCTGCATTCCCCACACCAGAAGGGCACTTCCAGTTTTGGGTCATGCCCTTCAGGTTCAAGAACACGTCTGCCACCTTCCAGAGGTTGGTCGTCTAGGTTTTGGCTGTGTTGGGGAACTTAAGTGTTGCCTACTTAGACACCATTGCAGTCTTGATCTCCAGCTGGATGGACCACCTGTGACACCTCAAGGAAGTACTTCAAGCTCTGCAGAGGGCAGGCCTGACTTTCAAGGCCAGTAAGTACCAGATAGGGCAGGGTTCTGTGGTCTACTTGGAACACCAAGTGGGAGGGGGCAAAGCGTAGACCCTCCAGGCTAAATTTGAGACCATTCTGACTTGGAAAGCCCACAAGACCCAGATAGAAGCGAGAGCCTTCTCAGGCTTCACTGGTTATTACAGGAGATTCGCCAAGGGGAAAGGCACCATTGTTGCCCCCTTGACAGAGCTGACTTCTAGGAAGCAGCCACATCAGGTGATAAGGACAGAGGCATTCCAGAAAGCTTTTGACACCCTGAAGGAGGCCATGTGCACGGTGCCCATGCTCAAGGCCCCTGTCTTATACCAAGAATTCATTGCTCAAACAGATACCTCACAACATGATGTGGGGGCCATGCTCCCACAGCAAAATGTAGATGGTCTGGATCAACATGTAGTGTTCATCAGTAGGAAGCTACTTCCCAGGGAACAGAGGTGGAACGCAATAGAAAGGAAAGCCTTTGCTGTGGTCTGGAAGCTGAAGAAGCTAATGGCCATAAATGTTTGGCACTCACTTCTGGGTTCAGACAGACTTCAGGCTTCTCAGATTGGTAATGCAGATGGAGGGTGAGAATTCCAAACTGTGTAGTGGTCCATCTCCCTACAGGGAATGAACTTTATGGCGGAACACTATCCCGAAACAGACCACAGCAATGCTGATGGTCTCTCAAGGTTATTCCGACTTAGTGAAGAGAACTCTTCAGGGGTTGGGTAGCTCTCCCCACATTCAGCTGGGGGGACCCAAGTTAGACCTGTCATTCTTCATGTGATTTCACCTGACTTTTTGCCTTCTGACCTCCTGTTTTGCTGACTTCATTTTTGCTGGCTCTAGGATTCTATGCACTTTACAACTGTTAACCAGTGCTGAAGTGTAGGAGCTCTGTACTCTAAACATGGTGACATTGGGTTAACCACCATTTTCATATTTAATTATTTACTTTTAAGTTCCTAGTGCACTATTGGTACCCAAGGCCTGTAAATTAGAGGCCACCAGTGGGCCTGCAGCATTGATTGTGCCACCCACTGCAGTAGCCCTTGAAAGATGTCTCAGACCTGCCTACTGCTGAGCCTATGTGTCCAGTTTCAAACAGAAATTTCGATCTGGCAAGTGCATCCCATTGCCAAGCCCACACCATGCTTTTCAGTACATTTAAGTCACCAATAAGGTAGGCCCTAGCTAGCCTCAAGGGCAAGGTGCAGTGTGGTTAAAAGGTCTGACATGTACTTTTAAGTTGAACATGTCCTGGTAGTGAAAAATAATGAAATTCATTTTCTCTACTGCAAGGCCTATCTCTCTTATAGGGTAACATTGGGATTACCTTGATACAGTTTTTAAGTGTACTTTCCATTTTGGGAAAATATCAAAATTTAGAGTTTGGTGTCTCTGGACTCACAATTTAAAAATCACAACTTATGAAGAAGTTGGATTTTAAATTGTAAGTCTGAAAATGCCACTTTTAGAAAGTTGCCATTTTCTGTGCCTCTGCCTGTCTCTGAATACACATCTGGGTAGGTGACAGTTGGGCTCTTGTGCATTCCCTCTAGAAAGCCACACACAAATGGAGCATAGGTGTGCCAGACGGGCCATCCACATCCTGATGGGCTATTCACATTTGCTGGGTCATCCTGGGCAGGATGGGATGGAGGAACTGACACACCTGAATAGGCTGGGATCCTGACCCCTCATAAAGAGCTGCAGAATGCCCTGTAGTGTGTCTGGAGTCAGGGAAGGAAGGGCAGGGACTTATGCACTTCAAAGGCTTCTCTCTGAATTTCCTCTGAAGTCTACCCCACAACTGGGTATACGTACTGAACCCTAAACCTCAACAAATAAGTACACTTCTGGACCTAAGGGCATTCTGCCAGGGAGAAGGACTGGTGTGCTGCTGAAAGGACTATCACTCTGCTGGAATTCTGCTGCACTTTGCTGGACTCCTGCTTTGCTGTGCTTGCGCTGCTGCCGTCCTTGCCCGGGAGTGAGAAGGACTGGACCTGAATCTCTACATCCCCAGAACCAAAGTGACTCCAAGGGCTTGTGGTTCGCCTCTTGTTCTGAAGTCTTAGGGACATCAAAGACTTCACTCACCTCTGCTACGGCTTCTGGACTCTGCGTCCTACCCTGCCAAGTGGTGCCAATTTGTGAGAAATGTTTTTGCCTGGTATTTGATGTAGTCTCAATGTTGTTAGTGCCCTGGGACCCTGCTAACCAGGTTCCCTGAGCCAGATCTCTTTTCCTAAAACTGTTTGATGCATTGGCACATTTGGCAACACCTCTAGCTGCAACTATAAGTCCCTAGTAAATGGTACTTAGGTACCCAGGGAATGGGGTAGTAAGGGTAGGCCCCTGAAGCCAGCAACATAGATTGTGCCAACCTCTAGGGCCAAGCACTAGAAGCACCCAGCACTGCCATTCCAGGCTGAGTATTCTGATGCAATTCTAAAAGACAAACTTGAGATGGCACAGAGCCTGTGTGTCTTGCCCACTACACACTGCATGCAGTATATGTAAGTCACCCCTCTGGCAGGTTGCACTATATTGTATATGTGGGTATAGATGCATGAGCAATATGCTCCTGATGTGACCTTGCCAAACCTGGGACATAGTAAATTAACTATGCAGCCATTTTGATAAATGTGCTGGACGCTGGTCAGTACGAGTTTCACAGCTACGTGATGGCTACTGTGAACCCTGGGTTGTTTGGTATCAAACAACTCAGAATGATAAATCCAAACTGGTACCAGTATTGGATTTATTACAAAATGTACCCAGGGGTCACCTTAGAGGTGCCCTCTTCAAAACTAATTAGCCTGGCTTGGTTGCTGGCTGCTCACAACCAGCCTGCCAACACCAGACAAGATTCTGGAACCTTGGGGTGAGAGATCCTGCTTTCTGGATCCCTTTGTGGGTGAAGGTGCAAACACCCCCTCCCTGAGGAATGTGCACTGCCCTTCTAGTGAGCTTCAAAGGGCTTACCGCCCTTGAAACTCGAACCCGAAGCACATTGCTAGCAGCAGATGGTCGTCCCTGTTGCAAACCCCCACTTTGGTGGGAAACCACACAAAGGACAGGAGGGGTGGTAATTCAAAGCTTGCGCCATCCCTAGGGTCTTGCATGCGAGCTGACCCCTCCATTTCCCTCCATCTTGCATTGAAGGAAAATAGATAATCAGGTGTAGGGAAGTGACCTCTGCCCACAGGAAGTGGTCTTTTAGTGGGTGTAGCTACCCTAAGGTAGTGATCCACTGGTCACTACTAGGTACTCCCTACAATGACCACTAAATACAGTATTTAGTGGGCATCCCCAGACCAAGAAATCAGACTACATGGACAAAAGAAGGTCAGCAACAAAAAAGACCCAAGGCTCGAGAACTAAAGTCTTTCTGCACCAAGAAAAGGCACCAAACCCTGCCTGCTGCACCCATGACTCATCAATCGTCATTGAGGGGTTGCTTGAGTGAGCGCTGAAATTATTACTAGTAAATATTTCAGGGAATCTGTATTTTGGATCTGCGTAGAAAATAAATTTACATAGAAAACAATGTGCTGCTCGAAAATGTGCCCACTTGAATGGCCACCACCTACTATGTAATGTTCTACTAAAAAGCATATTAATGTTTATTTAGAACTTATGTGAATGTAAAATTTGCAGTAGTGTGTTATACTTATGATTAAATGCTATGTGTTTGCTTAAATTAACTGTAGACCTCAAGGTACCGAGGTCTAGGCCTTAGCATTGCACAGTCGCAATGTCAGAATAAAATATGATCCCATGTTAATGAATGATAAAGATGTATTGTTCTAACTGAAGGTTGACCAAATCATAGTAGTAGCAAAATGTTTTTCCTTTTCTCATGAGAATTGCTTGTTAGAAAATCGTGTAGTAGCTATAGATAAAATGAAAAGTTTAGAGTGTGTGAAAGCGATCTTCACAGGAACTAACAATGGATTCACTGACGGAAGGATGTTAAAATTGATTCTTGATGAGTCGAACCATGTGCTTAGAAGAAAAGGAGCCAATCATCAACGTGTGAAAGGCTGTTTAGTTATATCTTAGATTTGATTAATTTTATTGGACTAATGGCTATTGCATGGTTCTTTGACCAATGACAATGTGGACAATTCTAACTTAATTGCACTGCACTAAGAGTTCTTGCTCACTTCTCAGCAGAGACCCCACTCCACTGCTTACTTTTCTTGTGCTCCATGCACAAATGCTGGTATTCACTTTGTTCTTGATGTTCAGAGCTCGTTGCGCCTTTGCTGCCTACTCTAGATATTTCTTTCTAATGGTTCGGAGAGCTTAGAGTGCCAGATTCTCTACCATTACCCTTTTTCATGTCCCAATGCTGATGCTGATCGAACCGATGTCCGCCTGACAAAGACGATCGTAGCTTGCTGATCCATAAGGAAAGGTATATCGAATTCCTAATGTCTTTATTTTGGATTTGTCTTTTGCTTCTAGGTACCAACTGCTGCTTTTGATAGAGCCATAGTTAAATGTTTTCCAAATTTCTGTTGACTAGATCTTTTTGCATGAAGCCCAAACATGCAGATGCTAATTTGAAGTTAGTGAGGTTTCCTCCATCCAACTAAATTGCTCTTTGATGTTACTCAATTGCTGAATTCAAATATATGTTATTTCCGTTGTGCATTTACTCTTATTGTTGATTTGTACTTTGGCTATAGAAGGATTAGTTGTCAATGCTTTAGTCAAGTTGAGATTCTTTGGAAGATTCGGTCAACCAGTGTTGTTTTTATACTAATATCATGTGGTTTTGAGACTGATTTAAGTGATACTAGCATTGTTAATCTAGTGAAATACATTTTCTAACTGATACAAAAGGTGTGGTTATTCGTGGCCAAATGGGTCATGGTATGTAAAAATTACTTGACTCCAAAGAATTGTACTGTTTGTTTGATGATACTTATGATATATACAGACTTCGGGTGTGAACATCTTAAAAGAGTCCAAAGGTCCATCAACCCTTTAACGCGTCCCCCTATAAAATAATAAAATTAAGTCATATAAGGTCAGACGCACCCACAGGATATGGTAACAGAGTAGGATGGTTTGTCTCTTTAAGAGCACATCCTTAAGTATAGTCCATGGTTAGACTCTTTAAGAGCACATCCTTAAGTATAGTCTATAGTTTGTCTCCTTAAGAGATCAACATATGGTCCTCGTGTAAAAGATTAAGAGAAAAAATCAATTCAAGAATTTGGTTAAGATTTTTAGATTCAATGATGAAATGTAGAGAGAAAATGTTTCACTAAAAAGCCTAGGATGACTTTCCCAGGTCCTTGGAGTTTTGCCTATACTTGTTTGAGGATGCTCTTGGCATTCTAGTGACAGTGTGCATGAAATAAGTTTTGTGCTTGCACAGGCTTAAGCATACTGCAGGTGAATTGTGATGTTTGTGAGAGTTTAGGGCGTTTGCGAACTCTAAATGAAGTTGTTGAAGGAGTTGGCGTACTCCGAAGTGTGAGAGTGAGGGAAGTTGTCGAACTTCACATGTGTGGCATTTAGTGCTAAAAAATTGTCCACGTGGTTGTTGGTATACAAACCTTGCGTGGTCTATGGCTCCGGAGTATATTGAAAAGACACTGGTTTTTGTTGTAATTTGCCTGTTAAGTAGGTCGATCTGGCGTGGTCGACAAGTCAGAGTGTGAGCCAAAGTGAGTGAAATAATTTTTTTGACTGAGATTTGGTGAGTACTATGTGCACCACAACAGACCCACTGATCAGTTGAGAGTAAAGAAAGAGTAGCTGCTAAAGCAAAAAGCCATCAGTGAAAAATCCATAAGGTTTCTGAAGCGATTGAATTACCCTACCTGTAGAAAACAGACAAATTAGGCTTTGATTTTGTTGAAGTGCTCGCAATAGTTTTGCATTATTTTGGTGTGAATCCGAATTGAGACAGACAAGCCACAAGACTTTGTCAGCCGATGTACATTTGACTGTGACATCATTGAAGCCGCGCTGGAATAGGTTGGTTAGTAAGAAGGGTCGCCCATGGATTGGTGGACAACTATGAAGCGTCATTGGTTGAGAAGGTCGGCGAAAAGGATTTTGGGATTAAAAGTCACTTCCTGATTTGAAGTAGCATAAAATTTGTGAAGATTACATTTTTCAAAGCTTTAAAGAGTGCCTTAAGAGGAGATGTGTATATTCCAGCAATAGTAGAGGAAGCTACTCCACCAGAAGTCACACCCTCCTATGTCATATTCGAAGATCAGGGTGTTGCGCCATGCCTTTGGTTAAAACATTGGTGCAAAGTGACAGAAGAAGATGCGAGCCTAGCGTTTCCTCCCCATGGGACATTTAATCTGAGGATTTTAGAGAATTTGAGGAGGTTATTGTACGATTTGAAACCCCTCCCAAGGCCAGCACAGTTCGAAACGTTAGCAACATGGGAACTAGTAGCTAGACAACAGCAGTTAAAATTTGAGAGAAGGATGAGAAAGGCTGAAAAGACACTAGCGGAGGCTAGATGGGATAGTGAACAGAAATTTTGGAGATCTGAGACTTTACAGGGAATTAAATTGTTTCCTGCAATTACACAAGACAATAAAAATGAAGCAACAAAAATTACCAGAAAGAAGGATACAGGTCCTTCCGAGGGCAAAGAGCAGAGATCGACAGAAACTAGAAAGTCTTTGACTCTCATTGAAGACCCAGATGATGATGAATTCATTTTACAGTTATTGAGGAATTGCCCGCACCATATGCAGTACATGAGAAAGGCTCAAACACTAATGTAGACCCTACAGCACCGACACAAGTCGAACCGAGACAGAGTCAGATACAGAGCACAAGCTACCATTGGTCCAGTCATACCATTGTTTGCACTGGGAAATAGCAAGACTAGCGGACATAGAGTCATGAGCCATAGCTTATCTGGAGAGAGGCTTGAAGAGAATGCCAGATGAATATCCCCCATGAGACCGACACTTGATGGAGCAGGGCCGTTAATAGACTTAAGTCCTTACAGAGCTCCTCCAAATACTGAGGTGAGGTCATACATAAGCCCTAACCTGAGCTTAGTGACACCAGAGACCCCAAACCTAACCTTACAACAGTTGCCAAATGATAAGCCCAACAAGATTTCATTACAATGTTTGACAGCCCAACCATTAACCGAATGGTTGGAAAGCCTGAGTAGCTCTCGAGGCTATTCTAGTGGAGGGAATTACCAAAACTATACTAGACTTGGGATGGAAGTAGAGAAACTAATCGAAGGAACAATGGGGGTAACCAAACTTGAGTCATACACAGAAGATGAGCTGTGATACTTACAATTACAAATAATTACAAAAAGAGCAGGAATTGTACATTAAACATTGGCAGACATAGCAGAGAAATATGATATAGATATCGAGAAAACTAAACATTTGAAGAGAAGTTTAGAATTTGACGCAAAAGAATTTGAGAATATGAGAACTCCAGGAATGAAAACGCACCTTAGAAAATTGCTTCAAAGCATTCAAACATGGGGAGCATTAGACAAATGGGAAGGCAGATGAGTGAAGAAAAGGTATAAAAGAAAAAGGGGTTCTGAAACTCTACCTGCAAATATGCAGCAGGCTGAGGACCCAGTGAAAATATTACTGATGGGGGAATCTTCAGGAGGAAACTTTGTTCATGTCCCTTAGAGCAGAAGTGATACATTTTGTCATTCACAAATGACCACCCCAGACTGAGAGAGAAACCAGTAGAATGGTACCAACAGACGGATAGGTTTGTGAACTTTGCAAAATGCCTATGGGAAGACTTAAACACTATGTTAGAGATAGTAGTCCCTGCAGACTTATGGTTGGAATGCAAGAGAAGTGTAGATGACCGACAAAGGAACCAAAGAGAGATCCAGCAACAGGTGCACCATCTCCTGAAGTAATGAAATAGTACTATAAGGCATTTGAATTTTTGAAAAGAAGGATTTCGCCCCAAAGCATTGACTGGCAGCACATAGATAGGAGAGCTCAGGAAGCAAAAGGATACATTCATGCATACTACGAGAGATTGTTACAGCGTTAAAGCATTACAGTGGTACAGAAACAATTGAGCCGAAAGGCGTTAAAGCATTACAGTGGTACAGAAACAATTGAGCCGAAAGATATGATGCATTTTGTGTTCAGATTTGTTGAAGGACTGAGACCTGAAATCAGTCAGATGATTAAGAGCCATCTGATTTGCTGGCAAGCAAAGCCAATTGATGAGATGTTACAGTATGCAAAGTACTGTAGTGGTGAGATTGAGTTGAAGCAAAGAAAGTTGAAAGAGAAGGCAATGGTGATGCAGATTAGATAGGCACAAACAGGATTACAGGGAAATTGTCCACAACAGCAACAACAGGGAAATGCACCGTTTCAGACTCAAGGCAGAGGTAGAGGTCGCAAAGGAATGGAAGTCTAAATCGTGATCCTGATTTGAGCACTGTAGTAGTACAAGGTGAAGTGCAAGGAATGAAAAGAATGTTGCTGTGTCATGTATGCGGAGGCCTCGGGCATTGGAAATGGGAGTGTCCGATGATAAGTCAGGGAGGTGCTGTTCAGCAAATGAGTGTGTGATGGGTCGAACCAGTCCGACCCACACAATGATCTTGCTTGTGCTGTCGCTGCCCCTAACGCCACAGAAGCGACCCGGGAAGATGGCCTTCTTATTAGTTCCTTGCCGCCACCGTGGGACCTGAAGGTAGTCAAAAAGAGGCTTCCTCCCTTTCATGGGCAGAACGACGGGATTTGGAGCTGGCGTTTGAAGGAGACGACAGGAGAAGAGGAACGGCGACTACGGAGGACGCTGCCCCGGAAGACGCCGAAGCCGCACTTCGGGAGAGCGGACCGACGTTGGGATCCAGAGCAGTGGAGGCCCATTACAGGGACGAGGACCGCTGGCCCCGGGGAGCACACGAGTGAGCCGCCACGCTTCAGGAGAAGCATGGCCAATCAAGGTACGGGAGTCCGGGATGGGGAGAAAGGAGCAGGAGGCGGGAGGGGGAAGGAGACGGGTGAAAGAAAACACAGGCACTGCACTATGAGCACGGGGACAAAGGGAAGGGAAGAGGAATAAGCAAATAAGAAGGAAATAAGTATCGGAATCGGATAAGGAATACAGGAGAAGACAAGAAGCCAAGAAAAGAGGAAGAGAACAGGCCTAAGAGAAAGAAAAGGACCAGGACAATAGAGAGACCAGTACACCTACCATATTGCAGAGAAAAGAAACAAAAGGAGAGACAAGAGGAAATACGAGGGAGTAAGAGAAGGGCCAAGAAGAGAAATTCCGCTAACATCAGGGCAGAAGGGAAGCCAGGAAAGAAGATTAAAAAACATCAAAGAGAAGACAGCCAGGAGAGTAACAGAAAGGAAAGATAGGGAAAACCAGGGAGTGAGAAAAGAGAGTGGAGAGAAAGACAGAGAGAAAAGAGAAGAGGAAGGGTAAAAGAAAACCCCACACTTACCGTATCTATTCTTTTCTGTTTCCACACGCTTCCCACGAGGCCCTGGAAGAAAAGAAAAGAAGAAGACGAGATGTAGCAGCCAGAAGGAAAAGACACTTAAACCATCCAACCTACAAAAACTATCCAACAACCACCTTATTTATACTGTTAAAAGACCAATAAAGGCAGCTTACTTAAAACTAAAACCAAGCCGTCTGGTGTCATCGATCAGCCAGCCTCGTACAGAGTGATGTCAATTCTTTCCAAAACATGAGAGGGTAAAAAATGAATGGTCCAAATCCAAACTTTCAAAATAATGTGAATCAGATGCAAGGTATTCAGGCCATAAAGCAAGTGCAGTTACCACGATTACAGATACCCCAGACACAACAGATGCTACCTCAAGTCCAAATGGTGCATAGACAATAATTTCAAATACCTCAAGCCCCAATGGAACAGCAACAAGTGATGCTTTCTCAACCAGTCACAGGTCACAGTGACTGTCTGAGTGAGAGTTCGGATGAGGAAGAATGCGTGTTGGCCGCATCACTAGAGGTAGATCAGGGCCGTTAATAGACTTAAGTCCTTACAGAGCTCCTCCAAATACTGAGGTGAGGTCATACATATGCCCTAACCTGAGCTTAGTGACACCAGAGACCCCAAACTTAACCTTACAACAGTTGCCAAATGGTAAGCCCAACAAGATTTCATTACAATGTTTGACAGCCCAACCATTAACCGAATGGTTGGAAAGCTTGAGTAGCTCTCGAGGCTATTCTAGTGGAGGGAATTACCAAAACTATACTAGACTTGGGATGGAAGTAGAGAAACTAATCGATGGAACAATGGGGGTAACCAAACTTGAGTCATACACAGAAGATGAGCTGTGATACTTACAATTACAAATAATTACAAAAAGAGCAGGAATTGTACATTAAAAATTGGCAGACATAGCAGAGAAATATGATATAGATATCGAGAAAACTAAACATTTGAAGAGAAGTTTAGAATTTGAAGCAAAAGAATTTGAGAATATGAGAACTCCAGGAATGAAAACGCACCTTAGAAAATTGCTTCAAAGCATTCAAACATGGGGAGCATTAGACAAATGGGAAGGCAGATGAGTGAAGAAAAGGTATAAAAGAAAAAGGGGTTCTGAAACTCTACCTGCAAATATGCAGCAGGCTGAGGACCCAGTGAAAATATTACTGATGGGGGAATCTCCAGGAGGAAACTTTGTTCATGTCCCTTAGAGCAGAAGTGATACATTTTGTCATTCACAAATGACCACCCCAGACTGAGAGAGAAACCAGTAGAATGGTACCAACAGACGGATAGGTTTGTGAACTTTGCAAAATGCCTATGGGAAGACTTAAACACTATGTTAGAGATAGTAGTCCCTGCAGACTTATGGTTGGAATGCAAGAGAAGTGTAGATGACCGACAAAGGAACCAAAGAGAGATCCAGCAACAGGTGCACCATCTCCTGAAGTAATGAAATAGTACTATAAGGCATTTGAATTTTTGAAAAGAAGGATTTCGCCCCAAAGCATTGACTGGCAGCACATAGATAGGAGAGCTCAGGAAGCAAAAGGATACATTCATGCATACTACGAGAGATTGTTACAGCGTTAAAGCATTACAGTGGTACAGAAACAATTGAGCCGAAAGGCGTTAAAGCATTACAGTGGTACAGAAACAATTGAGCCGAAAGATATGATGCATTTTGTGTTCAGATTTGTTGAAGGACTGAGACCTGAAATCAGTCAGATGATTAAGAGCCATCTGATTTGCTGGCAAGCAAAGCCAATTGATGAGATGTTACAGTATGCAAAGTACTGTAGTGGTGAGATTGAGTTGAAGCAGAGAAAGTTGAAAGAGAAGGCAATGGTGATGCAGATTAGATAGGCACAAACAGGATTACAGGGAAATTGTCCACAACAGCAACAACAGGGAAATGCACCGTTTCAGACTCAAGGCCGAGGTAGAGGTCGCAAAGGAATGGAAGTCTAAATCGTGATCCTGATTTGAGCACTGTAGTAGTACAAGGTGAAGTGCAAGGAATGAAAAGAATGTTGCTGTGTCACGCAAGCGGAGGCCTCGGGCATTGGAAATGGGAGTGTCCGATGATAAGTCAGGGAGGTGCTGTTCAGCAAATGAGTGTGTGATGGGTCGAACCAGTCCGACCCACACAATGATCTTGCTTGTGCTGTCGCTGCCCCTAACGCCACAGAAGCGACCTGGGAAGACGGCCTTCTTATTAGTTCCTTGCCGCCACCGCGGGACCTGAAGGTAGTCAAAAAGAGGCTTCCTCCCTTTCATGGGCAGAACGACGGGATTTGGAGCTGGCGTTTGAAGGAGACGACAGGAGAAGAGGAACGGCGACTACGGAGGACGCTGCCCCGGAAGACGCCGAAGCCGCTCTTCGGGAGAGCGGACCGACGTTGGGATCCAGAGCAGTGGAGGCCCATTACAGAGACGAGGACCGCTGGCCCCGGGGAGCACACGAGTGAGCCGCCACGCTTCAGGAGAAGCATGGCCAATCCAGGTACGGGAGTGCGGGCTGGGGAGAAAGGAGCAGGAGGCGGGAGGGGGAAGGAGACGGGTGAAAGAAAACACAGGCACTGCACTATGAGCACGGGGACAAAGGGAAGGGAAGAGGAATAAGCAAATAAGAAGGAAATAAGTATCGGAATCGGATAAGGAATACAGGAGAAGAAAAGAAGCCAAGAAAAGAGGAAGAGAACAGGCCTAAGAGAAAGAAAAGGACCAGGACAAGAGAGAGACCAGTACACCTACCATATTGCAGAGAAAAGAAACAAAAGGAGAGACAAGAGGAAATACGAGGGAGTAAGAGAAGGGCCAAGAAGAGAAATTCCGCTAACATCAGGGCAGAAGGGAAGACAGGAAAGAAGATTAAAAAACATCAAAGAGAAGACAGCCAGGAGAGTAACAGAAAGGAAAGATAGGGAAAACCAGGGAGTGAGAAAAGAGAGTGGAGAGAAAGACTGAGAGAAAAGAGAAGAGGAAGGGTAAAAGAAAACCCCACACTTACCGTATCTATTCTTTTCTGTTTCCACACGCTTCCCGGGAGGCCCTGGAAGAAAAGAAAAGAAGAAGACGAGATGTAGCAGCCAGAAGGAAAAGACACTTAAACCATCCAACCTACAAAAACTATCCAACAACCACCTTATTTATACTGTTAAAAGACCAATAAAGGCAGCTTACTTAAAACTAAAACCAAGCCGTCTGGTGTCATCGATCGGCCAGCCTCGTACAGAGTGATGTCAATTCTTTCCAAAACATGAGAGGGTCAAAAATGAATGGTCCAAATCCAAACTTTCAAAATAATGTGAATCAGATGCAAGGTATTCAGGCCATAAAGCAAGTGCAGTTACCACGATTACAGATACCCCAGACACAACAGATGCTACCTCAAGTCCAAATGGTGCATAGACAATAATTTCAAATACCTCAAGCCCCAATGGAACAGCAACAAGTGATGCTTTCTCAACCAGTCACAGGTCACAGTGACTGTCTGAGTGAGAGTTCGGATGAGGAAGAATGCGTGTTGGCCGCATCACTAGAGGTAGATCAGAATGGTTGCTCTGTTAAAGGAAAGGTATTGGGTCACAAAGTCTCATTCTTGGTTGATACTGGAGCTACACACTCTACAGGAAGAACCACAGAAGTTCCAAACTTGCCTCTTTCAGGGAAAACAGTAAAGATTGTAGGAGTTGCAAACCAATATTTGATTAACCCAATTATGGAACCAGTCCCGGTCAAAATTAGCAATTTTAGGGGATTAAACATAATTTGTGGTTTGCGACTCGAGTCCTGTGCCCTTACTGGGAAGGGCAAAACGAAATGCTCAATTACTTGATCAAATGATGGAACTGAAATTCAGACCAACAGTGATGATGAAGATGACTTACTCACAGAGACAAATTGTGACACAGTAAATTAGGAATATCCTCTGATTAGTTTCTTTCCAGTTTTTATTGTGAGAGATCTTCCTTCCAATTTACAGGAAACTGTCAAGATGAAAGTGTGGGATTTTTCAGGCAGACATATCGGGCTGATGAAAGGAATTAAGGCAGTTAAAGTTACAGTCAAGCCAAATGCAGTTTTTCCACAGCTTCCTCAGTACCACATGACATAAGAGATGATTGAAGGTCTGGTATCAATAATTGCAGAATTTGTAGACCAAAATGTTTTGAAAGAGGTGCTGAGCAGTCCATGTAATTCACCAATAATGGGATTGCACAAACCATGTGGGAAGTTTGGAATTGTTCAAGATTTGAGAAAGGTAAATGACATTGTGGTACCCAATCCTGCAGTAATTATGTTTCAAATCCTATGCGAATGGTTCACCATAGTGGACCTGTCACAAGCACTCTTCTCTGTTCCTCTTCATGAGAATAGCCTATTTCTCTTCTGTTGACAACTAGACACACACACCACATACACCCAAATATCCCTAATGCACCCCATCATGCACACCCAACCACAGTACCCAACACCCACACACTTACACACACCACCCATGTCCCCACAAAAGGCACCCCCATTTCACAGATGAGGAGTTGAGGGTCATGGTGGAGGAAATAGTCAGGGTAGAGCCACAGCTGTTTGGAGCACAGGTACAGTAAGTATCCATTGCAAGGAAGATGGAGCTAAGGCGGAGAATCGTGGACAGGGTGAACGCCGTGGGACAGCATCCAAGAACAAGGTATGACATCAGGAAGAGGTGGAACGACCTACGGGGGAAGGTACATTCCATAGCAGCAAGGCACCAGCTCACCATATATAGGACTGGCAGTAGACCCCCACCTCGTCCCCCACAGCTCACAGCATAGGAGGAGCAAGTCTTGGGAATACTGCATCCTGAGGGACTCACTGGAGTTGCCGGGGGACTGAACTCTGGTGAGTCAGTATTTATTACTTATCATCCCCCATACCTGCATGCATTCACACCCCCTCACCCTCACCCTCACTCCCATTATTCCACTCCATCCCACACACTGCACCTACACATATGACTAACCCCAATGCCCAGCCCTGCACGGATAGCCCTCCCAGCCCTGCATGTACACCCATCACTAAAGCAAGCGCAGCATAGGGGAACTAACAATCCCACAATGCATCAACATGCACAAACCAAGGTGGCAGGGCAACAGCAACGATGGAGGGGAAGCTAGGGATTTACAATATGTCACAGCCATGAAGCATAATACATCACTTACATCCCCACAGGTGCCCCAGCCAATGTCAGTGGAGAGGAGGTGCCACTACTATCCAGTCCCCCAAAGGAAGATGCCCCCAGTGATGACAGTAACTCTGGACTTCCAGATCTGGATTAACAACCTGGCCCATCAGAAACCACTGGACAGTAGGTCACCCCAGCCCACTCACAGTCCACCACAGGGCCTCCCCATCAGTATCCAACACCACAGCACCCACCCAGTGCCCCACACCTCTGTCCCCAGGACACGTCAATCAGCAGTGTGCCCACCTGTACAGGGACCCCAGTCCACACCTCACACCCAAGACAAAGAGGGCTCTGGGGTCAGTGGCAGTGGGCACACCATTCACGGGACAGAAGCAAATGTGAACAGGGAAACTGGGAGGTCCGCTGTACGCCAGGGGGAGAACAGGCCCAGGGAACCGACTCCCCAGGAGGCACCCAACAAGATCCTAGGGCCCTACCAACAATCCCAGGACATGATTGGCCAGATCCTTGACAATAAGCAGGAGAACAAGCAGCTGCAGAAGGATCACCATCTGGAGATCAGGGAGGACTTGCAGGCTCTCAACACCACCATGATCGCCATAGCAGGGGTGCTGGCAGACATGGCCAACATCATGAGGAAATCGACAGCACACCAGCGGGCCCCTTCCACTAGCCAGTCTATTGACCATCCCACCACCTCTGCTGCATCTAGTGGGCAGGAGGCCCCGCCACAGGAATCTAAAGGCCACAAGCACCCCTACCCCTGCAGAAGGTGAACCACCCCGCAAACACTCCCTGCGACCTAGACAGAAGCCAGAGACACTTGCGAAGACCAAGACCACCACCAGGAAATGAGACTCTCCTGATTGTCTTCCTTGTGTCCCACTCTGTCACCTTGTCCACTTTGATCTGCCTTTGCTCCCTTTTGTATGGCCCCTTGGACACTGCACCTGTGGGACAGACAGACTGGAACAATACCCTGGACATTCCTCTACCATCACTTCATTCCATTGCACTTTACCCTCAATTTTATAGCACTACAATAAACACCCTTGAACATAACATGACTGATAGTATTTTATGTGTGGAGAATGTGCATTTAGGGGAACAGTCACATCTGGTGCAAAGGGTATGGACACTGTGATAGCATACAATTACTGACCTGTCACTGTCTGTATATGACACTGTTGTCATATCACCAACATGTGTTAAATGACAAGCCACAGATGACAGAAGGTTTAGATGCAAAGGAAGCGAATGCCATCATGCCACAGTGACACAGATGAAATCAATAATCAGAGCAATGATCAGTTCTACTGTCTCACTTATGTGTCATTGGAAGTATTGACGTATAACTGATGTTCTGTTGTCCACATCCTCATCCTCTGCTTCCTCATCCTCACTGTCCCCAGGGTCCATTGCAGTCACAGGGGCATCGCCAGTCTCCTCCTCCTGCAGAAAAGGCACATGTCGTCTGAGGGCCAGGTTGTGCAACATGCAGCATGCCACTAATATCTGGCAGAAATTCCCGGTGAGTAACACAGCGATCCACCTGTCAGATGGAGGCACCTGAACCTGGACTTCAGGAGGCGAAAGGTCCTTTCAATTATTCTTCTTGTTTGCCCATGTGCCTCATTATAACAGCTCAGAGCCCCTGTCCTGGCATTTCTCACAGGGGTCAGGAGAGATGATAGGTTTGGGTAGCCAGAGTCACCTGCAAGTAGTAAGGGACAAAATTTCGTCTTACACAATTTTATAGGGATAACACCTGAAGGCATACACTGACATACAGTGGGTGGGGACTCTGGCTCACCTATTAGCCACACCCTGTACCTCTGTAGTTGGGCCATCCCCTTTGGGATGCTGCTATTCCTCAGGACAAAGGCGTCATGCACCGACCCAGGATACTTGGCAGTGATGTGGGAGATGTACTGGTCTGCCAGCACACCATTTGCACATTGAGTGGAAACTCTTCTGATTCCTGAACACCTGTTCATTCTGGCAGGGGGAAGAACACAATATGTGTACAGTCAACCGCCCCAATAATATTGGGGATATGCCCCATTGCATAGAATCCTGCCTTAATAGTGGCCAAATCTTCCACCTGGGGTAAAACAATGTAGCTGCACATGTGCTTCACCAGGGCAGAAAGAACCCTTGCCATCGCGATTGAGAACATTGGCTGTGACATTCCTGCTGCCAAGCCCACTGTCACATGGAAAGAACCAGCTGAGAGGAAATGGAACACTGATAGCATTTGCACAAGAGGGGGATCCCAGTGGGATGACAGATGGCTGATATCAGGTCAGGTTCCAATTGGGCGCACAGGTCTGTGATTGTGGCCCTGTCCAGTCTATAGGTGAGCATAATGTGCCTGTCCTCCAGCGTAGCCAAGTCACAAGGGGTCTGTACACAAGTCTCTTCCTCCTATTCATCCACAGCGGTAGGTGTCTAAGGGACACAAGAGTGAGTAGGCTGTCACAATTTGAACAATGGAACCACCACCTCAGTGTACACACAGCATCAATGTGATGGGACAGTGGGAATGGTAATGTATGTGCTATTTTAGGTAATGATGCAGTTATGGTTTATCTTATCGTTGTCCACCACCATGAAATGGTGACCTCCTGTCCTGTATCTTAGGAGAGGTGGAAGTGAGGTAACTCCGTCGACGTTGGGCGTTGTGGCGGAAGGCGGTCTTGCACCACCGTGCAATTCCTCATTGGCTAATATTGGGCTCTATAGAGTACAGTGGCCAATGGGGATCAGCGCCGGCAGTGATGGTGTACACCGCTGCAGACATGACTGCCATTTTCTATCCAAATCCTCACTTGTTTCCTGACTTTCCACAGGACGACACCTACACTGCGTGTGCTGCTGTGACCTGTGTCTGGAACCTACCATGGCCAATGTGACCAGGGAAAGGGTCCCTGCCTTCACTTTGGAGGAGCTGGAGCGACTGGTGGATGTGGTCCTATCACAGTATGGACTTCTGTATGGGCCTCCAGACCAACAGGTGAGTACACCCTGGGAACGATGCATGTGGGAAAGATGCATGGGGATGTGTGTGTAAGCATCGTGTCATCCGGAGGGATGTCTGGTGGTAGTGTACATGGTTGGCGCTGGACGATGTGTGTGCCAATGGTGCCAATGGTGATGGAAACAGAATTGGTGGGCCATATGTGTGACAGGCTGGATTGTATGTGTAATGGTGTCCTCCTGTCTGCATTAACTCTGCAGGTCAGCGCCCATCAAAAGAAGGGATTGTGGCGTGCTATTGCCAAGGACGTGCGGACCTTGGGGGTCTACAGCAGGCGGAGCACCCACTGCAGGAAACAGTGGGAGGACCTAAGACGCTGGGCATGGAAGACCATGGAGGCCCAGCTGGGGATGGCCTCCCAATCAGGAAGGGGTGCCCGTCGGAACCTGACCCCCTGATGGCCCACATACTGGTGGTGGCCTACCCAGAGCAGGATGGGAGCTTGAGGGCATCACAGCAGCCACAGGGGGGTGAGTACAGTGGGCATTACTACAATAATTGGTAGGTGGCATCAGATCCGGGTGCTGGGTGTGAGTTAGTGGGTGCCCCTTAATGCCAGGCCAGACATTGCAGCGTGATCCAGCTCAAGGGTAATGAGTGTATGGCAAATGCAGGTAATCTAGCTTGTTTGCATTCAATGTCAGTCAGGGCTTTGTGGTTCCCAGAAGGTGTGCAGTTGGCCGTGTTTGGCCCTCATCTTTCCGTGGCATCTACCCAAATCAATGGCAGTGCAATGCATAGTGCTTAATCCTGATCCATGTGTGTGACAGTGCTGTGTATGCCAACTGTGGTGTTGGTGCACTAATTGACCCAGTGTCCCCTTTCTCTCTCTCTCCCCCTTTTATCTTCTGTCATCCTGTCCATGTGTGCATTAGCATCATCTGGCAGGAGGAGCAGGGGCCTCGGCGACAGAGGGGGGCTGTATCCCATGGGACCCAGGAGACAGAGTCCACCGATGCCGAGGGAACCATTTGGACGGAGGGCGAGGAGGTGACAACACTGACTCTCATACCTCCTCCGATGGTAGCTCCCAGGTGATGGCGGTCACCTCTGTGACCACCCCAGCTGCAGGTTCACTGGCATCCCAGTAGCCCTTCAGCGAGTTGCCCATGCCCCCTCACCCAGGAGAGTGGGCACTCCTTTGCCCCAGGCACCTCAGGCCCTGCCCCAGTCAGCCCTGCTGCCCTGAGTGATGAGGCTATTGACCTCCTGAGATCCATCTGTGTAGGGCAGTCAACCATTGTGAATGCCATCCAGGGGCTGGCATCCTAGATGCAGCAATGCATTCCTGGAGGGCATCCATGGTGGTTTGGCGGCCCAACAGAGATTGATTCATGCTCTGGCCTCCTCTCTGATGGCAGCCATTGTCCGTGTTCCTACCGTCCCCCCTCCAATTACCACTTCCCAGTCTCCTTGATCCCAACCCATCCCATGCACATATACAGATGAGCATGCACACAAGACAACACACAAGAGTGGCACAGTCAAACACAAGCACCACATTTCAGCCCACAATCACTGACGCAAACACAAGACAGTTGCACACACAACCACATCCACTGCCTCTACTGTCTCCCCCTCCTCCTCCTCCTCCGGCTCCCTCACAGTCACATCCACAATCACACCTGCCTGCACTGCTTCAACATCCACCACCAGCATCACCACACCAAGCAGCACACACACGTCACTTGCAGACACCTCCACAACATCCATCCACGTGTCCCCTGTGTCCTCTCCCACCCTGTCTCTCCCCCCGCCTAAAGGACACAAACGCAGGTACTCAGACACCCAACAGCCATCCTTCTCACATCAGCACACTGCCCATGCACCTGCACCCAAGTCCAGCAGATGTACTCCTCTAACAACCACTCTCTCAACCTCCACTCCCATCCCTCCTCCCTCATCCAGACCCACTATCCCTAGGAAGCTTTTCCTTGCCCAACTTGACCTCTTCCCTCCCCACCGTCCTGCCCATAAGAGCAGGGTCCCAACTACCCAGCCCAGCACTTCAGCCAAATAGTCCACAGGGAGAGTGAAGGCACCTCTTAGTCGTGAGGCAAGACATTGAAGGATCCCACTCCACCAGCCAGGAAGGGGAAGGATCCCACTCCAACAGCCAGGAAGGGGAAATATCCCACTCCAACAGCCAGGAAGGGGAAGGATCCCACTCCAACAGCCAGGAAGGGGAAGGATCCCACTCCAACAGCCAAGAAAGGGAAGGAACCCTCACCTCCTGCCAGGACAGGGAAGAAGCTCTCACCTCCTGCCATGAAAATGAAGAAGCCCTCACCTCCAGCTGAGACACAGAAGCCCTCACCTCCAACAGAGGCTGCCCAGGAGGCACCTTCCACAGCTGAGACACAGCATCCCTCACCTCCAGCAGAGGCTCGAAGGGTACCACCACCACCAGTGGTCATGGAGCCATCACCTCCAGCTGAGACGGTGCAGCACTCACCTCCAGCAGCAGACATGTAGGCCACCCTCCAGGGACTGCTGTACAAGGAGCCCCCTCCAGAAGCAGTGGGCAAGTCCCCCACCTCAGAGACTGTGACCTTGCACTCCCCAGCATTGGGAAATGGGCATGAAGCCCCCTCCAGAAGCACTGGGCAGGTCCCCCACCTCAGAGACTGTGACCTTGCACTCCCCAGCTAATTGTAATGGGCATGGAGCCCCCTCCAGAACCAGTGGGCTAGTTCCCGACTTCGGCTGAGGTGCACCCCACTCCCCTTACCCCTGAGGTGCCTGCCCACTTCAACAATGATGCCCCTGCACAGTTCTGTGAGGATATCGTCAGGAAATGAGTTGGGCGTGGGCTGTGCCCTATGGCCATGTGAGCTCTTAGTACTTTGGACTTGGCATTGGCCCTTTGTACATATCTGGTTCATGTGCTGGCATTTGCCTTGCTAATACATTTTCAGTACTTCCGAACTCTAGTCCTTGTATTATTATGCTGTGTGTTGTGTGCCATTGGTTTACGTCTGCAGCTGGTTGTGTGTGTATAGTTTGTGTGTGTCTGGTGTGTGTTGTACGTGTGTGTGTCACTCTCCCTTTCCTCCCTCCCTCCCTTGTGTGCTAGGTGGCTGTACTCACCGTTGTCGTCTTCAACGGCGTTAGTGTTCCAGGTGGAGCTTGGCGTAGAAGAGCATCAGGAAGACTTGCAGTTCTGGTTCCATGGCGGCGTTGTTCTTCTCTGTGTCTCTGATGGTGAGTCTTTGGTCTTCTGTGCAGTGTTTTTGCCAGGCTTCTGATGGTGTTGGTTCTGCCCCGGAAATTGTGGCGGATTGCAGTGTCATGATATGGTGGGCGGTACCTTGTCTTCCGCCTGGCTGTCGATGGCTCCTGCTGTGGTGAGTGGTGTTAACATCCTGGCAGATGGAGTGGTACATTGGCTGTCCATGGGAGTTCTCACTGCCATGGTCTTAATTTGGCGGTAATTACCGCCAGCGTGTTGGCAGTATTTCCGTCATTTTATCACTCACCGCCAACGTCAGAATGACCACCAAAGTGTCCCCAACCAAACTGCAGTACTGTCAGAAAGAAGTGAAATATTTGGGTCACGAAACTGAGAAAGGAATTTGGATAATATCCAGAGAAAGGGTTGCAGCTATATTACAAATGAATCCTCCAACCACTCAGAGAGATGTTAGGATGTTCTTGGAAATAGTGAGCTACTGCCGCCAATGGATTAAAACATTTTCAGTCATTTCAAAGCCCTTGCAGAAGCTGACTCACAAGAGGTTGCTGATCCTCTTGTGTTGGACCACGTCTTTATGAAAGCCTTTACAAAATTGAGAGAGAGTCTGTGTCAAGCCCCAGCTTTGGGTATGTTTGATTACACAAAAACCTTCATGTTGTTTTGTCATGACCGTGATACATGTTCTTTGTTTGTCGTGAATCAAGTACATGGAGGTGTAAATCACCCAGTAGCATATTTTTCAGCTACTTTGGACCCAGTTGCAGCAGCTTTACCAGGCTGTCTTAGGTCCTTTGCAGCAGTTGAGCAAAGCCTCACTCAGAGTGAGAGCACTGTGATGTGACACCCCCTTATTGTAATGGTCCCTCACTCAATTGAAGTTTTACTCACTAGCTCCAAGACCCAACACTTAACAAGTGCCAGATTTACTAAATAGGAAACAGTCATTCTGGGGTCCCTAAATGTATCAATCAAAAGATGTACAGTGCTTACCCTGGCAACTTTACTTCCAGGTGAGAATGCCGAAATTGAAAAAATGGATGACATTGAACATGATTGTCTAGAAGTAACGGAATTATGCACAAAAACCAAGACCCCATATTAGAGATGCTTGTTTGGAAGAGAATTAGCAAATTGTCTTTGTTGATGGCTCCTGCTTGTGAAATAACACAGGCATATTGAGAGCAGGATATGGCGTATTCAGTATCTGTGGAATACTAGAAGCATCCTGGCTTCAAACAGTATATTCTGCACAAGTGGCAGAGCTGGTAGCTCTTACTAAAGCATGCCATGTTTCCACACAGCTAAGATCACCATTCATACAGACAGTCAGTTTGGATTTGGAATAGTCCATTGCTTTGTCTAACTGTGGTCGAAGAGAGGTTTCCTAACCTCTGCTGGTTCACCAGTGAGAAATGGTGAAAGAATTCATGAACTGTTACAAGCTATTCAGTTGCCTGACAAGATTGCATGGTGAAATGCAGTGCACACCTGAAATCGCAAGATTTTGTGTCAATAGGAAATGGATATGCGGATCAAGTCGCAAGGTTTTGCGCATTGAACTGTATATCGTTCAAAGAGAAATGGGAACTGTTACCTGATGACAATGAAATGCACCCTAGCTATGCTTTGCAAGTTGTAGATACCATGGAGGAATTGAAAGCATTGCACGACAATGGACCTAAAGATGAGAAGAGGGAATGGGTTAAAATGAAATGTGTTAATAGGGAGGATGATGTTTGGATCTCATAGGAAGGACAGGTAGTCTTGCCAAATAGTTTGCTAACTCAAATGGCTAGATATTATCATGGTCAAACACATGTTTGGGAGGGATGCTATGATCCGTACTTTTAAGCAGTTTTGGTTGTTTAGACAGGTTGCCAAAGCAATTTGACATAGGTGTACTGTTTGTCAGCAAATGAACGTGGGAAAAGGAACAGTGGTCAACATGGGCCACATTGGAAAGGCTGGAAGTCCATTTAGCAGTATTCAGATGGATTTCATTGAGATGCCTGTGTGCGGAGGATTGAGATAAGTGTTGGTGACTGTGTGCATCTTTAGTCATTGGATTGAGGATTACCCTACACGAAGAAGTGACAGCCTTACAGTAGCAAAGTTAGTGCTTAGGATACTGATACCACGTTTTGGGTTTCCGGTCTCTTTAGAAACAGATAGAGGAAGTCCCTTCAACAATGAAGTAATCAAATTGCTATGTTCCGCTTTAAACACTGAGCAGATATGGCACTGTAGTTACCCCTCTGAAGCGTCGCGACTTGTGGAAGAAATTAATGGTACCTTGAAATCAAGAATGGCAAAAATATGTGTGTCCACAAATATGAACTGGCCCGATGCACTACCGTTAGTTGTGATGTCAATGATAAGTACACCTGACAAGAAAACAGGACTGCGCCACACAAGATCCTCATGGGCAGAGCAATGAGGTTGCCGGTGGTCCATGCAAATGCTCTTGTGAACATTACAGATGATATGGTGTTGGACTACTGTTGTGGTTTGCTCTTTCTCTCATCAGGTGAAAGCTACCACACTGCTGCTGTCTCAAGACCTAGGACAAAACCTGAGAGCAGGAGACTGGGTTGTGATCAGAAAGCATGTGAGGAAGTTGTGCTTGGAACCTCGGTGAAAACGTCCCTACCAGATAGTGTTGATCACAACAACAAATTTAAAGTGCACTGGACTTCCGAATTGAATCCACACCAGCCACACTTGGAAAGCATCAAATCGTTCAGATGATGAAGAAGGGTTGAAGAGAGTACCAACAATGCCCAGACACACTCCAGGATTGGAGAGAGGAGAAAGCGAACTAGAGACTGTATCTGAGTTGACCACATCCAACGTATACCCTCCTGTGAGAGATGAAGTGGAAGAGATACAGGAGAGTGACAGTGAACCAACCTCAACTGAGGTAGCGGGAGAGTCTGGTCAGAGGAAAGCTCTCCCAGAAGCAGATGGTCTTGAAAGACAGGCAGAACAAATGACAGACCCCAGCGGGAAGGAGTTGAGGCGAATCAAAGCCAAAATGATTTGACTCCTCCGGAACTGGTTGTGGTTACGTCAAAAGAAGATCAAGGGGAATCTATAAGTCCAGCACTGAAAGGAGCAGGAACGAAAGGGCCATTGAAAGGCGATAAGTGGCCAGAACCACAACCAAAAGTGAAGAAAGAAATCAAAGTGACAACAATCAAGGAAGAAGTCAATACCACAAGAAAGGAAGATTTGAGTGATGGAGAATTAAGTGGAGATCGAAGCTGAAAAGAAAGAGAGTGGCAAATCGAAGATACGCAGGTCCTGAATAGGCGTATGTATCTACCAGTGAGTGGCAGAAAGAATATTTGTCTTTTTGTTTTTATCAAGATATCACAAGTCAATGTTTGGCACATAAAGGGAACTGATGAACTGAACTGTTGTAAACCTGCAACTCGGAGGAAAAAGAGACCATTAGAATGAACCGGAAGAGACCTTTTTGAAAACCTGATTTGACGAGCTACTAAACCAATTTTGACAAAACTACCTACTTTTGACAAGGGTCTTGGAAGAGAGACTGAAAGCTGTAAATAATTGTTGAAAACTGAAGATTTTGTTTTTGATTTTTGCTGCATAGCTATAAATATTTCATTGCTTCTACTTGCTGATCCTTTACAGACCATGAGTAACAATAACCAGGTAGAAAGAATAAGTGCTATAAATATATAGGTATCGGTTTGGCAATTGTATGCGTGATATTGTGTCTGGTGTTGATTGTAGGTTTGACTGTTCTTGATAAGAATGAGGCCAACCATACCTAAGCTCTAGAGACAACTACTGCACTCAGAGAAATAGATAAGTTTAGGTTAGATGAGAAATATCTGGATGTAGACGATATCCAAGGAGAACTTTTCTCTAATGTTTTCTATCACTTATTGCATGAGTATGTTGACACAATGGATGCGAGAGAGTATTATGTTTGATCACATATTCCTGCATCAGTCAAGGAAGGAGTGACATATCATAGTTTGCCCATTACCTATGGCATAAATTGTGGTCTGTCACTAACAAGATTTTATAACCAGGAGTACATTCAATATTTCTATTCTAACCATGATGTAGTTTTTTCATTTGTCCCTGTGTTCAAGTACCTGAGTAGAGTAACTAAAGAAAATAACATGGAATTAATGAGAGGATTCTTTGAGCCTATGTTGGCCTTTGGCACCGCATATGTGCACCTCAACAATTTAACATGCTTGCTTACACCCATAGAAAAGAGCTTCTTAGATCAGACAGACAATGGGAGAAAAGCATTAAAAGCAAATATAGACCAAGGGTTAGTGATAAGGACACCAGGATATGATTATGCATTTAGTGACATAACAACACAAGGGAAATTAGCTTTAGATGCACAACACATAGGAAAGCTTTGTGTATATAAACCTAAATCTAGAGTAGATTTGGTGTTTGTGTTAACGAGTGAATGCAGGCATGTGTTTCTGAATAAATGGACACTCACGTTAAACAAACAGGATCCATCAGTTCCAGGAGTTTACTACATATGTGGACAAAATGCGTATTACCGTCTCCCTAGAAGATGGTATGGCACAAGTTATCTGGGGATAGTTTTCTGAAAAATGTACCAACTTGAAGACTTGGACAAATTACCTAAAATGACTGAATCACATCTTAAAAGACAACAGTGAGAATCAGTTTCTGGCAGAGTTGGAGATATATTTGGAGAAATTATTCCTTCTTTGGAAGTTGCTTTGAATTCTGTGAAGATTCTAAAGTTGTCTACTATTGTGGACAACATGCTGACAGAGTATTCAGGAGAATTTATCCTAATGGATACAGAGATGGCTGCAGTAAGAGCTATAACTCTTCAGAACTGCCTTGCGTTAGACATCCTATTAGCAAAGGAGGGCGGAGTTTGTAAATTGCTGAGTCTGCAATATTGTTGGTAATATATACCAAATAATAGTAGAGAAATTAGAAGCCTTATTAACAACCAAACCAAAGATAAAGCTGACTTAAAAGAACTAAATGAACCAAGTTTATGGGAAAATGTTGGAAAAGGAATTGCTTCTGCGGGAAATTGGCTTGGCAACCTGAAAAAGGGATATTATTGAAGATAATACAAGTGATTCTGATTATTGTGGTTTGCCTATTGGAGTATGGGGAATATGTAAATTGTATAATGTGATTAAAGTAAAAAGATTGAAAAAGGGTCAGAGGAGGGAAGATATTAGAATAAAGAAAATATTTAGGGAAAATTTGAAAAAGGAAAGAAGAAATAAAAATATAAAAGAGACCAAATATTGAAAAAGAAAAAAAATAATTTGGGGGAAAATGTAAGTGTGATGACATGTTTAGTCATCAGAGGTGGGATTGTACATTTCAGGTATTCTGTATTTTGAATGTGCATAGAAAATGAAGTAACATAGAAAACAATGTGCAACTCAAAAATGTGCCCACTTGAATAGCTGCCTCCTACTATGTAATGTTCTACTAAAAAGCGTATTAATGTTTATTCAGAATTTATATGAATGCAAAATTTGCAGTAGTGTGTTATACCTACGATTAAATGCTATGTATTTGCTTAAATTACACGGAAGGCCTCAAGTTACTAAGGTCCAGGTTTTAGCATTGCACAGCAGTCTATTTAAAAATGAAATGTCAGAATAAAATAAAATCCCATGTTAATGAATGATAAAGATGTATTGTTCTAACTGGAGGTTGACCAAATCATAGTAGTAGCAAAATGTTTTTCCTTTTCTCATGAGAACTGCTTGTTAGAAAATCTTGTAGTAGTTAGTTATAGATACAAAGTAAAGTTCAGAGTGTGTGAATGCGATGTTCCCAGGAACTAACAATGGTTGTGCTGACGGAAGCATGAAGGATGTTAAAATTGATTCTTGACGAGTGGTATGAGGTGCGCAGAAGAAAAGGAGCCAATGAACAATGTGTGAAAGGCTGTTTGGTTATATCTTAGATTTGAAGAAATATTTTTTTAGCCTAATGGCTATTGCATGATTCTTTGACCAATGACAATGTGGGACAACTTTAACTTAATCGCACTCACTAAGAGTTCTTGCTTACTTCTCAGCAGAGACCCCACCCCATTGCTTAATTTTCTTGTGCTCCATGCGTAAATGCTGGTACTCACTTCTCGCTTGATGCTTAGGGCTCGTTGCGCCTTTGCTGCCTACTCTAGATATTTCTTTCTAATGGTTCTGAGAGCTTAGAGTCCACGATTCTGAACCATTACCCCTTTTCGTGTCCCAATGCCGATGCTGATCGAACTGATGTCCGCCTGACGAAGACTAACGTAGCTTGCTGATCCAGGTATATCAAATTGCTAATGTCTTTATTTTGGATTTGTCTTTTGTTTCTAGGTACCAACTGCTGCTTTTGATAGAGCCATAGTTAGATGTTTCTAAATTTATGTTGACTAAATCTTTTTGCATGAAGCCCAAACATGCTGATGCCAATCTGAAGTTAGTGAGGTTTCCTCCATCCAACTAAATTGCTATTTGATGTTACTCAACTGCAAATGTATGTTATTTCCATTGCGCAATTACTCTTATTATTGATTTGTACTTTGGCTATAGAAAGATTAGTTGTCAATGCTTTAGTCAAGTTGAGATTCTTTAGAAGATTCGGTCAACCAGTGTTGTTGTTATACCTATATCATGTGGTTTTGAGACTAATTTACATGATACTCGCATTGTTAATCTAGGGAAATACATTTTCTAACTGATACAAAAGATGTGGTTATTCGTGGACAAATGGGTCATGGTGTGTGAAAATTACTTGACTCCAAGGTATTTTATTGTTTGTTTAATGATATTTATGATATGTACAGACTTAGGATGGGAACATCTTAAACGAGTCCAAAGGTCCATTGACCCTTTAACGCGTTCCCTCATAAAATAATAAAATGAAGTCAAATAAGGTCAGACGCGCCCACACTAGGACATTGGACGGACTTTTCCAAGTGGTCACCCGCAGTGGTCTGGTACCAGCTCCAGCAAGTTTCTGCAGCTGCTCCTGCTGAAACTGGGAGCCGCCCAAACTTCTCCAGCTGGTCCATAGTGTCCACCGACGACCTCGACATACCTGCAAAAGGAGACTTTGGTAAAAACATTGCCTGATTTTATGTGCATTTTTTAAGTATTTTCTTAATTGATTCCAATGGTCTTAATTGTGCACAAAAAGACTATTTTTATTAAAACAACAAAATGTATAACTTAAAAAGTACGTACCCAATTTTTATGATCTTGGTCTTAAAATGTTATAAAAATCTGAACTATTTTTGTAAATTAGTCTTGAGTTATTCCTACACAATTCAGTCCTGGACCCTTGCAAGTAGGTTCTGCAGCTGTGTTGTAAGAAAATCCACACATCGCCATCACTGTGCCAGTCGGAACTGCAACATCTCTCCTCACCGCCGACTCATCCCCATTGCCTCTGAGGAGGTGAACTTTGCAATGCTGATTGCGCAGCTCATGGTCGACGCATCACCATCAGCCCCAGCACATCATCTTCGCATCACCGGCTGTGCAGCTCATCAACGACACATCACCTGCATTGCATAGGGTTCGATGCTGCATCCTCTCAAAGATTGATGACTGTGTGGCTTAACAATGACACATTCCCTGACAGCACAGATTGGAACTGGAGCATCCCCTTTGCATAGTCTCCTCTGCCACTCACATCGGATCTTCAACGTTGACATAACCCTCCACACAATGTACTGTTTCAGCAAGTCAAAGCTGATCCCTGTAGCTGGTCCACGATCCATTGTGGTCAGCCTGAACTTTGGATTTACACCGGTCTAGAGTGATCAGGTAGTCCAGGTTAGCGCTTTAAGGGCCAGATGTAGCAAGCAGTTTTGCCCATTCTGTGTCTATGGGAAAATGTGTTTGTACATATGGCCCTAAGTTTCTAAGCACTGCAATTGCAGATACTCTTTAAAAATTCATATCTCGACTTCTACTTATTGGATTTTTGTTTTTTTGGTCTTGCTGTGTTCATTAAATTAAGTCTATTGTTCTAACTTGGTGTGAATTATTTTTTCATGGCGTTGTCATTCTTTTACTGTTTTAAGTGTTGCACAAATACTTTACACATTGTCTCCTAAATTAAGCCGCCTCTTCTGTGCCAAGCTACTAGAGGGTGAACACAGGTTAATTTAAGATGTGTATCTGACTTACACTGACTAGGATTGTAGTCCCTACTTGGACAGGGTGCATTCCTCTGCCAACTAAAAACCCAAGTTCTGACAATAACCCTACGTGATGTAATTTCTTTCTTTCACAATCCCTATATTGTCTCCCAACTGTGACTGTCTCGATTTAATTGCCTTTCGCTGTCATTGTCAAGTTGTGCATGTGTAATGTTATTGGATCCAATGTGCTGTTTCATATCTTAAGAGATGTGGTGGTTTACTTTTCAATAAGTGTATAAGGAAATATATGAAATATGCTTGAGTCTCAGAAGAAGTGTCACATGAATCAATACATTTGTTTCATTGTTCGAAAAAGAAAAAGCGTGAGAACGGTGAAAAAGATGCTTCTAATTTAATATGGAGTCTACGGGGTATATGGAGACCACAGCTTTATGAAGAAGTTGGTAAATGTATTTATTCTAAATCCATATTGGATTGCATGTCAGTGTTGGTATTCGTAGTGCCTATGACTCAGTTTCTAATAAAAAAAGACGGTATGATTGATATTTCAAACGAATTACAGCCAGCTCAAAAAACGATAATTCTTGATCTTTTAGGATTAAAAACAATTCCCTTTTCGTACTTCTTGGGAAAAAGAATGTATATTGGAAACAAAGATTTTCACCGAAGTATTATTAGCATAGCAGAAAATGTAGATACTCTGTCATTATTCCGAGACAGAGAAGTTGAGCCCTGTTGGTATTCCGAAGCTCAATTCTTGAAGACACGGTTTATATGACCATTCCTACATTTTTTAGATACTTGGAAATGTTTTTGCCGAAATATACTTTACAGAACCTATTTAGACCTTCCTACGATTTTCGGTAATTCCACGATTCTGGGAAGGGCTTTACTGCAACCGATAAACAAAAAGTATCATACATTGAGAGATAGTTAGGAAGTGTCATGCTTAATCTGCGCTTTTGCAAGTGTGTGTCACATTTGTTGTGTGCGGTTTAGGTTTTCACATGCATGCTTATTCCTGATACCCCGTGCAGGGAAATGTTCTGAATCCATTTTGCTTTATGAGGTAACGCCCCTTTTCCCATAATGCAAATATTGTATTAAAAGACGGCTTTTATGAACTTTTCCTCTAAAATAGCCTTATGTATAGAAGAGTTCCACAAAATGCAAAATTACAAAGAAAAAATCTGCATACATTTTCTAGCATGCAATCTTATTTTTGCTAAGTGAAGGCAGGGCGAATTGTACTTTATGGGTGCCTTTGGGGTCCTCCTCAAACTTTCTAATCTTTGATATCACTCATAGGTGGGCCGTGGCAGAGAGACTGTGCCGTCGTGTACCAAGTAAAATGTTGCCTTGTAAAGGAAGGGCCTCCATTATGCAGTGATGTAATATAGATACATAGGCCCTGATTCACAAATTTACACTTTTGAGTAGGTTTACTACTTTTCAGTATTCACAAGCTGCGCTCTTGTCGTAGCTTACACTTTTCTACTTACACTTTTGTAGTAAGCCCAGCACTACACATAGCCAATCACTGGGACGGCAACACTCTTCTATAGAAAATAATAGAGATTGGAACTTACTATAAAAGTGTATGTTACCTTAAAACTGTAAGTTGTGAATACCGAAAATTAGTAAACATACTCAGAAATGTATGCTGCTATACAAGTGCAGTTTCTGAATAATACTATGTAGTACGTTTGTAGTACTACTGTAGTCCAACAAAACATACTACGAATAGCAGTTTGGGAATCAGACTCATTGGTCCTTAAACACAGCAGAGGCCTGTACCCTTTTAAAGTGGTGGGATGAGTAAAGGGCCCCACCACTTCGCAAAACAAAAAAACACCCCCTCCCTCCAAAACCCCAAAGTAAACCACCCCTCCCACCAAAAGCCCAAATAACACTAACTAAAACACAAACACTACACATACATGCACCACACATTTAAATACATTACACACATGCATTACATACACATGCATCACACTTTGAAAAAAAGGTACTTACCCAAGGGGCTGTGTGTCCTGCTACTGTGCTCCGGCTCTATGATAGAGGAAGAGCTCCCTAACCAACCCAGATGCTGCTCTCATGCTCTTAACCAGCATGAAAGAAGCGCCTGGATTGGATAAAGCGTCCTGGCTGGACACTCCTTCAGGCCCTGTAGGCCTGTGCCTGGTATCCACCCTGCTGTCTTAAAACAGCTGGATGGAGAGCTTCAAAGTGCGCAAGTCACTTTGGAGCATCCATTCCAGGCTCTGCTCCAGCCCTCTACTGCCAGAAGCAGAGGCAGTCCTCTGCTACCTCTGCTTCCGGCAGCAGAGGGCCTGCCCAACATGTCTCTGTGCTGGTGCACGCTACGTAGGAAGAAATAAAATGGCAATAAAATATTTTCATTGCCATTCCAGTTCTTCCTGCTCAGCTCGCAGTGGGTGGGGGGTGACTCTCCTCCGCCCTCAAAGAGAAACCACCACTGCTTAAACATGTACCCTTTGTGGATTGGCAGCCAGTGCAGCCACTGAAGATGTCTGGAGATAGGGGCCTCTAGGAAGTTGGAGCAAAAGGCGAGCTGCTGCATTCTGAGCCAGGTGATGAGAGTGAATTGTTAAGGAGGACAGTCCTAAATACAAGACACTGATAGAATCCAGGCGAGAATCAAAAATGGCTTAACGAATGGTGCAGTGTGTATGCTCAGGCAAAAAGGTAGAATTTTCTTTAAAACTTTCAAGTTGAAGAAGCAACAGGTAAACCATCCTCTTTGTTTGTATGCTGCACTTTTCCAAGCATGAGCCATCTGCATGGTCTTTGTCGGGCTGGTAATCCCCTTATATGTATGGCCTGGTGTTTGCGAGGGCACTAACAAGAACAAAACATTATGAGACATTTTGAGGGAAAGTCAGAAAGATGTATTACATCTTTTATCTGGTTTAACGTTGTGCTTTGTGAAATTCACACAATTTGTTTTTATTACCCACAATTTTAGATGGTTTGAAATTTGCATAACTACGTAAAATTCTAAACCGGTATTGGGCATTATATTTTAGCAGCACAGATTCATTTTGTAATAGAAAATAGTGCAAAAACACCGAGAAGAGCAAACTGCAGCCACTCCCGTTCAGCTGGTTTGTGCTGTTCATGTGCATGCACTATTTTTTGCCATGAACGGTATGTAATTACACAATGTGTCACAATGTCTTACTTTGGAGAATTTCACGTAACTCAAAATTACTGATTTTACATGGGATAATGCCATCATAATGGAAATTTCACCCTGGCCGAGTTTAAATATATAGTGCATTTGTATGAGTATTAGTAAACACATCACTACTGCCCAGTGGCTGTTCTGCTGATGATAAAATGACTGCATACGCCTGGCACTTTAGGTGATGGCTGAAAAATGCATCACCGTTTGAAAAAGCCATTCAAGACAAGAAGATGGGTGGGAGTGTTCAGTCAGTCGATAAAACACTTAGAGCAAACAGAGGCATAAATAGCTGCTAAACACTTCTTGAGAAATAGGGAAGCCTTTCAGTTCATTGTTGTACTGAGACCTTGCATGATAATAAAGGCACATGCATTTTATGTTGTTTGGCATCTGCTGGCTTCTGCTGAGAGTCTGATGTTATAAGCAGGCAGTTTATCCCTGTTTTCACTTTCAAAATGCTTTCAAGACACTCTAAGACCACCATGCTCCTATGCAAATACGAGTCTCAGACACCCCAAATTAATTGAGCAACACAAAGGTATAATTTCATGCTATTTGTTGCAAATGGGTTCTGCCCATTTAGTCCACCTGTAGTTTTTGCTTTTGATCACCTGGTTTTTGGACCTTTTCTGTGGATGAGTCTCACTACCTGAGCCTCACTCACAGTAATTTCATGGTAATTGGACTGAGCATGGTTACCTCCAGTGTCTAACTTTTAAGGTAAAGCTGTTACTGTACAGTAAGGGTAAGGGGCACTGGGGTGGTTACATGTGAACATGTATGCACAACATGTGTGCATGTGTGTTGGCTGCATATTAGAGACTACTGTCATGCCCACCCTAGTAGCTGCTCACAGGAAAAGTGCCTCTGGCAGTTTTAAACTGCAAATTCAACCTGTCAACATAACCGCTTTTGACAAGCCTGAATTTTCTTTTCAAATATTGATAAGCCACCCTAAGTATGTCTTATTGTTAAGGCAGGGTGCATAGTATTTGAAAGTAAGACATGTGAAAGTGAATGTTTAACATGCCCAAACAGTGAAATTTCCCCAAAAGCTATTTCTATTATAGCAAGGATGGCTATTTCTCTAGGGGAGCATTGGGCTACACAGTTACATTTAATAAATGCTAAATTTGGATTAGTAGCAGGTAGAAAAATAAGTCAATAACTCATTTTATAGTTATCCAAAATCCAATTTAAAAGTAAAGCTGAATTTTGTCCAACTAGTAAGCAGCTATACCTTTAAAAAGTTATCCTTTTCCTACTCAAAACCTCAAAGGCTTTTCTGTGCTTATCAACAATGACCTGGCTGCTGATGGCTCCACTGTGGTGAGATGGGGACTGCTACCAGGCAGAGGACAAAGGGTTTTAGAATGGGGAGTTTCTGGCCTTCCCTTTACAGGATGGCCTTGGGACTGGGTCCAAGGACTAGTTACACTTCTAAGAGGGCTACCCTGTTGTATGCATATGAAACTGACACAAGGCATGCCCACTTTTTGCCCCTCTAGCTAACCTGGCTTCCAAAGCAGTGTGTGAGGGGGCTGGAACAGAACTGACCTGGGAAGGTTTGCCCATTGACATAGCACACACATGGGTAGGGATATAGAGCTCTGACCTGGAGAATAAGGGTTCTGCTGTATTGGATTGTCCAAGAATGCCGAGCAGGAAGGTTGAGGCAGGGAGGAGAGATGATGTGGCCTCCTAGGATTGGCCAGGATTGTCTGGCATTTAGGACTTTCCACGCACATATATAAACTCCTGCTCAAGGGAGAGACAGTGAGCATGACCCTGGACATCAATAGCGATGATACCAGAATTACAGAGAGCTGGAAGGAGATCAAATCAAATCAAATCATTAACATTTATAAAGCGCGCTACTCACCCGTGCGGGTCTCAAGGCGCTAGGGGGGAAAAGGGGGGGTTATCGCTGCTCGAACAGCCAAGTCTTTAGGAGTCTCCGGAAAGCGGAGTGGTCCTGGGTGGTCCTGAGGCTGGTGGGGAGGGAGTTCCAGGTCTTGGCCGCCAGGAAGGAGAAAGATCTCCCACCCGCCGTGGAGCGGCGGGTGCGAGGGACGGCAGCAAGTGCGAGGCCAGCGGAGCGGAGGGGGCGGGTGGGGACGTAGAAGCTGAGGCGTCTGTTGAGGTATTCCGGTCCCTTGTTGTGGAGGGCTTTGTGTGCGTGGGTGAGAAGACGGAAGGTGATCCTTTTGCTGACTGGGAGCCAATGCAGGTGTCTCAGGTGTGCGGAGATGTGGCTGTTGCGGGGTACGTCGAGGATGAGGCGGGCCGAGGCGTTTTGGATGCGTTGCAGGCGGTTTTGGAGTTTGGCGGTGGTCCCGGCGTAGAGGGTGTTGCCGTAGTCCAGGCGACTCGTGACAAGGGCGTGGGTCACGGTTTTTCTGGTGTCGGCGGGGATCCAGCGGAAGATCTTGCGGAGCATGCGGAGAGTGAGGAAGCAGGCGGAGGACACGGCGTTGACTTGCTTGGTCATGGTGAGAAGAGGGTCCAAGATGAAGCCGAGGTTGCGGGCGTGGTCTGCGGGGGTCGGTGCGGTGCCGAGGGCCGTGGGCCACCAGGAGTCGTCCCAGGCGGACGGGGTGTTGCCGAGGATGAGGACTTCCGTTTTTTCAGAGTTCAGCTTTAGGCGGCTGAGCCTCATCCAATCTGCGACGTCCTTCATACCCTCTTGTAGGTTGGTCTTGGCGCTGGCGGGGTCCTTGGTGAGGGAGAGTACAAGTTGGGTGTCGTCGGCGTAGGAGGTGAAACCTGATGCCCTGCTAAGGACTTTGGGGGTCATTCTGACTCCCGCCGGCTGCGGTAACCATTCTGGCTTTCCCGCTGGGCTGGCGGGCGACCGCCAGAAGGCCGCCCGCCAGCCCAGCGGGAAAGCGCCTTCAACGAGGAAGCCGGCTCCGAATGGAGCCGGCGGAGTTGAAGGCGTGTGACGGGTGCAGTGGCACCCGTCGCGATTTTCAGTGTCTGCTTGGCAGACACTGAAAATCTTAGTGGGGCCCTGTTAGGGGGCCCCTGTAGTGCCCATGCCATTGGCATGGGCCCCCAGGGGCCCCACGACACCCGTTACCACCATCCTGATGGCAGTAAGGGGGTCGGAATCCCCATGGCGGCGCTGCAAGCAGCGCCGCCATGGAGGATTCTCTAGGGCAGCGGACACCGCCGGTTTACCGTTTCTGACCGCGGCTGTACCGCCGCGGTCAGAATGCCCATGGATGCACCGCCAGCCTGTTGGCGGTGCATCCGCGGCACTCTGTCCTGGCGGTAGTCAACCGCCAGGGTCAGAATCAGGCCCTTTGTCTTCACCTGATCAGCAGGTCTTGATGGGTCTCACCAGGGCCAGTGGCGCTAGCCCCATTGTTCCCCTGAGCACCAGTTGGGGAAGACCTGAACTTCATTGCCACCATGGGTGTCATGATTGACGGCTGGAAGGCTCTGGGGCCTAGAAGTTCAGGCAGGTGGGTGTGCCACTGGCTGGTAGTGGAGCAGCTGTGCAAAATGCCAGAAGTCAATTGATTGAGCGTCCCACAACCTGTGCTCTTTATGAGCCAGGAAACCTATTGTAAATGCTCCTTGTGGGTAGTTCACCACTAGGAACAAAATGAGCTAACGATCATCGACACCAGCACATCTGGATCCAAGTTATGCCTGTTTGAAGATTTAACCTTTGACCCCTTTTAATCAGAGGAAGAGAGCATGTGGGGCTCCACCAGTATGTCTTTAAATACCCTCAAGGTGGACAAGAGTCCCAGGGTAAGTGCAAGAATGTTTTAAATATTGCTGAGGGAGAGGGGTGTGTCAAGCCTCCCTCCTCTTTCTCCCTTTGTCTCAAGGGCACCCCATTTCCCGGGGCCTGATACAAAGAAGACTGAAGGGGTCTCAGGACCTGATCAGCGCCTCATCAAAGATAGTAAGAACTAAATAATTAAATACCCATACCATACTGTACCATTTACAATCTGGTTGATGCTAAACATCCACTTCAAGCCAGTGGACGTCCATTTCACTAACTTCACAGTTCCCCTACTTCATTTAGAGAAGGAAGCCAAAAACAGTGCCTTACCTGGTTACACATTTGGAAACATTTAGCCAGAAGCCTATTCAAAACTTAGCCTCAGGCTGAGACGAAACAACCATCCTACTTAAGGCAGCCATCAAGGAATATTTGTCTTGTTTCACTCGTCAAATAAACCAAGGTGAATGTGAACATGAAATAAGACACAGAGCCTGATTTAGAACTCAGCGGACAGGTTACTCCCTAACAACGATGACAAAATCTTGTCCGCCGAAATCTAAATCCATAGGATACAATGGGATTTACATTTTGGCAGACTTGATGTCGATCACCATTGTGACGGAGTAAACCGTACGCCGAGTTCTTAATCAGGCCCAAAGTGTCACCCACATTCTTGGAAAAAACCTTTAAGTGTAACTTGCACTTTTTTGTTTTTCCACATAAAAACAAGTTGGGGGCTTGTTTCCTTAGAAAAAAACCAGAACCCAGCTGACTGACCTGACAGGGTGAATGCTCCACCACAGTAGAGGAGAACCTATAATATGGAGAGTTGTTTGCCACTGTTGCAGAGGAGTGGCCTACCACCCCACTAGGCTGTAAAGGACCCCTCTAAGCACCTAATTTATCAATTAGCTCCTATTTCTGATAGTAACTGTAATTAAGAATATAATTAATTGGATGAATTTCCTCTAAAAAGGATATTTATGTATTTATGTACTTACGTATGTTATTTTATATAGTTCAAACACAGCCCATAGGCAATACAGTGCATTACAAAGTAAAAGGTCATAGCTACACAATGAGTGAAATGACTTTAAGGTGAAAATGTGTGAGTACATACTAACACAAAACACACATTAGGGCGAGTAAAAACTACAGATAAACAATTACCAATAAATAGAAAATTTGAAGAACATACATAGTAAAATATTGTGTATTATTGTGGAGGGCGTTAAGCTTTCTCACCATTCCCTCTGCAGCAGCTCCTCAGAGCTACACATGCCCTTTGAAACCCAGAAAGTATGAAGGGCTCCACCCGTTGTAAGCCTTATATATTTGTGCATCCTTCTCATGGACTAGATCCTCCTTGGAGACCTCAACTTCCACCTGGAGAACAACAACGACACCAACACCGCATCACTGACCCTCAACCTCTCCAACCTCGGACTCAGACAACTGGTCAACACACCCACCCACATCGCCGGCCACACGCTCGATCCGGTCTTCTCTGCAAGCAACCACGTCACCTTCAGCCACACCTCCGAACTCCACTGGACCGACCACCACTGCGTCCACTTCACATTCAAGAAACACACCGAGCATCACCGCACCCCACTACCTCCTCACCGCCGCTGGAGCAAAGTCTTCGAAGACCAACTAACCAGCACCCTCGCCCAGAACCCGCCTACCGACCCTACCGACCCGGACACCGCCCCCGTCAACCTCCATCAGTGGATCCTCAACTGCGCAAACACCCTCGCACCACTCAAGAGGCCCACCGTCAACCAAGAAAAGAAAAAAGCAGCCTGGTTCACAGACGAACTCATCACCTCCAAACGCACCTGCCAGAAACTTAAGAAGAAATGGATTCTCGAACGCACACCCGACAGCCTGGCAACCCACAAGGAAGCCACCCGCAAGCACCACCATCTAATCCGACTCGCCAAACGATCCAACTTCACAGAACGCCTAAACAACAACGCACAAGACAGCAAGGAGCTCTTCTGCATCGTGAAGGAGCTCTCCAACCCCAGCGCCAAAGTCAACGACGTCCCACCATCCCAAAAACTCTGCGACGCACTCTTCACCTTCTTCTATCAGAAGATCGCCGTCATCCACGACAGCCTCAACACCACACCGCCGCCAGACGCCACCCACGACAACTCCGCCTACGCCAACCGCCTCACCACGTGGACCCATGTAAACGACGCCGAAACCCGCAAGATCATGAACTCCATCCACTCAGGATCCCCTTCAGACCCTTGCCCACACCACGTCTACAACAAAGCCGACTCCACCATCGCCCCCCAACTTCGAAAGATCATCAACCTATCCTTCGAAACCGTGACTTTCCCGGACAGCTGGAAGCACGCCGATATCCAAGCCCTCCTCAAGAAACCCAAGGCCAACCCCAACTACCTCAAAAACTTCTGCCCCATCTCCCTCCTCCCCTTCCCAGCAAAGGTCATCGAGAAGATCGTCAACACCCAGCTCACCCACTACCTTGAGGACAACTCCATCCTGGACCCCTCCCAATCCGGCTTCAGACGCAACCACAGCACCGAGACGGCGCTCCTCGCCGCCACAGATGACATCAGACAGCAAATGGACAACGGGGAAACTTCAGCCCTCATCCTCCTGGACCTTTCCGCTGCCTTCGACACAGTCTGCCACCGCACCCTACTAACACGCCTCCACGAAGCCGGAATACAAGACAAAGCCCTCAACTGGATCTCCTCATTCCTCTCCTGCAGAACTCAGAGTGTCCGACTGTCAAAGCCCAGCTCACCTGAGTTCTTGTTCAGTTCTGATGGAGGTTGAAGACAATCCGACCCCACCCTGAAACTGCTTGTTCCAGCACACTAGTTTTTAACACAGTGCACTAAGAACAGAAGCTCAAGGGTAGGGGGGAAGTGGATAAAATAAAAAAGAGAGACAACACCGTTCTTGCGTTTCCACTGTTGAAGTGCTGCACAAATCTGCGGCCCTTTCTGACTTCTGTAGAAACTGGTGCCTAATGAAACATTAAACAAAGAACAGATAAGTGCAACCTATTCCTAAATGGGTTCCTGACTATCCCTTTATTTATTAGAAATTCTCTTCTAAAAGTACCTCTTGGATCCTGGTCTCGAGTTTCCAGGTTTGGAATGTGTTACTGCTCTGGGATGTGCTTTCTATTACTGTAAAGCTTCTAAAACATTAAACAAATACCGTTATCAGAATTACCAATATCAAACATTCATCTTAATATAACTAAAGCCTAAATTCCCAATAGCAGACTCACTTTTCCCATATCTCCAGAATCTTTTGGAAAACAAATACTGTACTTTTACATCAAAATACAGCATGTAATTTGTGCAAGTCCTTGATTTACTGTTTGCCTTGCTGTTAATGGTTTCCACTGTTCGATTCTTAAAAAGTTCCATAAAAAAAAAAACAATGTTTGTTTCACAAAGCTCCGCAAGGTATTCTTGCAACAAAGAGCCTGAATCACAATGTTCGTGGAAGGTATCTTGCTTCAAACCGTCCACACACGAATCCAGAAATTGTTGTCAAAGTTCCTTCAGGTAATAAAAAGTTTTGCACTTACTTGTTGCTGGCAAGAGATACTGATCAGTCTAACCTTGTCTTCTTTCTCTTTTGCAGGTTGTTTGTAGGAGAGAGGCTGAGGCAAGGAGGAACCGGAAACCAGAAGAAGGAAGAGCCAGCAGCTGCGCCCATTGAAGCCAATGAAAGTCTGTAGAGAGCAGGAGTGCCAGCGCCGAGGGATCTGTTCTCAGGTAAGCGGGAGGTAGACGAGCACAAGCACTGGGTGAGGCTCGGGGGCTGCCTTTTATAGACAGGGCTGGGTGTGGTTCGAAGAGCTGGGTGTGGTTTGAAGGGCTGGGTGTGGTCCTCACATGCTGCACATGTTCTTGAAAGGTGAGCAGAGCTGGGTGTGGTTTGAAGGGCTGGGTGTGGTCCTCACATGCTGCACATGTTCTTGAAAGGTGTGCAGAGTTTCAGTTATTATGCAAATGAGTTGAATTAACACATGGCCTAGGGAGGAGTGTTTTAAAGAAGCCTTGGTAAAAGCAAGGCCCAATGTGTAAACAAAACAGCACATTAAACAACATACACAGAAGCCTAAGGGGGGGGGAAGGTGAGATAACAAGAAAGGGTTTGAATAGTAAGTTTAAAAGGGAGCTATTACAGAACCCACTAGTGCAGTGAGAGGGGACATGCTCTTTGCTGTGCACAAACCCTAACAGTTGCCCCCCTCAAAGGCCCTCCTACAGGACGGGGTTTTCCTGGGTTTTTTAAATAAAACCGTCTAATCAGCTGTGGGGCATGTACATATGATGCTGGTTCCCATGAATTCTCAGATTCATCATATCCTTTCCATTCTACTAAATAAAACAGATGTCCACTAATTCTTTTTGAGTCTTTTATGCTTTTCACTTCATATTCTAGATTTCCCTTAATTGGTATGGGTGGAGGTGGTGGTTCAGGTCGGGTTTTTGGGTTGTACGGCTTAAGCAAGGACACATGGAATGTAGTATGTACTGGATATTCTTTTGGTAAATCTAATTTTACTGTTATCGGGTTTACTATGGCAGTTATACTAAAGGGTCCAATGAAACGTGGTTGCAGCTTTCGGGATCCCTCTATGTTTAGGTTCTTTGTGGAGAGCCATACCTTGTCACCAATTTTATACATTGGGGCCTCAGATCTGTGTTTGTCTGCTTGTCTTTTCATGCTTTCCTTGTACTTTAATAAATGTTTCCTGGCTTTGTCTTGTATGTCACCTAACCTTGTTAGTCTATCCGTTACTGTAGGCAACAGGGACTCTTCTAACAAAATGGGTATAGCTCTTGGATGATACCCCTGCAAGAAATAGAATGGTGAGCAAAGTAGAGCTGAATGCTCAGTATTATTATAAACAAACTCCGCTACAGGGAGAGCTTCCAACCATTCACTAGAATAATCAGCCAATAAACAACGTAGCGTTTGAAGTAAGGTTTGGTTCAGTCGTTCAGTCTGTCCATCTGTCTCTGGGTGGAAAGCAGTGGATAATGCCACATCTATTTTCAGTTTTTCACATAATTTTTTCCAAAATCTAGAGTTGAACTGGCTCCCTCGATCTGACACCACTTTGCTTGGCAAACCATGTAAACGCACAATTTCCCTTATAAAAATATCGGCAAATTCTGCCGCCGTGGGTAATTTCCGTAATGGTACAAAATGTGCCATTTTAGATAAAAAATCCACTATAACCAACACTGTTGTGAAGGATTTTACTTGTGGTAAGCCTACAATAAAGTCTACGCTCACAGTGTGCCAAGGTTGCTTGGGTGTTGGCATTGGTATTAACAAGCCGTCAGGGGCCTTATGAGAAGATTTATGTCTTGCACAAATTGGACAGGTAGTGACAAATTGCTTAATGTCCTTTCTTATAGTGTCCCACCAAAAGTGTTTTTGCACATTTTCCAGGGTTTTTACCCAACCAGGATGACCTGCCAACGGTGAGGCGTGATGCCAAATTATCACCTGTGTTTGTAATTCAGAGGTGGGCACTAACAGCATGTTGTTGTGATACAATAAACCTCGTTGTATTGTGTTATGGGAATCCTTTAACCAATCCTGAGGTGCTATTTGCATGTGTGCATTATATAGATCTGTGATGAAATCCTTCTGTTGTACTGGTGCCAAAAACTTTTGGGGAGGAATAATGGGTTCTCCTATTTTATCTTGTTTCATGTCTGAGGTATGTCCGTATCTAGATAACACATCAGATTGAATTTGTTGTGCACCTGGTCTATAGGTTATAACAAAGTCAAATGTGCTAAAAAAATTTAACCAGCGCATCTGACGTGGTGTTAGTGCTTTAAGTGATCCAAAAAACTGTAGGTTCTTATGGTCAGAAAAGATTGTAACTGGGTACTTGGCTCCCATTAAATGATGCCTCCATTCTGAAAAGGCTACTTTGATAGCTAGTAGTTCCCTTTCAGCCACAGTGTAATTTTGTTCAGCTGGTAATAACTTTTTGGAATAGAAGGCTATAGGATGTAACTGGCCATCTACTATATCTCGTTGAGAGAGAACTCCTCCTAAAGCTACTTGTGAAGCATCCGCTTCAACAAAAAAGGGCAAGTCAGGATCAGGATGTTTCAGAATTGGGGCTGAAGTGAACTTTTGTTTTAGGAGTTGAAAGGCGTGTGCCGCCTCATCAGTCCAAAGAAATTGTTGCCCTTTCCGCAACAAGGTAGTTATTGGGGCCGCAATGTCTGCAAAATGTGCAATAAACCTCCTATAAAAATTGGCGAAACCCAGAAATTTCTGAATATCTTTTACAGAGGATGGTTCTGGCCAATCAGCAATAGCACTGATTTTCTTTACATCCATAGTTATTCCTTGAGGTGACAGGCAGTATCCTAAAAAGTCCACCTTGCTGACATTAAAAGTACACTTTTCTAACTTAGCAAAAAGATGATTTTCTTTTAACTTTGATAATACTGCACGAACATGTTGAGTATGTTCTTCTGAGTTCTTAGAGTAAATGAGGATGTCGTCTATGTATACTATGACACAAACGTCCAGGAATTCGTGTAGGACCTCATTTATAAAGAACTGAAAGGCCGCAGGGGCATTACATAACCCAAAGGGCATTACTGTGTACTCAAATAAACCAAACTTTGTCTTGAAAGCTGTCTTCCACTCATCCCCCTCTTTTACTCGGACCAGGTGGTAAGCTCCCCGCAGATCTAGTTTAGTGTATACAGTAGAATGTCTTAATTGATCCAACAACACAGGTATTAGAGGAAGAGGATATTTATTCTTTATTGTAGCCTTATTTAGTCCTCTATAATCGATACACGCGCGCAGGGATTTATCCGGCTTCGGGATAAAAAAGAGTGGAGATGATACCGGAGATGTGGAATGACGGATGAACCCAGACTGTAGTAGGTCATCTAGGTAGGTTCTTAAGTATTTGGTTTCTTCGTCAGTCAAAGCATATACTCTGTTATTAGGTAAAGGGGCCCCTGGGATAAGATCTATACGGCAGTCATAAGACCGATGTGGGGGCAGCACACTAGCCTTTACTGGATCAAAGACGTCTTTAAAGTCAGAATATTCAGGAGGGAGACTTGGTTCATCTTGTGTAACACTAGCACAGTGTAATACTGTGCTCTGTTCTGTACCTGCTTCTTGATAGCAATTGGTTCTACAGAAAGAGGAATCCAAAGTAACAGTTCTATTCACCCAGTCAATTTTTGGGTTATGAGTTGTTAACCAGGGTACCCCGAGAATCAAACCAAAATTAGGAGTATCTATCAGATCAAAGCTAATCACCTCTGTGTGCCCGTTCTGACAGACCATAACAAGTGGACTTGTTTGTTTTGTGATTAATCCAGAGGTCAATTCTGACCCATCCACTGCACATACTGCTTCTGGACAAGGCTTTAGGCACATAGGAAGTCCTAAGTTTTCAGCTAACTTATTATCCACAAAATTTCCTGTCGCGCCTGAGTCCAGTAGGACAGGGAGAGAATGCCTCACTTGGGTAGTAACAATTAAAACGACCTGAATTATGAAATGTCTAGGTATGTGCGGTACCATGAAGGCTGCAGCATTAGAGGTTTGATTAAGATGTTTTCTCGAACAAGTAACCTCTCCCCTTGTCGAGCTTAATCGTTTCCCGATCCAGTTGAGGAGGTGGAGGAAACAGCACCCTTTTGTGGAGTTTTAGGCTTTACTGGACATTCTCTGGCAAAGTGACCTGCCCTGCCACAATATAAACATAATTGAAGTTTTCTCCTTCTTTCTTTTTCCTCTGATGTGAGTGGACCTCTGAGTGTCCCTATTTGCATAGGCTCAGGTTCAGGGAGTTTATTATCTGTGTCTTTCTTCTCGTGTTTAATAAAAGTTAACCGTGATTCCAGTTTGTATTTATCTCCCTTTCTTTCTCCTAGTCTATGTTCTAATTTCACAACTAAATCTACAAAGTCCGAATAGTCTTCTGGCAAATCAACGATATGAGCCAGCACGTCTTTTAACTCGTCTCTCAAACCTTTATAAAAAAGGGAGACACGCTTTCCTTCTGGCCACTGTGTCTCGGTGAGTAAACGATTAAAACTAGTGAGATAGGTCAATAAATCCTTGTTACCTTGTTTAAGATTTAAAAGCTCATTATCACTTGCCTGCATGAAAGTGTGTTTTGCAAAAAGGCTGGTCATGGTACGTTTAAATTGATTCCAATTATGGAGGATGGGATCATCTCTATCCACGAAAGGAATTGACCAATTGGCTGCTGTGCCACCCAAATAAGACAAGACGAATGCCACTTTCGTAGCATCAGTAGGGAACTGTTGTGGCTTACAAACGAAGTGTAATTGACATTGATGGATAAAAACATGGAATTTGTTACTATCTCCATGAAAACGTTCAGGTGCTGCTAAGGGCACAGCATTAGGAACATTAACAGTAACCTCAACTGGGGGAGGCAAAGTTGTATGTTTTGATGGCGCCCCTGTCTCTGAGGTGGTTTTAAACAAAGGCGTAAAAGCTGTGTTCCACTGAGATCCCCTAAATTTATACCTGCTTAAATCCTGTTTTAAAGAGGTATTCTCCATCTTTAATCTCTCTATTTCCTCTTGCATATGTTGTAAGATGCCAGACACTGATTCATTATGAGCCAAGTCCTCATTTAGGGCCTGCGCCATATCCGTGACGTCAATGCCCTCTATTTCTTCCCCGGTATTCATCGTCCACCAGAACTGAAATTTTTTAGGGCTTGTGCTTCTGTCAAAGCCCAGCTCACCTGAGTTCTTGTTCAGTTCTGATGGAGGTTGAAGACAATCCGACCCCACCCTGAAACTGCTTGTTCCAGCACACTAGTTTTTAACACAGTGCACTAAGAACAGAAGCTCAAGGGTAGGGGGGAAGTGGATAAAATAAAAAAGAGAGACAACACCGTTCTTGCGTTTCCACTGTTGAAGTGCTGCACAAATCTGCGGCCCTTTCTGACTTCTGTAGAAACTGGTGCCTAATGAAACATTAAACAAAGAACAGATAAGTGCAACCTATTCCTAAATGGGTTCCTGACTATCCCTTTATTTATTAGAAATTCTCTTCTAAAAGTACCTCTTGGATCCTGGTCTCGAGTTTCCAGGTTTGGAATGTGTTACTGCTCTGGGATGTGCTTTCTATTACTGTAAAGCTTCTAAAACATTAAACAAATACCGTTATCAGAATTACCAATATCAAACATTCATCTTAATATAACTAAAGCCTAAATTCCCAATAGCAGACTCACTTTTCCCATATCTCCAGAATCTTTTGGAAAACAAATACTGTACTTTTACATCAAAATACAGCATGTAATTTGTGCAAGTCCTTGATTTACTGTTTGCCTTGCTGTTAATGGTTTCCACTGTTCGATTCTTAAAAAGTTCCATAAAAAAAAAAACAATGTTTGTTTCACAAAGCTCCGCAAGGTATTCTTGCAACAAAGAGCCTGAATCACAATGTTCGTGGAAGGTATCTTGCTTCAAACCGTCCACACACGAATCCAGAAATTGTTGTCAAAGTTCCTTCAGGTAATAAAAAGTTTTGCACTTACTTGTTGCTGGCAAGAGATACTGATCAGTCTAACCTTGTCTTCTTTCTCTTTTGCAGGTTGTTTGTAGGAGAGAGGCTGAGGCAAGGAGGAACCGGAAACCAGAAGAAGGAAGAGCCAGCAGCTGCGCCCATTGAAGCCAATGAAAGTCTGTAGAGAGCAGGAGTGCCAGCGCCGAGGGATCTGTTCTCAGGTAAGCGGGAGGTAGACGAGCACAAGCACTGGGTGAGGCTCGGGGGCTGCCTTTTATAGACAGGGCTGGGTGTGGTTCGAAGAGCTGGGTGTGGTTTGAAGGGCTGGGTGTGGTCCTCACATGCTGCACATGTTCTTGAAAGGTGAGCAGAGCTGGGTGTGGTTTGAAGGGCTGGGTGTGGTCCTCACATGCTGCACATGTTCTTGAAAGGTGTGCAGAGTTTCAGTTATTATGCAAATGAGTTGAATTAACACATGGCCTAGGGAGGAGTGTTTTAAAGAAGCCTTGGTAAAAGCAAGGCCCAATGTGTAAACAAAACAGCACATTAAACAACATACACAGAAGCCTAAGGGGGGGGGAAGGTGAGATAACAAGAAAGGGTTTGAATAGTAAGTTTAAAAGGGAGCTATTACAGAACCCACTAGTGCAGTGAGAGGGGACATGCTCTTTGCTGTGCACAAACCCTAACACCGACTCTCACCCTTCCGCTCCGAAGCCACTAACCTCATCTGCGGAGTCCACCTAGGCTCCTCGCTAAACCCGACGCTGTTCAACGTCTACATGGCCCCCCTCGCACAACTGGCCTGTCAGCACAATCTCAGCATCCTCTCCTACGCCGACGACACCCAGCTCATCCTCTCCCTCACTAAAGACCCACACACCGCCAAAGCCAACCTCCATGAGGGATTGAAATCCATCGCCGAGTGGATGAGAATCAGCCGCCTGAAATTGAACTCCGACAAGACGGAGGTCCTCATCCTCGGACGCACCCCCTCGGCCTTGGACGACTCCTGGTGGCCCACCGCGCTGGGACCCCCCCCAACACCAGCCAACCACGCACGCAACCTCGGCTTCATCCTCGACTCCGCCCTCACCATGTCCAAACAGGTCAACGCAGTTTCATCCTCCTGCTACAACACCCTCGGCATGCTCCGTAGAATCTACAAATGGATCCCGACGGAAACCAGAAAAACGGTAACCCAGGCCCTCGTCAGTAGCAGACTTGACTACGGCAACGCACTCTACACAGGCATCCCAGCAAAAGACATCCAACGACTTCAACGCATCCAGAACGCCTCCGCCCGCTTGGTCCTCGACGTACCCCGCCGATGCCACATCCCCCACCACCTAAAGGACCTCCACTGGCTCCCCGTGGACAAGAGGATCACCTTTAAGCTCCTCACCCACGCGCACAAGGCACTCCACAATGTCGGACCCGCCTACCTGAACAACAGACTCAACTTCTACGTCCCCTCCCGCCAACTCCGCTCTGCCAACCTCTCCCTCGCCATTGTTCCCCGCTTCCAACGCAAGACTTCCGGCGGCAGATCCTTCTCCCACCTCGCCGCCAAAACCTGGAACTCCATCCCGACAACCCTGTGCCAGACCCAGGACCTTCTCACCTTCAGGAGACTCCTCAAGACCTGGCTCTTCGACCAATAGCAGCCCCCCCCCTCCCCTCAGTGCCTTGAAACCCTAACGGGTACGTAGTGCACTTTATAAGTATTGTGATTGATTGATTGATTGATGTATGTAAAGGAAAGAATGGGAAGACCCAGTAGTTATTTAGGTCAGAAATGTGGGTTCCATAATGGGCTCACGAGCTTTTCAATGAGAAACTGTTAAGCCATTCTTAACGATGGTCCATTTTTTTCCGATCCCTGCGCAAACCTCTGTTTGCACAGACATTAGAATTGCAAGTTTTGTAGAAATTTCCACATTCCTGCAATTTTCCTGTATACATTTCTAAAGCTGAATCCTGTTTAATCTTGTAAAGGGAAAACTCCCGGTGTATACAGGTATATGCAGATTTTGGGGGGCAAAGAACAAAATTGATACAGTGTCCCCATTTTCAAGATCAAAGCTTGTAACAGATGTTTACAATTCCACCTGTTAAATTCCTATCCTGTGGAATTTGTTTTTTAAAGTTATGATAATTATCACATCTTCCAAGGCCACTCATAATGATGGCCCTAGTATGCAAATCAATGTCTAAGGTTGCTTTCTGTGTATTTGGAGGCCACCTGCCAGTTGCATGGGGCCTGTGTAAGTTGATTATGTCAGTCCTTTTGCAAAGCATATAGAAAACTTAAAACCTGTTAGAAGGAACATCCGAGGTATTGTGCCTGTAGGGTGATACTCTTGTTAGCATCTCTGTTCCTGAGGTGGTACAGTCCATAAATGCCTGCATTCCATGAGTGCTTGCATTCCATGAGGAGAATTAATGTTTATAAGGATCAGATGACAAGGAAAAGCCCTGGGGTTGACCATGACTGTAAAATATGCATTTGGCCTTCTAAAGGACGGCTCAAAGACGCGATGCCGGGAATGTGTATTTCCCTCTATGAAGTAGTGGTTGGCTGACACTCCCCTATGAATGAGATGGGGAAAAATAATGCTCCTATTCTGAGGCACAAAGCTTTGGTTTGTGAACACCATGGCTGTAGCCATATGCAAATGTTTTTCAATTGAGGGATTTCCAAATAAACCCTGCGAACGGCTGATAAGAATTTTGCGCACATTGTTGATATTTCTTGTAACCAGAAGCTAATTAGTTTGAATAATGGCAAGGCCATTTTAGCCTCTCATCATTTTAGGATCGATACACCGAGAATATTTAGCAAATACATCTTACTAAAAAGACACCAAACCTTCAAAAGTAAGGCTCTCATTTGAAGGCGGTTGGCACAGAGGCAAAAAACGTGCCATATCTGGAGGAAATGCTATATTCAAAGGAGAATTGACCAGGAATATGTTCTCCAACATGGGAATTCTATCATGAAGGACATTATGCTCTGGGATTTTTCTGTGGAATTAACATTTTCCCAGGAATACGAAGATTTTTTGCAATCTCCCACAATAAGTCATGTCAGCAGAATTCCCCGGTCCATGTATTGCAGCGTGGGGGGGAGCTGATTAACAAAACACTCCAGGAAAATATGAACAGGTCACTAGGACAAAGTAAAAAAAAATCTAAGTTACCATCAGGAGTGAATGAAATATACAAATCGATTGGAAAACTGGGACAGGTAGTAATTCAATAGCACATATGTGGTAGATGTGTGCCCTGACAGTATGCCTCCAGGTTGTCTCCCCACCACATCGGGAGCAGCTGCTTACGCTAACCAGGAACTGCAAAGCTCCGGGACTATAACGCAACCACCGTGTATTGAACAATCCTTTCAGTCACAGATGGCCTGATAATTTAACAGGAAATTATATTTATTGATTTTCTTTGAATTATTATCTTGATATAAGAATACTTCCTAATTGTGTGCCACCATTGTTCTACTATATGTGAGACAGGCGGACACACGCCTCTTTAAGTAGGAAAACACCACTTGACTTACATTGATTTTTGTTTAATTTTTATTTCATTTCCATTGTTCTATCAGTGCCTAAAACTGGTCTAAACAAGGTCCATCTCTTTGCCTAAATGATGAACCATAAAAGTTACGCAGTACCCTCTGTACCATGCAGAACCTATGGGATTCTCATAGTAACAGTGTATGTGCAGCAAGTATGGCTAAAAGTATTCCCCATGATTCTTCACACCATTCTTGTGACATCGCATTAATTTTATTTCCTTTATTTCTGTGGCCCACATATAGGCCCTCATTATGACATTGGTGGTAAATACCAAATACCGCTGCGGTGACGGCAGCCAACATACCACCGGGGAGGCGAACATCCGTCTGCCAGATTATGAAACAGACACACAAAACCAACAGAAACCAGCCACAACCACAAATCCGCCTGACCCAATGAAGGCGATAAACTGTCGAAACTAGCACCCATACCGTTACGCCACCAAAACAACGCCCTCCAAAAAATGACCCATAAATCACCACAGTGGGCATTCAATGGTGGTAAACCATTGGCGGTGCACACCGCCGCAGGGAAATTGGCCACCCAAAAACAAAACAAAACAAGACAACATTGGCCAGAATAAAAACCCCACACCTGACACAAATACGCACACCTCACACAACCACCAACAGCACTATAAAACACCCCCACATCACCCACAAACCTTTGCAAACACAAGAAGACCGCTACACTTTGCCACACCAATCCCAGAGACAACTGCACACACATACCACAACTACCCATTCATCCGTCACGCACCACATACCTCACCACATCACTCAACACCCTCTGCACAACACATACACCACACAACACCCATGTCCCCACAAAGGCACCCTGTTTCACTGATGAGAAGTTGCGGTGATGGTAGAAGAAATAGTCAGGGTAGAGCCACAGCTCTTTGGAGCACAGGTACAGCAGATCTCCAATGCTAGGAAGATGGTGGAGGATCGTGGACAGGGTGACCACCGTGGAACAACATCTACGCACAAGGGCCAACATTCGGAAGAGGTGGAACGACCTATGGGGTCAGGTGCGCTCCATTGCAGCAAGGCACCAGCTCGCCATCAGGAGGACAGGCGGTGGACCCCCACCTCCTCTCCCACAGCTGACAGCATGGGAGGAGCAAGTCTTGGCAATACTGCATCCTGAGGGACTCATTGGAGTAGCCAGAGGACTGGACACTGGTGAGTCACCATTAACAACCTACGACCGCCCCATACCTGCATGCCATCTCACCCCCTCACCCTGACTCCCTTCATCCCACTCATCCCACACAGTGCACCACCCCATTCACCATACCTAAATGTCTACCCCTGCCTGCAATACACACTGCAAGCACTTCCCTCCCAGCTCTGCATTCACACCCACCACCAATGCATGGACAGAATGGAGAACTACCAATCGGACAATCCATTACCATACAGTACCAAAGGTGGGAGGACAACACCAATATCATTGAGAAAGGTAGACATGCAGAATATGTGACAGACAATTACCCTAACAAAACACTTAGGGCCAGATGTTGAAAACGTTTTGCACGTCGCAAACAGCGAATTTCGCTGTTTGCGACGTGCAAAAAGCATATTGCGATGCCCAATCCCCATTTTGCGAGTCGGTAACCTGGTTACCGATTCCCAAAACGGGACTGCAAGTCGCAATTAGGAAGGGGTGTTCCCCTTCCTAATTGCGAGTCGCAGCGCAATGCTGTATTGTTTTGTGACAGCGAACGTGGTCGCAAAACAATCGCTGTTACCACCAGTGTCAAACTGGTGGTAACCCCTTCGCAAAAGGGAAGGGGTTCCCATGGGACCCCTTCCCCTTTGTGAATGGCATGGAAAAAATGTTTTCAGAGTCGGCAGTGGTCCTATGGACCACTGCCGGCTCTGAAAAAATGAAACTAAAACGTTTCATTTTTTTGTTTTGTAATACATCTCATTTTCCTTTCAGGAAAACGGGCTGCATTACACAAAAAAACAAAACTGCTTTATTTAAAAGCAGTCACAGACATGGTGGTCTGCTCTCTCCATCAGGCCACCATCCCTGTGAGTGCTGCCACTCGCAAGGGGATCGCAAATTGCGACCCACCTCATGAATATTAATGAGGTGGGCCTTTGCGACCCCCTTGCGAGCTGCAGATGGTGTCAGGGACACCATCCTACATTGTGTATTGCGACTCGCAAATTGCAAGTCGGTCTGACACGCAATTTGCAAGTCACAATTCAGACTTTTACTACATCTGGCCCTTACCTCCCCACAGGTGCCCCAGCCAATGTCAGCAGCGAGGAGGTGCCATGGCAACCCAGTCCCCCACCAGAAGATGCCCTCAGTGATGACAGCAACTCTGGAGGTCTTGATCTGGATGAAGTCCCTGGCCCATCTGGGACCACTGTTCAGTTGGCTACCACATCCCACAGCCAGTCCACCACAGGTCCCTCTGCCCAGACTCAAATACCACAGCAGCCAACGTATGCCTCCAAACCTCTGTCCCCAGGACACGTAAATCAGTAATGTGCCCACCTGTACAGGGACCCGAGTCGACACTACACAGGCAAGAAAATGAGGGCCTTGGTGTCAGTGGGAGTGGGCACACCATTCAGGGGACACAGGAACGGGGGCCAGGGACAGTCGGAGGACAGCTGTGCGCCAGGGGGAGGACAGGTCCAGGGAACCGACTGCCCAGGAGGCACTCACAAATGCACTGAGGGCATACCAACAATCCCAGGACAGGATGGGTCAGGTGTTCAACATCATGCAGGAGAACCAGCAGGAGGTCATGCAACAATTGCAGGCCTTGAATACCACCATGGCCTCGATTGCAGGGGTGCTGAGTGACATGGCGAACATCATGCGGGAGTACAGAGCACACCAGCGGGCCCCGACTACTAGCCATTGTACTGACCAGCCCTACACATCTGATGCAGCTAGTGGACAGGAGGCCCTGCCACAGGACTCACAGGCCACCAGCACCCCTTCCCCTGCAGAAGGTGAACCACCCTGAAAACATTCACTGCGACCCAGACAGACACCAGAGACAGTTGCCAAGACCAAGACCACCGCAGGAAATGATCCCCTACAGAATGTCCCCCTCGTGTTCCACCGAGTCACCTTGTTCACTTCGGAATGCCATTGCTCCTCTTCCTATGGCCCCTTGGACACTGGACCTGTGCTAAAACAGACTGGCCCACTACATTGGACTGTTCCCAACCATTACCCCACTCTAATGCACTTTCCATTGATTATTTTTTATTCAAATAAACGCCCTTGAACACAACTTAAGTATTAGTGCTTTATCAGAAAGTAATGTGCAACGTATTGAACTGTATTGAACTACATGATCCTGTGCAAATGTCCTGTAATGTGTGAATCCATCAAACAAATGTGTCTCAGTAGACTGTAGTCATCACACCAGTACACTGTTGTAACCACACCAACATCTGCAATAAGGGAAGGCATAGGTGACAGTCAATTGGGATGCAAAGGTTGTGACTGGCACATCCCTACAGCCACACAACACATCACTAAAATGGAGACATGGATAGAACAACAGTCTTACCTGAGTGTCATTGGAAGTACTGCTGAATGACAAGTGTCCTGTTGTCCACACCCTCCTCCGCTTCCTCCTCCTCTCTGTCCTCAGTGTCCCCTGCTGCCACAGGTGCATTGTCAGCCCCCTCCTCCTGCAGATAGGGCACATGGCGTCTGAGGGCCAAATTATGCAGCATGCAACATACCATCACATTCTGGCAGGCCTTCTCATGGGAGTAGCATAGGGATCTACCTGTCAAATGGAGGCACCTGAACTTGGCTTTCAGAACACTGAAAGTGTGTTCCACAAACCTCCTGTTACGCCCATGAGCATCGTTGTACTGAATTTCAGCCCCATGCTCACGGATTCCTAACAGTGGTCAACAGCCAGGACAGGTTTGGGTAGCCAGAATCACCTGGAAGTAGTGAGGGACACACAGTAGCCATGCACAATGGCATGGGGTATGACTCCAGTAGGCATACACTGGCATACATTGGGTGGGGACACAAGCTCACATATAAGCCACACTATGTGCCTCTGTAGTCGTGTTATCACCTATGGGACGCTGCTATTCCTCAAGACAAAGGCATCATGCACAGATCCAGGATACTTGGCTGAAAGGTGGGAGATGTACTGGTCAGCAAGGCACACCATCCGGACATTGAGAGAGTGGAAACTCTTCCTTGTCCTTCACACCTGCTCACTTGCCCTGGGAGGGACTAAAGCAATATGGGTCCCGTCAATGGCCCGATCACATGTGGTATGCGTCCCATTGCGTAGAATCCTGCCTTCACAGTGGACAAATCATCAACCTGGGGGAATGCGATGTAGCTGCACATGTGTTTGAGCAAGGCAGCCAAAACCCTTCTAAGCACAATCAAGAACATTGTCTGTGACATTCCTGCAGCCAAGCCCACAGTCACCTGGAAAAAACCAATTTCCAGGAATTGGAACACTGACAGTACCTGCACAAGGGGGGGAATTGCTGTGGTGCTATGGATAGCGGGTATCAGATCAGGCTCCAATTGTGCACACAGCTCTGAGATTGCGGCCCTGTCCAGACGGTAGGTGGGTATGATATGCCGGTCCTCCAGCATAGCCAAGTCCACATGGGTCTGTGCACGGGTGCTTGCCAGCCTTCACGTCAGAGGAGTTGGAGAGACTCGTGGATGGGGTCCTCCCCCTGTATGGGCAGTTGTATGGGCCTCCAGACCAACAGGTGAGTACATCATGGACATGTTGCATGCGACATGGCTACATGTAGATGTATGTGTGTGCTACCACTGTGTGATTTTGGGGTGGGTATGGCTGCAGGCAAAATGAATGCAGGGGTGTGTGCCTGATTCGGAGCAAATGCAGTATGTAGGTCATTAGTGTGACAGGCTTGATTGAATGGTTCATGGTGTCCTTCTGTCTGTGTTTCCTCTGCAGGTCAGTGCCCATCAGAAGAAGGGGTTGTGGCATGCATTCGCCAAGGACGTGGGGACCTTGGGGGTCCATAGCCGGTGAAGCACCGACTGCAGGAAATGGTGGGAGGACCTGAGATGCTGGGCCCGGAAGACAGCGGAGGCCCAGCTGGGGACGGCCTTCCAACGAGGTCGGGGTGCCTGTCGGAGCCTGACCCCCCCACTAATGGCACGCATACTGGCAGTGGTCAATCCTGAGTTGGATGGGCTCTTGAGAGTAGTACAGCAGCCACATGGGGGTGAGTACAGTGTGTGTGGAATTAATTTTTTGTTGCCAGGCATGGGATCTGGGTACAATGTTCTAGTCAGTGGATGCCCCAATATGCCAGTTTGGCCATTCCTGTGTGGTCCTGCTTAGCTATATAGAGTGGTATAAATTTTTGGTATTGCTAGGTAGCTAGCATGCCATGACAGACAGGGCTTAGTTGATCCCAGTAGGTGTGCAGATGGTAGTGTTTGGGTACCTTCCTGCTGTAGTACCTAGGCAATGGTTTGTCACTGTGGTCCATTCAGAGCAATGTAAGTCGCAGGGAGTGATTGTGATGTGTATGCCATCTGTGCTGCTGGTGCTGTGATTGACTGTCGAGACGGGGCCACTCATCTGAAAAGCAGGATGTCTACAGGGGCGATGGTATGCCCCCCAACCTCCTGGAACACCTCTCGACTCTTCCTGGTGGACACAGAAACCCCGGAAGGTGTCCCAAAAGGAAAGGGGGGAGTGGAAGAGAAAGAGATGAAACACTGCCACGTCTTGCCGGTCCAGCCAGGGACCCTGTATCTTCGGTGGGGGCAGGTTGTTGTTGACAGAGTGACAGTAGAGTTAGTGCACGCAACTTCCTTGTAACTGAATCTCTCTTTCTGATATAGTCACGGAGCGGTAGAAGAACACCGGGATGCTCCAGCAATTTTTCTTGGATAATAATAACTGTTGGCACAATTACTAGCACTGCTTTACCAAAAACCTAAACTGAGTACCATAACAATAAGTACTGTGACACTAGGGCTGGCTTCACAGAGATTCACTGTTGCACACTACAATTAGAACTGTGGTTGTACTTATAATTCAAAAGAAAGACAAATGAGGGCATTAATTATATCACGTATAACTTTCCTGCATGCATAGGGTTAAACTAAAAGGAACAAAAACAATCTAAGAAATACAAATGTCCACTCTGGGTTTAGACAGTTAGGGTGGCACAGTTTGATTTGGTTTCACTGTGTGTGTGAAAAACCCTTCAAAAGCAAATTCCTCAAACCTCAAACACAGGCATGAATGACACAATTTAAATCCAAGAGTCATGCTGTTAGAGAAAGAAAAGTCACGTAAATGCTCTTTTAAAATTGCACTATCACTTTTTGTAGTACTTGAGCTCAAGCAGATTTCCTGAAGCACACTTAGGCAAGTAACTACAACAATAATGTAGAATGTTCAGAAATGCATTTGTCTCTTCAAGATGAGCACTCTGCCAAAACAAGAGATCTGAAATACACCAGCTGTTCTAGGAAAGCGCGGCGCTCAAAGAACAAACTCCCTGGAAAATACTTTTCACTTAGCTGCAGTCTTTTCTGGAGTGCTGGAAGAATGCCTGGTGTCAGCTGGTATAGGAACGAAGAAAAGAATTGCCTCAAAAGTCCTGAATACGAAGATGACAGAAGGGGCTGGACTGCCAAATCAGATGCTGAGATCAGGAAGCAAAACAAAGCCAAGCAGGGAGGCATGCTTCAGTCTGCTATTTATAGCCAATCAGGAAAGCAGTTGAGTTTCCACAAATGGATGAGTCACCCTACCCAATTAGAAGCACATGTCTGCACCACACCCAATTAGAAGCACATGTCTACACCTGCTCACATTAGCAAACAAGCATTGGTAAAACAAGCATTGACAAAACCAATTGTGTAACACAGCACATTATGTTTACTTAGAAACATGAAGGTTTAACCAAGAACAGAGATATGATTTAACCCTAATCCCTGGGGATGCTGACAGATAACGCAGGAGGCACCTTGGGGATTCCTGACAGTCTTCCCCACCAAGGACCTTCTCAAAGGGTGGGGCTTGAAAGGATGCAGGAGATGAAATTTTTTACAAAGACGTGGATCATGAACTGTGGACGCGGGTTCCAGGGAATTGTCCTCAGGCCCATAGCCTTTCCAAGCCAATAAATAGTGTAGAACACCACAGACGCGCCTGGAGTCAAGAATTTTGGCCACTCCGAATTCCCATTGCCTGTGTACTTTTACCAGGGGAGGTGGTGGGGCATTGAGGGTATGAGGGGAATAGGGACAGAGTAACGACACATGAAACACGGGGTGTACCTTGAAATCATCTGGCAATGTCAGTTCTACTACCACAGGACTGATGATTTTGGCAATAGGAAAGGGGCCTAAAATTCGGGGGTTTAATTTTCTGGGTCCTGCAAGATGGAGATTTTTTTATGAGAGCCACACCTGATCTCCCATCTGATAAGAGGGAGCAGGTCTCCTTCTTTTGTCTGCTTGTTTTTTTACTTGAACTTGGTAGAGTTTTAAATGGTGTTGTACTTGTTTTTGAAACTCTTGTAACTCTTTATGGTGTTTCTGTACTGATGGGACTCTTGTGGATGTTTGAGACTCAGTTATAGGTAGCATTCTTAGGTGCAGATCAAACAAACAGTAAAATGGGGATACTCCTGTAGCCATGTGGACACTGTTGTTATATGCAAATTCAACAAGAGGTAAAGCTGTATCCCACTCAGTATACCATGTGTCAATGTAACATCTCAGGATTTGCTCCAGCGATTGGTTGGCACGTTCCGTCTGCCCATCCGTTTGTGGATGATCTGCAGAGGACAAGCAGACGTTCATACCGACAGAGGAACAGAAACTACGCCAAAACCGTGATATAAATTGGGGGTCACAATCGGAAACAATTGTGGTGGGCAACCCGTGAAGCCGTACAATGTGTTGGACAAAAAAAAATCAGAGACCTTGGAAGCCGAAGGGAGGCATTTTAATGGAACAAAATGAGCCATTTTAGTTAGGTAATCTACAACCACCCATATGACAGTGTGTCCATTGGAAGCTGGGCGATCAGAAATAAAATCCATACTTATGGTATGCCATGGGGCCACCGGAATTGGCATGGGAAGTAACAATCCTGTGGCTGGAGTATGTGGGGTTTGAGCCCGAACACAGGTGGAACAAATCTGGACGTAGCTTCTGAAATCCTGCACAAGTGTGGGCCACCAAATCCATCTTTGATAGAGATCTAACATATTTTTCTCACCCGGGTGACCTGTGAGGACATAATCATGTCCCCACTGTAACAATGTATCCCGTAATTCTTTGGTAGGGACGTACAACTGATCAGCATGGGATAGTAAATCCTCTTTTTCATACACATCAGTTAAACAGGGAACCTTGTGTTGGGCTTCTTGTATTTTATCATGGAACTCTTGGGAAGTGCACACAGCCACGATTTTTTCTGTGGGTATAATGCTTCTGACCTGTTCTAGCGCCACATCAGAGGAGAAACCCATCCTAGACAACGTGTCTGCCTTTTGTTGTGTAGTACCAGGCCTTTAGGTGATTAAGAAGTCAAACTCATTAAAGAATAGAAGCCAGCGTAATTGATGAGGTGTCAGTGCCTTGGTCGCTTGAAAAAACTGTAAATTACGGTGATCTGTGTAAATAGTTACTGTGTCTAGCTTCTAGTAGGTGGTGACGCCATTCCTGGAAGGCAAGCTTGATGGCCAGAAGTTCCCGCTCTGCCTACGTGTAATTTTGCACTGGGGGTAGCAATTTCTTTGAGAAGTAAGCTACTGGATGGAAATGCCCAGACTCAGTATCTCTTTGGGATCAGAAACCACCCACTGCCATTTGGGAAGCGTCAGCTTCCACGAAAAATGGCTGATCCGGGTCGGAATGATGGAGCTTGGGTGCTTCAGTGAAAGTGTTTTTAAGATGTTGGAAGGCTTTCTGAGCTTCTGCATCCCAGAGGAACTTAACCCCCTTTCGTAGGAGACGAGTTATGAGAGATACCACGGTAGAAAAGTGGAGTATAAATCTCCGATAAAAATTTACGAAGCCTAAAAACTGTTGCACTTCCTTGATGGATCTTGGGGCTACCCAATCCAGGATGGCTTGTACCTTGGACCTATCCATGGAAATTCCATCAGGAGTGATCACATATTCCAGGAATTCTACAGTTGTAGAGTGAAAAACAAATTTTTCCAGCTTGGCGAAGAGATGATGCTCATGAAGCAATTGTAAAATCGCTCTTACATGCCCTATATGTTCCTCAGTGGAAGACGAATAGATCAAAATGTTGTCTATGTATACCACTACACAGAAATCCAGAAACTCCTGCAGCACTTCATTGATGAAAAATTGAAACGCTGCAGGAGCATCACACAACCCGAAGGAAATCACTGTGTACTCGAAGAGTCTGAATTTAGTTCAGAACACCGTCTTCCACTCATCCCCCTTCATCACTCGGATCGGATCAAGTTATAGGCGCCCCAGAGGTCAAGTTTTGTATCAATGGTTGACTCACGTACCTGATCTAAAAGTACCGGGATCTACGGAAGTGGATGCCGGTTTTTTATGGTCACTTTGTTCACTGTGCGATAATCTGTATAGGCGTGCAGCTCGCGATTCTTCTTGGGCACGAAGAACAAAGACGACGATACTGGTGACGTTGAATGACAAATGAAACCCTTAGCCAATAGATCATCCAGCTAGTCTCGCAGGTATCAATTCTCAGGCTCAGAAAGAGCATACACCTTACTACATGGTAACGTTGACCCTGGAATCAAGTCTACACGACAATCGTATGACCTATGTGGCAGCAGCTGGGTGGCCTTCTGTTCACTAAAGGCATCATGAAAGTCTTTATACGGTGCAGAAATGGCCAGTGTGTCATCCGGCTTGATAGCCGTACTATGTGTGGACCCACAATGCAAGGGTGTCACTAGTAATGGGTTATCATGGTAAGAGGAGTGCCAGCAATGTTTAGAGTCTAATGTCACTGTCCTTGCTGCCCAGTCAATTTTGGGATTGTGTAACTGAAGCCAGGGTATCCCCAAAATGGCTCCAAATACTGGGGCATCTATGAGGTCAAACTGAATTTGTTCTGTATGGTTGTTTGCACAAAGCATGGACAAGGGTGTTGTTTGATAAACGATAAGCCCGGAGGACAATTCTGAGCCATCCACGGCTCTTACTGGTTCAGGGACATCTTTTCTGACAGTCGTAATATTTAGGGTTTTAGCCAAACCCAAGTCTAAAAAGTTTCTGGTAGCCCCAGAGTCAAGCAATATGGGAATGACCTTATGAACCTGAGGGGACAACACTAACGTCACATTAAGAGTTAGATGTTGGGGCGTGGCCGGGCCACGAAACAAGATGGCCGCTTAGAGCGAGAGCTCCGCGCCGAGGCGGTCCCGGAGGAGCGACGGGGGCGAGAAGACAGCCGGACAACACACCGGGTTCGGTGCCCCTCCACCCCTACAACAGCGGCGACACGGAACCATGTCCGGGGACCCCGTAGGAGCGGGACGCAAGGCAGGAAACTCGCGACTCGCCCCGGGCCGATAAGGCCTGGAAAAAGGGGCGGAGTCGCGTCTGCGGAAGACCGGGGACGGCGTGCCCGTAGCGGCAAGGAGCAAGCTGAACAGGCCGCAGGGACTGCGGGAGCCGTGACGACCCGCATCCATCTCCCTACAACGCCAACAAACACCCGTGGACCTTCCCCCCCCCACAGGGAGACGGGAAGACGCAGCAAAGGGGTGCGGCCCCTTCGACAGCCGGGAGAGAAACCCAAAGAGAGGTAGGATCGAATCTCTTCAAAATAAGAACGGCATCGCCGGAGGCAGAGGCACGACTTCTCCCCTCTTTTCCATCACAGAGGGACAACAAAAACCCTCCCGCTGAGATAATAAACTTTCTCCCCCCCCCTCCAGACAACTAATACTGAGGAGGGCAGAGGGGCACGACGGGAGGCACGTGGAGGCGATGGGACGAGAGGGGTGAGCGACTGGAGGGGCACCGGAGATGAGGAGAGCCAGAGGGAGCCAAGAGAACAGAGATACAGGAGAAGGGAGTGGACTGACACCAGTGTAAGCCACCGAACATCTATATCCTTATCGGAATCTACGGAGGGAATCTCTGGCCCCACGTGGTCAGACTCTGTAGACAATTGAGGCGATGCCCGGCAACAAACCGAACCATAAACCTGTCAGCAAGCCTGCACGACAACTATTATTCTCAGAAGCGCTACAACACAAACGCCTAACCCCCACGAAGATAAACCCTCAAACATCGCCACCTTTAAACGAGTCCACCACGATGCCTGATAAAGATCAATCCACGACTATGGACAGGATACTACAAGAGATCACCACCGTCAGCCGCCGCATAGAGGGGATGGACGCCTCTATAACTTCATTGACACTAGAAACCAAATCCATGCGATCTGACATTGCCGGCTTTCAATCTAGAGTGACAGGGCTAGAACAACGCATGGGATCACTAGAGACGCAGATCAACACGTCTCAGGTGCGAGAACAAGACTTCATCTACCTCAGGAGCAAACTAACGGACATGGAGGACAGGAGCCGGAGAGACAATATCCGCATACTTGGGATCCCGGAAAACGAAGAAGGCTCGGATATGCAGACTTTTCTGACCTCCACTCTTCCAAAAATGATTTCATTGGACTTTGACCCGCCGCTAGAATTCCAACGGGCACACAGGATAGGCCCAAAACGCTCTGACAACTCCTCAAGGCCCCGCCCAATCATTGCATGCTTGCTGCGGCATAATCAAACCCGACAAATACTCCAAGTAGCACGCAACCACGGCCCTTTCCGAATAGACCAGCACAAGATCCGAATAACCGCTGATTACTCCAAGGAAACCAACGAACGTAGAAAGGCTTTCCTAGCCCTACGACCCCGGCTTCGCAAACTAGAGATGAAATACGGTCTCTTTCACCCTGCAAGAATGTGGGTTACAAAAAATGGAGTATCCAAGGACTTTTATAACCCCGACGAATTGAGACTCTTCCTTGACTCTTTCCAATCCCAGCCTATGGACTCTTACAACACAGACAGTGAGCATGACATTGTAGGAGGCAGTGATAGGGCCGAAACCCCCCACTCGGGAATAGAAAAGGTGAAGACGGCTCTACACGACACCGGAGCCAGTCATAGAGGTAGAGACATGGAGAGACTAACTAGATCATATGATGACAGGGGTCAGATTTTACACGCAGTAGTAACCCACACCCAATTATCAGAAAGAGACAAATCCAGCTCCCCTTTAAAGCCTACAACTGGGTCTTCTTGAGAAGGTAACGCGACAAGACGACTTATGGGACTATCGCCAGAGAGTCGAAAATAACAACTATAGACTCCGCGGAAGGATGAGTACCTTTCCAGATCATATGTGTATTACTATTGTAATTGTCTAAGACTGCTAGTATCAATGTTAAAACCAGATACATGAAAAATCTATGCTCTTTATGACTAGAGCCGAGGCCCTATAATGGAAACTACCAGTAAATCGTTATTTGCCCTCAGTACACAACAGATGATGATTACTAGAACAGGGATCAGACCCCACCAACTCACTGTATGTTGAATAAGGGCCCGGTCCCGACCCTATAAACCTATAACAAGGTAACAAGGTAACAGGGGCATTAAACAGATAACAAAAAATAAACACTAATTAACTATCATGGAACTTACCTTATATTCCACACACTACAAAGTATCTCATGGTAGTAAACAACAAAGTATGTGAAACTTTCCTAATACACACCACACTCGACCAGCGCCGACATTAGAACCGTTTAGCCCCCATTATCACCCCAAGGGATGGGACTAGACCACGTAAAGATAAATTAATTCCAATACAGGGACACACAATACGATATAACCTGAAACATATCAAAGCTCCCACTACTTGACTTTACCTTATTCTACAATAAGAAACTGGGGAAAAAAAAAAGAAAAAAAAATAGAACACAAGGACATAATACAACATAATACCGCATAACAAAGCGAAATATTATGACATTCTACACTGCCACTCCACACCACATTATAACATCACAATGTAAATGATAAACTATTAGCTATTCTTTTCCCCAGATGTTCGTACCTACCCCCATCCTAATCATTATTACTATCTTAAACTATCATCAACAACAGAACGACTATGATGGTGGCACATACCAAGTAAGACCTTAGTAGGTCAGTATTATGATGTAATAATACACGGCAAGGAGTTAGTAATAGGATGAGATACGCACTATCCTCGCGTAACCCGGGGCTCAGCTACACTCATTACCTATCCTACGATTAATAAGAGAGACGTTTGGCATAATGGCTCCTAACATGATAATGTGATAAGATGCCAGGATATGTTATGTTGATCAACCTAATATGTCATTGAACAGTTGTAAGGCGAGACGAGACGAGGCAGTGTTATAGTTGAAAAGAAATGCTCAGGAAGTATTATATTATACTGTATATTGGTATCTTTATGTACCCATGCATACGCGAGAACTATAATACTCTGTTTGAGCTCTCTCCCCCCCTCCTCTGCCCTGCCCCCCCCCCTCCCCTCACCAGCCGGTCTCGGTCTTTCTGTCTGCCCAGTCCCTACTTTAATTTACGACCCTATCTTATGAACTCCTAAACACCCGACGATACCATACAACATCAAGTACTAGGCACAACATCCTAAACACCATACCCCATCAACACCCGACACCCTCCCCCTCCTCTCCAGCGCCGCTCAGGTACTATAGTTATTAACCGACTATTACTTCTGCCAATATACACTTTAGTTATATAACTAATACACTAGCCACTAACCACCGATGAACAGACCCACTTCCCGATACATAAACATAAGCACTGCTGTGTGCCCCCCCCACCCCTCCTTATCACCGACATATCGATAACTGGCTGTCTGCTGTTTCCCCCCTTCGCCCCCCCCGATCGAGACCGCCCGATGGCACGAGAGCTCCGAGAGAAATCGGTCCCGCCGTTTACAGACCTAACGAACGAAGGAGGTTGGACTCCTAACCTCCCTCATCCCTACCCTTCTCCACTTCTTCCCCCAAATTGCACGCTCTCTTGCTATACTCTCAATCTCAACTTCAGCACACGCATCCATCCCTTCCCCCCCTTCTCCCTCTTTTCTTCTCCCTCTCATTTCTCCTTACCTTCTTTTTCCCTCATATTTCCCCTCCATCTGGCTCTCGTCCTACTTATATTACCTCTCTTCCTTCACCCTCTCCTCTCTCTTCTCTTTCTTCTCCAGAGGATTCCCTTGGCCTCCACCAGCTACTAACCCCCGTATAAAATAAAATAAAATAAAACACCGTATCATATCGAAACACAACTCCCACTCTAACTACTAAGTCAATATCTCCCACCCTCCCTCCCCCCCCCCACCAACACCAACCCCGGATCGAGGGTGCTTACTTACTCACAATTATCCAATATGTCGAAGCCCCACCCTCAAGCGACGCGACCATTACGCATACTCTCTTGGAATGTACACGGCATGACGAGCTATGTTAAGCGGAAAAAGATACTGTCCTATCTTCAATCCAAAAAAACAGATATAGCTCTGATTCAAGAGACTCACCTTGACACTCTGGAATCCAGTATACTTAAACGGGATTGGGTAGGGAGGGTTGCCTTCAGCTGCCGTCCAACGAGTCAGGAATCTGGAAGTAACGGACCCCGCAAATGTGGAGTGGCGATACTAGTGCGTAAATCCCTCCCGGTCACTATCATTAAAACCTGGAATGATACGGAAGGAAGGTATATATTTGCTAAATTAAAACTAGGGGACACTGTTTTATGCGTGGGATCCGTTTACGCACCAACCGGCCCAAAACGCCCATTCCTTCTACAGCTAAATCGCCTGCTGACAGAAATCGGAACTACTCGATACATAATCGGGGGAGACTGGAATCTCATCCAAGACGCCATAATGGATAGGACAGGCCCTGTCGATGTATGTAACAATCACGACAGAGCGCTTCTGACAGACCTGACCACTGACGTCGGTCTGGTGGACTGCTGGAGAATACAACACCCGAAAGATAAGGAATATACTTTCTTATCCACCGTCCATGGCACCCAATCGCGTCTGGATTATTTCTTAGTATCACACACTGTAATCCCTCATATACAAGACACCTGTATCCTAGACAGCGGGCTCTCAGATCACTCCCCAATACTAATCCGGATCCAGGTGGGACTCTCCTTCTCTGGTCGTAAACCATGGCGATTGGCTGTACACAGATATCGCTCTCCACAAGGGAAGGAACAATTAAAAGCTCATGTAACCACATACATGGCCGAGAATTCAGGCACTGTATCCTCAAAAAGGATCCTATGGGCAGCAGCAAAAGCAACCCTAAGAGGGAATATGATGCGAGATGCAGCACTGGCCAACAAAGACAGAATAGCCCGCCAAACCACCTTAGAGACCACGATACAGGACCTCACTAAACAATATACCGCCCAACCATCCCCTAGGCTGCGACACGCCTTAGAACAGGCCCGCATGGCACACAATGAACTCTATACATCTCAGGCGGAATACGCACTGCAAAAATTGCGAGGCCGCCATTACGAACAAGGGGAAAAAGCAGGTCGCCTCCTAGCGGCGCAGCTCCGACAAAGAGAGGCAGCCTCTGCCATTGCGGCCATAACATCTTCTTCAGGAGCAGTGCTAACTCGCTCACAAGACATTGTAAACAAGTTCGCCAAGTACTACCGACATTTGTACACTCCTGAAACAACGACAGATCAAACACAAATGGAGACATTCCTTGCCGCGGCCAATCTACCCCGTCTGTCTGAGGCAGGCAGGGCCCTCTTGGACGGTAACATAAGCAAAGAAGAGATAACCCAAGTTATAACAAGCCTCCCCTACCATAAATCACCAGGAGAGGACGGATTCCCTGCGGAATTCTATAAATGGGCTGGGGAGGAGGCAATAACCGCAGTACATGAAGCACTGACGGAAGCATGTCAAGAAGGCTCCCTGGGCGCTCTATCCAATAAAGCCACGATTGTCATCTTGCCTAAGCCAGGGAGAGACCCCCTTCTTTGCAGCAGTTACCGTCCTATCTCCCTTTTGAATGGGGATGTCAAACTCCTAGCCAGTGTTCTAGCAGCGCGGCTCCGCAAGGTGATACCATCATTGATTCACAATACCCAAGTAGGATTTGTACCAGGCCGTACCTCCAGAAATCATATGCGAACTCTTTGCCATACACTGTAAGAATCCATACAATTACCTGACGAAGCCCTAGCCCTGTCCCTAGACGCGGAGAAAGCATTCGACCGCATTGAGTGGCCCTACCTATTCACAACCATGAAGCATTTTGGCCTGGGGGAACAATTTATCTCTAAAGTACGTTTATTATATGACCACCCCACAGCACAGGTTAACTGTGGGGGCATCATGTCAGACCCATTCCCTATCGGAAGGGGCACACGCCAGGGATGCCCCTTGTCGCCACTTCTATTTTTATTGGCCATGGAACCCCTAGCTGCCACAATACGAAATTCTCACCAAATAAAAGGGATCCATATCACCGGGGGCATATCCAAAATATATCTCTACGCAGACGACATTCTGTTAACAATGTCCGATCTAGAAACCTCGCTCCCAGCACTACTTTCCACTATAGAAGACTTTGCATCCCTATCCGGATATCGGGTAAACTGGGATAAAAGTGAGGCACTACCATTATCCCGCATAACGACGAGGGCAGCGATACATGGCCTTCAATTCAAATGGACCCCGACCCGCCTTAAATATTTAGGAACGTTTATTAACAGAGGTCTAGAACATATGGTCAGGGACAACATAGACCCCCTTATATCTAAAATGAAACAAGACTTTGCCAAATGGTCCCTACTAGGCCTGTCCATGTGGGGAAGGACACAGGCGGTCAGAATGGTCACCTTACCACGCTTCACATACGTGTTAGGCATGCTTCCCCTACAGATACCTCTTTCCTCACTCCGATTAATAGACGCATCCATAAGGGCCTTCGTCTGGGGCTCCTCACGCCCAAGACTGAAACCTGCAATAATACTGGCACGACGGCTCTACGGAGGATTAGGACTACCCTCGGTAGAACAATACTCTCTGGCCCTACAACTCTCACAGCTAATATATACGCTTCCGGATATAGCCGATCCACCGCAATGGGTGATCACAGAGAAACTCCTATATGGACAGTATACGGAGATGGGAGGAACATACGCCGACCACGTTCCCTTAACTAACCCCATCCTCAAGGCTACAAACACAGCGTGGTGCAGAGCCCATCGACTACTAGGAGTACACCCCTCCCTGCATACTCAGGCTCCCATAGCAGGGAATAAAAGCATTAAAATAGGAGGGACTATTCTCAGATGGCCCCAATGGTCCGAGGCAGGTATCCACAATATATCTCACATAATAGATGGAGATAGCTTCCGCACATTCGCCTCCCTCCAGGAAGAATTCGGTATCCAAAGTAACCAGGAGTGGCGATATCTACAGCTCAAACACTGTATGCGGAGAACATTAGGAACCCCCCTGTGGCTGCTCAAAACCTCACCCATCGTCACCTATCTTCAGAAATGGGGCCGACAAAAAGGCGTCTTGGCTGGCCTCTATGCCGAATTAACTAACCACCTTTACTCTCAGCCTTTACTTGAACGACTACGCTTAAAGTGGCAGGACATACTAGAGATAACCTACACGGACGAAGAATGGCCAGACATACTAGAAGCCCTCGACAGGGGCGTACGTGAAGCACGCCTGAAATATTGCCTATTTAAAATCCTTCAGGGATGGTACTGGACCCCCGTTAAACTCTTCAGGGCAGGGTTGATACCTCACGCGAACTGTTGGAGATGCACAGAGCCATATTGCGACCAACTTCATATTTTATGCCACTGCCCCACGGTACAGTCACTATGGGACGCGGTACGCCTCGCCTTATCGGACTTCATACAGATACCAAAACCGACCCCACCAGCATTTATCATTCTACATGACATTCGCCCGTATCCCTCCCTATCGCGGGCACATAAACGATTAATCCACACGGCGCTAGCCACGGCCAAAATATGCATACTCCGGCACTGGAGATCTAGCATTGCCCCCACACCCATGGAATGGATGACGGCCATGTATCAAACGGCTACCCATGAATGAGTGATTTATAACCTACAGGACCAAGCAGAACAATTTGAGGAGGTCTGGCGCCCATTCTTGAAGAGACCATGAAGCGGCTGGTGGATGACCAACGGATGATCAATGTTCAATGATCAATGATTAGGGAATATTAATTACCAATCACCCTCTGAGAATCCTAGACTCCGGAAACACATTTAATCTCCTACTGCCCCCTCTCTCTCTCCCTAGCTACGCTATCCTCTCTTCTCTCTCTCTTTTTTCTCTCTCTCTATCAATCCACAGGCCTCTAATTTTGTCACATGCCCGAGACCCTGAACTACCCAACATAGTAATACAAGTCGCTTCCTAACACAAACAAGGACTGAGAAATCAACTCATATAAGACGTAGACACTCTCTAACCGACCTTACCATATCTATCATACATATTATCTACCCCTAGATAATAACTTGCTACAGACGGAGAAGTACAGAACGATCTACTCTTAGGCCTGAACAAGCTAGTCTCAGGATACAAAGACCCCCTGCCTACCTCGAGTCTCTTCATTCTACATTCCCCCGCGATTACCCTTCCTCTTTCTCCCTCTTTCTTTCCCTTCTCTCCCCCTCCCCATTTCATATGACTATTTTGTCTCTCCCCTATACCAAGACCAACCCCTCCTACACAACCCTATCCTCGCTCCCCCTCCCCTTACCACCCCCCCCACCTGTTTTCCACTCTTCTTCAAAATAAGGGTACACAACTCAACTATGCAACTGGGAATTTTTACTTACCTGACAGTACATGTATATATGCTTACAATGGAAATAATTGTGGTAAACGAACAAAAACAATGTTTTGAAAGCTAAACAGTTTGTTTATATGCTGTATGTACCGCCTTATATATTCTTAATAAAACTTTTGAAACTTAAAAAAAATAAAAAATAAAAAAAATAAAAAGATGTTGAGGTACTGGACTGCTGGTATTAGCCAGGAGATGTGAGACCATATTGAAAGAAGCGATCGATAAAATGGTCTCAGAAGTTATCGAGCCAGTTCATTTTCCGCCTGGTCAGGAAGAGAGAATTCAGACCCTGTTACCGCTCCAATGGCTTTCTTTGGAGCAGTAGGCTTGTTAGGACATTCATGAGCAAATTGCCCTGCCTTACGGCAGTATAAACACAGTTTCAATTTTTTCCTACGTTCTTTCTCTTCCTTCGACAGTGGGCCCTGCACACTGCCAATCTGCATGGGCTCAGGTGTATCATGAGTGGGAATGGTGGACTCCTTTTTCTCAGTTTTGAGCAGCACTAAGTGTGTGTCACCCTGGAATTTTTCTCCCTTACATTCACTCAAGCGGTGATCCAATCGTACCACCAGGTCAATTAACTCGGAACACTCCATAGGAGGTTCCACAATTTGGGCTAGAACATCCTTGAGATTGTTCCAAAGGCCACGATAGAAGGGGGATGTCCTCTTCTCCTCAGGCCACTTAGGGGCATACTTATACTCCGTTTGCGCCGAAATTGCGTCGTTTTTTTTTACGCAATTTCGACGCAAAACTAACTCCATATTTATACTTTGGCGTTAGACGCGTCTAGCGCCAAAGTCCATGGAGTTAGCGTCATTTTTTTTTATCGTGGACACCTACTTTGCGTTAATTATATGCAAGGTAGGCGTTCCCGTCTAAAAAATCGACTCCGAGGCATGTGCGTGGGATTTATACTCCCGGGCAAAAATCACGCCCGGGAGTGGGCGGGTAAAAAAAAATGACGTACGGCTGCTTTTGGGCCGTTTTTTAGCGCCTGCAAAAGGCAGGCGTTAAGGGACCTGTGGGCTCTGAAGGAGCCCGGAGGTGCCCCCCCAATGCCCCCAGGGACACCCCCTGTCACCCATGCCCACCCTAGGAGGACACCCAAGGCTGGAGGGACCCATCCCAGGGACATTAAGGTAAGTTCAGGTAAGTGTTTTTTTAAAAAAAAAATTGTGGCATAGGGGGGCCTGATTTGTGCCCCCCTACATGCCACTATGCCCAATGACCATGCCCAGGGGACAAAAGTCCCCTGGGCATGGCCATTGGGCAAGGGGGCATGACTCCTGTCTTTGCTAAGACAGGAGTCATTTCTATGGGGGTTGGGAGTGAAAAAAAATGGCGCAAATCGGGTTGAGGCGAAAAAATTGCCTCAACCTGACTTGCCCCATTTCTTGACGCCCAAGCTCCATATCCCCCTACGCCAGCGCTGCCTGGTGTACGTCGTTTTTTTTAACGCACACCAGACGGAGCCGGCAGCTAACGCCGGCTAACGTCATTCAATAAATACGGCGCCTGCATGGTGCTTCAGAATGGCGTTAGCCGGCGCTAATTTTTTGGACGCAAAACTGTGTTGGCGCAGTTTTGCGTCAAAAAGTATAAATATGGGCCTTAGTCTCTGCCACGACCGATTGAAAGAGGTGATATAGGACAGTAGATCTTTGTTTCCCTGGCACAAATTCAGGAACTCATTGTCACGGGCTTGCATGAAGAGGTGTGTGGCGAACAGTTTCCGCACGGCTTCCTTGAACCGGTTGAAATCATACAGTATAGGGTCATTGCGCTCCACCAGCAGAATAGACCAATTAGCTGCATTGCCTCCCAAATAAGAGATAATAAAAGCTACCTTTGCAGTATCGTTGGGGAATGCAGCTGCCCGACACAAAAACTGTAGCTGGCACTGGTTTAGAACATTTTTGAACTTGACACTATCTCCAAAAAACCTTTCTGGAGGAGCTAAGGGCACAGGGGTTGGTGTTGTGACCATTACCTGCTTGGGTTGTGTGGTAGAAGTAGTTGGGCCTGAATCGTGTCTAGGAACATGATTGGACGGGTCAAACTGAGGGGCCTGTAGTACTGGAGATCTTTGATTTAGTTTGACTCCTCCCCAGGGGGTGCCTTGTGGTTTATAGCCCTGTAGTTCAGTGTGCAACTCCAGGTTCTCTTGCTTTAAGGAAAGAACTTCCTTCTGTAATCCCGCTAGGGCCCTAGTTAAATGTAATAAAGATGGAGTATCCTGATCAGCTGGTGAAGCCTGTGCTAAACCTTTGAAATAGCCCAGGCAGCCCTGTGTGTTGTGGCTTGGCTTTGTGTCTAGACGGGGCCATTCACCTGAAAAGCAGGATGTCTGCAGGGGCGATGGTATGTCCCCCGACCTCCTGGAAAACCTCTCGGAACTTCATGGTGGACAAGGAAACCCCGGCAGGTGTCCCAAAAGAAAAGGGGGAGTAGAAGAGAAAGAGACAAAACACTGCCACGCTTTGCCAGTCCAGCCAGGCACCCTGTATCTTCGGGGGGCAGGTCATTGTTGACAGAGTGATAGTAGAGTTAGTGCACTCAGCTTCCTTGTAACTGAATCTCTCTTTCTGATATCGGCACAGGAGCGGTTGAAGAACACCAGGATGCTCCAGCACTTTTCTTGGATAATAATAACTGATGGCACAATTACTAACACTGCATTACCAAAAACCCAAACTGAGTACCATAACAATAAGTACTGCGACACTAGGGCTGGCTTCACAGAGATTCACTGTTGCACACTACAATTAGAACTGTGGTTGCACTCATCATGCACAAGAAAGACAAACAAGGGCATTAATTATATCACGTATAACTTTCCTGCATGCATAGGGTGAAACTAAAAGGAACAAAAACAATCTAAGAAATACAAATGTCCACTCTGGGTTTAGACAGTTAGGGTGGCACAGTTTGATTTGGTTTCACTGTGTGTGTGAAAAACCCTTCAAAAGCAAATTCCTCAAACCTCAAACACAGGCATGAATGACACAATTTAAATCCAAGAGTCATGCTGTTAGAGAAAGAAAAGTCACGTAAATGCTCTTTTAAAATTGCACTATCACTTTTTGTAGTACTTGAGCTCAAGCAGATTTCCTGAAGCACACTTAGGCAAGTAACTACAACAATAATGTAGAATGTTCAGAAATGCATTTGTCTCTTCAAGATGAGCACTCTGCCAAAACAAGAGATCTGAAATACACCAGCTGTTCTAGGAAAGCGCGGCGCTCAAAGAACAAACTCCCTGGAAAATACTTTTCACTTAGCTGCAGTCTTTTCTGGAGTGCTGGAGGAATGCCTGGTATCAGCTGATACAGGAATGAAGAAAAGAATTGCCTCAAAAGTCCTGAATACGAGGATGACAGCAGGGGCTGGACTGCCAAATCAGATGCTGAGATCAGGAAGCAAAACAAAGCCAAGCAGGGAGGCATGCTTCACTCTGCTATTATAGCCAATCAGGAAAGCAGTTGAGTTTCCACATGTGGATGAGTCACCCCACCCAATTAGAAGCACATGTCTACACCACACCCAATTAGAAGTACATGTGTACACCTGCTCACATTAGCAAACAAGCATTGGTAAAACAAGCATTGATAAAACCAATTGTGTAACACAGCACATTATGTTTACCAAGAAACATGAAGGTTTAACCAAGAACAGAGATATGATTTAACCCTAATCCCTGGGGATGCTGGCAGATAACGCAGAAGGCACCTTGGGGATTCCTGACATTGACCCTGTGCTCCCTTTCTTTCTCCCTCCCTCCTGTCCATGTGTGCATTAGCATCATCTGGCGAAGAAGGAGGGGCACCGGCGAGTGAGGGAGCTGCAACCCACGGGACCCAGGAGACAGAGTCCACCGAGGCGGAGGGGACCAGTGTGTTGGAGGGTGATGAAGCAGAAAAAGAAAGACTAACAAATTCATATATCATGTAGCAAAATCGTATCAGGTAGTGTGATTTTAGTAAAGAAAAATAATGTACGTGGGAAAATGTGCCCACGAGGTAGTTCGCCATTATTATAAACGAGCTTAATTAATCATGAAGAATCAATAAATGTAGTAATCCGTCATAATTGCAAATGTATTCTATGATTTTCTTGTTGAAACTGTTATATGCTTAGCTTAAATTTAGCAGAGGCTTTGGCCTAGTTTGCCTGGTCTCAAATTTAACTGCGTGGTTTTCACTTGTATTAACAAAGACACATTTTACTTTAAGGTTGTATTTTTCCAGTAGAATGACTAATACACTTATCTCAAGGTTTTGTGCTAGGCTAGTTTCATCCCCTTTGAAGCAAGGTCAGTTTCTGCAGGTGCAGACAATAAAGACTCTGATATAGAATTAATTGGCAAACTTTGTTGCAACTTGTGTTCCAAGGATCCAAGGACACCTTATGCATAAATGAGTACTAAGAGAAAGACACTATTCAGTGGTCAAAAGGAAGCCACCCTATGAACCCTCCAATGGAAGACCCTGAAGAATTTGGAATGTTTCTTACTTAAACCCACCGGACAAAGAGAAGTCAGCCATTTTCCTTGATGCCATTTTGAAGCCTGATTCAAGAAGCCAGTTTAAATGACACTTTGATGCCTTTTCTCTGTCGCAGAGAAAGAGACTTTAAGAATTCTCACCCTAGAGACTTTAATTTTAATTTTGCCCCATCCTGTCCATGCAGTAAGATTTGCCCCATTCTCCAATCTGCCGCAAGGAAAACTTGCTTTAACTTTGCCCCTTTGAAATCCGCCCCATGCTGATTGAACCGGTACCTGAGGGATGAAGACTTTCCTTGAATGCTGATTGTATTTGGTAAATATGAAAGGATAATTGTATTATGCATTGTGTTTTCCTTCTTAGGTACCAACTGATTATTTTGATGGGGCCCAAGCTAGAAGTTTTCTAAATTCATGTTGACTAAATTTGTTTTGCATGAAGTCCCATATGCCAATGCCAATTAGAGGTTAGTTGAGGTATTCACTTGCTAAATTGAAATCTTGTTATGCTGACCGATGTATACAATTAGTCAAATTCAGTTGCTTATATTTGTGATTTGTATTGCTATAACCGAGTGCATTATAATCCAGATTTTGAGTAGATTGCGTTTCTTCCGTCGCTATGGACAGCTAGTAATGTTCGTATATGTATATCATTTGATTTTGAGACTTACTTATATTGTGCTAGCTTTGTTAATATAGGGAAATAAATTCATTAACTATTAATAAACTGGTGTGGTTATTCATGACTGAAAGGTCATGTTGCGCAAAATACTGATTGTTATTGATTCCTAATGTGTTGTTTGATCTATTAATTGAGTATTGGGTATTGATTATAATGGTTATTGATTATTGATTCAAGTGATCCGACTATCCTTGGATGAGGAGAACCCAACTCGGTTAAAAGGTTCACCGACTTCCGGCCTGTTCAATTATAAGTAATTTATAAAGACTGGAAGCGCTATCAGTAGATGGTAGCAGAGGATGGTTAGTTTCGCCCTTTGGGACCCCATACGAACAATAGACGGATTCAAGTTAGAATTTTCTTTGATAAAACAAGTTGGAGAGATGATGATGCCCTAAATCCCAAATGACTTTCCCAGAATTTCGGAGCTTGCGAATGGAGGAAATGGAGGTGTGAGAATGTTTTCGGCGTTTCTAGTGACAGTATGAGTGAAGTTAGGGTTTCGCGCTTGCACAGCTTATGCCGCAGATGAATTGTGAAGTTTGTGAGGATTTTAGGGGGTTACGAACTCCAATCAAAATTTTAGAGGAGTGATACTCCAAAGTGTGAGAGTAGGGAAGTCGTCGAACTTCACATGTCTGTAGCGCTTTGTGCAGGAAAAATTGTCCACGTGGTTGTTGATGTTGAGACGGGCCCTGCGAGGTCAAGAGATTCCGGAGTATGTTGAAAAGTGTATGAGACACTTGATTGATGTTGAAATCTGTTCGGTTTAATAGGTTGATCGGGCGGGGTCAACGAGTCAGTATGAAAATTGAGGAATCAAAGAACATTTTCGACTTTGAGATTTGACGAATTCTGAGGCGCGCTAGAATAGTTCATTGAGAGTAAAGTTTGCGGGTCAAATTTTGCTTGCGATAGTGGGAAACCGAGAAAGATGGAATAACTGCTGAGGCTAGTGAAAAATCCCTAAGGTTTCTGAAGCGATTGTATTACCCTTCCTGTAGTAAACCGACAGATTAGTTTTCTTCTTTTTGGTTAGTGCTCGCGATATATTGCAGAAATTAGTTTTGAGTGAAGCTGAATGAAGGAGGACAAGCCACAAGACTTTGTTAGCCGCAGTGTGTGAGTGTGACGTCACTAGGAGCTGCGTTGGGATAGGTTGGTTGGTGAGAAGGGTCGCGCATGGATTGGACATAGTCCGTGAAGCGCAATTGAAGGGGAAAGGCAAGCAAAGAGTATTCCGGGAATTAAAGTCACGTATTGATTAGATTTTTTTTAGAAAAATAAAAGACGGAAAGATGAAATTTTTCAAAGCACTTAAGAGTGCCTTGAGGGGAGATGTATATATTAAAGCAAATGTAGGAGAAGAAACACCGTCTGAGGGTACACCAGCCTACATCGTAATTGAAGAAAAGGGCGTCGCACCATGTCTTTGGTTAAAGCAATGGTGTAAATTAACAGAAAAGCATGGAAGTGTAGCGTTCCCTATCCATGGGTTGTTTAATCTAAGAGTTTTGGAGAATCTAAGATTTGCGCTATACGACATGAAAGTACCTCCAAGACCAGCACAGTTTGAAGCATTAGCAATTTGGGAGCAAATGGCTAGGAGACAGCTACAAAAGAAATTTGAGACAAGAGTGAGAAAAGTAGAAAAGACACTAGCAGATGCTAGGTGGGATAGTACTCAAAAGGTTTGGAGATCAGACATATTGCAGGGAATTAAATTGTTTTCAGCAATTACCGATGAAGCAGAGACGGAAGGAAGGAAAGCTACCTATAAAACAAACAGGAGTCAGTCCAGAGATAGAGAAAACAATAGAAATTCGAAAAGGTCAGACGAATCAGACGATGAGGAGTTCATTATGCAACTTCTAAATGACCGCCCGCCACCATATGTGGAAAGCGTGAATGGCCCAAGCACTAGTACTGCCCCTCTAGAACCAATACAGGGTAATGTAACACAGAATTTGAGAATATCGCACAGGCAAGGTAGTCCCGACATGCCTTTTACACCAGAAATACCACAAGTTCAGAGAATATATCCTGACGTGCCTAAACTGAAACCTGTCAATGATTATCAGCCACAGGTTCAAAGGCGCTATTGTGATGAGCATAATTTGGAAATGACTTCTAGTTTAATGGCGCAGGGAGGACAGAATTACCAAAGACCGACATTGATTCAAGCTGAATCAACACAAATTTTGATGCCTCAAAAGCAGATGCCAGAAGTGCCAAAATACATTCAAACAGCAGAAAACCAGTTAGACATGCCAGCAATGATGAACCACAATGTGGGAATTAACATGCCACAGAATTCGGGGAACAGACAGAATCCGGATGCAATATCTTTGCCTATCACTGTAGGTCCGCCAGTGCCATTGTATATACAGGCAAAGCCGAATATATGCGACCAAGGGGTAATGACACAAAATGAGACAGGGAGGAGATGCATAGAAAATACTCAAGAAACGACTCCGGTAGGTACACTGCTAAATAGATCTGGGTCCTTGTTGGAATTCAGTCCAATTCCAGCTTGTGCTCCGTCAACTGTGGTAAGATCAGGTCCACCACTAATAATACTGCTAACTTCAAAAAGAGAGATGTTACAGAAACCATCAGTAGCAGTAGACGTAAGTGCCACATTAATGGGACTGAATGCACAACAGTTAACACAATGGTTGAACAGCCTGAACTCTCCACAGAGTACACCCAGCGGGAAAGGAGAATAATATTTGAATAGAATAAGACTGGGCAGGGAAGCAGATGAACCAGTAGAGGGAACGATGGGTTTGAACAGGTTAGAATCATACACCGAAGAAGAGCTGAGATACATGTGCCCTAGAATTACAAGAGAAGTAAGCAGCATACATCAGAAGTTACAAGAAATTGCAGACAGAAACATAGTCGACATAGGTAAAACCAAACACTTGAGCAGAAGTTACAGGTTAGACTTTGAGACAAAAGATTTTGAACACATGAGATCTGCAGGAATGAAAACACACCTTAAAGAGATACTGCAAAGCACGCAGGTTTGGAGATGTTTAGACAAATGGGAGAGCAGGTGGGTTAAGAAAAAGGACAAGAAGAAAGAAAGTGCCCCAGACCGGAATGAGAAAGTACAACAGAATGATGATCTGATAACCATGTTACCAATGAGAGAAACAGCAGGGGGAAAGCTTGTCCATGTACCATGGCACAGGTGTGATATTCAATCCTTTACGGATGACTTCTCTAAATTAAGAAAGAAACCGATCGAATGGTATCAACAAACAGATAGATTTGTGAAACTCACAAAATGCCTTTGGGAAGACCTGAATACCTTATTCGAAATTGTGGTTCCGGCGGATTTGTGGGAAGATTGTAAAAGAGCTGTAGGTTGGCCAACAAGTGAACCAGAAAGAGATAGGGACACAGGTGCACCATCGCCTACGGTAATGAGTTTATACCATAAGGTGATTGAGCATTTGAAAACAAAGGTTGCGTCGAAAAATGTGGTTTGGCAGAGAATTGACAGAACAGCACAAGAAGTTAAAGAGTCGATACATGCATGCTATGAGAGATTGTTGAAAGCATTTAAAAATTACAGTGGTACGGAAACGATTGAGGTGAAGGACATGCTCCATTTTGTGTTCAGATTTGTGGAAGGGTTGAGACCCGAAATCAGTCAGATGATTAAAATGCATTTGATTTGTTGGCAGTCAAAATCGATCCATGAAGTGTTGAATTATGCAAAATACTGCAGTGATGAGATTGAGACAAAACAGAAAAGGTTGAAAGAAAAAGTGATGGTGATGCAGATTAGAGCAGCTCAGAGAGGTTTGCAAGGTTTGCAAGGTTTCCAACAGCTGTTGCTACAGCAGCAACAGCAGGGAAATGCTATGTTTCAGTCACAGATGAGAGGCAGAGGAGGTTTTGTGAATAACGGTCCTGATTTAAATACTGTCGTGATTCCAAATGGTATACAGGCAATGAAGAAGGTGATGCCATGTCACACGTGCGGAATCGTCGGGCATTGGAAACTGGAGTGCCCAATGTTGGTGCAGGAAGGTGTAGGTCAGCAAAACAATTATGTCAATACATTCCAGAATATGAGAGGACCGAAATTGAGAGGTCCAAATCCACATCCAAATTTTCAAAATAATGTGAATCAGATGCAGGGTCTACAACCCATACAACCACAGCAGGTGCAAATGCCCCCGTGTACAAATGGCGCAGTTGCAGCCAATGCAACAGCAGTTTCCTATGGTACCTAATCAGCAAATGCAAATACCCTTAGCACCAATGAATAAGCAACAAGTAATGCTTCCTCAACAGGTCACGGGTCAAGGAATGAATCAAAGTGACACAGTACACCAATTCCCGTTACACAGTGAGAATTGAATAAACAATGTATGGGAGAGTGAAAGTTCAGATGAGAAGGGAAATTAAATGCTTGCAGCATCTTTGGAAGTTGATCAAAAGGGACCGTATGTGGAAGGAAGAGTTATGGGTCACAGCGTTTCATTCTTGGTTGACACAGGAGCTACACGCTCTACAGTCAGAAGTATCGAAGTACCAAATTTGCCACTTTCAGGGAGAACAGTTCAAGTAGTGGGAGTAGCAAATAGGTATCTGACAAACCCAATCACAGATCCAGTGCAAGTCAGAATTGGTAACTTTCAAGGGTCACATATATTTGTGGTGTGTGACTCAAGTCCGATATCCCTGTTAGGGAGAGATTTATTGTGCAAATTGGGATGCTCGATTATGTGCTCAAATGATGGAATTAAAATACAGACAAACAGTGATGAGGAAGAAGAGGATAGTTTAGCAGGGGACGAAGTGGAAACTGTTGATGAAGAGTATCCCCTGATTACTCTTTATCCAATGCTCACTGAAGCAGATATTCCTGCTGAGCTACAGGAAACAGTTGAAAAAGAAGTGTGGGATATGACAGGGAAAGAAGTAGGATTGGTCAAAGGAGCAGAACCAGTGAAAGTGACAGTAAAACCGAATGTAAATTTTCCTCAGACTCCGCAATACCATATGTCGCAAGACACTCTCATGAAAGTCGCCCAACTCATAGACGAGTTTGTAAAACAGGGAGTACTGAGAGAAGTACTAAGTAGTCCATGGAATTCACCAATCATGGGACTAATAAAACTGAGTGGAAAGGTCCAAATTGTTCAGGATTTGAGAAAAATAAATGACACAATAGTCAAATGTTGTCCTGTAGTACCAAATCCAGCTGTGATAATGTTTCAAATTCCCTGTGATGCAGAGTGGTTCTCAGTCATTGACTTGTCACAAGCATTCTTTTCTGTGCCTCTTCATGAAGACAGCCAATTTCTCTTTTGCTTCAAATTCCTAGACAGAGTCTACAGTTGGTGTCAAATTCATCAAGGGTTTTCGGAGTCACCGTCAATTTTCAATCAGATTCTAAAGAAAGATTTGGAATCATTGGAATTACCATTTGAATCAACCTTAGTACAGTATATTGACGATTTACTGTTCGCATCCAAGACAGAAAATGACTGTACTGTTGACACTATTGCCTTATTGAACCATTTGGGAAGGAATGGACACAAAGTGTCTCCTTCAAAATTACAGTTCTGCCAGAAGAAAGTGAAATATTTGGGTCACCAAATAGGGAAAGGGTTGAGAAGAATCATGAAAGAAAGAATAACAAGTGTACTTCAAATGAGTCCACCCAAAACAAGGAGAGATGTGAGAAAGTTTTTGGGAATGGTGAGCTACTGTCGCCAATGGATTCCCAATTTCTCGGCTCTAGCCAAACCTTTACTGAAACTGACCCAGAAAGATGCGCTGGATGAAATAGTGTTGAAAAGAGATGAAATGGATGCTTTTATTGAATTAAAGGAATGCATGTGCAGAGCTCCAGCTTTAGGTATGCCTGATTACACAAAGCCTTTCACATTGTTTTGTCATGAAGGTGATGCATGCTCCTTGTCTGTCTTGACTCAAGCCCATGGTGGTGTAAACAGACCAGTAGCATATTTTTCAGCTACTTTGGATCCAGTCGCAGCAGCCTTACCAGGATGCTTGCGTGCTGTAGCAGCAGTTGGTATGAGCCTAAATCAGAGTGAAGGAATAGTGATGGGACATCCTTTAACAGTTATGGTCCCTCACTCACTCGAAATACTTTTGACATGTTCCCGAACACAGCACATGACCGGTGCTAGGCTTACAAGGTACGAGACAATAATTTTGGGATCACCCAATATGCAGCTGAAAAGGTGCACTACGATGAATCCAGCAACTTTGTTCCCAGTGAAAATGTCGAAATTGAGAACGCTGAAGACATCGAGCACGACTGTCTTCAGGTGACTGAATTTTGTACAAAACCAAGACCTGATATCAAAGACACCCGATTGGAAGAAAATGATCAAATTATTTTTGTTGATGGTTCATGTTTAATAGATGCACTAGGAATATTGAAAGCAGGATATGCTGTATGTACAATAACTGGTGTTCTGGAAGCATCTTGGCTTAGGGAGTTTACTCTGCACAGGTAGGAGAACTAGTAGCCCTTACTAGAGCTTGCCAACTTTCCACATTAATGAAGGTCACCATTTACACTGACAGTCAGTACGGATTTGGAATAGTGCATGATTTCGGACAATTGTGGTCACAGAGAGGCTTCATGACCTCTACAGGATCACCAGTGAAAAATGGTGACAGAATAAGAGAATTGTTACATGCCATCCAGTTACCAGGAGAAGTAGCAGTGGTAAAATGCAGTGCACACTCGAAATCGAAAGACTTTGTTTCTTTGGGAAACGGATATGCAGATCAAGTCGCAAGATTTTGCGCATTGAGCTGTATATTGCTCAGAGACTAATGGAACCTGATAAATGAGCCAGAACTTGAACCAAGTGAAGCCTTTGCTTTAAAAGTTGTAGATACAATTGAAGAATTGAAATTCCTACAAAATAATGTCAGTAAGGATGAGAAACTCTCATGGAGCAAACTACAATGCATAATGAAACCAGATGATTTGTGGGTTTCAAGTGAAGGGAGATTGGTTCTAACAGACAGTCTTTTAACGCAATTGGCCAGGTTGTATCATGGACAAGCCCACCTTGGAAGGGATGCTATGATTAGATTATTCAAAATTGATTGGTTTAATCCCAAATTCCGCCAAGTTGCTGAAGCAGTTTGCCATAGTTGTGTCATTTGCCAACAAATGAACGCAGGGAAGGGAACAGTAGTAAATTTGAGCCACATTGGAAGAGCAGGTGGTCCATTCAGCAGGATGCAAATGGATTTCATTGAGATGCCTATGCATGCAGGCTTGAAGTATGTGTTGGTGACTGTGTGTATTTTTAGTCACTGGATTGAAGCATACCCTACACGCAGAGATGACAGTCTCACAGTCGCAAAACTACTCTTGAGGGAACCAATACCACGTTTCGGATTCCCGATCTCTTTAGAATCAGATAGGGGAAGTCACTTCAATAACGAAGTAATCAAATTACTGTGTGCAGCACTGAACATTGAACAAAAATTGCATTGTAGCTACCGCCCTGAAGCATCAGGACTAGTGGAGCAAATGAATGGCACATTGAAATCGAGGATGGCAAAAATATGTGCATCCACAAACTTGAAATGGCCTGACGCATTGCCTTTGGTGTTAATGTCAATGAGAAACACACCTGATAGAAAAACTGGACTATCACCGCACAAAATTCTCATGGGCAGAGCCATGAGACTTCCAGCAGTTCCTGCAAAAGCTCTTGTAAATATTACAGATGATATGGTATTGGACTACTGCAAAGGTCTGGCTGATGTGGTCCGCTCTTTTTCTCACCACGTGGAGGCAACCACCTTGCCACCGATCCAAGGTCCAGGACACGCCCTGAAAGCAGGTGACTGGGTCGTGATAAAGAAACACTTGAGGAAGTCGTGTCTGGAACCCCGTTGGAAAGGACCTTTCCAAGTGATTCTGACAACTACCACTGCTGTGAAGTGTGCGGGAGTTCCCAACTGGATTCACGCCAGTCACACGAAAAGGGTGACGTGTCCCGCAGAAGAGGAAATTGAAGCGCTGAAGTTACCAGCAACTGACAGGAAAGTACCAGGCACTGAGACAGAACAAAGAGAGCCTGAAAACGAACAAGCAGAAATCGAGACAGAAGAGATTTTTTCTGAGGAAGACGCAGTCGATCCTTTTGAGGACAACAGAGAAGAAGCCTCAGGAAGTGACAAAGATCCTGAAGGTGACAAAGATCCTGTCACAGGTGAAGAAGCAGGTGAGCCTAATAAGAGGAGGGCTTTCCCAGAAGCAGACGATACAGGAAAAGAAAGAAAAAACCTGATTGACCTCCTAGGTGAAGGAGAGAAGACAGAACAGAGTGAAATTGTTCAAGTTCTTCCAGAACCGGTTGCAGGTCCATCAGGTGAAAGCAACGCGAAACGAAGACAAAGCATATCGCCAGTGAAATCAAAGACTAAATAAATATTAAAAGGGAATAAAGGGCCAAAATTGAAGGAGAAAAGAAAAGAAGTGTCTATCGTAATAACAACACAGAGTGAAGAAAAAGACACAACCAAAGAACAAGACATAAGCGAAAGAGAATCAAAAGGAGATGCAAAATTGAAAAGGAAAAGAATACCGGGCAGAAGATATTCTGGTCCAGAATGGGCATACACAGCCACTAACGATTGGTCAGACGAATTTCTATCTCTCAGTCTTGAAAACGAAGAAGCAGAACGACACTTTGGTACTTGAAAAGTGAAACTTCATGAACATTACCGAATAAGACATTGACAACCTGATTGACTTTTGAACCGGATAAGACATTGATAACTTGATTGACTTTGAAACCAATTTTGAGACAAAGCTGCTAAGCCGATAAGAGACTAAGGGGCATATTTATACTCTGTTTGCGCCGGAATTGCGTTGTTTTTTTTTACGCAATTCCGACGCAAAACTAACTCCATATTTATACTTTGGTGTTAGACGCGTCTAGCGCCAAAGTCCATGGAGTTAGCGTCATTTTTTAGCGTGGACACCTACTTTGCGTTAATGATATGCAAGGTAGGCGTTCCCGTCTAAAAAGGTGACTCCGAGGCATGTGCGCCGTATTTACACTCCCGGGCAAAATTCACGCCCGGGAGTTGGCGGGTCAAAAAAAATGACATCCGGCCGCTTTTGCGCCGTTTTTTAGCGCCTGGTCAGGGCAGGCGTTAAGGGACCTGTGGGCTCAGATGGAGCCCAGAGGTGCCCTCCCATGCCCCCAGGGACACCCCCTGCCACCCTTGCCCACCCCAGGCGGACACCCAAGGCTGGAGGGACCCATCCCAGGGACATTAAGGTAAGTTCAGGTAAGTTTTTATTTTTTATTTTTTTGTGGCATAGGGGGGCCTGATTTGTGCCCCCCTACATGCCACTATGCCCAATGACCATGCCCAGGGGACAGAAGTCCCCTGGGCATGGCCATTGGGCAAGGGGGCATGACTCCTGTCTTTGCTAAGACAGGAGTCATTTCAATGGGGGTTGGGAGTCGAAAAAAATGGTGCAAATCGGGTTGAGGCGAAAAATTTGCCTCAGCCTGACTTGCCCCATTTTTTGGCGCCCAAGCTCCATATCCCCCTACGCCGGCGCTGCCTGGTGTACGTCGGTTTTTTTCACGCACACCAGGCAGCGCCGGCGGCTAACGCCGGCTAACGTCATTGAATAAATACGGCACCCGCATGGCGCTTCAGAATGGCGTTAGCCGGCGCTAATTTTTTTGACGCAAAACTGCGTTAGCGCAGTTTTGCGTCAAAAAGTATAAATATGGCCCTAAGCTGCTAGAGAAAAACGTGTGAACATTGAACTCGTTCAAGCTTTGTATATATATATATCTGCAAATTGATTTGATAAAGTGTCTTCAACTTTCTGATTCTATATAGATCATGTCAGGCGGTACTACAAAAGGACATAAAATGAAATGTTGTAAATACATGTGTATAGGTCTAATAACTGCATGTGTACTAATAATTATAGCAATAGTTTTCGGAATGCATGGAAAGAATGAAAGAGACGTGAATGATGCTTCTACTTCTAAAACTCCTACTGAATTAACTCCTTTGCAGAAACTCGAACAAGACGAGAAATATTTGCATGACAAGAAAGAGCTTTCTTCCAACGTCTTCTATCGCTTGCTGAATGAGTATGTTGAGACGATGGATGCGAAAGATTGTTATGTGTGCACACAAATACCTACCTCAGTAATAGAAGGAGTGACATATCATAGCATGCCTCTTACGTATGGTATTTCATGTAGTTTGTTACTAACCAGATTCTATAACCAGGAGAATATTCAATATTTTTATTCCAATCAGGACGTCGTGTTTCCATCTATTCCCATAATTGAATATTTGAGTAAAACAGCAAGAGATTATTATATAAAATTAGTTGGAGGTTTCTTTGAACCATTATTGCCTTTTCCTGTAGTCCACGCTCATAGAGACAACCTTTCATGTCTACTTTCACCTGTAGAGAAAAGCTTTTTAGAACACACTGAAGATAGAAGGAAAATATTAAAGGAAAAATTAGAAAGGGAATTACACAAAAGAACGTCTGTAGATAACTATGCTTTTGCCGCAATAAAGACACAAGGGAAATTAGCTTTAGATGCATTACATATAGGGAAACTTTGTGTATATAGACCTAAATCATATTATGACACAATCTTTGTGGGAACGAGTGAATGTAAACATACGTTTTTGTTTCAGGCTAAGTGGACGTTCATGCTGAATGGACAAGACCCAGTTATTCCGGGGGTATATTATATTTGTGGACTTAACGCCTATTATCGTCTTCCTAAAGGATGGTGTGGGATGTGTTATTTGGGAATAGTATTTCCAAAGATTTATCAACTGGATGACTTAAAGAAATTTCCAAAGCTGTCTGAATCACATCGCATTCAGAAAAGGGAGATAGCTTCTGGTGTGGTAGGAGATATATTTGGAGCGATGATTCCTTCAGTAGGAGTCATATTGAATTCAATCAAAATACGAAAGTTGTCTACTATTGTGGATAACATGCTGACAAAATTTTCAGGAGCCATAATCCTGATTGATGCTGAACTTGCTGCAGAAAGAGCTATGACTCTTCAAAACCGGCTTGCTTTAGACATTCTTTTAGCAAAGAATGGAGGCGTTTGCAAAATGCTTAGTGCACGTCACTGTTGTTCTTATATTCCGGACAACAGTGGGCAAATTAGGAAAATGCTTTCAAATTTAACTAACGAGAGTGCAGATTTGAAAGAATTGAAGGAACCAGGAGCATGGGAAAAGGTTGGAAAAGGATTTGCTTCCGTGGGAAATTGGCTCAGCAACATTTGGAACGGAATATTACTGAAAATAGTAAAAGGAATATTAATAATATTAATTTGCTTATTAGGTATTTGGGGAATATGGAAAGCTATTATAATATTGAAATCAAGAAGCAAGAGGAGAAGAGAAGAGAAAGAACAAAATAAAATAGTAGAAATATACAGAGAAAAATCAAAGGGAACGAAAAGGAAGAGGGAATTGACTGAAGTGCCAAATTACTAAAACAGAATTTTAATGAAATAAAATTTGTGATGGGAGATTTGATGTGATGAGATAATTAGTCATCAGAGGAGGGATTGATGAAGCAGAAAAAGAAAGACTAACAAATTCATATATCATGTAACAAAATCGTATAAGGTAGTGTGATTTTAGTAAAGAAAAATAATGTACGTGGGAAAATGCGCCCACGAGGTAGTTCGCCATTATTATAAACGAGCTTAATTAATCATGAAGAATCAATAAATGTAGTAATCTGTCATAATTGCAAATGTATTCTATGATTTTCTTGTTGAAACTGTTACATGCTTAGCTTAAATTTAGAAGAGGCTTTGGCCTAGTTTGCCTGGTCTCAAATTTAACTGCGTGGTTTTCACTTGTATGAACAAAGACACATTTTACTTTAAGGTTGTATTTTTCCAGTAGAATGACTAATACACTTATCTCAAGGTTTTGTGCTAGGCTAGTTTCATCCCCTTTGAAGCAAGGTCAGTTTCTGCAGGTGCAGACAATAAAGACTCTGATATAGAATTAATTGGCAAACTTTGTTGCAACTTGTGTTCCAAGGCTCCAAGGACACCTTATGCATAAATGAGTACTAAGAGAAAGACACTATTCATTGGTCAAAAGGAAGCCACCCTATGAACCCTCCAATGGAAGACCCTGAAGAATTTGGAACGTTTATTACTTAAACCCACCGGACAAAGAGAAGTCAGCCATTTTCCTTGATGCCATTTTGAAGCCTGATTCAAGAAGTCATTTTAAATGACACTTTGATGCCTTTTCTCTGTCGCAGAGAAAGAGACTTTAAGAATTCTAACCCTAGAGACTTTAACTTTAATTTTGCCCCGTCTTGTCCATGCAGCAACTTTTGCCCCATTCTCCTTGCTGCCGCAAGGAAAACTTGCTTTAACTTTGCCCCTTTGAAATCCACCCCATGCTGATTGAACCGGCACCTGAGGGACGAAGACTTTCCTTGAATGCTGATTGTATTTGGTAAATATGAAAGGATAATTGTATTATGCATTGTGTTTTCCTTCTTAGGTACCAACTGCTTATTTTGATAGGGCCCAAGCTAGAAGTTTTCTAAATTCATGTTGACTAAATTTGTTTTGCATGAAGTCCCACATGCCAATGCCAATTAGAGGTTAGTTGAGGTATTCACTTGATGCACCATGCTAAATTGAAATCTTGTTATGCTGACCGATGTATGCAATTAGTCAAATTCAGTTGCTTATATTAGTGATTTGTATTGCTATAACCGAGTGCATTATAATCCAGATTTTGCGTAGATTGCGTTTCTTCCGTCGCTATGGACAGCTAGTAATGTTCGTATATGTATATCATTTGATTTTGAGACTTACTTATATTGTGCTAGCTTTGTTAATATAGGGAAATAAATTCATTAACTGTTAATAAACTGGTGTGGTTATTCATGTCTGAAAGGTCATGTTGCGTCAAAATACTGATTGTTATTGATTCCTAATGTGTTGTTTGATCTATTAATTGAGTATTGGGTATTGATTATAATGGTTATTGATTATTGATTCAAGTGATCCGACTATTCTTGGATGAGGAGAACCCAACTCGGTTAAAAGGTTCACCGACCTCCGGCGTGTCCAAGTATAAGTAATTTATAATGACTGGACGCGCTATCAAGGGCAAGGGGAGAATCATGGGGGAGACTGAAGCTGATACTACTGACTCTGATTCCTCCTCCGATAGAAGCTCCCTGGTGTTGGCGGACCCCTGTGGGCCCACCCCAGCCGTGCCCTCCCAGTAGCCCCCCACCCAGTTGCCTGTGCCCACTCACCCAGGAGGGTGGGTGTCTCCTTCACCCCAGCCACCTCAGGCCCTGCCCCATTCAGCCCTGTTGCCCTAGTGAGAAGGCTACTGACCTCCTGAGATCCATCTCTGTAGGGCAGTCAACCATAATGAATGCCATCCAGGGGCTAGCATTGCAGATGCAGCAATGCAATGCCTTCCTGGAGGGCATTCACAGTGACTTGGTGGCCCTAAAGAGATCAATTTAGGCTCTGGCCTCCTCTCTGATGGCAGCCATTGTCCCTATTTCTTCTGTCCGCCCTCCAACTACCTCTTCCCAATCCCTGTCTCCTCTCCCCCAACCCATCCCACGCAAACATTCTGACAAGCATGCACCCAAAACAACAGACAGGACTCACACTGAAAAACACAGGCAGCACACTTCACTCCACAAGCACACACACAGCCAACACACAGATGCACTCACAACAACAGCCACTGTCTCCCAATCCTCCTCCTCCCTCACAGTCACATCACATCAGCACTTACACCTGCATGCACTGCATCAACAGTCCCAGATCTTGCCGCCTGTACAGCCTTGCCCACTGTCACCACAACAGCAGACCTGCAGACATGCACCCCACACACCACATGCGCAGTCACCACCACCACCATCACCACCTCATGCAGCACACCCTCCTCACTTGCAGACAGCACCACAAAATACATCCACACGTCCTATTTGTCCGCCCGACCCTGTCTGCCCCCACTCCAAAGACACATAAATGCTCCCACTCAGACCCCCAACAGCCATCCACCTCACACACGCACACTGTCCATGCACCTGCACCCATGTCCAGCACACCTCCTCCTCCAACAACCACTCCCTCTACCTCCACTCCCATTTCTGCTCCCACAACCCACCCCATTGGTCCTAAGAAGCTTTTTCTTTCCCACCTTGACCTCTTCCCTCCCCCACCTTCCCCTCCTGCCCGTAAGCGAAAAGTCCCACCCCCCCAGCCCATTACCTCCAGCTCCAAATCGACTCCTGTTCCACCTAAGAGTACTCCTGCCACTAAGGTGAAGTAGGATGGCACTCTGGGCCCCCACCCCAAGACCACTCCTCCGCCCCCAAAACAGAAGGGCAAGGACCCGCCCCTTTCCAAACCCAAGCCCAAGGACCCCACTCCCAAGAAGGCAGTAACCCCCTATTGCCCCCTGAGGTGCCTGCCTACCATCTCCATGTTGCCCCTGCCCAGTGGAGTGACTGAGCTGTCAGGAGTCAAGTTGGGTCTTGGACGTTACCCTGTGGCCATTGATGACTTTGGATTGGCCAATGGCCCTTTCTGTACATATTTCTCACTTTTTGCATTTGAGGTTGCTGTTAAAACCTAATTACAGTTGGTGGATAACAGGTATGTGTCCTGACTTTCTTTGCTCCTGGGTTATGTTGGTGTGGGATTTCTCTGCAGATGGTTCTGGGTGTGTGGCATGTGTATTTGGTGTGTGTTGTGCATGTGTGTGTGCCACTCTTCCCTCCTTCCCTTGTGTGCTAGGCGACTGTACTCACCATCGTCGTCTTCGTCGGTGTTGGGGCTCCTGGACGGCCATTGTGTGGTACAGCATCGGAAAGACTTCCACTTCTGGTTCCATGGCGGCCACAGACTCCTCTGTGTACCTGGAGATGAGTGTCTCCTTTTATATGATGTGTTTCCGCCAAGCTTTGGGTGGCGTTGCTACCGCCCGGGAAATCCTGGCAGTCTGCTGCGTCATAGTGTGGTGGGCGGATCCTTGTCTTCCACCAGACTGAAGTGGGCTACCGCCGTGGTCAGTGGGCGTACCGCACTGGCGGTTTGGGTGGTAAGTTGGCTGTCTATGGGAGGGATCACCGCCATGGTCATAATTTGACAGTCATTACTGTCAGCCTGGCGATGGTACTACCGCCATCGCCGGCGTGGCGGTCACCTGACCGCCAATGCCATAATGACCACTAAAGTGTCCTTCTTCATTATAAAGGACACAGCCCTGAGGAAGACCTTTTAATTAAGAATTATAGGCCCACCCAGAATGTCAAAACACGTCAGAGTACATTAAAGTGCAGACCGAGGGCTTACACACCTATATAAAGTCAAAAAGTATAGGACAAAGACTGAGAGGATTCATATATTTCAGGCATCTTGAATGTTTCAATAAGAATTTGTCCCGACTGCTTAGGGCCCCATGACATTTGGAGGGCCACGGTTGTGGAGGACAATACACACCAAGCAATTAGAATAAAAAAATCTTGTTGGAAACTATGTTAGCTTAAAGAGTATTATACATGTCAGACACTTATGTTTGTTGACACATATTTGTTGACACATATTCGTTGAAAAAGTACCTATTTCTATGTTGGACACTTATACTTGTTGATATACAGCACAAAATGTGTATGTTATATGTATGACTATCGAAGTATTGTTGACATGTTTTCATGTTTTGAAATGTTTTATGAATGCAGTTTACGGATAGATAAAAAAAATCCTATGCCAAAGGACTTTTTCAGTGTCTGTCTTCATTAATGCATTAAACAGAGTGAGAACATCAGGAGTACAGTAGTGGGAAGATACAGTTTGAAAAGTGATTTTAATTTCAACATTTTGTAAGAAATAATTGTGATGAGAGGCGCAGTATAGCTAAGTGGCCTTCGGTGTAGGGGGTACTTTTGGATGTTGATTAATTTAAGGATCCAGCTCTCTAGTACCACAACAGGATCACTCCCCATTTTGATAGACACGTTTGGAACTGGGGTACCAGGTTGTAGTTCCGGCAGAGGTGCAACATCGTGATTCGGGCAAATTGATTCATCTCTCCGTGGCAAATTAAACTGATTGTGGCCTTTTGTAATGTAATCTGGTGCTCACGCAAAGCGCTCCAATGTAATTGAGCCGAGTTTGTGCTATAGATAAAAAAGCACCTAGATATGGTGAATCGACTAAAAAGCAGAGGTAATCTCCCAGCTAACTGAGTAGATTGTAGAGGAGACTTTTGCAGGGAGACTCTATACAGGGGTTTTTGTCACAATGTCGAAGTCATTGATATCGACCTGCCCATTTATGGACCTACACAATACGGAATGCCAACATTTCAGCATGGTAACAGATCATGGGAAGTATAGACTGGATATGTTTAACTCCACGTTTACTTACCTTGACTATGTGATGGCAGACGATGTCCAGGAGTTGATCTAAGTGCAGATTGATTGTAAAACGTTGATAATTTGGTAGAACACCCCACGTAGCACACATAGAAGCTATGCGCTAATATACTACAATAACAGAAATGCACCACTGGAAAATGATGAAAAGTCTGATGAGAAAAGAGGATAAATAAAAAAAATATGAAGCGTTGTGGCCTTTGTCAATTTGTGGCATGACATCTTGTGCTGGGATGGAACGCAGTATCACAACTAATGGCTTCACAGTGTGTAAGTAGCAGCAACAAACACAGAGTAGAGCCAGTGTCCTGCCATGGCATATGTTGGGCATTGCAGAAAAAATCTTTACCCGTAGTCCAGTCTTGCAGCTAAGCTTCATCAGAATAAACATATCATAGCCGCAGGACCCACGTCTGCAGCAATTTCACACCTCTCCAGATATCCGGGCCCCAATGATTTAGGCACGTCTTGGAATAAGGAGTGAAGGAAATTATGGGCCTTAGCGCTAGAGGGTAGGAGTGGCTCGGACCAGGATGTGACCAGTAGGAAACCTTTTATAGATATATAGGGGCATATTTATACTCCGTTTGCGCCGGAATTGCGTCGTTTTTTTTTACGCAATTCCGACGCAAAACTAACTCCATATTTATACTTTGGCGTTAGATGCGTCTAGCGCCAAAGTCCATGGAGTTAGCGTCATTTTTTAGCGTGGACACCTAGTTTGCGTTAATTATATGCAAGGTAGGCGTTCCCGTCTAAAAAATCGACTCCGAGGCATGTGCGTCGGATTTATACTCCCGGGCAAAATTCACGCCCGGGAGTGGGCGGGTCAAAAAAAATGACGTACGGCCGCTTTTGCGCCGTTTTTTAGCGCCTGAAGGAGCCCAGAGGTGCCCTCCCATGCCCCCAGGAACACCCCGTGTCACCCTTGCCCACCCCAGGAGGACACCCAAGGCTGGAGGGACCCATCCCAGGGACATTAAGGTAAGTTCAGGTAAGTCATTTTTTATATTTTTTTTTGTGGCATAGGGGGGCCTGATTTGTGCCCCCCTACATGCCACTATGTCCCATTGGTAAGACAGGAGTCATTTCTATGGGGGTTGGGAGTGAAAACAAATGGCGCAAATCGGGTTGAGGCGAAAAAATTGCCTCAACCTGACTTGCCCCATTTCTTGACGCCCAAGCCACATATCCCCCTACGCCGGCGCTGCCTGGTGTACGTCGTTTTTTTTAACTAACACCAGACGGCGCCGGCGGCTAACGCCGGCTAACGTCATTCTATAAATTCGGCGCCCGCATGGCGCTTCAGAATGGCGTTAGCCGGCGCTAATTTTTGTGACGCAAAACTGCGTTAGCGCAGTTTTGCGTCAAAAAGTATAAATATGGGCCATTATGTTCACTTGCTACAGACAAATAAAAAGTATAAACATTATGTTGAATACTAATTTATTTCAAAGAAGGAGGGAGAAAATGTGAATTCTGAATTGATTAGGAATCTTTCTTTCCTTCGCGGTGTTAAACCAGGGAACTCTACAAACATCATAATAGCTTCAATGTGATGACGCGAGGCCCAAGTTGCAAGAAGAAAACCGTCCTGCACAGGGGAGGCCGCCATTTCCGCCGAGAGAAAGCGAGAGGTCACCGTTGAGGCAGTATATCGGGCACCAATCGCTATTCTCTTTCACCCTCACTGCTCGATCAGTTTTAATAACGGGATAGTTAATCAAATCACAAAAAAAATTCTTTTCCATGACTTCTGCTGCTCCGCTTTACCTGGAAATACATGGGTATCATCCATAGAGTGATGATGCCATGATGACGTATGAGAAGGTCCTTTGTGACACGTCCTTTGTATAAAAGGCCTGTAACCAGGGAGCTGCAGCATTTGATCAAAGGACTATAGTGAGGATGTGTTCACTGCCGGTGCCTGAAACTTAAGGCAGTGAGAGACCGGAAACCGCAAAGCATAACTGCGAACCACCAAAAAAGAAAGAGGTCAGAGGGTTGGAAGTAAGGTAGGGAAGCAGTGTGGGGAAACGGGTCCCTTCTAATTTATTGCCCTTTGTGTAATGCGGAGTATTTTGAAAGTAGATTTTCTGAAAATGAAAAACTGAAAACAAAAGTGAAAAACAAATTGGAAACTGACTTCACGCTGACTGAGAAAATATCCACTGTACTAATCCATAATTCCTTCACCTCACCATCCACTCATAACTCTCTGAATGCCTAACATCCTTCTATCACCGTTCTTCTGACCTTCCGTTCCCCTTCTCCTTCCATCCCCCTTCCTTTTCCTTTTCCGTTTCCGTTTCCGTTTCCCTTTCATTTTCCCATTCCTTTTCTCTTTTCCTATTCCTTTCCCTTTCTCTGTCCCTTTCCCATTCTTTTTCCTTTCCTCTTTGCTTTTTCTTTTTCCCTTTGGCTTTCATTTTCTCATTCCCTTTCATTTCCCCTTTCCCTTTGCCCTTCTCCTTTCCCTTTCATTTGCCGTTCACTTTCCCTTTCTGTTTCTCTTTCCTTTTCCCACCATTTTATTTACTTTCTCCCTTCCACTCTGCTTTACTACCCTTACATCTTTTTCTCGTTTCCTTCTACACCTTCTCCTTCCTTTCCCTTCCTGTCCACTCCACTCCACTCCATTCCCTCCCCCTCCCATCCACTCTACTTTGCTACATACCTTTTCACTTTATATAATTTTTGTAATCAGTTTTTTCTATTCCACCATCTTTCCCTTTTTTTCACACTACCTTACCTTAATCTTTCACTTCTTATCATCTCCCTCCTTAACAATGATTTTCATTTCTTCCCTTTCAACCTGCCCCTTCCTCCCCTCCTTCTATCAATACCTTTACATGTCTCTCCTCTCTTGTTTAACTGACTCTCTCATCTCTTCTCCTTCCATCACCTTCCCTCCTATCCCCTTTCTCTGCTTTCTTACTGCCATTCCTTCCCTCCCTTTCATGTTCTCTCCCCCAATATATTGCCTTCCTCTTCCACGTGTCAACACTTTCTTCCCATAGATGTATTCCCTTGTTTCCACTTCCCCCTTCCCCTTTTAACTCTTCACATGTTTTACCCTTACAACGCATCTGTTTGTTGACCCCTTACTTTTTCGTTTCCTTCACTGTTTCATTAGCCTTCTTGCTTTCCTCCCATCCTATCTCCTCCAATCTCATGCTTTTCCCTCATCGCATGCACTTTCCTCCCCTATGCATCCCTATTATTAGCTTATTCTATGTTTATAAATATTCCATTACTCCTTATTATTACCATTCCTTTCAATAATTTTCAAATATTTTCCTCTTATCTGCCTTTCAGTTCCTTTGTAATTTCCCCTCTCCTACATTTCCAACTTCACTTCCCTTTTACTTTCCTCCCTTTTTACATCTATTTCTTCTCTTCTTTTCCTTCAGGCTGCTTATGTACACTTCTGGCACCCATCTTTTCTTCTGCCTACCCCCTCACATGTAATCCCCACTATACCTATCCTTCCCTACACTTGTTCTTTCTCCTTTCCTCCTACCTTCAATCATCTCCCAACTATTCCACGTGGTGTTCCTCCTCGCTACTTTTCTTTCCTTCTTTTTCTGCCCTTCACTTGATACTGCATCCATTTCCATTAAGACTTCACGTTTCTCTTTTACCCTTTCCATTACACTGCTATTTTACTACCACACCCCTGTTTACCCTTCCTCTACTATCTCCTTGAATCCCTTTTTTCACTTCATTCTTCACTTCCTCCTCTGTATCACCCATGTTTTTATCTTCCCTTCTCTTTTCTTCCTTTCCCCGTTCCCTATTATTTCATTTACATCATTCTCTTTCATACATGTACATTTCCTTCTCTTCTCCTTATGTCCTCTTCCCTTCTGTCTCCTAACTCCCCAAATTCCTCCAATGTCAAGCTCTTTCCCTTCTGCTTTGCTCCCCCTCTACTTTCTTGCCCTTCCCTGCCCTTCTCCCAATGTCTCCCTTCACATCCTATTACCTTTCCTCACCAATCTACCTTCCACTTCTCCTACATACTTTTCTTTCTCTGATGGAAAAGGTTGTGAAGGGAAGAAGGAAATGAAGGGGGAGTAAAGAGAGAAGAGGGAAAGGTCAGGAAAAGGAAAGCAATCGGGGTTGTGAAGACAATAGCAATACAATTAAAGGGTAGGTAATGGAAAGGAGAGGGAAAGTTGGAAAGGAATGCAGGGGGAAAGGAGGGAAGACAATGGGATGGGGAAGTAAGAGAAGATGGGGAAGAATAAAAAGATGGTGACAGGGGAGGAGGAAGAGATAACATAGGAGTAAGACAGGGGTGCATAAGGTAGGGAAGGGGGTCTGATGAATAAATGGAAAATACCAAAGAATAGATGAGGAAAGGGATGTGAAAAGTAAAGAGGTAGACAAAAGAGGTAAAGGAGAAGAAGGGAATTGATGGAAAAGAGAAAGGGGATAAGCAAAAGGGACACATGAAGGAAAAAGATGCAAAGGAAAGTAAAAGGCTGAGTAGAAAAAGGTAGGAAGCTGAAGATATAATAGAAGGGAGGTGAAGTAGTGAGTTAGATAGGAAGGGAACGAGAAAGGGGAAAGGGAAAGTATGGAATCAAAAAGAAGGGATGGAGGAGGGTTTGGGAAGGGAAAATAACTATGAGATAGGGAATGTGAAGTGGAACGTGTAGGGACGCAAATAAGAGAAACATCATCTAAAAGTGCACTAAGCACTAGGCAGTAAAAACAAATTCAACTGATCCTCATCTATGTGATGACTATAACTCTCTGCAGATTCAGAATACAAGGATAATTTTTGGGATCAAATGTTAACAATGATTTCCTTTAGAAATACCAGAGAATTTTGTCAGGTTGGTGAGATTATTCAGGAGAGATTTATGGGAAGGATCAACCTATTGATGTCACTTTTGAATATGTTTGTCATGAAAATGCACTGAATTTAATCTCCATATGTACGATTAAAAATATAAAAAACTTCACTTAATTTATCAAGAGCTGTTGGTCTTGATAATATCCCTGAAGTTGTTATAAGAGTAAATCTAGGTTAGTGGGCAAAGTGTTTTGTCCAGGTAATTTTATGGTTCACAATAATTGGGTCCTTCACTGAAAGTTCAATAGGAGCAGTAATTAAGCCCATGCATAAGATAAGTATACACAAAAATAATATTATTTGTATTTGCAAACTGGATGGAGGATCATTACATAATACCAGTTGAACAGGATGGGATTAAACAATGGTCACTGTATCACTGATTTAGTCAATGGTCGATAAACCGAAAGTCAATCAAACAGCAGGGCAAATCAATCTGCTGTTTTTTTTACTTCAGGACAGCCTTTGTCCTTGTAAGAAGAGACCTACTCTGGGAAAAACTGAGTTTGAGGAACTTCTTGATAGGCATCATATCAATTCCAATGATCATTGGCCTCAGATAGGTTTGTGTGTTAGCCGCCATCTTGTTTGCTTAATTTTTCCAACAGATTTGAAGGCATTTCGGTATATACACCTTCCTTTTCTCCTAGAATGGCTTGTTTTCAAATCCGATGCCTGTTGTATGCTAATAACCTAGTGATGATGGACTGTACCCAGATTGAATTGAAGAGAAAATTACAAAAGGCCCATTGTTAGTATGAATCAATTAGATTGACTGTAAATATGGAGAAATACAATTTCTAATGTTTGGCCTCAAATCAAATCTCTGTACTTGGTATATTGGAAAAGTAACATTTGATGAAGTATCTTAATATAAACATTTTGGTATGATATTTCAGAAAACCCTAAAGTAGAATATGCACCTTGATTTATTCAAATCTGGAGCTCTTGGCTCAATATTTGGCCTCAAGAAACGTAACGGCAGTCCCTTTCTTGTTTCTTTATTAACAGCATATAAAGCAATGGAAAATCCCCAGACTTTGTATGGAGCAGAAATCTTCTGAGAGGGCAGTATCAGTCCCTTGAATCAGGTAGATGGGTGATGTCTTAAATATCTGTTAGCCCCTCCTAAAGCCACAATTGTGCAAGCAATGCAGCTGGAATTAAAGTTAATTTCTTGGAATTATGCAGCTATGCTTCATAGCTTGGGATATGTATATTTGCGTGTGTGAATGCATGTATGTATGTGTGTATGTGTGTGGTATATTTATAACATGGACCTGGCCAAAAGGCAGTGGAGCAGTGTATGTGGTCAAAGACACAAAGTCAATGAGTATTAGGAGAGGGGGTTGAGTTATAGACTGTTAATGCGTTTTAAAGTAGTGTTCTATAAAGAGGTGAATTTTTATCTTTTCTAAATTGGAGCAGTGTTGGGACGATCCTTATGGATAGAGGGATGATGTTGCATGTCCTAGGTGCATAGATGGAAGAGGCCTGCTGTCTTGTTTTTTCCTTTCTTACTCTTGCTAACCAGCAGTCTGATGGGTTCATTTTCTGTTCTGTTAATATCACTGGCTGCTACCAGCAGAGTTACTAGTGATCAAAGCTTGTACTATAGTTTTCTAGAAGTTGGAGGAAGCCATAGAAATGCTTTTTTGCAGTAAGCGCATAGTGGCAAAGCAGGTTCCTCAGATGGTCTAGTCTTGTTCCTTCATGAACAGAGTGAGATCTAATTTTACACCAAGATTTGATATTACTTCGACTGGGGACTGGTTAGCCCAAGTTCAGATAGCCACCAGTCCCTGGCTCAATGCTGCTGAGCTTTACCAAACATCAGTATCTCAGTTTTATCCCTGTTTAGTTGAAGGCAGTTACTGGACATCCAGAGTAAAATTTTCCTCAGACGTTCAGAAAAAGAGGATTTTAGCCCCCACCCCAAATCCTGTCCAAAAGAGATAACTAATTGAGTGTCATCCACATAAGAAACTATTTCGAAGCCACATGCTTTTACAATCTGTGCCAAGGGGGCAACATAGATGTTGAATAAAGTGGGACTCACAGAGGAGCCCTGAGGAACTCCTTTGTCAATGAGCTTGGCGCAGGACTTAAAATGATCCAAAGAGATCATTTGAGTACGATCTTTCAGAAAATCAACAAATCATTGAAGTGCATTATTGTGAATACGAATGTCATACAGCCGGAAAATAAGGATATCATAGGAGACCATGTTGAACGCTGCTGACAAATCCATTAGCACAAGCATCACCTGTGTGCGAGCATCAAGGGATGGTGTGATGGTGTCCATGACTGCGACTACCACAGCTTCAGTGTTATAGGATGCTCTGAATCAAGATTGTGAAAGATTCAGGAGCCTGTGCTCTTCCAGGAATGTAGTAAGCTACTTGTTTACAATGTTCTCCAAGATTTTAAATAAGAGAGCGAGCAACAAGATGGGACAATATTTTGAGGGGTTTCCTAGGTCTGCGTTAGGTTTCCTTAAAATTGGAGAGACTTGAGCAGCTTTCGAAGCCACAGGATCTGTGGCTAAGTCTATGGAGAGTTAGAGGAGGGACATGATGGAAAGAGTGATAATGCTAGATAGACTAATCATAATATTGGGGGCGGCACAAGTCCAGAAGAAAGCCGATATGACTAATTATAACAGCCCCTAGATCTGCTCCAGGGTGCAATGTTCACATCTCTCCAGATTAAATTATCCAGAGCTATGTTCAGGTCAGAGCTACTAGGCAACTGTAAAGGAAAATAAGCACTGAAAAAATGAGGCAGGTGTGACTAGTTTCATTGTCTAGTAGCCTGCCTAAACACACTTCTAGATCTTTCAAACTTGTTCGCCCTGGGGGATTGAAACCTAATCTGGTAGTGATCAGACCAGAGGAGAGGTAGTGAGGATTAATACAGAGGAGTTAGTGAAGATAAAGTCTAAGGTATCACCAGCCAAATGGATGGGCCTAACTGCTCTCTGTTTGAGACCTAACATTTCCGTGTCTGCCAAAAGTTGGGACACCTCTGATTTTAAGACATCTTCATCAAGGAAATTAAAGTAACCCAGGAGCAAAAAAATTGTTTGACTCCAGTATCTTAGGTGCGATATGGTCTGCTAGCAAATGGCCACAATTTCATGGCTCCAGGCGGTCGGTAAATAAGAGCACCGTTCCAGAAATCCACAGCCGAGAGTTCAATTCTAAAAACATGCAATTCTACCCAATCAGATAACAGGGTCACAATAAGTTTTATTTTGACTGGGTCTCAAAAAGCAATAGCAACACCCCCTTTTCCACTCCCCCCATCTGGACTCTGTCTAGTTTAACCAGTTGATACCTCTCCAGGAGGGCTAAATGGATGCAAAGCAGCTGAATTCAGAGAAGTCTCTGTTAGATAATACAGGTCTGAAGAGAGGAAAATTTGGTGGTCCCATAGTTCAATCAAATGTTTCAACATGGATTTGATGTTACAGTACAGGCCACAAAGACTATGAGATATGGCCAGGAGTGCAGTAATAGGGTTCAGAGCTTCTGAACAGGAACCCTTCATGGGGAACAAACTATTAATGTTAGATGGTGGGCAAATTGCGATAGGAGGGAAACAAGAAACAATCCTTCCAAGTGGAGGGGGAAATCACTAGAACAGCGAGTGGACTGAGTACTAATATTACTGTGTTTAGAATTTAAATGGTCAAGTTCTGCAGGAGAATAACATAGTCTTGCCATAATAATGGCCTCTCTGGCCAAAGGAGCAGGAGTCCTGGTGCCTGGTGACATTTGGACACAGACCGGTGGAGTTGGGCTTGCCTTTGGCGCTCCCGCTGCATTCATCCACACTCACATTGGCCATAAATAGGCATCTCCCAGCAAAGAGCAGAGCGCCTCGACCTCTAACCTCCCCAAAATGGCAGCAAGAGTGTCAACCAGGAAGTGGCGCAGACCTAATGACTCTCTCCATACAATCGGCAATGCTATTGTGGATTGGAGGATACTAGTGCCCGAAGTAAAGTGCGCATGCACAAGATTAAAATACCACAAAATTAAAATGATACACCTCAAAAATAGAGCAGCCCAGAAAACTGAACAAACATAAAATTAACTCAGTAAAATCAGGCTAAAGCAAAGCAAAGTTGGCAAAAAGGAAAGTTAATTGCTTGCCTGCTATCATCTGTGCATCCACGTCCTCATTGGTCCCAACTAGGCTTCTTCCAATCCCGATCCTTTCCTGGGAGGAAAACTTCCAACACTAATATTTTGCTTGATTGCACAGTATTATGAAGTTTACAAGAACACTTCTTAAAACTGGTTCTATTAATGTATGGAATTAAAACAGGAATTGAAGCTGGCATTTTTAAAGTGATATATGTTTCCTACATGTGGTAATGGCAATCGGACAAGTTTTAAAGAATATAAAAAGTACAAAGTTTTTATTACAATACATTATATATTGTCTATTGTTTTACACGTGGTTTTAATTCAATTGAATATGTATTACGTTTCATTGGCTTTTGGTCTAAATTAGCTGAAGTTGAAACTTCGCCCAAAGAAGATGGAAGAGGAAAGGCAAGGGAAAGTAGAAAGGGAGAAAGAAAGGAAACGTGATGCGAAGAAAGGGAGTGGGTCGGAAGAGGAGGAGGCAGAGGTATGTAGGAAAAACAAGTTGGTAAACCTTGTGAATAGAGACATGGGAGATGGGGGGTGAAGAGAAGGGAAAACTGATAGTGAAGCAATGGGAGAAAATACAACTCTAAGGAATTTAAGGGTAGGAAAGGGAAGGGAGAATGCGGAAAAGAAGAGAAGGGAGTTAGAAAGGGATGCTATGAGAAGGAAAGGAAGGTTAAGAAAGGAATGAGTAAAGGCGGTGAGCAGAATGGAATATAAAGGAAACCAGGGGACAAGAAGGTGAATTGATTTGAAAGGGAAAAAGGTAGGGAAACAAAGGGGAGGGAATGAAACATAGGCAAGGGATAGGGAAAAGGAAGTGTTGGAAAAGGGAGCAGAGAGTAGAGGAGGGAAGGGATATGAAAGGTAGAAGAGCGGATAAGGAGGGAAGGGTAGAAAAGGGAAGAAGTGAAGGAATTTAGAAGGGAGCCGAAGGAGAGGAGTTAGTAAGGAACCAGTGAGAATAAATGTGCAGGAAATAGAAACTTAGAAAAGTGAAAAAGGAAGGAAAATATATTAAAGGGAAGGTCAAACAAAGAGGAGTACCAAAGGAAAGGGAAGGAGTAGAAAGGATTGAGATGCAGAGGAGGAGAGGACAGAAAAGAAGGGGAAGGAAATTAAAGGGAGCAAATAGTGGATAGAAAAGGATGCATAGCAGATTTAGTTATTGGCAGTAGACGGGGAAGGGAAAGGGAAACGAAGGAAAAAGGAGAGGAGAAGGGAGAGGGAGTGGGGAAGTGAAGAGGGATGGGAAAGGGAAAGGGAAAAGGAAAGGGAAAAGGAAGGGGAAGGGGAAAGGGTGACAAGGAGAAAGGGAAAATGTAAAATTGGAAGAGAATTGAAGAGGCAAAGGAGCATAATGAATAGAAGAGATGGTGGGAGGAAAAATGTCAAGGTAAGGAAAAGGGAGAGGGGAAAATTTAAGGTAGTATAGGAAAAAGGAATAGTTTGTTAGTGGAAGGAGAATACAGAGTAAGACATAAGGGGAAGGGAATAGTGAGAAAGGAAAGTTGAGGGGAACAGAGGGAAGAGAAGGTAGAGGAAAGGGAAACCAGAAGGGTTAGAAAAATAGAGTAGGGAATTGTGAGAAAGGAAGAAGAGGTAGGAAAAGAGTAAGGAAGAAATTAAAGAATAAAGTGAGGGAACATATAGAATGTAAATGGAACGATAAGGTAATGGAAATGAGGGAAAGTGAGGGGGAAGAGAGGGAGGGGAGGAAGTCAAGAATGGGAGGATAGGGAGAGAAGGCATGAGAAGGAAAGGAATTGATCACAAGGTATAGGACATAAGTGAATTGAGGGAGGATGTGAAATGAAGAAAGGGATGCAAGAGAAAGGTAAGGGAGCCGTGAGGAAAGAAATAGAGAAAATGGTAGGGTTGGACACAGAAAGGAACCAGCAAGAGTAAGAAGAGGGAGGAGATGGGTAGGTGTAACATGAATGGAGAAGTATGGGTGTGAATGAAGGTACAGCTGGGAAACAGAAGATGGAATGAAAGGTATGCAGGTGAAAGGGAATGTTTTAGAAATGGAAACCGAGGGGAGAGGAAAGAAGAGATATGAAGTGGGGGGAGGGAAGCTAAGGTTAGATAAAAGAAGTGGTAAGGGAATATGGAACGGGGAAGCAGGAGAGAATGGGAAGGTGGTGAGAAAGCCTTGGATGGAAATGGGCAAGAACAAAAAACTATAGAGTATTAGATGAAAAAGGTAAAGAAAGAGTAGGGAAGCATAGCGTGGGGAGGAAATGGAATGGAAAAGGTAGACAGGAAGGAAATGAAGAGAAAAGTAGAAAGGGCAGAAGGGAAAGGAAATGATGGCGACGGGGTGCAGAGGAAGGAAGGAGCGCAAAGGAAAGAAAGGGCACATTGAAGGGAGTGAATGGGAAGGGATGGAGAGATGAAAAGGATGCATAGCAAGATTGGTTAGTAAGAGTGGAAGAGAGAAAAGGGGAGAGGACCAAGGAAAGGGCATCGGAAAAAGAAGGAGAGTGAGAGAGGGGAAGAGGGAGGTGATGGGAAGGGGAAGAAAGAAGAAGGGGGAAGCAAGAAGGGGGAAGGGAGAAGGAGGAACAGAGGGAAGAGAATTAGCTAGATGGGGACAGGAAGCAGATGGAAGAAAGAGAGCAGTGCCAAACGTAATGGAAGAGAAGAAGAATTGGTGAGCCAAGGAAGATGAGGAGTGGCTTGCATTGATGTCTGTTGTGCATGCGAAGATTGGACTTGCTCTGCATAATGGGTGGCTATTCTGTCATAGCTATACCGGTGTATCTCTGCTCACAGTCTCCTGGAGTGGTGTTCTGTGATTCAATTGTGGCATCAAGCATAAGGGGGAAGCAACATTGCAAAGTTGAAGAGCCTCACTTGGGCCAAATGACGGCAATCTTAGACTTCTTGGTGAATGCCACAATCAAATAATATCCTGGACACCACACTAACAGGCTGTTGTCAGTACCATAGCACTGAAACTGCACTGGTAATAGCCACAGAGGATTTAAAGCAATCTCTAGATCAGGAAGGGTTGACTTCGCTTATCCTTTTGGATTTGAGTGCAGCCTTTGACACTGTATCACATCCTGTTCTTATTCATAGACTGGAAATGAGCGGCATTACGGGAAAGGCGTTGAGAAGGCTAACATCTTTCTTATCCAATAGGAGATTTCAGGTCAGCGAAGAGTCAGTATGTTCCAGGATGCATCAGTTAAAGTGTGGTGGGCTGCAGGAGTCCTTCCTTAGCCCCACACTTTTTAATGTATATGTCCATCAATTATCGGACATTAAATGCTCCCTTACACTGACGACACATAGATTATTGCTTCTCTGTCTCCTAAAGGTGAGTCAGTATACCAAAAACTCAATGGTTGCTTAGAGCAAGTCACCAAATGGATGACAAAGCTCTGCCTTAAATGAAGTGGAGCAAAAACAAAGGTCATGGTGGTTGGTAACAACTTACATGGGCTCCTTACTTAGGAAATGTTCCCTCCCTCAAAGTATAGGTGAAAAGTCTGGGTGTTATTCTGGATAATCATCTTTCTATGGCCCTGCAAGCAAAAAATGTTGCAATCACTTAATCAGGCCTCCTTAGAGCTTTGAGGAAAACTATTAAATTGCTCCCCATTAAGCTACGAAGAACAGTGGTAAAGGATTGATACTATTGCACATAGAATATGGAAGTTGCCTGCTCCTAGGCAGCCCCATTTTAGTGATTAACAGCTGCAAATCATCCAGAATGCAGCAGCTAAACGACTCATGGATGTTCCTTAAACCCAGTCAGCTCATTCAGCACTTGCCACTTTGCACTGGCTGCTGAGAAGCAAAATAATCCAATGTAAGGCGCTATGCATGGTGCATCATGCTAAACATAAATCAGGTCCACAGATTCTTCATCAACTTATAGAACCTTATAAGGCAAGTAGAGAACTCAGGTCAACCAAACTAGGCCTTCTTATTGTTCCAAGAATCAAGAGGACTAAAAGTGGTGGCTGGTCCTTTGCCTACCTGGCCCCCAAACTGTGGAGCTCTCTGTCCATTTGTCTTAGACGTGACAGCAATCTGTCCAGTTTTAGAAAGCAACTCAAAACATATCTGTTTAAAATGTAGGTGGGATAGCTCCCAGCAGGAAATGGCTAGCGCTGAGAAGCCCGATTCGAATAGCCTGGCACTTAACAAATTATGTTAATAATAATAATAATAAATATAATACTAATAATACCATACATTCTAGAAAGGGAGTGTGGTTAAGCCTTATATACTAGTCCTATACTTAATGGAGGTTACACATGGAATTTCAGCAGAAGTTTCTAATCCAAGATGTGGCTGCGTTCTTTGTGCAAAATCCCTTCCTGCTAGGCCCTTTCCATACCGGTGTTTAACAGCTGCAGAGGTGCACTCTACAAACAAAGGGCTAGATTTATCAAACTTTCACACAGCGCAACACAACCGGGCTGTGCTATGCTGCGCTGTGTAAAAGAGCAGGAATGCACCATATCTAGCAAGATATGGTGCATTCCTGTCCTCTGCCTGTGCTAGCGCACAGTTAGCAGCCTAGCACAAACACAGACGCCCTTGTAGCATGCAACAAGGGTGCCTGCATTACAGGCAGACTTGTTTTTGTGCAGCTGAAAATCTAAGAATGCGCAAAAATATCTAGGTGGGTGTGTGGAAACACCCAGGCTCCACTCATATAATGCCTCCCTGGAACAGGGTAAGGTAAGACATCGATTTGCACTGCCTTGCATACTCCATATTTATCAAGCCACTCTGGGTCACACAAGGTGGCCTTGTGTGTCTTGATAACTCAGACTTAGGTTTTGTGTTGCCCTTGCACCCCCTTGCACAGCACAAGCGTGACGCAAAACCATGATAAGTGAGGCCCTTAATCATTCGTAGAGAGCAGACAGGAGAATTTTGGCTCCTTTACATTGTATCAGCAATGAATCATACTGGTAATCATGTGTTCATAGAATGACTGTTATAAGATCAGAAACATTAAAAGTTTTTAATATATCAGGATAGTTGGATACTGGTGCATGGAGGAAGTTTAAACGAATCCTGAAGCAGTTCTAACTATTGATGGATCATCATTAGCTTCAGGGCCTGTAAGAGATACCTCTGCTCCTCTGCAAGTTTCGCTTGGAGATAATACAGAACCACAGTCTTGTGATATCATTGCCTCTTGCAGTGTAATTTTTCAGATTCTGTGGTTTAAAAGACATTGGCCCTCATTATGACCTTGGCAGTAAATAACAAATACCGTTGTGCTGACTGCCACCAGCATACCGCTGTTGAGGCGGACATCTATCTGCCACATAGTGACACATACATTCAAACTGACAGAAAACAGCCACAACCACAAATCCGCCAGACCCACTGAACGTGATAAACTGTCAGTACTACCACCCTTACCATTACATCACCAACACTACGCCCTTCAAATAATGACCCACCAATCACCACAGCGGACATTCAATGACCGCAAACCATTGGCGGTGAACACCACTGCAGCGGATAAGGCCACCCAAAGACAAAACAAGACAACATTAGCCAGAACAAAAAACCCACACCTGACACAAATACACACACGACACACACCCACCAACAGCACTATAAGACACACACCCACATCAACCACAATCCTTTGCTAACATGAAAAGACTGCAATAGGTAGCCAACCAAATCACAGAGACAACTTCACACACACACCACAATCACCCATTCATCCATCACGCACCACACACCCACACCCCACAACATTACTCAAAACCCTCTGCACAACACACATGCTACACAACACCCATGTCCCCACAAAGGCACCCCCGTTTCACTGATGAGGAGTTGCGGGTCATGGTTAAGGAAATAGTCAGGGTAGAGCCACAGATGTTTGGAGCACAGATCCAGCAGATCTCAATTGCCAGGAAGATTGAGCTATGGCGGAGGATCGTGGACTGGGCGAAGGCCGTGGGACAGCATCCATGAACAAGGGACGGCATCAGGAAGAGGTAGAACGACATACGGGGGAAGGTACGTTCCATAGCAGCAAGGCACCAGCTCGCCATCCAGAGGACTGACTTTGGACCCCCACATTCTCCCCCACAGCTGACAGGGGAGGCGCAAGTCTTGGCAATCGTGCATCCTTAGGGACTCAGTTGAGTTGCCGGAGGACTGAAAACTGGTGAGTCAATTTTACTACCTATCCTCCCCATACCTCCATCTCACCACCACCCTTTACCCGGAAACCCATCACTCTGCTCCATCCCACACAGTGCACCCCCACAATTAACTAATCCCTTCAAGCCCTGCATGTACACCCACCACCAATGCATGCACAGCATGGGGATCTAACAATCCATACACAAACAAGGGTGGCAGGGCTACAGCAGTAATATAGGGGAAGCTAGGTATGCAGAATATGTCACAGACATGTAGCATAATACACCACTTACATCCCCACAGGTGCCCCAGCTAATGTCAGCGGCGAGGAGGTGCCACAGCTACCCAGTCCCCCACCAGAAGATGACCTCAGTGATGACAGCAACTCTGGAGTTCTGGATCTGGATGAACTCCTTGGCCCGTCAGGGACCACTGGTTAGTTGGATACCCCAGCCCACACCCACTCCACCACAGAACCTCCCCCCTCAGTTTCCAACACCACAGCAGCAACCCAACATCCCCAGACCTCTATCCCCAGGAAACGTCAATCAGCAGTGTGCCCACCTGTACAGGTACCCCAGTCCACAACTCACTGACAATGTGGTCAGTGGCAGCGGGCACACCGTTCAGGGGACACAGACACGGGGGCCAGGGAGACTCAGAGGACAGCTGTGCGCCAGGGGGAGGACAGGCCCAGGGAAACCACTGTCCAGGAGGCACTCACTAATGTCCTGGGGGCTTACCAACAATCCCAGGACAAGATGGGTCAGGTGATAGACATCATGCAGGAGAACCAGCGGCTGCAGGGAGACCACCACCAGGAGATCAGGAAAGAATTGCAGGCCCTCAGCACCACCATGGTCTCCATAGCAGGGGTGCTGGGTGATATGCCAATGTTATGAAGGAGCACACATCACATCAGCGGGCCCCTTTCACTAGCCAGTCAACTGACCAGTCCTCCACATCTGCTGCATCTAGTGGACAGGAGGTCCTGCCACAGGACCCACAGGCCATCAACACCCCTCCCGCTGCAGAAGGTGAACCACCCCACAAACGTTCCCTGCGACCCAGACAGACACCAGAGACACTTGCCAAGACCAAGACCACTGCCAGGAAATGAGACTCCCCTGAATGTCCCCCTTGTGTTCCACTGTGTCACCTTGTCCACTTTGAACTGCCATTACTCCACTTCCTATGGCCCCTTGGACACTGGACTTGTGCTACAAACAGACTGGTCCACTACCCTGGACTAATCCCAACCATCACCCCACTCTATTGCACTTTCCATTGTAGAACAATTTTCAATAAACACCCTTGGACACAACTTGAGTAACAGTGCTTTATCTACAGGTAATGTACAATGTAACAAACTGTAATGAACTGCATGATCCTGTGTAAATGTCCAGTAACATGTTGACCCATCCAACAAATGTGTCTCAGCAGTCTGTACACATCACAGCAGTACACTGTTGGAGCAACACCAACATCTGCAATAAGAGAAGATATAGGAGTCAGTCAGATGGGATGCAAAGGGAATGACTGGCATCATGCTGCAGTCACACTGTACAACACTAAAATGCAGTATTGCTTAGTTCAACAGTCTTACCTGAGTGTCATTGGAAGTACTGCTGGATCAAAAGTGACCTGTTGTCCACATCCTCCTCCTCTTCCTCCTCCTCACTGTCCTCAGTGTCCACTGCTGCCACAGCTGCATTGTCACCCCTCCTCCTGCAGATAGGGTACATGCCGTCTGAGGGCCAAATTGTGCAACATGCAGCACACAACGATTCTGCAGACCTTCTTGGGGGAGTAGCATAGGGATCCACCTATCAGATGGAGGCACCTGAACCTAGCCTTCAGGAGACCAAAGGTCCTTTCTACAATCCTCCTGGTACACCCATTGGCATCATTGTACCTATATTCAGCACCTGTTCTCAGATTCCTAACAGGGGTCATGAGTCAGGACAGGTTTGGGTAGACAGAATCACCTGCAAGAAGTAAGGAACACACATTAGCACAGCGTAATGGCATGGGCCACGACTCCTGAAGTCATACACTCACAAACATTGGGTGGGGATACAGGCTCACCTATTAGCCAAACTCTGTGCCTCTGTAGTTGTGCCATCAGCTGTGGGACACTGCTATTCCTCAGGACAAAGACATCATACACTGACCCTGGATACTTGACAGTGACGTGGGAGATGTACTGGTCAGCCAGGCATACCATCTGGACATTGAGTGAGTGGAAACTCTTCAAATTACTGTACTTTTGTTCATTGGCCCTGGGGAGGGACTAAGGCAATATAGGTCCCGTCGAGGGCCACAATAACATGAGGTATATGTCCCATTGCATATCACAATGGGTAAGTCATCTACCTGTGGGAATGGAATGTAGCTGCACATGTGTTTGATCAAGGCAGACAAAACCCTTGCAAAAACAATAGAGAACATTGGCTGTGACATCCCCGCAGCCAAGCCCACTGTTACCTGGAAGGAGTCTGTTACCAGGACATTAAGCACTGAGAGTACCTGCACAAGACGGGGATTGCTGTGGTGCTACTGATAGCAGGTAGCAGATCAGGCTCCAGTTGTGCACACAGCTCTGTGACTGTGGCTCTGTCCAGACGATAGGTGAGTATGATATGCCGGTCCTCCAGTGTAGCCAAGTCCACAAGGGGTCTGTACATGGGTACTTGCTCCTCCTATTCCTCTGCAGTGGTTGGGACCTAAGGGACCCAAATGTAGAAAAGGAGTGTCAACAGGAACCATGAACATACTACTGCTGTGTACACAGAGCATGTTTGTATGTTGGACACTGGAACTGTGTAGGTGAGTACATTTCACCACAATGACATCCATTATGAATCTGTACATGTGTACCAGCATTAGAAAATGGCACCCACCTGTCATCTATTCAGGGACAGGTGGAAGTGACCTCACACCGCTGGAGATGGCATCATGGCGGAAGGCGGTCGGCACCGCCGTGCAATTCCTCATTGGCTAACATGGCCATCTATGGAGTATGGGAATCAATGATGATAAACGCCGGCGGCGACGGTGTTCGCTGCTGCGGCTTGACCGCCATTTCCTTTCTAACACTTCACTTGACTCCTGACTTTTCACAGAACGACATCTCCACTGCGTGTGCAGCTGTGACCTATGTCTGGAACCTTCCATGGCTTGTGCTACAGGGGAAAGGGCCCCAGACTTCACGTCGGAGGAGTTAGAGTGCCTCATGGACGGGGTCCTACCCCAGTATGGCCAGTTGTTTGGGCCTCAAGGCCAGCAGGTAAGTACACCATGGCAATGTTGCATGCAACATGACTGCATGGAGATGAGTGTGTGTGCTGGCAGTGTGTCAGGTGGGGGAGGAATGGCTGGTGGCAGTGTCAGTGCAGGGGTACGGGTCATGTGTGTGCCTGATGAGGGGAAATGCTTTTTGTGGGCCACATGTGTGACAGGCTGGATTGTCAGGTTCACCTTTTGTGTTTCCTCTGCAGGTCAGTGCCCATCAGAAGAAGGGATTGTGGGGTGCCATCGCCAATGATGAGCGGACCCTGGGGGTCTATAATAGGCGGAGCACCCACTGCAGGAAACAGTGGGAGGACCTGGGACGCTGGGCCCGGAAGACTGCGAAAGCCCTTCTGGGGATGGCCTCCACCTTTTGTGTTTCCTCTGCAGGTCAGTGCCCATCAGAAGAAGGGATTGTGGCGTGCCATTGCCAAGGACGTGTGGACCCTGGGGGTCTATAACAGGCGGAGCACCCACTGCAGGAAACAGTGGGAGGACCTGGGACGCTTGGCGGGGAAGACCGCAGAGGTCCATCTGGGGATGCCCTCCCAACGAGGGAGGGGTGCCCGTCAGAACCTAAGCCCCCTGATGGCCCACATACTGGCAGTGGCCTACCAGGAGCTGGATGGGTGCTTGAGGGCATCACAGCAGCCACAAGGAGGTGAGTACAGTGCGTATGGCAACCATCTCTGTTGGCCGGCATGGGATTTGGGTGCAGGGTACTGTCAGTGGATGCCCCAATATGGCAGTTCAGATAGTGTTGCGTTGTCCAGCTCTGGATAATAGGATGTAAAGCATGTATTAGATAGCTAGGTAGGTCGCTCCCCATGTCAGACAGGGCTTAGCTGGTCCCAGTTGGTGTGTGGCAGGCAGGGTTTGGCTCCTACCTGCTGTGTTACTTAGCCAATGGTATGCCAGTGTGGTCCATACTGCCCATTCTCAATCTCATTGTGTGACAGTGAGGTGTCTGCCATCTGTGCTGTTGGTGCTGAGATTGACCCTGTGCTCCCTTTCTCTCCCCCTCTCTTTTTGTCATCCTGTCCATGTGTGCATTAGCATCATCTGGTGAAGGAGCAGGGGCACTGGTGAATGAGGGAGCTGCAGACCATGGGACCCAGAAGGCAGAGTCCACTGACGCCGAGGGGACCAGTGGGACGGAGGGCAAGGGGAGCACCACGGTAGGCACAGGCGGTGACACCGCTGGCTCTGATTTGTCCTCCAAAGGGAGCTCCCTGGTGATGGTGGACCCCTCTGGGACGACCCCAGCTACAGGTTTTACTGCCACCCCCACACCGCCCTCCCAGTAGCCCCCCACCGAGTTGCCTGTGCCCCCTCACCCAGGAGGGTGGGCATCTACTTTGCCCTAGGCACCTGAGGCCCTGCCACAGTCAGCCCTGCTGCCCTCAGTGAGAAGACTATTGACCTCCTGAGATCCATCTCTGTAGGGTAGTCAACCATTGTGAATGCCATCCAGTGGCTGGCATCCAAGATGCAGCAATCCAATGCGTTCCTGGAGGGCATCCACGGTGGGTTGGCAGCCCTACAGAGATCGTTTCAAGTTCTGGCCTCTTCACTGATGGCAGCCATTGTCCCTATTTCATCCGTCCTCCCTCCTATTACCACTACCCAGTCCAAGTCTCCTTACCCCAGCCCATTCATGCACACATTCTGACAAGCATGCACCCAAAACAACACACAAGACTCGCAAAGACAAACACAAGCAGCACACTTCAGTCCACAAGCACTCAGACAGCCAATAGAAGGATGCACACACAACATCATCTACTGTCTCCCCCTCCTTCTCCTCCCTCACAGTCACATCCTCACTAACACCTGCATGCACTGCATCAACAGTCCCAGATCCTACCACCTGTACAGCCTTGCCCACAGTCACCACAACAGCAGACCCACAGATATGCACCCCACACACCACATGTGCAGTCACCACCACTACCAGCACCACATGCAGCACACCCACCTCACTTGCAGAAAACACCACAACATCCATCCACAGGTCATGTTTGTCCTCCACAACCCTGTCTGCCACCCCTCCAGTAAAACGCACAGGCTTGCACTCAGACCCCCAACAGCCATCCACCTCACACATGCACACTATCAATGCACCTGCACCCAAGTCCAGCACACCACCTCCTCCTCCTACAATCACACCCTCTATCTCCACTCCCATCCCTCCTCCCACATCCCGCCCCATTGTCCCTAAGAAGCTTTTGCTTGCCCGCCTTGACCTCTTCCCTTCCCCTCCACCACCCCTGTCCTGCCCATAAAAGAAAGGTCCCACCACCCCAGGCCAGTACCTCAAGTACCCAGTCTCACACAGCTCCACCCTCAAAGTCTCCAGCTGCCACTATGGGGCACATGAGTGTAAAGCCAGATCCCTGCAACATGGACACTCCCCCCCCCCCCAAATGGAGGGTTAAGCTGCCAGCCCCTCCCAAACAGACTGGCAAGACCATGCGACCACCTCCAAAACCCAGGGCCAAGGAGACCCCCAACGAAGTCCCTGCCCAAGGAGGCTCCCCAGAAATCAAAGGCCAAGGAGGCCCCACACACATCAAAGGCCAAGGAGTCCCCACAGGAATCAAAAGCCAAGGAGGCCCCCAAAAATCAAAGGCCAAGGAGGCCCCTCAGAAATCAAAGGCCAAGGAGGCCCCCCGGACATCCAAGGCCAAGGAGGACCCCCCAGACTTCGAAAACCAAGGAGTCCCCCCAGAAATCCCTGGACAAGGAGGAGCCCCAGAAATCCCTGGACAAGGAGGAGCCCCAGAAATCCCTGGAGAAGGAGGCCCCACAGAAATCCCTGGACAAGGAGGAGCCCCAGAAATCCCTGGACAAGGAGGCCCCACAGAAATCCTTGGACCAGGAGGCCCACAATATAGTGGCCATGGAGCAGCATCCGGAACCAGAGGCCAAGGGGAACCATCAATAACCATTGGGCGGGCAGCCCCCTTCTCATCCTGTGGGCAGCCAGCCCCCTCCTCATCCTGAGGGCAGCCAGCCCCTCATCATCCTGTGGGCAGGAAACCCCCTCCAGAACCAGTGGGCAACCAGCCCCCTCCTCATCCGGTGGGAAGCCAGCCCCCTCCAGAACCAGTGGGCAGCCTGCCCCCTCCTCATCCTGTGGGCAGGAAGCCCCTCCCCATCCTGTGGGCAGTCAGCTCCCTCATCATCCTATGGGCAGGAAGCCCCCTCCAGAACCAGGGGGCAGCCAGCCCCCTCCTCATCCTGTAGGCAGCCAGCCCTGTCCTCATCCTGTGGGCAGGAAGCCCCCTCCAGAACCAGTGGGCTAGGAGCCCCCTCACAATGAGTTGCAAACCCCCAACCCACCCCTAGCACCCTGAGGTGCCTGCTCATTTGCAACACGATGCCCCTGAACAGTGGAGTCCCGATGTTGTCAGGATTCAAGTTGGGGCTTGGGCTTTGCACTGTGGGCATTAGTGACTTTGGACTGGCCTTTGGGCCTGCATTTCTTTATTTCTGCAGTTGTGCACTGCAAGAAACAGGGTCTGTGGTTGGCAGTCACGTTACCCCCTGTCCAAGCAAGGACCCTCACTCTAGTCAGGGTAAGTCACACACAATCCAAACTACCCTGTGCCCACCCTCTGGTAGCTTGGCACTGAGCTGTCAGGCTTATCTTAGACGGCAATGTGTAAAGTATTTGTGCACTAAATCATGCAATATCACAGTAGAACACCACAAAAATACACCACACAGTGTATATTTATCTGATAAGATGCAGGTCAAAACAATTAAAATGCAATAAGTATATGTTGAGATATCACTGTCAAAATTATATAAAGTGTCTTTAGTCTCCTAAAAGCAATAAATGTCTATTGCAAGCACAAAGTACATGGTTTGTGTTCAAAATCTCCACAGAGACCTGCAGAGGAGGAGATGTGAGGAAAACAGGGAGGTGCGTCGATTTCTCGGGCCGTACACAGCGACGCGTCGTTTAGTTTTCATGCAGGGAAGGCTTTGCGTCAATTTCCGGTGCTCGGTCTTGGATCCTCTTCGGGTTGCGGGGTTTTCGGACGCCCCAGGGATGTTGCGAGGATTTCCGGCGCGGACAGGATGAAGTCACAGGGGCTGCATCTATCCGGTGGGCTTTGTATGGAAATTTCTACCACACAGCAGGCGCTGCGTCGATTCCTCTCTGGAAGTTGGGCTGCATCGTTCCGGCTCGGCTGTGCGTCGATCTAGTGGGCCGTATGTTGAATTTCTGGTCGCTACGCTGGCGCTGCATCGATCTTCTCGTTGTGAAATTGGGCTGCGTCGTTCCGGTTCGGTGTGCGGGGAATTTTTCACTGCAATGCAAGCTGTGCGTCGTTTCTGGCAGGCTATGCGTCGATTTTCGCCACACAAGGAGTCCTTTTTGTAGAGATTAAGCCTTTTTGGTCCTGAGACTTCAGGGAACAGGAGGCAAGCTCTATCCAAGCCCTGGGAGAGCACTTCTCAGCACAGCCAGAGAGAAGCAAGGCAGCAGGGCAACAGCAAGGCAGCAGTCCTTTACAGAAAGCAGTCAGGTGAGGCGGCTGTACTCACCGTTGTCGTCTTCGTTGGTGTTGGTGCTCCAGGACGGTCATGGCATGGTACAGCATCGGAAATACTTGAAGTTCAGGTTCCATGGCAGCCGCAGACTCCTGTGTGTCCCTGGAGGTGAGTGGCTCCTTTTAAGTGATGTGTTTCTGCCAGGCTTTTGGTGTCATTGCTACCGCCCCAGAAATTGTGATGGTGTGCTATTTCATAATATGGTGGGAGGATCCTTGTCTTCCGCCTGCCTGTAGATGGCTGCCGCCGTGTTCGGCGTTCGTACCGTGCTGGCGGTTGGTGTGGCACATTGGCTGTCTAAAGGAAGGGTCCCCGCCATGGTCATGATTTGGCAGTCATTACCACCAGCCTGTTGGCAGTGATATTGCCACGTTAACCCTGGTGGTCAGAAGACCGCTAGGGTCATAATGACCACCATTATCTGTGTCATTTGGTCTACTTGAGCATATCTTTATCATCACAGCTTTGTCATGATTATTGTTATGTTTCTAAAGACCAAGACCATGTTTTGATTATAAAGGCTTAAATAATATTGCAGTCAAAGATAGTAAGCCTTTGCTTATTTAAGTAGGGGTGGGTGAAACTCACGGTGTTTCATTCCACGGAATTCCATGGGGTTATATGAAAACTTTGTGAAATTCCTTGGAGTTCCGTGAGTCGGTGGAAATTGCCATGTCACACTGCTCACACTGATTTTTAGCTCTGGGAGCTTGGCCCATGCTAAAAACTCATAGCGAACAACACTTTTTTGCATACCAGAGGCATTCCTGCTGTAGTTGGTTTTGCTGCCACTCGAGTAGAATTTCTACTTGAGCTGCATTTTTCTCAGTGCATACGGTTGCGAGTGCCTTCTCTGGGAAAACCTGAGGCGCCCTCCTTGCGCCTGAAAATCATGCCAGAGGATGCCTATTCTCATTCACCAACTTACTTTTGGGAAGCTGCGAGTGTGAAAAAATTCAGCCACGTGGCAGTTGGCGGAAGTTGGCCAGAACTCTGCGATACAAGTGTTATGTGGAGTGTCCAGAACTCTGCCTATTCCACAGTCAGAGCAGAATTTATAGCCCTCCCCTAATATTAAGGCCTTGTTGGAGCATACATTTTTACTAAACTTAATATAAAAGAAGCATATAATCTACTGATAGCATGTGGCACTTCATTTGAATATTGAATAATGTTAATTGGAATGTGTAGAGTTCGTGGCAGTTTATGGATTTAATATTATTACATGTTTTTAATCCATTTGTGCCACACATTCTGGCTAACATCTTGAGCTGCATAAAAACTCATGAGAACTCTAAATTTCAAGAATTGTCAAGACGTTAGCAAAATTATTTGTCTTGTAAAACTGAAAAATGTGAGTACCATGGAGTCTAATAATTTTGGTTGTTGCCTATGCCTATTCATATTAAAGACCCCCAGTAGTTTCCGAGATTCACCAATTTTTACCATAAATTTATCAAGAACTTCGTTTAATTATTTAGTGACATTACTCAAGTTTGGCAGAGGAGCATACGGACACATGTTTTTGCTCTGAAGATCTAGCTGAACTGACTTTTTGTACATTTAAGCAATTGGTCACTCAAGCACTGATCTTGTGTCAGTGTGATACTTCAAAGAGAGCTTTTGGAGTATTTCTTTTTTAAGAACAGGAAGATGAACAAGAACACCCTGCATTTAACTTATTCCATGCTTTGTCAGACTCAGAACTATTTGGTACGTGAAATAGAACATTTAGCCACGAAGATCGAGTGTACCTAGTGAGAGTGGAGACATAAGTAATTGGATCTGGAAAAGCATTTGAAATCTCAACTGATCCTCTGAATGCCCAGTGTTTGCAAAATGTCTAATCATCAGGGTATTGTGGGAATTTTTCTTTGCCAAATATGACTTAATTATCACCTACATTCCTGGTTTAAAGAATGTGTTAGACGATGCCTTATCTTGCCACAGTCTTGAATGATCACTTATGAGCAACCTGCAGTACTTTCTGAGCGAGATGTTGTTATTAATCAGTCTTTTTTAGACAAAGCTATGCTTACTCCAGAACAGACGACTCCAGATTTGTTAGAAGAGCTCTTAAAGATTCATCTGAGACACAGAAGCAAAGAATATTTTAGCTAACGGGCTATTTTTGTTCCCACTAAAGAATTAAAATTGAATGAAAGGGAAACTTGCGATGGTTTGAATATCACATGTTAGAGAGGAAACAAGACAACTTCGGATTTAGTTTTGCAGTCCTTTTGGTTACCAAAGATACACCTTGATAGTCAGAAATATTTCTTGCCTATCCTATAAATGCATTGCAGGTAACATTGCATTTTAAGCGTTTTGAATATCTGCAGCTGTTACCAGCACCTCCTGGACCTTAGCACATTATTTTTAACTTCCTACAAAATAGCCTTGTCGCACCTCAATTGATACATACCAGGGCCCATATTTATACTTTTTGACGCTAAACTGCGCTAACGCAGTTTAGCGTCAAAAAATTTAGCGCCGTCTAACGCCATTCTGAAGCGCCATGCGGGCGCCGTATTTATGGAATGGCGTTAGCCGGCGCTAGCAGACCGGCGCTGCCTGGTGTGCGTGGAAAAAAACCACGTAGACCAGGCAGCGCCGGCGTAGGGGGAAAATGGCGTTAGGGCGTCTTAAAATGGGGCAAGTCAGGTTGAGGCAAAAAAATCGCCTCAACCCGATTTGCGCCATTTTTTTCGACGCCCAGACGCCATTTAAATGACTCCTGTCTTAGTAAAGACAGGAGTCATGCCCCCTTGCCCAATGGCCATGCTCAGGGGACTTATGTCCCCTGGGCATGGTCATTGGGCATAGTGGCATGTAGGGGGGCACAAATAAGGCCCCCCTATGCCACCAATTTTTTTTAAAAAAAATACAAAATTATACTTACCTGAACTTACCTGAATGTCCCTGGGATGGGTCCCTCCATCCTTGGGTGTCCTCCTGGGGTGGGCAAGGGTGGCAGGGGGGGTCCCTGGGGGCATGGGAGGGCACCTGTGGGCTCATTTTGAGCCCACAGGCCCCTTAACGCCTACCCTGACCCAGACGTTAAAAAGTGGCGCAAATGCGGGGTTTTTTGACCCGCCCACTCCCGGGCGTGATTTTTGCCCGGGAGTATAAATACGACGCATTTGCATCGCCGTCATTTTTTTAGACGGGAACGCCTTCCTTGCATCTCATTAACGCAAGGAAGGCGTTCACGCAAAAAAATGACGCTATTTGCCCATACTTTGGCGCTAGACGCGTCTAACGCCAAAGTATAAATATGGCGTTAGTTTTGCGCCGAATTTGCGTCGAAAAAAACGACGCTAATTCGGCGCACACGGAGTATAAATACGGGCCCAGGTTTTTTTCCTGAAAGGAAGTTCAAATGATTATGCTTGTCCATAAGTCAGTAAATGGAAACCGATTATCTTGTTTGTCTACCTGCTTTTATCTTCACATCACTTGCTGGGTGGACCATGTTGTATAGTGGCTGAGCTGACAAGCCAAGTACCTGGATTCTAATCCAGGCTTCAGCACTAGGCTTTGTTTGGTTCTGGCTAAATCATTTAATTACCCTTAGTACAACATTTAAAAAAAAATAACTGAACATAATTCTGTTGTAAATATGCAGTTCAAATATCATAATCCTACTTGATCGATGCACTCTTGTATCATTTTCCAAACCTTTCTACCCTAACTAATCTACATCAGTCCATTGCTTCCCAGGTCGGTTTGGGCTACATTAATATCAATGTATATATGCAGGCATTTCTAGTAATTATAGTATTGTATTGTAATTTCACTTACACAGCTCTTACTACCACTCATGAGACATCGAGGTGCTTTATAAAACCCTGAGTAGTGGGCCATCCTTTTCTGTGGAAATGGCTACACTGTGGAATACTCTTCACTTTGAGATCTATAAAAAAGCAATGATTCCTAAATTTTAAATTCTTGATTACTATGTTTACAGATCCACATTTATTCGTTCATTCTGTGTTATACAGTTGTACTGTTACGTAGCGCCATGTGGCCTGCGGGGGAATGCAATGCTATACAAATCATGCAAATGCAAATATACTCTGAAGTGGAAAGTCCAATGTTCGTGTTATTATGTCTACTGTATGTACCTGTGGCCTTATGTAGATGAAATGTACCTGAGTTATTTGTCTGAGATATTACTAAGCCTGGACCATGGTCCATCTCTGCATGTAGCCTAGAGCTGTGTGCCCTTTCCATGATTTACCCCAGTAACACACTTTCGGTATTCATTATATGCCTCAGTCACTGTTCCAGCATTGACATTGCTTCCAACAAAGGCCATTGACATGGCTTCAAAACACTGTCTCTATATCCATGTGCTTTGCTAAATACAGGGAAAAGTCTCTGACATGGCAATAATGATAGGCGCATGGATTTAGGTGGTTGTGCACATAAATGGGAAATACCTCGAGTTAAAACCGGTCCCACAAGTGTTTCTCCATTTCTGTACATGCAGTAGCACACAGACCTTTGTTGATGATGATAATGTATGTGAAATGTCCATACCAAGATGCACTAATACTACATTTCAGTAGTGTGGTATTGCCACATTTCTTAAAATCACCCTAGTGATGAAAATGCAATTGCTGCATATTTCTCAGTTTCCATGTAGCTCTGATGCTCTGAGTGTCAGTTGCAATGTAATGGGCAAAACAAGTGGTAAGGTCAAATGCTAGCAGATACTCCGGGTACCGAAATTCCAGATTTGTTTTTCAGGGATAAACCCTTCAAGTCAGAACTGGAGGACTTTCTCTCAGTAAAATGCACAAAATGATGGGTGCTAATTTGAGAATAGTGGGGACACACCGGTTCTTGCTTAAAATACCCTATAGAAAAAGGGGACCATAGGTGAGCAGATCGTCATCCCGCCTTAAATTCCTGGACCCAGTTTACATGATAAATCCTGTTTTGGTAACACGTGGTACGGAATTAGCATCCCATAACTTCAACTCTTAATGAGGGCCTATATGTGCACCTGTGTAAAATATTGTACATATAAAAAATAAAAAAGACCTCTTGTTTCATAGTTAATGGATGATAATTATGTCTCTTCCTAAAAAGTTGCTGCGTAAAGAACATCTCTGAGAGTTACCTGCATTGAATTTTGTGCCTCCTGCCATGGCCAATAATGCAGGGCCGTAGGTTAAATTCGTGCAGCAGGTGCACTAACATTGAGGCCCTGATGCTTGAGTGTCCCACTGAAACCTAAGTGTTGTATTGCACAGTTCAAGCAGTAGGCAGGAGGGGCATTCCCATCCTCGCACCAGGCCCATGACACTAATGGACTTCCTGCCTCAAACCAGAGGCAGCAGAAAGTAGGAGATTCTAAAGGGTGTAGAGACACGGGCTCTGACAGCAACATCCTGGATCAATCATTCACTGACAGCACAGGAGGAAAGTATTAAATGCACCCTAATTAAGCGATAGAGGGTAACGCATACATTAATATGATTACATTCGTTTAGAAAGAGAACATAATTAGCAAGTGCTGCGCAAGCCTTTTTTCCCGACTAGTATTTCCTGGTCAACATCTGCATGCAATTTCATCTTTATTGAAAGCTCACCGGGAAGGTCACCTATGAGGATGTCAATGCGGCTTTTTGTGCTATGGGTCTCACATTTAAAGTACAGTTTCCGTAGAGAAAAAAGCTCCTTAGCTTAGGTTTTTTCTTTCTGGAGCAAATTAAATATTTTACGGACTATTTCCCTCTAATTTACAAAAAAAGAAAGCAAAGCAGCAGAAGGTAACGCACACGTAACAGTTTTCCTACGAGAAAACGAATTAGTGTGCTAAAAGCTTAATGGTGTTCACCTAAATATCATCAGTGCAGGCTGTTTTGGACTAGTTCGGAGTAAACGTGCCCTGCCGCTGTGTAAGTAAGGTCGATGCAACATTCAGCAACACGTGCCACACAAGCATTGGCCTTTCCTAAAGCTGCAGTAATACAAGCTGTTACTAGATGTACCTTTCAAATCATATACAAACATGATGATGCTAGTCATACTTCTAACTCCACAGTATATACTTATGAATTAATACTGGATTTTAGCGGTTGAAATTTGCAAGTTAGCGATATGATCACGAGCATACCTCTCACAACATCCATTAACTCACACATCAAATGCAATGCTTCCATATATGTGTATTTATATTTAAGTCAGACTTTCTATATGCAGAGCACTTTTTTGTTGCTAATAACTTTGGTGCTTTTGGATGCATCTTTAGGAAACTTTCCAAAAAATGTTCAACTACTTCTTCTTGGAAAGTTTTAGGGAGAAAAAGGGGGAGTCCCAAATGCAATTTCTAAATGCAATTTCCTTCGAGAAAATGATTAGAGAACAATACAAAAAAAAGACTGAACAGAATTACACCAAATGTGGCAGATAGATAGACGTTTACCTCAAAGCATGCTGCTTGTTATATGCTCTAAATCCAATCAGCAGTTTTGGAGAATTAAGGTTCAATAAAAAGAGATATATTGACTGTTGGTTCCTGAAGAGTCCTGCCGAAATAAAAAAAAAAAGGGTTATGATTGGATGAGAAGGCTGTTTCTCTCGAAAGTCATGAGCAGAGGGACTCAGTCGAAGGCCGTGTGCACAGTCCCATGCTGTGCGCGGCAGCAGGTTACACGTCGGGAGGGTGGTCGAAGGGCCTAACCGCAAGTGGAGGGTTGAGTATGGTAATAAGATCTTACTTTACAGTGAAAACAACTTCTGAAATTCACTGAAAAAACACAAAGGTTAAAATGATATAGTTAGGTGAAAATGTCAGTTGAAAGGTAACATTATAAAGTTAAAAAAACGGAAATTTACCAGTCAGAGTTTACTGAAGATAACTAGAATTGGCGCCCCCTCCGAGCTTTGCATATGACAATACAGATTGCATCACTCATGACATGACAGTTATACTTACTTAGGGCATGAGTTATAGTTTCTTGAGATGAGTATAACTTTAATTGCTGAAGTTCTGTGGTTTTGTGTGCATAAAATCTGAACCTAATAATAATGTACCTGTAACCTTTGGTTTATATATATATATATATATATATATATGTGGAATTGTGAACGTTTATTGAAAAATTGAATTAAAATGAGAATAACTTGCAATTCACAAGCTCATATAGTAAAACACACTGTGAATTCTTGGACGTTGAAATGTGGGTTCTCAACAATCAGTTGGTGACCAAAATATAGGAAACTCACTGCCACTAATGCATTGTTACATGCTAATAGTGGGCACCCTAGTGCTTTGAATTAGAATACTCCATATAGTCAACTGTTGAGGGCTAAGGGAGTTTGCCCCACAAATGATGAATATAATAAAAAACCATCAGGTATGATAGAGCAAAGGTTCCCTAGGAGTGTACTTAATGATGGAAAACGAAGAGTGGATACGAAATTAAGAGAACAGCTATTATAGCCACAAGAAGAAAATTCAGGTGAACATCAAAGCAAAGTGAAAATACTGTTCCTCAAGTATGATTTAGCACAGTCTAGTGTTACGAGAATATTACATAAGAACTGGCATTTGTTGACTAAAGATGAGCATTAAAAATAATAGTGCAAGCTGGACCGCAGATCACTTTCAAAAAGGCTACATCGTTGGGGGATAGCTTAACATCAACCTTCTTAGAAACAAATATGAGGGGTGAAAACTGGCTAATCAATAACACTTTGGGTTTTAAAGACACCTCTTTTGTAAAGCCTGCCAATCTGGCCTAAATTGCAAAAGTTATCATCCTTTTAAGGGACGGAATGTGCTAATTCAGGAGCCGCTGCCAATGCCTCTGTGCGGCGGGTGCAGCTGCACCTGTAATGCAGATCACTGCCCGTAAATCAGGCAGTGACCTGCACGATGGGGCACTGCACGGGGGCCCTTGCACTGCCCATGCCAAGTGCATGGGCAGTGCAGGTGCCCCCAGGGGTGCCCCGGTGCACCCCTTCTGCCAGCCTTTCTCTGTCGGGGAAACCTGCCAGGGAAAGGCTGGAGGCTAAGGGATCATTATCCGAGCGGCAGCACTGCTGCCCTGTAGGATAATGATGCCGACCACCGCCAGGCTGCCTGCCATGGGTTCATTATGTGGCAGTGTGGATTTCCCGCCACCGCCGGCATGGCAGCCCACACTGCTGAGTTCATAATGACCACCTTAATTTGTATATGCTTTCTTATCTCATTTCCAATTAACACAGTAGCTCAATATAATGTTATCTACTGTCATTCTTGGCACAAGCAATAATTCTTAAAAACGCATCTGACTACTTGTCACTAAAAATGCAGCTGTAGCGCATATGATATATGTATGCATCCTCTAACGAGCACAGTTTCTTTTGATCTCACCCTTGGAATTCTAACTGTGTTCTAACTGTGTTTTCTCCCTACTCAGTTTCCATACTCTGAGCTTTTATGGCCTATCCTCCTCCCTCTACCAGCCTTGACACTCAAAAGAATCCCATGCCTTTTTTCAGATCTGCCATGATGTACCCCTCCTCATAACACTCATATCGGGAAGTGGCTCAGGCTCTCGTGTGTGCGGCCTTCTTAATTATCTGAGGTATGCGAGGACCGGCTGCAACTGCTCTGCCCTTCACCTGGTCTGTTCCTTCATTTTCCTTTATGCTTCTGTATTCCATTTGAACATGGTATCCTGGTTTAGGCCTGTATTTCCCTTGCACTGTATATGCTCCTGCACGTTTTCCTCTTCAGCCATGTGTTGACCAGAATGGGCCTTCTCCTTTTCTTTTGAGGCCTATTACAACGCCAAAGCTGTAAAAAAACAATTTGTAGGCCAAACAGTGAATGACTTCCATACACGATTCAGGAACCACAAATCAGCAATAATTAACAAAAAACTTGACCAGCCTGTAGCCAAGCATTTTAACCTTGTCGACCATGTGCTACCAGATTTGAAGATTTTCCCTGTGGAACATGTCTTAAAGGAAGAACAGCAGAGAAAACTTCCTCTTGTACCATTTAAAATCACTGCATCCAGATGGACTGAACATCACTAACAATACCATTTGATATCTCCATATCTGAAGAGTTCTCAGGACTGCATTGATTCCACATTCCAGATGGAATCTTCACTCATGATGCTTTTTGAAAATCTAGCAGTGTCAGCTGTGCAGCCACTGACCAAACCATCTTGTACTACCTGAGGGAGGTGGAAGCCGAAACATTGTAATGAAATTCAGACAGAATAGCCAGGGTATGGGACTCGGAGCCATTTGGGACCGATCGTATATAAGCATTAACAATAACAATTGATAATCTTCTGTTAAACGTAATACACATGGCTTTTAGATCTACAGAATCAATTCCCAAAAGCTTGTAGTCACACTGCAAATTCTTGTTAACAAGTAATAAGAGCCCACCTTTTGCCCGGCCCCTCCCCTTCTCTGGAGGTATAGCAGGTGCACTAAATGAGAGAAATCCATCTATGTTGGTGGCAGCCTCCACCCCTCAACTATTCTAATCATAGCTGGAGATTTTAACTGTACCTTCGAGCCTTCTATTCTCACAAGTGGTTTAACTGATGAAGAAGATGAGCAGTGGGGGATCCCACAACTATCTATTACCCAGCCTTGCAAAAAATCTCGGGTGGCCATGCAATTAGCCACATTATGTTTAAATCATGGCCTTAGGGCCTGTAACGGTAGAACTCCATCTGATATGAACAGCGCACCTACTTTTAAAAGGGGCATGTCGACAAGCACTATTGATTACTTCTTGGTCGATGTTAGGTTGTGGCCCCAATTGGTAGATATGAAAATAGAAGTAAGATGTGACAGTGACCATTTCCCCTTGCTCCTTACTCTTTCTGGAGAAACGTTCAGGAGAACACTTAATAACCATGTCACAATCATTCCGCCATCTTGTTGGAATAACAAATTCACCAAGATTACATGGCCAAAAGTGGTGTCCAACCCTCATCATATCAGAGCAATATATCAGATTTTTTTAAATAATTTGGCAGAGTATGAAGACCAGGCAGTGGGGAATATTCCGATTCTCAAAATACATGACAACATGTATACCCAACTACGGTCTTTTTTTTATAAAACAAGGCGGTCAAAGACACATGAAGGGAAAGGGGCAAGCAAGGGATGGTTTGATGAGAGGTGCTCAAAGGCTAAGTCTGGGTTAAGAGTTGCAGTAATGTCTGGTTCCCAGGGGGAAATTAAACAAGCCAGGTCCCTATACAAAGCAACTTTGTCTTATGCTAAAAAGCAGTGGGAGGATTCCCTGTGGCAGGAATTATTAGATGCTTCCAGAGAGAAGAACAATAAGCGTTTCTGGGAGCTTCTGTCTAAAAGGGAAAATGGAGGTAGGAGTTGTCCCAGCAACCATATCCAACCAGAAAGCTGGGTAGAGCATTTTACTACTCTCTATGCCCTACCAGAGGGCCCAATGGACACCAATGTGGTCCACTCTCCAACAGAATTGTTGGAACCAAATTCCCGTATGGCCCCCCAAGTGGAGTCTCAGTGTGTCCCTGAGCGTTGCCTCATTTTTAAAATAGAAGAGACCCTTGAGGCTATAAATAGCCTAAAACCTGGCAAAGCACCTGGACCAGATAAGCTTCCTGGAGATCTTTACAGATCAGAACCACATATCTGGTCCTGGTATATAAATGCCATCTCAAATAGTATAGCGGCAGGGGGGCAAATTCCAGGTACATGGAAGGGGGCAGAGATCATACCCATTTATAAAAAAGGGAATGCTAATCTCCCAGCCAACTACAGGCCAATTAGCCTTATAGACAACCTACAAAAGATCTTTGCAAAACAAATTTTACAGAGGTTAATCAATTGGGTTGAGGAGTACCAAATCCTTTCCCATCTACAGGCAGGGTTTCGTGCAAAAACAAGCACGATAGACCAGGTTTTTCGATTGGCCATATTGCATTGGAAATATGTACTTGTGGCCAAACAATGCCTGTATGTGGTATTTATAGACCTGCGATCGGCTTTTGATTTGGTCCCAAGAGCCAAACTGTGGGAAGTGCTGGGTAGATTGGGAATCCCAGAGGATCTATTACTCCTGTTAAAACGACTGCATGAGAACACTTATGCCCAAGTGAGGTGGGGTGAACAAGGCGAACTGACAGAACGGATTCCAATCAGAAGAGGAGTTCGCCAAGGTTGCGTGTTAGCCCCCCTACTGTTTACTATATTTATCAACGAAGTAGTAAAGGCTGTGTCCACAGGCCAGAATGATGCCCCTTCCCTGAATACACAAAAAATCCCTATCCTGCTCTTTGCCGATGATTCACTCCTCATTTCTAAGACACCAATGGGGTTGCAGACCCTTGTTGACCGGTTTAACCAATTCTGTAGCGATTATGGGCTGGAGGTTAACATTAACAAAACAAAATTGATGGTCTTATCCAAGGGACCTAGGAAAAGATGTTCCATCCACATTGAGGGAGTACCGCTGAAGGAAGTAAGCTCTATAGATTACTTGGGAGTTAGGTTAACCAGTAAACTACTATGGGAAGAGCAGATTACGAAAAGTGCAGGGCTCCTTCAACATAGAGCCTCATCCATATTGCGTTTTTATCAAAGCTCCTTTACAAAGGTTGTTTCCCCAGCAATAAAAATTTACACGGCTAAGGCTCAAAGTGCAGCCCTGTACGGAGCGGAGGTATGGGGTTACGCTAACTGCAATAAGATCAGTGTGGGGGAAAACAACTTTGCAAGGGCTTTAATTGCATGTCCACGCACTACACCCTTGCTTCCATTATTTCTAGATCTGGGGTTAAGCCGAGTAGCAGATCTAGCTACTCTAAGACCTCTCCTTTATTGGATTAGATTATGGACAACCCCCGAACTAGATATATATAAGACCGCATTACTCGATTTACTGAAATGCCAAAATGCTAATACTCTTCCCTGGATTCGCCATGTGGCCCATTGGCTTAGGCTTTTGGGCTTGGGCGACTATTGGGAAAATCCCCACAAATTAGAGAGACGGCACAAAAATGTTTTAAAGTTAACCTATTGGTCTTATGTTAAGGACAACTACATAATCCATAAATCCCATGGTCGCTTAACTAATTCCTTTACTGATATTAAATGGTCCCCAAAGTTTGAATCCTATTTGGATGTGATACCGGACTTGCAAGGCAAGAGCTTATACGCAAGGTTTCGTTTTGGCTCACTGCCCCTGATGTCATTGATTCATAGGTGGGGGTCGATTAATCTTCCCGATACATGCCCTGCCTGTGGCAGTATTTTTGAAACCATTGAGCATTTTATGTTCTTCTGCCCAGCCTATGCGATTCCGCGAACAAAATGGATCCGCAAGATTTGCAGGGACATGGGATTCAAGAATTGCTCCTTGGCTCTACGGGTTCTAAAAAGCCATAATTCAGCTGACGTAATTCTTTCAGTAAGTAAGTATTTAGCAACAGCTTGGCGCATACGTTGCCATCTTCATAAAGTTATTTAAGGTCTTATCTCTATATAGGTAAGATTTAGAGCCATATGTGCAAATCAAGTTATTGTTTTAATATTTTACACCTATTTACAGACATGTATTTATTTATTTACTTAAGAATTATTATATTCTGTTTTATGTGCTTTTATGGTCATTGATGAACTAAGTTGATGATGAAGATGATCTGGATGAAGTGGGTTGGATAGGGCTTGGAATAGATTTTTCAGACATTATGTAGGTAATCATTATGTGTTTCTGCCATTTTAACACTAGTTTTAGCCATAAAGAGCTATTTTTTATGCATCTGTCTGGTACTCGTGCCATTTTAACATGAATCCGATAACCATTTTAAGTTAATATATAAGCTTTTTATCACACTGTGCTTGTGTCTTAACGACTTGACAGTGCTTAAATTTGCCAAATGATTGTGCCGGTAGTAGGCTCTTTTTGTTAAAGTATGCCATCTAAATTATTAAGGAATTATATTATTATGTAACATCAAATCAGCACTTTAAATTTTTACATCTTGGGTCGGATAGTTTGTATTTATCTTGATGATGATACCATCTGGGAAATATGTATTTTGAAATCACCCCATATTGTTTTAAGAGTTTTAAATATTTGTACTATTTTAACGTTATGAAGCAATTGTCTCAGAAACCCTGGTATCTAAATGTTAAGTTATGTATCGGGATCAATGGTGGATTATAGTAGGCCATTGCCTACAGAAGCTTTTCCTATTCTAAACCTTACTATTTTCAGCCAGTTTAAAAGTATAATGAAGAAAACGTACCTTTTTTGTACAATTTAATATGTAACTTTTATGACCTATGGTCGAATAAAGTATATGATGATGATTGTAATGAAAATATATTTTTGTTCTTTGGTGAGACCATCTGTTTGAGTCCCTTCTTTCTTGAAACTTACTGTATCCTTTGGGATCCTGTTGTTTTCTTGTGATCCTTTATCTCTCTATCGATCTATCTATCTATCCATATATATATGTATATGGATATAGATATATCTATATATATGTATATATATATTTATATATATATATATATATATATATATATATATATATATATTTAAATCTTTACCCATACATATATTAATTACTGGTGGGTTCTAGTATGTTTCGGGCGGGGTGTAAAATATAACGTTAAGTTATAACTATAAAGTTATAACTACCTCTTATGATTTTCAATTTTTTTTGTAGCTTAAGTTGGCTTTGTATAGGAACATTTAAAAATGTTTTCCTAACTATAACTAATCTTAATTTTAAATACCAGGGCACACCAAAATTGTCCACATAATGTTCATCCAAGTGAAACAGTACAAGCAGAGTCCAGAGACACAATCTTTTCGGTTAATGAAGATTTATTCTTGTCAAGAGATGGCGAATCCAAAATACAGCTGACACGTATTTCATCACATAGATTTTATCAAGGCTGTAAATTTTAAGATAAGCAAGAAAGAGTAACAGTAAGAAAAGAGCAAGGAAGATAACAGGGAATTCTAATCTTGTTGGTATCATAAGTGTTAGAGAAAGAAAAGATCAAAAAGTAAGTGGGCCATCTGGGAAGATGACTTACAAACCCGTGCCAGTTGATAAGAAATGCAAAAATATACCATGTGCGGTGGAGACCCATGAAGAAGTGGACATACAATACCCTTATATCGTGAAATGAGTTAGATTGATCTGCATATTTTGCGACTTGTGCTGGTTTTTATAGTGACCATAATGTAAGTGATCCAAGAAGATGGTGTAAGCGATGAAGAGGTATAAGGACAAGCCCAAAGTAAAACTAGGCGGTGGTATCCAAAGTGAATGGACGATATGAGTGCCGACAGTTATAAAAGAAAAGGTGTCCAACCAACTATGGGATTCGAAATTCAAAACATTAATGGAGTTTGTCCTCCCAGACCTCTGAGAAGGTGTTGATGAGGGTGGAGGCCATGATAAGCCTAAAAGGAAAAATAATGAAGGGGTTAGAAGATTTGCAGATGAAGAAACTGGGCGACACTGATAAATTATCCCTGGAAGATGAAATTCAAGTAGAAGAAATCGCTCAGGTCATTTGTAAAGAAAAAAAGGGGAAGTCTGCAGGACCGGATGGTTTACCACTTGAATTTTATGTATGTTTACAAGAAGTAGTAACCCTGATTCTAGTTATTTTGTTTAACAGTGTACTTAAAGGTGAGAGCTCCTTGCCTAAATCTTGGGATGAAGCAATAATCACTCTTATTTTGAAACCAGGGAAGGATCCTTTATTATGTGATTCTTAAAGGCCAATCTCTTGTTAAATAATGACTATAAACGTTTTGCTAGCATTTTGGCTAACAGGTTGAGTTTAGTAATAGGCGGATTGATTCATGATGATCAGAAGGGCTTTTTAAGGGGCAGATATATGCATGAGTTGTCTCATGAGTTGATTGGAGGAATGGATTTATCAACCACGTATAACTTACCGTTGGCAGTGATAACGTTGGATGCTACAAAAGCCTTCGATAGAGTGAATTGGGGCTTTTTAAATTCTATCTTAAAACATCTTAATTTTGGGGAGAATTTCTGTAGAGCTGTGAAGAACATCTATAGTACCCCTGTAGCTAGACTAGTGCTAAATGGTGTTTTGACTGCACCATTTTGTATTACAAGAGGAACTAGACAGGGTTGCCCCCTTTCCTCATTACTATTTAACTTATATATTGAACCTTTGGCTCTCATTATTAAGGAAGACCATCTGATTAAACCTTTTGCTTTTAATGGTTGGAAGAAGAAGATCTCTCTATACGCGGATGATATTATGATTTATACCGAAAATCTGCCCCTTACATTGGAAAGGCTTGAATTATTAACATCACAATTTGGTCAAATTTCGGGTTATGCAGTAAATATGTCTAAAACAGAAATTATGATTTGGAATTTAAGTGATAGGCATGATTTAATAAAAAAATAGATAAAATATTTGGGGGTTAAGGTCTATAGTAAGCTGGAAGATATTCCAGTTAAGAATTTAAGACATGTTTCATGAGAGATAAATAAATTACTGTTGAGTTGGTCACACTTGCCATTAACATTATATGGTAGAGCGAATCTGTTTAAAATGTATATCCTCCTGAAGATCTCTTTTCATTTCAATGTGATTCCGTTATCTTTTGATAAGATCGGAATAAAATTCAAGCTAAAATAGATAGTTTTATTTGGGCCTCCTAGGGATTGGGATAGCCAGGAAAAAGCTTAGAAGAAAATATGATAAAGGAGGGATTGCATTACCTGATATTCAGTTATATGCTTGGGCTTTTTAATTAAAAAATGCTAAAGGCCTATTGTCAGAGAACGGGTTGAGTTTGCTAGAGAGAGCTATGTTAATTTCTGAATGGGAAGTTGGACAGAAATGTATGTATAAATTTGGTCACCCTAAATTCTTTAAAAAAAATAGATTAAAAGTGTTACAAGCCGCTGCTTTGCTTTGGGTACAGATAAGGAGAATCACAGGTTTGTCTTACTATAGTGTTTATGCTCCCACTTGGGACTCTCCAGTTAGACCAGACTGTCATTAAAGATTCTCTTTCTCGACCTCTGAAAGAAACAGGTATAGTGGATTGGGGTCAGATATTTTATGAAGGTAAATTAAAATCTTGGGAGGAATTTCTGTTCAGGACACGTGGATCTTTATCTAGATTTAAGTATCTTCAATTACAAAGTTGGTCACACTCCCTGCAAGAAGTGGGAACCCATACAAACGAGTGGGAGGAGGTACTGCTTGATGGTTCTATAGGAAAGAAGTGGTGGTTTATTATGGTCTGTTCTTAAACATTATGGAGCAGGACCAGGATTTCCCTAGCTCACTATGGGCCGATTTGATTTGCAGGGAAGAGATTAATATTTTATGGTCAACTTCATGGCAGCTGCTGTATAAGGTAGTAAAACCTCTTCACTGAGGAAAAACCATCTCTTTGTTCTACACAGGGTGTATTATACCCCTAGGAAAATAGGTAAATGTACTTTGAAAGGGTGCCCGGCGTGTAAGTAATGTGGTCTTTTGGAGGCTGATGATCTTCATATGTTTTTGTTTTGTCACGAGATCTTAAGTTTTTGGAGAGAGGTTTTCGAAATTATAGAGTATTTTCTATACAGGTTGACTGCTCTCCAGAACTAGTATTATTTGGTTGGTCCCCTAAGATAGTTTGTCTGAGGGGTTACAAGAGAAGTCTACTTTTCTATCTTATCTTGTTGGGTAAGAGGGAGATTTGTAAACATTGGTTATCTTTAATACCCCCATCTCGACTTAATTGGTTGTTATCTGTAACAAAAATATGTAAGTTAGATCTTAGCCGCCTTCATATTAAAGGAGTTGTGGATTTATGGAAGCCTTGGTTGAATTGGATGGATCATGGCATTTAAGTTATGATAAGAGGTATATAGGTAAAAGACGGTCTGATGATTAAGGCATATGAGCAGGACACCCCTCTCCTGTTGAAAGGGGCATTCCTATTGTTCTTGATTTCCCACTATGAAAAACTTGGCACCCTCTAGGTTAAATACTGGAATGCGGGCCTTGTTTTTTCTTCTTTTGAATGGAAGTTTCTAAAAGAATAGGCGGACCAAAAAAATACAGAAATAGCCAACTCACCAAAGTTTGATTTCTCTCCTTTTACTCTCTTAACAAGAACCATACCATCAATCAGCGTATCTGAATTTCCAGGTATTTTCTCAGTAGGGGTAACGTTTTTCTGAAAGTTTGTTGCAAAAACAGCTTTGTTTGTCTTTCACAACAGACCTTCTGGAGTTGCTAAAGCCCATGGTAAAGGTCCCAAGGGATAAGAGAGTGCATCCGCCATATGAAGGTATTGACTCTGTACTGTCGCAATTATTCAACCAAATAGTGCTTTGTCTGCTTTCATGATGATTGCCCTGCCATTGCTGTTCACTGCCTTCTTCTTAGACAAGTTAGTGAAGGTTTCTAGTTTGTTAATTTGCATTGGGTCATGTAACCTCTTAATCAGTAGAATATTTGTATTGAAGTCACTCAAGTTTCAAGTCTGTGTAGCACTGTTCTCCTATTTCATGCACCTTTGTTATGTCAGATCCTATGTCTTGAGATGCCTTTTGGCTGTGGAGAGACTAATGAGATGATGTGGCCCAAAAAATTGGTTTATCGAGCTTTAAACAAGACCAACAACTCTTTTAACAG